>NW_024543835.1:10362500-11045000 GCF_018167655.1 Microtus oregoni | reverse complement strand
TCTGACTGCAGCTCCACTTGGGATAATGTCATTAAAAACTAGAACAACAAAAGGAGGCAGGAGTTTACTGACCATGTTAACTGACTTCCACCATTTAACATCCGTATTGTCTCTTAAGTTCTAAAGTGGTAGGTGTAGTATTGACAGAAACAGGGTAACGGTTTAATGGGGTGCCTAACATGGATGGCTCCACTACCCAAAAAAGGAAGAGAAAAACTGAACAAGTGACTCCTTGCCCTCCAAGCTCCTGTGATATGGCCTGACAGCTCATCCAGTTCTGTTTCCTAGAAGACCTTCCATATGCTATTGATTAAGCTCTCATTGGGGAAGCAAGTGGGAGCTTTTATCTGCATTTCTGACTGCCAGGAAACAGTGTCTGGGCTGTATTGACCAGCTATGGGATATGCTGGCCATCACGGTTGTCTTTTACGAAGAAGCAAGCCCAGTGACGCTGGTTGTCATTCTAACTCTGCTGTGTGGCAGCGTAAATAGTCCCCTTTCTAACCAACCTAGTGAGAAAAGTCAATATCCCATCAGCAGAGGAGGTAAACACATCAGGAGCTATGTCCTCTCCCTTCCTCCCCTGCTCTGTATTACCACAGCTCATTAAATGTGCTCTCCCCAGTCATCAGATGCATTTGTGTCATTCACATGCACAGGGTTGCAGGCCTGTGGTTCTGGCCTGCCAGGAGGCAGGCACGTTGGTTGGGGCCTTTGTTGTATATCGCCAGACTCCGATAATTAGAACTTTCAAATTGTCTTTGTATAGTCAGCTAACGATGTACCCCCCCTTTCCCCACTTCTTTTCCCGCCCCCTTTGGGCATTTAAATCTTCAACAAAACTTCTTATGATTGTTTTTGGAAGGGCATTGGTGTAACTAGAAAAGGTTGTGAACAAATGTGAATGTGTAGCTAAGGAACAAAAATCTTGAGGCTGAGTTTTCATTTTCCAGGGTTTTGAGGGCTTTATTAGCTCTCTGTTGTTTGAGCAGGGTTTTGCTTACTTTGATGGATGTGTTCCCACATCTGTGTTTCCTTCCTGATCCTTTTGTATTCTGAGGTGCTGGGAAGCTTTGTCCCCCACCCCAAGCACCTTGGCACAGGCAGTATCCTGGGCCCTTTACCTTGGAAATAGCTGATTTCTAGGCCTTGCTTTCAGTCTTGAACAACAAGCAGTGGCATAAAAGGGGTCACAAAAGTGACCTCCTACAACTGTTAGTTGGGGGTTCTGCCTACCTGAATTTCCAGATCCGTATTTCTAAGGACTTGTTTTGTGACCTTACCCAGTTTCCTCAGCTACAAAACTTTCCAAAACATTTCATGATGTTCTCGAGCAGCTTTGAACAAAGACCATCCAGGGAAGGAATGATCCCCCCAAAAGATCAAACTTCAAACACAACAGCACCGCTGCTCCTTTTGAAGAACAAAATGCAAAAGTAGCAGACACTGTGGAATGGAGAATGCGGGAAGGGAGTCATTGCTCTGGATGATAGAACCATCCTCAGAATAGGAAGGCCAGGAATGGATAAGAAAAAAGAGCTGGGCACACAGGTGGGGACACTGGATCAGAGTTGTCACGGGGTGGACATAAAGAAAGGTTGACAAAGGACAGCTGGACCTCCAGGCAGCTCTCCTCTCCTTTCAGTAAAGATCTTGTTTAAGAAAATGGGAAGGTGAGGGAATTAGAAGAAACTGTGCAGTCTAACTATATGGGGCAGTGTGGTTTGGGAGGCACTAGGGAATATAGCTTCCTACTGCAGTGCACACACATACTCAACAGCTCAGTGAGACTGGTGTCTCACAGTGCCACTCATCTCGCCTACTACACATGGACATGCACCTGCAGTTCACATCAATAGAGGGGGCCTGACCTGGTGTGTCCTCCTGGCAGTGAGGGTCTGAAAAGAGCCGACTCAGGCTTTCACAGAAGATTCTGAAATACCTCAAGCTTTGAACTGTCCCCAAAGTGGACAGAACACCAACAGGCCCATTAGGGCATTAGAGGCATGGGATTGCAACCAAAACATGCACCCCTTCTCTGGAAAGAAATAGTGTCTTTGAAGAAACTCTCTGAGACTTCTAATCCTTTTATTTTTATTTCACTTTAGATAAATTGAAGAAGCAGTTTTTAACCCCCAAAGTTCTTCAGGACTACAGAAAAGTCAAGAATATAGCAGAACAGTTCTTGTCCTGGAGTGGCTACTCTGAAGTGAACCTCAGCAAGCTCTTCGGCAATTATGCTGGGAAGTACTGAGAGACCCAGGAACCAGCAAGGAGGCCAGCTGCCGAATCTCAGCTTCTGGGGGCCTCCACTTGCCTGAACTGTTTCACCAGTACCTTGCTTTTCTTTCAAGGATTGCATGTTGTGTTCATGTAGATGTGGATCAGGATGGGAGTATAAAAATATTTAACCTGCCAAACAGTCTTCATAGCACAATATGCCACCGAACCCTTTCCCAAGTACCTGAAGACCAGTCTTATTGGGGACTGGGTTTCCCCAGGGCAGAAATTGCTACTTTAATCAAGAGTAGCAGAGACCTAAGTTACCTTAAATTTACCCTGAGGCTGTAGCAAAGACACCCCCAAAAAGAATTTTTTGGAGTCTAGTGGGAGTTCTAACATTTTACTTTTTCACGTCACCTAAATACAGTCTGTATCAAAATACTTGTTCAGAAACTGTCTCCAAGTATGGCTGTTTTCAGTGCTCTTTTTCACATAAGTGGGGTGGGGGCGGGGGGGTGGATTCAGAAACTTTGCACTTACTAAATAGATTACACAGAACATGTTTGCTTATCGAATTGTTCAAAGTCCAACACTGAGCAGGTGTCTCATGCTCACATTCCTTATATTTCCCTTTATATACACTGTTCAGAGTGAAGATTTATACAATAGGAAAGCACATTTTAAATACTCTGTCCTCACATTTCACAGAGATCATGGTGAGACTGCTGTGAGGATGCCTATGTTACATTCAGAAGAATGGGAGGCAGCTAACAGGACCTGGGGCTTGCTATGGTCCATCAGTTCTCTTTGCCATCAATAAGCTGTATTTCAATATGGCAACGTTAGAAGACTTACGGATTTGCTTTTCTTAGAAGGGAAAATGCATTGTGTTTTGTACTTCAGAATAAAGTTTTCTAAAGGGAAACCAGTTGTAGTGATTTTTTTTTAATTGGGTGCAATTTAAAGTTGACAGCAAGGAATAAAAGCTTGATTGAAGACCATTCTCTTCCCCAACCTTGCCTCGCTTTCTTTCATAACAGCCTGAATCAACCCAATTCAAAGATGCTGAGCAAGATGTCTGGATATTCGAAGCATCAAGAAGTTCTGTGAACTTTGAGTCCTTTAATATATTAAGCATGGAGAGGACTGGGGTTATTGGTTCTTGATCCAGAAAGACAGAGAAAGCAGAGGGTGGAGGGACACTAAACCAAGAGACAAGCTGATGGCTGCTGCGAGTGAGGCATTCCACATAGAGGCCCCCTAAGGAAGAAACACTTGGTAAGCAGGAGATGTAAAGAAATACTTGTTAAAAAGTCTTTTGTCTGGCTTTTGCCGTCTCTTTTCTCTTTCTCCTCTTTCTCTTACACTCAGAATTGAAGTAGAAACACTAGGTTTGGGGCCCTGACAGTTAATTGGCACTAAAAGCACTTCAGCTCGTCACAAGTTAGAGCAGGCAAGTTGCTTTAGGAAACAAAAGGATTCATGTGCTCTTATCATTCCTGGTCTGCTTCTGATAATTGCTATTAAAATCGGAGGCCAGTTCACCAGTGTGTGTGTGTCCAGAGCTTGTGCCCTCAGCTTTCTGAAAAGAAGGTATATTTTCCTTGCTTTCTGGAGGCTATGATTATATTCAATATAAATGAAATAATCCTTAACTTGGTCTTCAAGAAGCCACAAAAGACTCAACTTATTACTTTATTTCTTGCCTCTACCTTGTGTCTATAATCACTTTACGGATAGGAACTATTTCTATAGAAAATCAGACATTTTGGCAAGTAGTGATGGCACATATCTGTAATCTCTGCACTCTACAGGTGGCCATAGAATTGCCATAAATCCAAGTCCAGCTTGGTCTACATAGAAAGTTCCAGAACACCTAGGGACTCTTTGTCTAAAAACAAACTAAATGTAAATAAAAACCATTTTGAAGTACACTTGCAGAAAATGGCCAATGACAGCAGTTAGCATTTTCTTACTAGGATCTCTTACCTAGTGTAGGCTTTAACTGCAGGTGCCTGAAGGATTCCAGAATTATGGAAAGTTGGACTTGCAAGTTGAAGAATTACAGTGGATACTTGTTGGAAGGCAGGAATATTGCCCACTCACTTTTCTCAGGAGGGTCTCTATTCCTTGACATGCCTTGATTGATGGCACACTGAGTAGAATTGGTTCAGAAATGCCGCCCATCCCTGTCTCCATGGGCTCCCTGGCACCAGCCTGAAGCTCAAATGCTGAAAGAATGAATAGAGAGCCAACTGCACACACTAGGGAATATAAGGGGCAGCCTACAGGGGGCAGTAGTGGTGCTGAGAGGGGCAGAGCCCAGGGTAGGTCTTATGATCTAGTGTTCAGAGAAGCCAGGAATCTAAATATTTAATAAATGTTTTCTGTTCTTTAAGCCTTGACAATTTTTAAATTTTTATTTATTTTAGCTTTTCAAGACAGGGTTTCTCTGCAGAGCCCTGGCTGACCTGGAACTCACTGGTAAAGACCAGGCCTCAAACTCAGATATTCATCTGCCTCTGCTTGAATTAAAGACATGAGCCACCATACCTGGCTGGCAAATGGATTTTGTTGTTGTTGTTGTTTTGGTTTTTAAAAAGGAATTTGTGTGCTTTGGTGTCTTGCTTGAATGGGGGTGTTGGGTACCCTGGATCTGGAGTTAAAGACAGCAGTGAGCTGCCATGAAGGTGGTGAAAATTGAACCCAAGACCTCTAGAAGAACAGCCAGTGCTCTTAACCTCTGAGCCATCTCTAGCCCCATTTGTATTTTGTTTGTTTTTGTTTTTTAAAGATTGTTAAACCTCTGGGCTAAAGCTACTGGAATTAGTTGGGAACTGGTACCCTAATGGGTCCTGCTCTGCTCAGCACTTGTTCAGTTTAATGTAGGAACTAGGTTGGACCTGCTGCTACTGCACATGCTTACAAGCTTCCCTTCCTACAGAGGTCCCACGTACAAAGGTTATAGGGAAGGCCAGAATTTGAAAGTTCACAGAGAATGCCCAAAACTATTCTCATTTGTCAACTACAATATGGATAAAGTCAGTTATGTGACAGGTGCCCAGGCTGTGAGGGACTGATCAGGGTTTCCAGATGGGGGTTCCGGATGAGGAAGGCCAGTTGCCTTTAACCACTACCCCACTTCTCCATCCCTTGCCACCAGTGAGCCCCCTAAGACACTTTCAAGCACACTGTTTAATATGAGTTTGGCAGGAGATACAAAGACAAGGAAACTAAAAAGAGATTTCCATCTGTGTCAGGGTTTTATGAAAAGCATCAAGCCCAGCAACCTGGACCCCTCACTTCAATGCTACTCAGGGCTCCTGATCAAAACTTAAATCCATCCATCCACCTTTCTCTTTCTCTCTTCTTTCTTACCCCTCCTCCCCTCTCCCTTTCCTCCCACCTCTGTCCTCTTTCTCCTCACCTAAATATTTCTTAATTGAACAGTTTGTGGCAGAGCTTCCTTATAGCAGTTTAATAGATTAACTCATCTGAGCCAGCTTCAAATTTCAGATTAAAATTCCTTCATCCCGAAGGCAGCATTATCAGGTTGTTGGAGGCTGTTTTCAAACCTTGGTTTTGAATAGCAGCGGCTCTGCATTAATTTAACCACTAAGCTAATAAGTAGGTTTCGTTTTGTTATGCTAAGCTTTATTGCTTTTCTTTTGATCAGAATGGTGTTGTTGAGCAAAGCAGCAGACAAGGCATTCTTTGATGAGGGAATTAGCGCTCCATTCTTCCTCTATTATTCATAGCGCAGTGGAATATGTAAGTACCTGAGGGTGTCAAAGGAGCGCAGGTTCTATTGCAAAGTGCTCGCCTTGTTTCTCTCAATAGCTGACTATGAGATGATAAACCGCTTAATACACTGTGCTAATTGGATGAGAGCAAAAAGAGATGGGAATTAAGGCGAGGCAAAAGGAGAAAGTGCAACCAGCCTTCAATTCACTCTTTCAGCACTTTAACAGCACCAAAGGAGGCACAAGCTTTCTATAAGCAGACTAGAGGTTTTGTGCAGAGATAAAATGAACGTGTTAGTGGATTCAAGTAATACACTAATTATTGCACAGTATAAATACCACTACTGGTTTTATAACAGGGAGGTAAACTTCTTTTGAGAGGGTTATAGGATTGCTTGGCAGTGGTGTAGAACCTAATAAGGGCCCAGAGTAATAACCCCCTGGATTAACAAAATTGCTGCTTGTACAAGTATGATTCAGGCTTTTACGAAGATTTCCGGAGAATGAATAAAAATGACTGAATGACATTTCTTAATGTATAACTGGTAATCGCCCCCTTTTCTTTAGAGGAAAAAATGTATACTTCAAACTGGACCGTTAATAACGTCCAGGGACAACATGACTTTTTCTTTTGAAAAATGCTTTTTCCTCTTCAGGTAGTGGGGTTTTCTTCTCCCCCAGCCCCACCCCCAGCCAGGCTACCACTTGTCATTTAAATATGCAGTTGCTCTGGGGAACTCTGTGTTCCAAAATACCATTTTAGGCTCAATTTAAGACCCCCTTCATTGAGACACACTCACTTCTGTATATACACATACACATGCTCACATACACATTTTTCGTCTAAAAGCAAGTTGGGCTAGCCCATGTGTAATTTTCTCACTTCTAACATCAGTCCCTTTTCTATTCTAGAAGTATATGCACTCCAAACCATGCTAAGCAGACCATCTGGTGCTTTGAGTATTGATATAAATAAAAAACTAACAGTAACAAATATTTGTTCCAAATAGATGGGGGTGTTTTGGGGGGAGGAAAATGATGGGGACCAATACCTGTAGCTTTATCCTAATATTAAGATTCTCTCCCTCAATCATTCTCCCAGGTTGACCCTTTTGCCACCCTTGTCATAACAGCTAACATGACTGCCTTCGCTACTGCCTACAGTCCAGTCCGTCGGTAGTCTGTGAAAGGGCATTTCTAACATTTCCAGGTGCTCCCTTCTTGCCTTTTGGGTCTCCTGATCTAGCTACCTGTATGAAAGTGCAGCAAATCTAGGTCCCCTTCCCCTCCAACTTCCCTCCAGAGGCTCCCAATCTCCCCGCACCCCACAATGGTCTTGGGAAAACAGGTGTTGGGCCATTCTGTTGTGAATGTGTTAAGAGACCGTCCTGCCATGCATTTGACTCTCCTGAACTCCCTGGGCCTCCATATGTCCTCCTTAGTGGTGGAAGAGGTTTGCTTAAGATTGAGGGGGGAGCATTGTCAGCCGGTCCCAGTATTGTGACTGAGTTCCCAGATATTGGGGCCAAATTGGGTTGCCATTCATTAATAATGCTCACAATAAGATTAAATCATTCTGGAAAATCTCATAAAATCCCCCTAAGTACGCTCCAGTGGCTCTTTCCAATCCCATCATTCAGCACTTGGGGAGGTTTGGAAAGAGAAGAAAATTGGTTTCTTTGCTTTTAATGCTGCTTTGAAAAGATACTCAGAGTTTGTCATGTGTGACGTCACATGTTTAATGTGGACTTGCTGGAAGTCAGGGGGTCTTTAGCGTGTGATATTTATGGGGAATATTAAGTGCAGAATGAGGTCCCTCCAGCTGGGGAAAGTTGAAAGAATAGGAGGCCCAGGCCCCGGGCTTGTTTGCGGCATCAGAATGACATAGGATTAAGAGTTTGTAAAACAAGGCGAGGGGTTCTCATTGGCCAGTAATAAATGTAATCCTTGGAGGTAATTTCACGCAATTTGCTTCTGTTCCATGGAAGGGTCAAATGAGAAAAAAATGACTTAAAAAAGAGTTCATTAACAGGAAGAATGGTACTGTTTCTCGTATACCATCCAACTGGCAGCCTGGGGGGACGGTGGGGGGGGGGAGACGGAATGAAGCCTTCTTACTAAACAAAAAGCCAGTATCGACAGAAAAGTGATACTGACCACAAATAAATAAATCCTCCCCTAGTGCTTCACTCACACACTGCTACCTACAACAGTCCACTCCAGGAAAACGCCTTTCTCTGGGAAAGCCTGTGTGAGATCTGGAGAAAAGCCCCCAGAAAGTTCCAACCGGGTCTTAGTAAACCTAGGAAGGTAGTGGCGGTGGGAATGGTAGTTGGTGGCCACTTCCCATGCCCCAGACCGGGCCTCTGCCTGGGAGAGCCACCCTGGCAAGTCCAGACCTGGCTAAGGTGGTGATGACCCACATGACAGACAAAATCCAAGAAGCAGCTGGGGCTGGCGCTCCTCGTGGCGTGTTCTCTGGGATTTCAGACAGATGGAAACCTGGGATCATTGAGGGCTGCCCACCTCCCCAGACAGGCACGGTGCCCCAGGACTGTTGACCTCTGCCCGAGTCCGCATCTGCCAAAGGACCCAGCTCCCCACCTCCTGCTAACAGGGCGCGCGCGACCGGCCTGGCCCCAGAGGCGCGCCCGCGCCCCCCTCGGTCGCTGGCGTCTTGGCGGGGCAGCGGTTCTCTGGTTCTCTGCTCCGTGAGCCGCTGTAGTCACGCCGCGCAGCCCCCCTTCCCGCCTGCCCCTCTCCCCAAAGGTCCGGCGCGCTAATTGCTGCAAATTGAAACTAATTAAGCTTCTCGTCCCTTTCCCATCACCCTGGGAGCATTGGCGAGACCCAGCCCCCGCGGGCGAGCTTCCACCGAGAGGTCACCCGAAGGGGCGCGGGCAGGGTCCCGGAGAGGGGGGGAGCTACGGTTCCGGCCGCGGAAGGAGTGAGCCCAGGGGGTGAAAGATGCCAAATCTGTTTGAGTTTCCTGGCTAAATCTGAACTTTTTAAAATATATATACATACATTTCCCAATGTCTAGATAAGTGAAGTAATGACATTTGTCGAGTTAAGATCTGCCACTCAGATACCCATAACTGCCTTTCCATCACTCTTCCCGCGTGTTCTCTCTCTCTCCCTCTCCCTCCCCTCCACTCTCTCTACTCCCCCTCTTCCCCCTCCCTAATAGTGTTCCACCAAGCCCGCCCCCTCAGAAGCCAGCACCTCAGCTTCTTGCTCTAGCCACTACCTGTCATCTCGGACTGCGCACTTCCTTGCTACGTGGCATTTTGCACGAACAGCTTCCTTTGCCTTCCAACCAAGACACCGCTTGTTCCAAATTTCTCTTTTCACGGTTGTCAGCAGCACCTACTTTACACCCACCTACTGTGGAACCCACCCTACAATCTCCCTGGCCCAGGATCCTCAGCATCAACTGCGACAGATCTCTGTGATGCTCTTGGAAAGCACCACTGTGGTGCCCTTTTGAGTATCACTTTCAAACCAGGGGCCTCTGCCTGTAAGATAAACTCAAGAGCTACTGCAACAGCAGAGCCCACCCTTGGTCTCGGTGGGGAATAAGGACTTGGACTGTCCCCTCGGGATCTCTATAGAGTATTCACACTTCCTTTTGTTAAACATATATTTTTTTTTTATTTTGAGCGTGACACTTCTCCACTAGATATCAAGGAAAAGTGGTAACAATTACACATTACACAAAAGTACTGTACCATTGCCTTTATCTTGAAGGTTTCCGAAGCTTCTACAGTTAATAAGTTAAATAAAGGGCTTGAGTACATAAATATTTGTCTAGGAACCCTACTGTATCTACAACACAGTAAGAATCTACAGGAGGACAAACTTTTACCATACCACGCTGAGTGCAATTGCGTTATAACATTTCAAATATACAAAGCTCTGTTCTTTTTTTAATAACAATGGTATGTACAGAATCAATAATCACAGTTTGGTGACTTCAATAGTCCATATTCTAGCAGAGTATTTCCCTTTGGTTTGATATAAAAACCTTGGTTGGTGTATGATAAAGAAGAGAACAAGAACGAGATGCCCCTTTCCTTTAAGTGCACTGTTAGCTATCCTACAGACTCGCATTTGCTTCCCTTGCCCTGGCGTCTAGCCGGGCCTGCGCTGAAATCAATTTAGAGCGCCAAAATGCTATTCAAAAGAAAAGCTATGTGGGGTATCCGGAGGAAGAGAAGGTTGGGCTTTTAATTTTTTTAACTCCAATACTAGGCATCTTGGGAAGAAACCCTCCCCGTTAATTTCAGTAAGGTAAGAATGGGATAGTGGACCTTCGAGTTGGAGCAACGTTGGCAGTAGCAGGGGTAGGGACGGGGGCAGGGGCAGGTGGACAGCCAGAGGAAGAGGTGCCACATCTTTTAGCGCCAAGTGCTGCCTTGTCCGCGTCCAGGCTGCTGCGAAGGCGGCTGCGCTCTGTCTGTTGCCATCTTGGGAGTGTGCTGGTCCTCTGTTTCCATTTGGTCTTGAGTGATGCTGAGTGAGGTGACCTTTAGGGGCGCGCCTAAGGGGCGCGAGAGTGGAGGGCATTTTAGCACACCTCCTTGCCCGTGCTGGTGCCCGGCAGGATGTTGAGCTGCGTGAGCTGCGCAGCGTGCTCCTTGGCCTTCAGCCTCAGAGCCGCTATGCTGGACGCGCGTCTGTCTGCAGCTGCGGTGGCCGGGTCGGCCAGTGCTCCCGAAGCCACTGCGCCCTCCACCGCGGGTGTGGGCTGTCTCAGGAGCGCAGCCGCGGTCGACGCGCTGGTCAGGGGGGCCATGGTGGAAAAGAGCCTGTGGGGAGAGCAAACAGCGCTGTCACGGCCTCGTGAGCTGAGTGCGGCTCCGGGGACAGCGAGTCCCTCCACCTCTCTCTCACCCGGGCGGCAAGGGTGGAGGGCGCGGAGCAGATGGGGGAGTTAGGCCCCTAGTGGGACTCTAGCTGAGACTAGGCAGGGCTGGAGCTACGTTAGGCTGGTGGTTTTGCCTGAGCCGAGAAACCAACAGGAAAAGAAAGTTCAAGGGACCAGACACGTCCGGGGAGGACGAATTCAGAGGGAGGCCCTGCAGCCCAAATCACGAGGCCCATGTGCGTGGATTCTGGACTTTCACTTAAGAAAGCCAGTGTTCCGAGGTCAGTTCCTGGAGTGATGCTGTTGGTAGGAGAGCAAGTGATGGGAGACCGGAGAGACAAATGCAAGGGAAAGAAAGAAAAAAAAAACGAGAAGGGAAAGGCCAATGGGGGAGAGGTGCAGAAAGTAGGTTAAAAACTGTCGTAGACCCCACCCTGCAAACTCTCCGGGGCTCCTTTTGAGTGCGAGCCTTCTTTTGCCCAAGAAAAGCTGGCTTTGAGTGCTGGCCTTCCGGCCCGCCAGCACTGGCCGAGCCATCCTCTTGCAGGCGGCTAAACTACCAGCGGGTTGGGATGTTGGGCGCCCGCCTGTTGATTTCCATTTCCGCTCCACAGGCGCCTCGGACCTGCTGGGCACCCCAGGCCCCGCACCAAGACACTTTTTCCCCCACCACCTTCCTTGAGCCCCAGACCCCCCCCCCCAGATAGTTCCCAGACTTGGGAGCCACTTGCACCACTCAAGCCAATGCCTTAAACTGGGACCAGTGCCAGCATCTGCGCCACCGCCTCCGGGTGGCACCGGGATTACTCTGCGTGAGGGGATTACTCTCAATCCTTCCTCAAAACACCCTTGACCCGCAGCTGAGGCCCGAGCGCCCCAGGCCCTCACCTCCACGCTTGCCGCCAGGCGAGTTTTTCCAACCACCTCCCCACGGGCTCCTGCTCCAGACCCCCTAGGGGCCAATTCAGAATTTCCTCAATTAGAAATGAGCCCACCTGGGCTCTTGGAGTCACTGCTCCTGCTCTCCAGCCCTCTCGTCACTCACCATGCCAACCCCGTCTCCCCCTCCTTCTAAACTCGCAGAATCTCCGGTGTTTCAGCGGGGGTTCGCCTGGTTTTACTAACAGACATTTATTGTCAGAGGGGGGAAAGCAGGAAGGAGAGAGACACAGGACTTTACTTTCTCTTTTCAGAAGGAAATGATAATGGGTGACCTGGAGGGGGCGTACCATGCCCTGGTTTCATTAGGTAAACTGAGTCACCCCCACTTAACTACACTTTAAGGCACTAGCTAGGTATTTTCGTGGTTTAGTACATTAATTTTGCCTCAAGTCCTACTTTCAATTTTCTCGAGGATAATTTTTTTTGTTAAGTAGCTGCGCAGTTGGCTGAGTCTATTATTTCTTTGTTCTCCCAAAGAGAGATCATTGAAGCTGCATTCAGTCTTATTTTCACTGCACTTTCCAACTCAATACACCCCTCCTTTGTTTCTTTGTCTGTGTGATTACACAGATTTTTTATTTCATCAATGTTCATTTAAAGAAAGGGAGTTATAGACGATGAGATGGCTCTTTTATTTCGTTGTCTTGTGCCGCTGTCGGGGTCGGGGTTTGCACATACGGGGGTACTGGTGACATCACGTCAGAGAAGTGATGAGGAGCATAAAGTCTGGGAGAAGAAACAGTTCTGTGCACTTTAAGGGCCTCCTGGCTCCTGGGCTCCTGTAGGGGACCCCAAGTGTGTCCCTCAAGCTGCCAGGCTCTGTGGCTTTCAGAAGGACTTTTGCAAGGCTTTAAAGCCCTCCCAGCTCCGTAGCCTACACCTGTTCTCTCAAACCGCCCATGGCGGAGGGTACCTTCAAACCATAGTTTTGTACAGCTTTCTGGTCGTCACTGCTGTTACTGTCCATTGCTTTCCCCTTTCCTACTTACTCGTAACTCATTCTCTTCAAGATCTACTTTTCTTTCTAAAGTCAAAATTAGAGAGTATTTTGTTTGACTAAAGTCGCTTAGGTTGGGGGGAAAAAGATGTGTATAGTCCCCTCCTGCCTCCTCTCTGACCTCAGCATCTGCTTGGGTAGGAGAGAGACGGACAGACGGACGGACGGACGGACAGAGCCTCTTAAGGCTGTAGTTACCTGCCAAAGGCTGGGCTGATGAAGGCCGGGTGCCGGAACACCGCTGCTCCTAGGAAAGTACTCAGGCCCAGCGGCGCCCCGCTGGGCGGCAGGCTTGCCGAGCCCGGGGGCGGCGGCAGACTCGGGAAGGCGGCTGCAGCTGCAGCAGCAGCGGCGGTCCAGGCTGAGTCAAGCGCTGGGTGGTGCGGGGGGAAAGGGGCTGGCATCCAGGTAGGGGCTGAGGGGGTGGGTGGCCGAGAGAGGACCGGGAAAGGGCAGCCCCGGGGGATGGGTCTGCGCACCAGCCTTCTCTTGCTTGCGCCACTTGGCCCGACGGTTCTGGAACCACACCTGCAAAATGTAGAGAGGCCTGGTTGGCTTAGCACTGGCTCACCCCTTCCCTGGACACCCTGGGTTTTCTCTCCCATCTTTCATTGTTCCTGCACCCACCTTGGCCTTCAGAACCCTCTGGGTGAAAAGGAGCCCAGACTTTAATCCAGCAGAAACCAATGGACAAGCAAGCCCTTAAAAGTGGTGTCTCTCTATCCCAGGCTTCCAAGATTCAGGAAAAGTTAAAACATGGGGACACCTAGATTGCCAGGTCTGGGCTGACCCTTCTTGTCTTTATTTAGGTCACTTAGACCTCTCTGGACCTCAGTTTTCTAATCTGTAAAATGGGGTCAATAACACTTTTCTCATAAGACTTTAATGAAGAATGCTTATAAGGCAACAAATGAAAACACATAGCGGCAGGAGCCACACATCTCTTCTGTGCATTCGAGATTTTCCCGTATTTCAGGGTTACCCAAGAGCCCAGGCAATGCCTGCTCTCTACTGAAAAGTCAAGCAGAGAGCTAAGTTATCCTCTGCAAAAATAAAATACCTACTGAACAGGAAGTGCACTGTACTAGGGTCTGGGGTTTGGATAGGCTTGGGAGAAAGGTGAGAATGACTTCCAGTAAGTGAAAAAGAGACCTAGTTGTTCATAAAATGAAAAGGGGACCAAAGCAGGCTCTGGATGAGACCTCCCTGGCCACTGGGATGGATTGTGCAGGACCCCCTGAGCACAGGAACTCAGAGGGCAGGGCTTGCTCCATCTTCAGAGCAAACAGGGCCTTTTTTCCCCCCTGGGGGGAACGTGCTTTCATTCGGCTCTTTAAATAAGACAGTTCCAGGCTTGGAGGAGGTTTCCAGCCCAAGGTATTTTCCTAATTGTTAATAAGAATCACTTTGAACACAGACCTTTACCTAAAACATGGCAGCCACCATCATCTAAAAATATCCCCCAAAGCATGAAATCATTTTTCTGTGACCTGCTCATCACTCCCACAGCTCAGAAGCTGTGTGCCTTCTCCCCAGAAGGCATTAATATTTTTAGAGCTGAGTTTGTGACTGCACATGAGTCTGAAAATTAAGAATGAACTCTAGGGCTATCCCGAATTATATTAAAATATAATGTGAACTGCCACAGAGTAACATCTTTTTGAAAAAAAGAGTTAAAGGCATTCAGATATTTCAAATTTCCAACCTGGCTGGGGGTTAGTTACACTAGCAGCTAAGCTTGGCTGGACGTCTAGAGTCATCCAGGACAAGAAAAAAAAAGAAATCAAGAATCTAAACTGACTGATTACTTAAGGTTCTGGAGGAAGGGGGCCATAGCATTTGGCAGCCTTCAAATAATCCATGTGTGCGTTATAGAAATTCTCTAGCTTGGAGACTCACAGACTTGAGAAAGTTAGACTATAGTTAGATTAGGCTAGACGGGCAGCTTTCTCACATCCAACCCGTCTAGACAAGAATATTCACCATTCCTTGATCGTAGGGAAAGGAATAAAAGAAGGGAAGTGGGGGTAGTGGAGGCAGAGGGGCCTTAAATAACACGGAATCCTTTCTAAAGGGAGATCGGCTGTCTCTTGGGCTCTCTGGCTCAACTGCAATTATCAAGATGTCCCCTGCAATTCCTCATTATTGAATTAATACCTCTGAGGCCCCAAAGGTAAACGAAAGGACTCTGATAATTCATATTCCCTTTAATTACATCTTCTCCAGTGAATAGTGGGGAGAGAAGAAGGGGAGGGGCCCTCGCTTTCTTTTAAAAAGTTATTTAACTTTCCCACGACTTGTTCCCCTGAGCTGAAAATGTGGAGTTGCTGTCACATCTCTGTTTGACAATGGAGAAATGTGTCAACAGAAAGGAGGGGACAAGCCTCATCATTAGCCCTCTAATGCAAGAAGCTGTTGTGTATTAAATGAGCCATATGGAATTTATTGTGCTTTATCAGCGCTTGATTTTGACTGTAAAGTGATTCACTCAGCTTCTAACCCAGGGACATCTGTTTTCTGTTGGCCATCGGGGCTGCCCAGTGTTGATTGTCTCTTTGGTTATGAGGCCTGGGTTCGGAAATGCAGTCTGGTATGGGGCTGCAAACACCTTTAATAGCATTGCACTCACTCCCTATTAGATCAATGTGGGCTCATTGCTATAAAAAATGGGAAATCAAATAGCATTAGCCAGCTCCTTGTGCAGGGCGGAGGGGAAATCAAACAGCATTTTGCCTTCAAATGGCCCTGTTTGTTCTAGCACTAAGTGGGCTTTTATGAAGCCCGATTGGAGACTTAATCGCAGCCAAATACCTGCTTGGAGCTGAGCGGATTTGTCTAACAACCAAATCCATGCTCCATTCCATTATTTCAATCAGGAGAAGTTGGCTGGTGAATTGTTTTCTATAGGGGCCTTGGGTACCAGGTTTGGGTGGGGGCCTGCTGAATTGAAGTCTCTGGGACTAGAAAACCCCTGTTTTGATCCTGAGCTACTTTAAGCTCCCCAACCCAGAAATCTTCCTCTCCTACTTCCCAGTTTGCAACTTGCTTGTGAAATGCCTACTTGTTTGAGAGTGCTTGGCTGTACTTTTCAGATTTGGAACCACTTCTTTTTATTTGAAAGGCAACCCCCAACCCCAGCCCAGCCCTCTTTCTTCCCTTCCTGGAGCTCACCTGGACTCGGGCCTCAGTCAGGTCCAGCCTCATGGCCAGCTCCTCCCTGTAAGAAAACAACATTCACACAGAAAGGTCACAGTAGGCCCCAGCAGCCCTCCTCAGCCACCTTCTCCTTCCTGGCAGCCTCTTCCAGTCCACACCCCAAGCACACGGGTTTGACCGATCTTCTCTAAGGTGCCTACTATTTGATTGAAAACAGAAAAAATTCCCAGCACAGTGACAGGTGTAAGATATTACACATTATATTATATCATATAGTGTGACATTGGGTGGGTTCTTGAGTTCACAAGTCTTCAAACTTAGACAAATCAATGTTCTCTCAATCTCTTAGGCTAGACTAGGATGGGGAATCACACACACACACATGCACACACACAGTGCTCACACCCTGTTTCATCCAAATACTAAATAAGAGAAGAGCCCAGCAATCAACTACAATTTTTGTTTTTTGCCCTCTTGGCTTTGTTTTGCCCTCTTTATAAAAAAAAATATATCCCCTTTCCTTTCTTGCCCCTCTTTCCAGCTCTGTCTTTCCTCCATCTCCCCTCCCCCCTTCTGCCCTCCCTTACCCTCTTAGGTCACACTCCCCATTACCCTCTGGAGATATGTTAAGCTTGTTAAGAGTTCAATGGGGTAATTTTTCGATTAAACAAAATTCTGCGCACCTCCTGACTCCAGTGCCCACTACAAACCCTGCCCATCTCAGGGGAAGTCAATTTAGCTGAAACCCTACCCCGTTATTGCAGTTATTACTGCGACAATTAAGGCAAATAGGAAACCATTAAGATGCTGTAAAACGGCTTACGACCTGTTTACCGAAAATATGAGCGCGCCGAGAATAATTGGCTCTCTGCTCCCTAATATGAAAGTGCGGAGCTGCCTAAGCCTGGGTCTGGGCCTGCACTGCCCGCAGGATCAGGTCGGCTACTGAAAACTTCCTCAATGCGAGAAGAGGAAAAATCAGTTCACTAAACACCTTCCTTTGAACACTCTTCCCACCCCTCCCCTTCTCGGAGAGCACAAGCAAATCTAAAACTCCACTCTAGCCTGGCTGGGCTATAGCCCAGGAGTTAGGCCTTCTTAACTGGAAAGAGATGGGGGTGGGGCGATGAAGAGGAATTGCCTACTTCTTGTACTATAGTCTCTCCGACAAACTAAAAAGGGCGGACTTGGATGCTAAGCCACACTGTCTCTTTTTCTCCTTTTTAAGTACACATGTCGGATAAATGCTAAAATAAAATAAAGGTAGTGTTCCAGTTAGCTATTGTATAGCACACGCTGACTTTGAGTAGTTTTATTTCCATCTTCAAAAAGAAGAAGAAGAAGAAGAAGAAGAAGAAGAAGAAGAAGAAGAAGAAGAAGAAGAAGAAGACTGAATGATACTAAGGAGGGACCAAGTTTCAGTGCCCTTGCCTGTATTAAATTTACTTTTTGGTTGTTTCTGGCTACAAGAGTTTGGCAACTGCCAGACCAACTATGTTTTGGAGCTGGCTCAGGCCTTGAGTCGAAGCAGAGATTTCTCTGGTTCAAAAGGACAGGCTTCTTTCCCCGTCGAAAAACGCACATTGAAAAGCTGCACACGTCTCCTGCGAAGGAGCTGCCGGGTTTGAGGAGCGCGGGAGCCAGGCACTCATGGGTCTCACTGGGGGACTGCTCTCTTTCTTTTTCCTCACATTTGCCTCCCAATCCTGGCTCCTAGTCCCAGACAAAATCTTGGCTTTGGGATGGAAGGGCTCCGATCCTGCTGGTACCCCCAGGTCAGCTGAATAAGCAGGGGCTCAGCTACCCCAGCAGTCCAAGTTTCTCAGATTGAGAAGTGCAGTGGACACTAGTCCCTGGGACACAGTCTTGTCCCCACCCCCCACCTCAACTGCTGGATTTCCTGGTTGCCACGTTTCCAGAATTCACGATCTGCCCCACCAACCCGTTTACAGTAAAGTCATGGGCATGGAGGCGACCCGAGAGCACAGGGAAAGATTCTGGCTGGTGACTTTCTGGTGTGAGACACCATACACTGCTTAGTTCTGACTTCTTTTGGTTATTTCAGGAGTCCCCAAGTGACAAGAAAAAATAGAAAAGAAAAGAAAACCCTCAGATCCTTTTAAAGGTCTTCTCTGAAGGCAAGGGCTCCAGTTTTCCTGAGAACAACGTAACTGATACCCTCTAGACTCCTGGGCCACCGGGCTAGGGTGAACAGCGCACAGTACACGGATCAAAAATAGCGCCTGCTCTCCTACTGAAAGGGGGGACTACGGGCTGTGCTTCTTGTGCCTAGCCAGGACCTGGCCCCAGCCTCGGCACCGGGAACAGTCTTGTGTGTCTGCCCAATGTGGCTACTTTGGGTGCTCTGTGGAGAGGTTGTTTCACTCTAAAACTTGTCATTTGGAAACAAAACGGAAGGGCGCTGGGACAGAAAGAAGCCACACCAACTGAAACTTCAAGCCCAAGTGTGTGTGTGTGTGTGTGTGTGTGTGTGTGTGTGTGTGTGTGTGTGTCTGTGTAAAGGGAGGCAAAGGATCACTTTTGGTCAAGCCAAAAAGCTACCCGCCCCTCCGCCCGGGTAGCGCCCAGAAGTAAAGAAAATTCCCCTACACTAGAGACCCCCCTCTATTCCGCCCTCATGGGCCCTTCAGCGGGTGCTGTGCACATCCACCAACCACCCGGGCAACATACCTGGTGAAGACGTCCGGGTAGTGCGTCTTCTGGAAGGCCCGCTCCAGTTCCTCCAGCTGATAGCTGGTGAACGTGGTGCGGTAGCGCCTCTGTTTGCGCTTCAGTAGCCCCTCCTCTGAGTCGCTGCCTGCGGACAGGCACACGCTGTCCTCGCCATCTTTGCCCTCGGCGTCCTCTGGGTGCAGCAACAGCTCTTCCTTGGGCGACAACTCGCCGCCCTCGGTGGCCACCGCAGCTGCGGCGGCAGCTGCGGCAGCGGCGGCCACCGTGCTGGTGGCGGCCACAGAGCAGCGCCGGGGCTCCTTGAGCAGCGCGCGGGCATCGTCCTCCAGCAACTCCTCCTCGTCGTCCTCCAGCAGCTCCTCTTCCTCATCTTCATCCTCTTCGTCCTCTAACAGCTCCTCTTCGTCATCCTCGGTGCCCGCGCCACCACCCGCCGCCGGGGCAGTGCCGGGTCCGCTGGCCGTGCCCAGGCGTTCCTCGGGGTGCGCGACACCCCCCGGGCCACCCAGCTCGTCCAGCGCGGGCGGCGGTGGCACGAAGGGCGCCCCATTCTCGCGGTACGACTTGCTGCGACTGATGCTCACCTGCGGTGCCTGGCTGATCTTGAGTGTGTCCCAGGCGGCGGCGGCGGCGGACGCGGCCACGGCCCCTGCGCTGTCTGGACGCTCCCCTGGCCTTGCAGCTGGCGGTGGCGGTGGAGGTACCTCTCCACGAGGACCTGCGGTGCCAGTGGCCGAGGCTGCCGCTGCCGCCGCCGCTGCCGCCGCCGCCGCTGCCGCGGCGCCCTGGAGGAGGCGGCCCCCACCCGGGCGGTACAGGCGCCGCAGCTTAGGAGGCAGGTGCAGCTCAGCCTCAAACGGGGCTCTGCTGCTCTTGGGAGAGCCTGCGGGCAAGGAAAAGTGGTCAGCGCGCTAGCCTGACCATTTTTTCCCCCTGCCTCGCAGCTGCTGGGAGCCGGCCTGCTCTGCTGCGTATAACCCCTACCCTTGGACTTAGCTCCCTTTCCTTGCACACTTTCCATGCTTCCTTTTTCTTTCTTTTTCTACTCTCACGTGCCCCAGTAGTTCCCCCTTTACCTTTCTTCTTTCCGTTCTCATTCAGCCCCTTTTTTCTTTCTCATACCTACTCCTTTTGTGCCCCCTTTCCTTTTCTTTCCTTCTCTTTCTGCCTTCTCTCTACTCCTTTTTTCCCTCTCATCCCTTGCCTTTACTGGTTCTTTCCGGTTCTTTCTATTTTTTTTCCTTCATGATTCCACTTCTATCTTATTTCATTCCTTTCTCTTCTTTTCTTTTCTCTATTTTGGGGTGGGGCGATTTTTTTTTTTTAAGAATCGAACACCTTCAATCACCACTACTCTGAAAACTTCGTGCTCGACCTCTGTCAGCTGTTCTGTCTCAGGGGCCCCATGCTAGCAAGAGGGGCGCTGCCCCGCGGGCGACCCCTGCGGGGCGAAGCCGCCTGGGCCTCACAGCCCTGAACACTCGTCACAGCCCAACAGCCCACAGCGGCAGGAGGCTGGGATTCCTTGCTCAAAGGGGCAAACAACAACAACACACACACACAAAAAAACCATCCTGGAGAAAATGTGTTAAGAAATGCCTGGAGTGGGGGACAGGGGTGGGGTACAACAGGCACAGGCCGCTCCTTCCCTTGGAGGAAGTGCCTGGCACAGGTGCCCTTGCAGGCTAAAACAAGAAAAGGAAAAAGTCAGTTTTATTTTAGAGGGCTCATTCTCAGCCTTTCGCTCCCGTCTTCCAAATGGTGTTGCTGCTGGATCACTGGGTTAGGATTTAAAAGACACCAATACTTCTTTGCCTGCAAGACTTCTGCATCCAGCTCAAGGCGAAACTCCAGTATAAGAGGTTAGGAGGACCAAATGACACTTGTTCTGGATTTTTTTTAACTTCAGAAAATAAAACACTTTAAACATCTTAACTCTTTAAAAAAAAACACACACACAGCACCCACACATTTCATGCATTTCAAATACAGTTAGTTGAGTTTGGGGAACCTTGGGGAAATGTTTTCTTCAACACTTGCATTGAAAAGGTCACCAATAAGGTACAATTAAAAACTAAAAAGGAACGCAAACCACTGAGTAGAAAGAAATCTTCCCAAAGGGAAAAGCTAAAGTTCACCTTGCCTGAAGACACCACCACCACCACCACCACCACCACCACCACCACCACCTCCCCTAAGCTTTTGGGTTTCTTGCCCTCATCAAGTTGTTGCTAAAGGCTTTAAGAGCGTCTGCTATTTCGGACTTGTCAGCGCTATTCAGGGTCTACCCAAGGCCAACCTAAAGGGACTTTTAAACAATGAACACGGAGCAGCTAAGAGTCCCACCCCCCCAAACGAAGCTGGGCCTCTGCCTTCTCCAAAAGGGGAGAAGTAGAAACAGTCCCTCTCACTAAGGCCCCAGGCCTTAAGAGTTATTCCCTCTCTTCCCTATGTCTCCAACTTAACAACCCTCCATGCCCGTGGTCCCCAAATAGCAAGCATTCAAACCAATGCCCAACGTCCTTTTGTAGGTGCCTGACAGCACATTCTTACCTTGCATGGCTTTTTCCTGGTCAGCGCGGCTGGCCAGCGGGGCAGGCAAGCTCTGCGCGGCTCCCAGAAGCCTCATTTTGCAAGGGCTTCTCCGGCCCAGGATGCTGTCGATGCAGTAGGAGGAGAGCAAAGTTGGAGATTTACTATTGCACTCGGGCCTCTCGGAGCAGCCCTCTTCCTGGTACTGATTGCTCATGGCTGGAGCTTTTTCCTTGGGCTCAGAGCGGACCTCTGGCTGGCTGCCTCTCCTGGCAGGTGGGATGAATGAGTGTGTGATGGGGGTAGTTTGGAAGGCTGATTATAACAAATATTACTGAGATCTTTGTTCCTCTCTGTCTCCCTCGGTGGCGGGCTGCGGGCTTTCACCCTGGCCTCAGCCGGAGCTTGTCCTCTCCTCGCTCAGGACAAGCGGTTACAAGTGTAGTGAGCTGCAGGCGCGGAGCTCTGGAGTCTCTTGGCTCCACGTGCTGAGAGCAGCTCTCTGATTGGCTCTCGACAGAGGCCAGGCTGCGTCCGTCTGCCGGCACAGCGCAAAGAGCGAACTGGATTCTGGAGGGGCCGGCGAGGGTGGGGACAGGGGACTAGCAGCTGGCACGCACCAGAGCCAATTTCTTTTTCTTTCTTTCTCTTTCTCTGTCTCTAAACTAACAACTTTCAAAGTTTTCCATCGTTTTCTCGTAGTTCCTCTTTTAAGTCTTAAGGGTAGCTCCTAACTCTAGCTCATTTGGGTGCTAGGCTTGTGGGTGCCCCTCGGGTTTGGGACTCCCCTTCCACGATCCCGAGGACCTAGCTCCCTGGAAGTGAAGCTGTAAGGCTCAAGTTGAGATCCACCTGGAGCTTTTCAAAACCGACTTTGTCCTCCTGGGACAGAGTCTTGACCTCAGTACTGTTCAGTCACCATCCTCTCTAGGACAAATGGGCCTCCGACGTGCCAGGCGGAAACATCTGCTGTCTGAGCGTTTGGTTTTCTCTTATGGCTCAGAGCCTAGAGCTATTTGTCTTTATCCAGGGCCTATCTGTTGCTGTCTTGTTAATATCGGTTCCCAATATTCTCTGTCTCTGTTTTTAACTCTGGAATGAGAAAAAGGCCCTTAAACACAGAGAGCTCTGCCAAAGGCGCACAGACTTCCCTGGAGTATCCAGAGAGGTGGAAGGGACTGGGGAGTGTGAGTCCGAGGGGGAGACTGGAAAAGAGACTGAGAGTCCCTTTTCTCTCCGTTATCTCTGTTTTCCCCACTTCCCTAAATTCATCCCTTTTAGACTGTCACCTTCAGGCTATTTATCCTGGAGCAGCGCCTGGGCTGTGAAACCCCCTTCACGGAAGGAGTGTGTTTCTCAGTTCCCTAGGACAGAAGGGACCCATATTCACCTTGAACCAAGAATTTTGTGTCTGCCTCCCCACCCCCCATTATCAAAAGCAAGGGAATGTTAGGGGGAGCCAGTTTCAGCATTGGTCACACAGGGAATCTACACCCAGCTCTGACTGAAGTTGGGTCGATCCCGGAGAGGAGCCAGCAGGGACACCTTGACTGCCTAGGTGCGGGTTCCAGGGGAGAGCTAGGGCCTTGACATTGGCGGGGCTGGGGTGAGGGAGGTGGGTGAGAGGTCGGGGAAGGGGAATCCATGCCAGGTTTTATTCTCTCAACCCCTTCAATGTGTCAAAGAGAAAACGTTTTACAAAGGATTATACTTGAATCACTTACAGTCAGTATTTAAAAATACAAGAATACCTAACTGTAATTTTTCTCCTAGTCATAAACATCTGCATAACTCTTGGATGCTGGTGGGTGGGTGGCAGGCACATAGATGGTGCTGGCTTGGCAGGAGTCCTCAACACAACTTGAGGAGGTAAAGGGTTGGGAACAGACGCATTAATACTACTAATACCAAAGCCACACTACTACTAGTTGTAGTAAAACAGAACGAAAAGGATTTGTCTCTGTCCCTCCGTGTCTCAATCTCTTCGGTATATTCATAGGCGTCTCCACACGTTTTTCCTACACTCGAATGGCAGGGGCAGAGCGAGTTACCTTGATATTTGATTTTCTTTTATGCCCTCTCTGAGATTCCAAGGAATCTGGAATAGGCTTCTGTCTATTTTAGGGGGTTCGGTTTACATTCTCACCGTTTGGTGTTTTAATATGGTCTCATCTAGCTTGAAGCTAATGTTATGCTTGTTTATCGCTCGTGTTCTTAGTTAGCCCTGGGGTCTCAGGGCAGCCCAGAGATAGAAAGACGCCTAGGTTTTCCTCGAGGTTCCAGCCAAAGACCCTCGCCGGAGTCCCTGCGACTGATGGCTGGGGAGGTGGAAAGGGGGGGCGGGAGAGGGATACAGAGACGCTTTTCCCTCCTGGCGGCGGCGGTCCCGCATCGGAAATCCGTAAGACCCGGCTGCCAGTGGCTCCGTGGCTTCAGAGTGGGCTCCGCACAGGCAGGGAGTGGGATGAATATGAATCCAAAAAAGATCCTGTTAAATAAAAAGGGTCACAAATGCACAAATCATTTCTCAACGCCCTAAAGGGTTTCAGACTCTCGGTGGAAGACTTCTTCGTCTCCATCCCCCACCTCCCCCCCACTGCAGCTGTTCTTCTTTTAAAAGAAGTCGGACTTTCTGATGGGGGTGTATTCTAATTTTAATCACCCACTGTAAAGGGGGAGGTTAACATAGAATTTCTGATTCTGACTTAATGATCCTTGGAATTAAATATAATTCTATTAATGGAATATAAAGAAGGTTTTTTTAAGACCTGTGTGAAAACTCTAGTCTTCTTTGTTCTGTTATTTTATTTTTAATATTTTCTAATCAGTCTTCCCAAGTGAAGGAGGCACATCTATTCAACTTGGGGAGGAGGACCTGAACTAGTTTGTTTCTACACTTAGCGACCCTGAGATTTGTCCCAATTCAATACCCAACTTCAGAATCTACAACTGACTCCATTCCCCACCAGATTAATTAGAAAGAAATGTCAGAAAACTTTTTCTGAGGCTCTGGATGGGGTGGCAAAGTCTAATAGTCTCCACAGAATCTAGTTCAAATGTGGGCTTAGAATGAGCTATCCTATATGTCAGTTTTAGAAATTGAAATGATGTCCTGCTATTTAATCCATGTGCTGAGCACACAGCCTTTAGAAAATCTGACTATAGGACTATGTAGAAAGGGGCACATAGTTTAGCTCAATTTAATATTCGCTCTTCCAGCAAAATGATACTTCTCTTTCTTTTCACCTCACTTTTACACTTTCTAATAAAAATAAAATACACTAATAAGAAGTAATTTCATTTTAGTGGTAACTTAAAAAAAAAAAACCTTTGTGTATTTCTGGTAACAGCTCCTGGATCCTAATCTCTCGGGTTTGAACTGCTGGTTTAGTTTTCCGGAGCTGCTTGAAAAACAGTGTTTTCTGCTTCATCTGTTTTTAAGCTCAGTTACTAAAATAAAAATGACAGTAATGGCTGGAAGTGAGAGTCAGACGTGTTCAAATCTGTTGTTTATGGTGAGAAAAATGGGGCTTGTCCCCATAACTGGAGCAGGTGAATGGAAGAGACCCCTTTCTTTCTGTGGCGAGAGAGCTAATTCTACACTGTAGTTTCAAAATTATATTTTCAAGAAATACATGATAAGGGGGTGGCAGTTAGATGTCTTTATCCAGGGGGGGGGGAAATGTTTGGAGGAGAGTTAACCTCACACACTTTCCATTTGAGATGTTTTAATTTATTGTGCAATATACACACAGATAAATAAAGCTGTAATGGGCTTCCAGTAGCACCGGATGGCTCAGGTCCCCTTAAATTATGCTCAACCTCTTCAAAACATATATTTAAACAATAGAAATAAACTTCATTGGAGCCTGTCGACCAATTTGGAAACCATTGGAAGGGAAGACAATAAGTCCTGATTACATGCAAGGATTCTCTGTGATGTGTTATCCCCTTTGCCAAGTCATTTTGCTGCTTTATTTATTTAATTTCTTCTTCTTCCTTTTTTTTTTTTTAACAAACTTTCATTCATTTATGGTCTTCCGCAACCTGCTAATTTAACACTGGAGCGCGTTATTGCAGTGTTAAGAGGAGAGAAAGAGGGAGAGAAAACAACAATACTGCAATGATCCAAATGATACAGTAGAATTATAGCAATTATAGTTCTACTTGTGGAAGAAAACCTTGCTGAGATCAAGCAAACAAACTGAAGCCTTGTGAGGATAACAAGCCTTGCGATTGACAGCTGGTGCTGGGAAGAGCCGGAGGGCACAAACAGAAATATTTGCCTCCCCAACCCCCCTTAACTCCAACCAGTAAAGGTTAACCTTCTCAAAAGCAGCTTTCACAGTCTTATCCACTTCAGGCTATGCATTTATGCACAAATCGAGGGTTTTCCTCCTGGAAGTCTGGTACTAGGAGGAAAAGTGACATAATCTGCTTGCCTAGAACTTGCCCTCACTTTCTCTGCTCCCCGCAGCCCCCTGCACGCCGGTTTACCCTTCACTGCCTACCCTTGCCTCAGTTTTCCCGAGGCTGCTGAGATCCGTCTGTGGATCCAGTTTGTTGATGTGTTTTCAAAGGAGCAGCCCTGGAGAAGTCCAAAGGTACTAGGAACTTGGATTCCCTGGGAAGACGCCCTCGCGTTTGCCTCCCCCTTGCCTGTGATCTCCGTCTGAGCCGAGGCTTTCCCCTATTAAGGCTCAGCGGGGAGACCTCCCACTTAGCCCCGTTTCAGAAGCATCGCGTGGATCTCGGCCGAGCCCTCAAGGTATGGACATGTGGATGTGATTACTGTCAGGATAACCCCTATTTGTAAACTTCGTCACTCTGTTACCCATGTTACCCCATCAACAACAGCAGGAGAGGGATGAAGGAGTGAGAACTAAAGAGAAAACCGACAATCCTCCCCCTCACACAACCCCATCCACACAGGCAGGCGGCCACCCAGTCTTTTCCCTTCAGGTTTGTTCCAACACAAAGCTGGGCAAGAAGGTCGCAGCTTCAAGTCTGTGCTCAGAGCGCAAGGCGTGCTTCCCCTCCCATCGGTGAGAGGCAAATGGCTGGATTGTGGGTTCCTCACCCCGAGTCCCTTGGCAGGAGGATCCCATCTGCTGCTGCTCTTCCCCCACCCAGGTTTCCAAATCCCAGAGGGAAACTTCTCAGCCCCCTAATCGGCGCCATCTGCTTTCTTCTTTCCATCGCCAACCGGACCTCAGGACCCCGGGTGTGCGTCCAGGGTAGAAGGGGTCCCCATTCAGCTTTTCCTCTGGACGGAGGCAGGAGGGCACGGGATGGAACAGCAGAGGAGGACTTAACTCGAGCTTCTGTCCTGAGGCCTGAGGGACTCCCAGCTGTCCGGGTCCTGCCAGTCGGCACCCCTCACCCGCCAGCAAGCAGCACCCCCGCTGGGCTCGGCTCAGAGCCACAGCCAGAATGCGCCCCCTAGCGGGGGCTCCGGGTGGACCGAGCCCTCCAGGTTCAGCCTCTAGGAACTGAAGTTGGCAGATCCCAGTGATCCTGCAGGCATGAATGGAAGAAAGAAAACAAAAGCCTTGCAAACATTTCCAAGTGTTCAATAAAAGACCCATCTGCACCTTTTTTTCTTCAGTGCGTTCGTGGTTAATGTTCCCCCTTGAGTGAGAGAGGGGAGATAATTCTTGAATGGATTCTTGCGGGCCTACCTCAGAAACAGGGGACCTCAAAGGGAAATAATTGGGGGCGGGGCCAAGGCAAGTTTGCAGAGATGCAACACTAAGGGGAAATCTGAATTTACCATCTTTAGGGTTTTCCTGAGGGCCTGGTGGCCTGTGTATTCTCGGGATTCCTCAGACCTAGAGAAGGGTCATCTGAAGGCCCCTTAGCCTGTCTGAGACTTCTTTCACGTGGAACTCTATGGTAGCTTGATAATACGAGGGCTCTAGGATGGTTTCCCACCATCTGACTCTAGAATTCTCTCTCTCTCTCCCTCTCTCTCCCTCCGTGATGATTTCATGTCATTTGTCTCTGATTCCGTCACCTTCTGCCTCCAGGGTTCTGTCTTGATGGTCACCCTATCTTCTGGAGGGACTCTGACCACCTCCCTTATCTTCCCCCATTCTTCCTCTGCTAGCTCAAGCGTTTGCATTATGGAAACCTCCATTCCCTGGTTCCATTTCTCATAAATCACCCACTCCCCCTTGAGCTGAAAGAAAACTCCAAGGTTGTTGTCCAGTTCCCTTTGATTTGCTCAATCTGGAAATGGTTGTATTTTCCTGAATCGCTGAAAAAGTTACTGATGATACTTTTTTTCTTTTACAAAGAGAAAATCCCCCCGTTCAAATTGATTTATAACTTTTATGTCTTTCACATAGAAATGTGTTAATCCTAGCTCATCAATCAGAAAAACACAAATCTTCTAAAGATCTATAGTGCCTGTAATCTCATGTCTCTAGACCTGCAAGATTTCAGTCAGGCTATAAAGCCAACAAAACATTTACTGTGTAAGGCCTAAAAGGAAGAATCCAAAAATAGGACTGATAACAGCTCTTTAGAGTCTTTTTATTTTGTGCTGTGTCTTGCTAATTGGGAAGTTCAACACGAGGCTTTCCCTAGCCATCCAAGGCTGGTATTTCGGTGGTGGGGGCAGATAGAAGGGGTCCTGTGGGAAGGGAGGCGTGGGTGTTCCTGTGTTTAATTAAGACTTGCATTGTGTAAAAGGGAGGAGGGACGATTCTGAGACTGCACAGCGCTCTGTTCTGTTCATCGCAAAATAACCTGCAAGTATTTGGGGGATGGGGAACACAACCAAAAAACAAAAACCACACACACACACACACACACACACACACACACGCACACACAAAGACTGCGATAAGGAGCCGGCTCTGGAACAGATACCATTAATACCACAGAGCTTCTGGAATCGAGATATCTAATTTCCTGCCGTAAATCTCTTACCCGATCAGAAAACACAAATAGCTGAACAGAAAGGAAAAAATAGAGGAGGAGGACGAGGACTAGGAAGAAAGAGCGCTGAATAAAAATAACTGAGCGGAAAGCCTTACATTCACCACTCTGACAGGCATCTCCGCCAAACCTGGGGCAGTTTGTCTCCCCTCCCCCCCCCACGCGACGGCTCTTCTGCCCCCGACTTTCCAGCCCACCAGGCATCATTTCATCATTTCTGAGGACACTCAGCATCCTTAAAGAAAGGGAGAAGACTACAAGCTGAGGTTAGGAGAGGGATGGTGGCTGAGAACTGGGACACTCAAGGGCCTAAGATTCACTGGTGGGTGTCCCCCACCCCGGTCAGAGGTCAGTGCAGCACCTACAGGACCCTTTTTTTCCTGACACCTCTCACTTGCCCTGAGGCAGCCTAGGAGGAGGCGCAGGCACTTGGGTGCCAGGCAGCTAGGGCTCCTATCCCTATCACGCTGCTTGGGGATGATGGCTCAGATGGCCTGAGTCTAGTTCTATTCTGGGTCTCAGAGGCCTAGAAAGGAGGATGAGAAGCTGGAGTGATAACGTATCTGGGCTGGGAGCTCCGGTAGACGAGTGCCATGTGCTGTAATGCACTTTTTTTTCCTTTGAAGGTTATATAAAAAGATCTTAGACTTTCTTTTTATCTTTAAAAACAGTATCCCTTATTCCTGGCTGATTAGGAATTCAATGCTATATAGACCAGGCTGGCCTGGAACTCAGAGATCTGTGTTGGCTGGGATTAGATTAGATTTTTTTTTAAAAGGGTACTGGTCGTTTTTCACAATTGCTTGAAATGTGGCGCTGACATGCCTCTAAACACCAAGGCATCCTTCCCCTCCACTTCAGACTTGGCAGGTTTGAGCACTGGTGCTGGCACCCAGGAGCAGGTCAGCAAATCTTTCCTGACCTGGAGAGGAGCAGTGTAGCACGGGAATGGAGAGCTGCTTTGATTTGGGCAAATGCCCTTGTTTTTCATTCTTTTCCTTCTCGCGGGTCCAGGCCTGGTTGAGCTCCTCTTGCTCCTCTCTTCTGTACCCAGGCCTCATTTTCTTTCCTCCATCTCTCCTTTCCTGGCGTTGGGATGATTTGCTTTTATTACCCTCCTAGTTTAAAGATTTTAAGAAAAACTACAAGGAAATTTAAAAACCGATGTGTTTTGCTCCAAGAATTCCAGAGGGACTGGAAAGAAAGGGCGTTGAAACTCCCAGTTCAAGTCAAATTTAGAGCCAGGAATGATTTTTACTTATTTCTTTTCATGGATAATAGAGAGTTGGTGCTATCTGTCACTGTGCGTTCTCTAATAAACAGCTCCAAGACTATAATCTAACAGGTGTAAAATTTCCCTTTTCTGAGAAACGAGGAGACCATCAACAGTATCTTTTAAATAGTACACACAGAAAATGCTCTTGCTGGCAGGCTTCCCTACTGGAGAATCAATCAGGCTTAATTTCTCTGTCCATCTCTCCCTTTTCTTTTTCTCCTCTTTCTCTCTCTCCTCCCTTCCCCCCTCTTCCTCCCTTTCTTTCCCCTTCTCTGGGCTTTTTGAATAGGGGTGTGCACACTGCACAGAAAGCTGTAAATACACATCAGTTTTAAAGTGTTAAATTCTTTGCCCTCCCAGCAAAAATATTCAGAAAGGTTTTTTTTTTAATTCTCTGTCAACTACAAGGGGACTGAGCATCAGAGAAAATGCTTGTCCTTTCACCCATTTTCCCCTTTCTCCTCCGTTTATGTAGCCAACTGAGGTTTTACATATTGTAGGACTGGGAGAGAAAAAGGAGCCCAGTTGCTGGAAGATTCTCTTGTCAGGGAGGGCCCATTTCTACCTAAGCTCACTCTTAGACTGGCCCGCTGTGTTTATGGCTTTACTGCAAGTCCTTTGTTCCTAGGGATCTCTTCAACAAAAGTCTCCCCACCTCCCAAGCAGCCATCAGTCTATATAGGCTCCCACTGTATAGAATACCAAAACAATCATCTTTCCCAGAAAAGTCCCTATCCAAGACAATCTGGGGAAGTGGCCCGGGAATGCAGTCCTTCCACGGTTATCATGGACCAACCTATACCCACCTCTCCTCTCCCCCCTTTCTTCAGCTTTTGGGCTGGAGCACTTTGATGTTATTTATATAAAAGAAATGACATTAGAGTAACCTTTTATTGCACCACACTAAAGGGAGATTGAACTATAACTTTGAAAATTGTGACTTTCCAATGGGAGCTATATTAAATTGCTTAAAAACATTTTGAAGGCATCATTGGTATTGTCTGTAGTGGTAAGTGAAACAAAGGATTTCACAGAATGATGAGTTTAATATTAAATGTGCTCTTATCTAAGTCTCTATGCTATAAAATAGAAGAGGAGAAAGGGAGCTGGTGAAATGGTAACGGAGGGGACTTAAATAAAGAAATGCCTCAAATTGATCCTCCTGCTTCATCTCCCTAGGTACTGGGACTGTAGGTATGGGCCACACTTCCTTCTTTTTCTCCTTCCTTCCTTCCTTCCCTCCTCTTCTTCCTCCCTCCTTCCTTCCCTCCTCCTTCCTTCCCTTCCTTCTATCTTTATTTTGAGGCTCTCAAGATCAGGTTGGCCTGGGACTTGCTGGGTAGCCAAGGATGGCTTTGAACTTGTGATCCTCTCGCCTTTACCTCCCAAGTGCTGGGATTACAGATAAGGTTTCATGATGTAGTTCAGTGGCAGAACACTTGCTACCATATGTGAGGCCCTGGGGTCAATCTACAAAACTGCAAAAGTAAAATCCAGTCTTTTGTTTCATTTTGTAGCTCAGGATGGCCTCAAACATCCTATGTGACTGAGACGGGCCTTGAATTCCAAATCCTTAGGCCTCCACCTCCCAAGAAGAGCTGGTATTCTAGGCATGTGCCACCAAACCCAGCTATAAAATCGATTCTTAACGTTAGAAAGGAGTAGGAAGGAAAAACGCTAAAGTCTAGGAAACAAGACATATACCATAATAAGGACACAGAATGCTACCTGGCAGTTTCAGAATATGTAGGGAAATGAGGTCACTTATATTATGAACACAGTTTGTAATGAAAGACAATTAAACATCACACAAAGGAAATAATTAGACGGAACACGGGGCCATGCGGCAGGGAACATTTTAACTCTCTAACGTTTTTGGTGTATTGTTCCGATACCATTATTGTTCAATAATGATCCTCACATCATCCTCAAAACTGGCAGTACCCTGCAGCCTGCACTGTTTCCAAACAGCATGGTGTGGTGGGGGCTCTTGGGACAAAATGGCAAGAACTAATTGTATTCTGTGTATCTGGTTTGTAAGCAGGTTGTGGAGCTGGGCATTAGCCGAGAGAGGACTCGCTCGCTCTCGCAACAGCTCATTATAAAAAGGCAGCTTGACATCAATAAAAATAATCATTATTTGATGTATTTCTTATAATTATAGGTCATCTCTCCGAGAGGCTTTGCAGTTAGTGGAGTTGTGATTTGGCCTCTGTCACACTGATGTAGGAGGCATCCAGGCCCCAGTGCCTCGCAGAGTCCTGGCGGGCATCCTGAATGCCAGAAGCTTATGCACAACTTCAGGAAAGAAAACATTTTGGAAATGATGAGACAACTGTGAGGGAGTTGCAACTGTAAACAGCAAATGTGCTAAAGAGCGCAGACTTATGCAGAGCTAAAAGAGGGCAGGTGGAGCGTGTTCTCAGTTTTTTAAATGTGAAGAAAACATTGGGCCGCCTCCACTGCAGTACTGCAGAGAGAATGTGTGTTAGTGATTGTTGTTGTTTTATTTAGCGCTAGCACCTGGGGGCTGTGTGAGACTCAGGACTCCAAGGAGCCAAAGGCGTCTGGGAAAAAAAAAAGGTGAACAGCTGTAGTTCTTCTCAAATACAAACCTTTAATCCTTGTTTAATCATGTCTCAGTATCAGGCATTTGGGCCGTTTTCATTGTGTCGCCATTGCAATTGTATTGTAAGGAAAAGTTGGGTGTGCCTAACTTATTCTTTTGCATTGTTTTCTTTAAGTAATTTCCTGGGAGGAGGATTACTGATTAAAGATTGAGCTAAAATGCTAAAAGGTACCTCTTTAAAAATTGTCAAAAAGGTCTCCAACTTGTGGAACCAACTCCCTTCCTCTTACTCCCCCCACCCCCTCCGCACTGCCATTAGCAGTATGAAGATCCCAATTTTGCTTTAGTCTCGCTACCATTAGACATAATAGCCTTTCCTTCTCCATCAAAAGTTGATGATTTGACTTTAATTCTCCCTTCTCGAGTTGAGGATCAAACCTCGGGCTTGCTCTACTACTAAACTTAAATCCCCAACCTGACTCTGGTCCTTTTAATTGCACCAGGGTGTTTATTCCCACCTCCACCCCAGTGTAGAAGGTCTTTTGCTTGCTCTGAATGGCTTCAATTGCAGAGAAGAAGGCAAGGAGACATGGGAAGAAGTTAATCCCAAGGCAGCACATATGCACATGCTGAATGAAGTCATCACAGGCCTTTGTGCTGGACTTGCAGTGTGTAATGCCGTCTGGAATTCAGGAGCCCTGACCTGGAGTCAGTTCTTTTAATTAATTTTTTTTTGAGAAGGATGTTATGTACCTGGGTTAGCGTCATGTTTACTATGTAGTTGAGGCTAGCCTTAAACTCTTTATTTTGTCTTTATTCTGCCTTCCAAGTGCTGAGATTATAGAGATGTTCCACCAAGACAGAGTTTTTCGAACCCATTCTATTTTCCGGTTCTGTGTCCTCGGCCAGTCTAACTTCAGAAGACTCAGGTTCCTCACCTGAAAATCAGGGATGATAAAGGTACCTAACCCTAATCCTAATATAGGTTATAACTAAAAGCTAGCTCATTGGCTGCTCATGTGGTTCAGAAGCAAACTGTTTTCATAGTGGGTTTTCCATCCCTGCATCAAAAGGAAAAAGAAAAATAAAGAAAAAGGTTAGTTTATGTTGTTTTATAATATACAAATGTTGTATTGCCATTATCTCATTACTTTGAAATATTCTTGTAAATATTTTGTGAACTGTTGACTCATGACTGGAATTACCCCATTGCATGCATATTTTCCTTGACATTTATTACTTTTAAATTTTCATACATGTGTTTTTAATCACTTTCCCTCTCCTAAAAGTTCCCTTTGTTCCTCCAGACAATTTCATGTCTATTTTCTAGGTCACTGGTGTTGGACAGAGCCACTTGTTTGTTCCCGGCCACCCAACTAGATTAGACCTGAAATAACCACACAGAAACTGTGCTAATTAAATCACCGCTTGGCCCATTAGCTCTAGGTTCTTATTGGCTAACTCTTACATCTTAATTTAACCCATCTCCATTAATCTGTGCATCACCACGAGGTCGTGGCCTACCAGCAAAGTTTCAGCATGTCCATCTCTGGCAGCGGCTCCATGGCTTCTCTCTGACTCTGCCCTTCTCCCTCCCAGCATTCAGCCTAGCTTTTCCTGCCTACCTAAGTTCTGCCTTGCTATAGGTCCAAAGCAGTTTCTTTATTCATTAATGGTAATCACAGCACACAGAGGGGACTCCCACATCACATTGGTATTTTAAACTTTAAAGATCTTTAAAAAATGTTTTTGTATATGTTGTATGTATGGTATATGTGTACGATGTGTTTGTGTATGTGTGTGTGTGTGTGTGTATGTGTGTTTGAGTTTGTGTGTGAGGGTATATGTATGCTCTGGCATGTGTGTGGAGGTCAGAGGGCAACCTTGGGTGTCAGTCTTTTCCTTCCCCTGTGTTCTGAAGCAAGGCCTCTCTTCCTGTTCTACCATGCTGCGTATTTGACGCTAGTCAACCAGAGTGCTCCCAGCAATTCTTCTGTCCTCACCTTTGATCTGCAGCAGGAATGTTGGCTTCATAGGCTGCACTACTATGTTGATTTCTAACATTGGTTCAGAAGATCCAAACTCAGGTCATCAAGCTTGTGTGACAAGTGCTTCTACCTGATGAGCTATCTCCCTGGCTCCCCAAACTGTACTGATCATAGTAGAATGTCCTTTAAAGGGGTAAGAATTTTATTCTTTAGAAGTCATTAAGAACTCAAGGGCTTTTTGCATTTTCTTGTTTTCTTGCAATGCTGGGATCAGACCCAGAACCTCAGACATTCTGGTAGTATATCACTAAGCTGGGTACTAACCTCAGATCATTTAATTTTATATTTTAACATACAGCATTGAGTGTACTTTTTTGTTTGTTTGATTGTTTTGTTTTAGAGATAGGATCTTGCTCTGTAGCTCAGACTACCAGCCCAGAACTCACTATGTAGCTCTGACTGGCTCACATTCATGACAATCCTCCTGTCTCAGCAACCTGGGTGCTGGAATTACAGGTATGAACTACTACTCTGCTCTGCTGCATTATGTGTAGGCTGAGTTTTTTGTCCCACCAGCCTACTCCCAAATAACTACACAGAGACTTAATATTAATTATAAATGCTCGGCCAATAGCTTATGCTTGTTACTAACTAGCTCTTATAACCAATATTAGTCCATATTTCTTATCTATTCTCTAACACGTGGTGGTACCCTTTTTCAGCATGGCATGTTCATCTCCTGCTTTCTCTGTGTCTTCCTGGTGACTCCCATGACTCTGCCCTCCTTCCCAGTATGCTCAGTTTGGCTTTCTCACTTAACCTCTTCCTGTCTAGCTATTCACTTGTCAGTTCTTTATTAAACCAATGAGAATAGTACATATTCACAGTGTATAAAAAGGATTATTTCACAGCAAGTATATATATATATATATATATATATATATATATATCTTTATTTCTGTCTTTTGGGTTTTTGTTTGTTTTTTGTTTTGTTTTTGTTTTTGAGACAGGATTTCTCTGTGTAACAGCCCCGGCTATCCTGAAACTCACTTTGTAGACCAGGCTGCCCTTGAAATTGGAGATCCACAAGCCACTGTCTCCTGAGTGCTGGGATTAAAGGTGTGCATCACCACTGCCTGGCCATTTATTCTTTTTTTTGGGGGGGGGGGGTTGAGACAGGGTTTCTCTGTAGCTTTTGAGCCTGTCCTGGAACTAGCTCTTATAGACCAGGCTGGTCTCGTACTCACAGAGATCCGCCTGCCTCTGCCTCCCGAGTGCTGGGATTAAAGGCGTGTGCCACAATCCAGTCACTTATGCTTTTTTAAATTAATTTTTTAAAGTTTTTTTGTTGTGTGAGAATTTCATATACACATACATATGAGATGTTTTGGTCGAATCCACCCTGAGTCTTGCCCCTCCAGTTCTTCCATACCATCCCTAATTTCACTTTCAACTTTATGTGCTCCTTTAAAAACAAGACTTTTTTTTTAATTTTACGTATATGTGTGTATGTCTGTGTGAGTGAATACCACTTCTACTGGTGCCCACAGAAGCCATAAGAAGGTGTTCCCTAGAGCTGCAGTCAGAGGCAGTCGGGAACCACATAATGTGGGTGCTGGGAACTGAACTTTTGTCCTCTCAATGGACAAAAAGCACTCTTAACTGGAGGCGTTTCCCCAGCCACCGACAGTGGGTATTTTCAGTCATGCAGAAAATTTAATGAGCTACTATGTGTGCATTACTCATCATTAGTAAGGCTGTACACGCTGACTTTGGACAATTGGCCAATCATATTTCTTTTTCTGTGATCATTTGATTTCCATTGTTTTTCTGTGTTGTCTGGACTAGTGCGCCCATAGTTTTTAAGGCCTTTGGCTGTTAGGTTTGTCAGTTTGACCCAAACTAGAGAGCTGCCCAGGAAGAGGGAACCTCAGTTGAGGAATTGCAATCATCAGACTGGCCTGTCTGTGGGGCACTTTCTCAATTGCTAATTGATACAAAAGAGCCTTGTCTACTGTGGCTATCAGCCCTACGCTTGCAGACCTTGGCTAGATAAGGAAAGTAGCTAAACAGATGAGAGATAGCAAGCCAGTAAGCAGCACTCCTCCACCATCTCTGTTCCGGGTACTGCCTCCAGGTTTCCGCCTTAAGTTCCTACCCTGACTTCTCTCAGTGAAGAACTGTTATCTGGGATGTAAGATGAAATAAGGCCTCCCACCCAAGTTGATTTTGGCAAGTGTTTTATCAGAGAAACAGAAACCAAAGTAAAACAGGTTTTATGGAGAGCTGATGTGAAAATCATTACAATATTACCATACTTCTCTCTGATTTCCTTTAGAGTCTAGGAAAGTCAGGTTTTTCTATGAATTGTGTATAACAACGGCTCTTTCTTGCTTTTATATGACTTGTCTTAAAGGGAGATGACCCAAAGGCTGCTAATTACTTCCAAATACCCACTCTTCTGGTGGTCTGTTAAAGAGAGCTGCAAAGTCTGTGTCGATTTCCTCATAGAGAAGGGAAGTATGTTTCTTGCTTGCTTGAATTTGCCTAGCCCTGGGACTGCTTTAAGTAGTACCAGGTGGTGAGGTGACACCTGAGTCCCTTTGAGATGACCTGGGAGAATCTGCCCCGTGGTTTATGACAACCCATTGGTGAGGTGAGAGGAGACTCTGTGAGCAAACAGGAGAGACAGGTCCAAGAATCCCAGCCTCTTAGTGAGAGCAGCAGCAGAAGCTGCCCAGCTGAAGGCGCACAGCCTGTGGATCTGGGAGAGAAGACACAGCGGTTGCTTTGCTTTAAGGCTTGATTTGTGGCTGCTGTGAGTTTAGGGTGTGGTTTGAAGGCAGAGCTAACCTAAAACATTCACTATGGCCCTTAGCATTTGAACACTCCCCCCCCCCCCCCCGTACACAGTAGCAGAGTGGACAGACCACATTTCTTGACTTCCCTTTCTGAAGAGTGACCAATTTGACTAAAATCTGGATGACGACACACTGTGTATGGTGTTCTTAGGTGGTCACTTTAAAGGGGAAGGTGTACCCTCTCTTCTCCGTTTCTCAGATCTGATACCTGGAGCAGACAAAATACATAGTGCTCTTGCATCCATATTGAGTCATGAAGACAAGAAATGGATCTTAGGTGTGATAGAGCCAGAGGACCATTCCTAGGAAGCTCACAGAGCTACTAAACTCCAGCCCCAAAATGCCAGTTCCAACACACATTTGACAGGACGGGAAACACGCTTCTTTTCTGATTAAAGCCAATCTTTTTTTTCTAGTCTACAAAGCTGAACCTAAACCTAAGTAACACGATGAGGTCAAATGCCATTGTGAAGAATGTTGCCCTACTTTTGCAGTAGGAGCTGATGGACGGTATTTGATTTGTATACATTTATAGGAACCTCCGATGCAGTGGGAAACCAAACCACACACAGGCCTCACCCTGAGCTTACGGTTCTTCACATCATCCCAAAGCAGACGGGAACTGTAACTCTTGAGCCTTTGCCTGTCAGGATCATAGCGTCAGGAGGGCCTATAACATGGTCTTTGCCGAATCTAGTAGGTCAGGAGGTAAGAAATGATATTGGAGTCAGGATAAACTCAGTAATGAGGGGATCTCAGCTGATAGTGCTTGCTTAGCAGGAATGAAGTCCTGGGTTCAGTCCCCAGTGCAGCATAAAACCAGGCTGAGTAGTCCCAGAACTCAGGAATCAGAGGCTACGGGGTAGTATAGAGGCCCCCTGGCAGGGTAGAATATACAATAATCAATTAGAGAGAATGAGGTGATTTTGGTGTATCTATGTCCAGAGAGGGTAGTAGACAAAAACTAAGAATGTGTGTTTATGAGCCAGTTATCTGCTTTTAATGCATTGGAAAGTCATTGAGGGTTTTAAGCTGTCAAGTAGCTGTACTTTAGGATTCTTGGTTTTTGTTTTATTTCTGGTCTTTTGAGACAATCTCACCATGTAATTATGGCTGCCTTTGCCACTGGAGTGCTGGTATTAAAGGCACGTGTCAATACACCTAGCCAAATATCTGTACTTTTAAAGAGAGAAGACACAGTTGGGATTTATTTTGGCCCATCAACCGGCTCCCAAATAAAGACATGGAGTCTTATAATTAATTATGAATGCTCGGCCTTAGCTTAGGCTTGTCCCACGAGCTCTTATAACTTAATTTAACTGGTTTCTCTTCATCTATGTTTTGCCTTGGGGCTTTTTCCCCTTCTTTCATTCTGTGTGCCCTTCTTTCCTACTCCCTCCATGCTGGCTTGCTGGTCCCTGGTGTCTCCTTTTTTTTTCTCCCAAGCCTAAATTCCTCCTCCTACTTACTCTCCCTGGCCAGAAGTTCTGTCTCTATCTCCTCCCTTGCTACTAGCCATTCAGCTCTTTATTAGACCAATCAGGCACCTTAGGCAGGCAAGGAAAAACAGCAACACAACTTTACATAGTTAAACAAATATTCCAAAACAAGAAGACAATAATGCAAGGCATGGAGAAAAGTCTATGTTTTCAAGATCTGTTTCTCATCCTTGCTTCATTGCTTGGGTTCCTGACTTTGCATTTTATTTGCCTATAAGAAGTTGAAGGGAGATAATTCCTTTAATTAACTTGTGGTAAAATCAAGCACATTCATTAGAGTATAGACTGGACTATATGTGGCCCAATAGCAACAGTGGTTTTTAAATTTTTTTAATTAATGTTTAAAAATTTTTTGAGATTAAAATATAAATACATCTTTTTTCCCTCAAACCTGCCCACATCTCCCTCCTTGCTCTCTTTCAAAGCAATGGCATCCTTTTTTTCTTTAATTGTTGTTACATAATATGTATTTGTAATGCATAAATAGAGCCAACTCAGTCTGTATATGACTTATATTATGCTTTTGGGACTGACATTTGGTATTGAATAACCAATTTGTGTTCTCTTCCTTGGGGAAGACTATTTCTCCCACTTTCAGCAATCTTTAGTTGCCTGTAGTTCTTTGTGTAGGGTCGAGGCTTCATAGGCTTAACTTACTCCCATGTTAACATGTCTATTGTTGTCCTTGTTCATGTCATGTTTAAGCAACCATGCTGGTGAAATTTTATGGGCAACAGTTTTTGACATTCTTAGGAGATACGATCTTACAAGAGACTTTCGGATCCTCCAGCTCTTACAATTTTTCCACCCCCTCTTCCACAATGACCCCTGAGCCAGAGGTGTGGGGTGGCAGAGTTGCTTTTTAGATGTATACTTGAGACCAAACTTGACAGTTATGCATTTTGATTGGTTTTCTGTAACAGTCTCTGTCTATTGCAAAAAGATGTTTCTTTGATGAGGAATGAGGACTACTCATATCTTTGTGTATAAGGATAAGTATTTAGAATGTAGTTAGAGATTATGCTGGTTTAGTAAAGAGGCAGTTATAGGTTGTCCTCTAAGATCCATGATTTCCCTGCATAGCTGACTTAGACCAGTGTTTATTTTTTCTTCCCTTTAAAACAAACACATTCCATTATGCTTACTTATTATCTATGTGTATGTCTCTCTCTCTTTCTCTCTCTCTCTCTCTCTCTCTCTCTCTCTCTCTCTCTCTCTCTCTCTGTGTGTGTGTGTGTGTGTGTGTGTGTGTAGGTCAGAGGAGAACTTTCTGGAGTCAGTTTTCTTCTTTCTACCATGTGTGCTCAGGAGATTAAACTAAGGTCATCAGGCTTGACAGCAAGTACCTTTACCTGCAGAACAATCTCACCAGCCTGCAACAAAAGTTTAATAGATTCAAAAGTGTATTTCTATTTTATATAATGATTAGAGCTGCTGGGTGATGGTGGCCACTCCTTTAATCCCAGTGCTCGGGAGGCAGAGGCAGGCGGATCTCTGTGAGTTTGAGGCCAGCCTGGTCTACAAGAGCTAGTTCCAGGACAGGCTCCAAAGCTACAGAGAAATCCTGCCTCAAATAAACAAACAAAAAAATTAGAGCTGAGTCTTGGGATGTAGCTTAGTTGGTAGAATCTCTGCTTAGCATGAAGTCCTGAGTTCCTTTCCCACCACCACATTAAACCATGCTTGGTAGCACTTGGCTGTAATCTTAACAGTAGGAAGATAGAGGCAGGAGGATCAGAAGTTCAAAGTCATTCTTGGCTACATAGTGAGTTTTAAAGTCAGCCAGATATATGTGAAACCCTTTTGTTTGTTTTGAATTTTTAAAGTTGGAGCAGATAAAGCATCTCTATTTGAGGAGACCCTAGAAATCTCGGACACTCTCTTTCTCATTATTCTTTTGTCTTTAGGGTGTCGCCTTCCTTCATTTGTCTAACCCAAGATAATATAAATCTCCCAGCAATGGGATGGGCGATGGGCAAGGAAAGGTTACTCTCCCTCACCTTTTGGGTGTAACGGTTTGGAGTTGGGGACATCTGCTCATTAGCAGAACGTGGTCACATTGTTCCACTTTGCTGAAATTAGGTCTTGATGTGTTGTATTGGTTCCAGATCACATGAGCCTCGCTCATGCTCTAGTGCTATGGCTATGGGGTAGAAATATGCACGAATGGGTCAAATCCAATCAGCTTAGAAGATGTACGGTGCCTTTGCACAAGAAAAGGTCTTCTCCAGCACATGGATAAAAAGGATCCCTGGTGTCCTAATGTATAGGCTGAGTGGAGGCTGGAAGGCCCCCTAAGTGAAAAAAAAAGGAATGAGTATGAGACTGACTAGTGGTGGCCAGGGAAACAGCATGAGGAAAGATAGGGCTATGGATCTCACAGCAAGTAGGAAGGCCAGTGTCTTGAGGTCCAGTTAGTTGAGAGATTGGAAGGATTCCCTGGGCGTGACTTGCTGGCAGACTGGGAGCTGGTCAGATTACTGGAACCTTGTCATGAATATGGCTGCTGTTGAGAAGGGCACCAGTGCAAGGGACCATTGATGCCTGACAGAGTTCTGTATTCCACAGAAGGCAGCGGGGCAAACTGGTGGCTAGAATGGATGGCCTTTAGTCTTTTAGCACACGTGTAGGCAAGCTCTGAAAGGACAGAAGAACTAATAGGCAGGATGACAGCTGAAAGCATACCACGGCATAAGTGCAAGGCCAAGGAGTGGACCCAACGGCTCCCTGGTGCCAGTATGTGGAGTCTGGTATGCTGGCTGAAAGGACTCTTGAGGTTCCATTTTATGAGCAGATTAACGATGAGATGGACCTGGTATGTAAGCAGGCTGGGGATGAAATGACTCCTATATCACTAGTGAGGGGGAACCTTGGTGACCAGAGGGTCAAAGGGACACTGTACCAAGGAAAGAGTGAAGAAGCACTTAAAGGGTCTCTTGTTTCTACAACAGTCAGGCTACCAGAGGTCACAATGTCCTTCAGTTCCCCAGTTGAATGTAGGATGAAGCCTCGACTGAGTGTTTAATATGTGGTACCTGGGCATGTTGGTGGCCAAAAGGAGTCCAAGGGCAGTAGTTCACAGGCAGGCTGATGGTTCAGATTCTCCAGCTTATATTGAGGCCGGTACCCTGGGACCTTCCTGTCACCATAGTCCTAGAAGGATGCCAGCAGAATGACCACTGGCTTACGACAGATTATCCTGGGTATGCTGGGACATTGAAGGACTGGCAGAACCACATTTTAAGGACATGTCACTGGTTGCTTGATGGAGGAGGGTCATATGTCTGTGTTACTTTAATTGGTTAATAAAGAAATTGCCTTGGCCCTTTGATAGGACAGAAAATTAGGTAGATGGAGTAAACAGAACAGAATGCTGGGAAGAAGGGAAGTGATGCAGATGCCATGGAGCCAGCCGCCAGGTCAGACATGCTGAATCTTACCTGGTAAGCCACCACTTCATGGTGTTACACAAATTATTAGAAATGGGTTAATCAAGATGTGAGAATTAGCCAATAAGAGGTGAAACTAATGGGCTAGGCAGTGTTTAAATGAATATAATTTGTGTGTTGTTATTTCAGGGTATAAGCTAGCTGGAGGCCGGGAGCTGGGTGGTGGGAAGCAGCCTGCCATTCCTTACTACAGTTGCTAGAACCTTTAGCCCACTAGTGTGTGCAGAAAAGATGATAGCTGAAAAGATTCTTACTTTTCTAGAGGCTAACAGCTGGCAATCAGAAGAAATCTTTCCCAGAATCCAAACTGACAACAAGGCAGGAAAAAATCCAGAGAGCTCTGGGTTTCATATCATACAGGATGCTAACGGCTGAAATGACATCTAGATCTTATAATGGAGCTTAAGTTGGGGACAATAAGTTCTTCCCAAACTCCAGGAAACAGGAAAGTCAGTCACTAAAAGGTGTGTGTCTTATACAGTGCTCTGTAGATCTGAGGATGGGCCTTTTAGTTTCCCTCTCTGTCATAGGCTAGGTCCCTGAAGAATTCAGTGTGCTGAGTAGTTCCAGTCTCAACTGTCTGGACAGCAGTGGGTAGCTCTAAAAGTCCTTCTTTGATACACAAGCATAGAGGTTGAGGGTTCCTCCTGTAGGCAGAGACTGCTTGTTTGTTTCCTGGTTTCCGCTTCCATAGTATGTCTGGTGTAGGCCTAGAAAGGCTTGTAGCGAGCGAGACCCATGTGGTATCCTAAAGAACTCAACATTCTACAACACACAGCAGCTCACTGAGGGACTTCTGGCACTGAAGTATATTTCCCAACACAAGCGCAAGTAGGGAATGTGTTGAAATGATCTTTGGAACCCTACCATATGGCTGTATTTGGGACAGAAAGACTCCATAGGACACCAGCACATTATTGAGGTTGTAACGAAATTTTTGATTCATGATGAAAAATAGCTGGTGTAAAGGCCAGAAAAACTCTGGTCCTAGAGCATTGGAGCACTATGGAATGGTCAAAATGATTCCCCTTTGAACTACAATAAAGATTGCTGTAATGGGCCGTGTTCTCTATCATGTTGAGTGTCTAAGTGCCAGAGTGATACAGGAACCTGTTACAGGGAGAGGGCCCGCTTGTTTGTCCTGGCCACCTAGCTAGCTTAGCCCTGAAATAAGCGCACAGAAACTGTATTAATTAAATCACTGCTTGGCTCATTAGCTCTAATCTTATTGGCTAACTTTTACATATTAGTTTAACCCATTTCTATTAATCTGTATATCACCACGAGTTCATGGCCTACAAGGAAAGATTTGGCATATCTGTCTCTGGCAGTTCCATGACATCTCTCTCCTCCGCCTCTCTTCCTCCCAGCATTCAGTTCTGTCTTTGCCTTCCTAAGCTCTGCCCTATCAACTAGGCCAAGGCAGTTTCTTTATTCTTTAACCAATGAAAGCAACACACAAACAGAAGGACCTCCTATACTAGGAACCCTAGCAAATAACCAGGTGGATGGCTGGAAAGGCCGCTGGGATACCAGCATGGGAAAGATCATCACCAAAAGGGTCTTAATTCCACAGCACTTGGGAGGGTTGAGGCTTTTACTTTTTCGGTCTACTGCAGCCTGGGGATTTTGGTGTTTGGTGGTACTGGGGATGGAATCTATGGCTGCAACCATATTAGGCAAGCACTGAATTACATCCCTAGTCTTAAGGCCTTGGAAAATTAAGAGCCCACAGATATGTGCATTTGGCCGAGAGAGTGGCTGGAATGGCCTATGATTCAGTTCTTTGTTTAGAAAGCAGTGAGCAACTGGAAGGAACCACTGCAATGTATGAGACAGAGAAGTATAGTGGCGGAGAGAGCTCTTCCTTCAACAGATCATGGATACATTATAGTAGGAAAAGTCTTCAGCTTCCTACCACATAAAGCGTGTATAGCGGTCAGCGTTTTATTTCTTTAAAATTATTTATGTGTTTGTGTATTTTGACTACATGTATGTGCACCATGTGCATACAGTAACCGTGGAAACCAGAAGAGGATGTGGGATGCCCTGGGACTAGAGTTGTAGACAGTTGTGAGCTGCCATGTGGATGCTGAGAATTGAACCTGGCTCCTTTGGAAAAGCAGCCCGTTCTCACTGAGCCATCTCTCCAGCCCCCAGAGGTTTATTTCTAAAGAATATCAGCAAGCCTAGATGGGGTTCACACCACATACACTCAAAAGCAGTTAGCCAGAACTGAGCAGAACTCAGTCACAGGGCCACAGCAACTGCAAGGAAAGCTAGGGCTAAGGAAGTCAACAATGACCCTGGTTAGACAGTCTTGCTGTGTCTCCCCTCCCCCAACCCGAAAGATTCTTCTAGGTCCAAGATCCACTGTTTCGTAGCTGAGAATCCAGCTCAAGGCCTTTCAGAAATGGCTAGCCAGCATGAAATCCTCCTCTTAAAGGATCCTCCAAGGCCTCATTCTAACACAGAAATAAAGACCGCGGGGCTTTCCACACTCAGCCCTTGTCCAGGTTTGAATGTGAACTATTTTCCCACAGACTCGTGTGTTCGAACACTTGATTTCTACCTGGTGGTGCTGTTTTTGGATTTCACGGGACTTTTAGAAGGTAGGGCCTCACTTGAGGAAGACAGAGGCCAGGGGACTTTGATCTTAATAGCCAGGCCCCATTTTCTTTTTTTTTCTCTTTTTTTAAAATTTATTTATTTTTACTTAAAAATTTCCACCTCCTCCCCTCCCCCTCCCCCTCCCCCTTCCTCTCCTTCTCCAGTCCAAAGAGCAGTCAGGGTTCCCTGCCTGTGGGAAGTCCAAGGTCCTCCCCCCTCCATCCAGGTCTAGGAAGGTGAGCATCCAAACAGACTAGGTTCCCACAAAGCCAGTACATGCAGTAGGATCAAAACCCAGTGCCATTGTCCTTGGCTTCTCAGTCAGCCCTCATCATCTGCCACATTCTGGGAGTCCGGTTTGATCCCATGCTTCATCAGTCCCAGTCTAGCTGGCCTTGGTGAGCTCCCATAAGATCAGCCCTGCCATCTCAGTGGGTGTGCACAACCCTCGCGGTGCCAGGCCCCATTTTCAATCCATTCTCTGCCTCCTGGTTCCTTAAAATGTAAACAAGCAGCTTCAAGCTCCTCCACCCGTGCTAAGAATAGCTCCACTCTCCATGCCTCATTATTGTGATGGATTGCACCCCCTCCTTTGAGTCGCATCTTGTCAGGGTCTAGTAAAACCACACCTCTGGGATGCCAGAGGAAGACGGCTATCTTTCGACCAGCATTTTCTTGAGTTCTTCCCAGTCACCAGACTGACTCTCTTTCAGGTGTTCATGGGTCATTTTGGCCAGCAGCCTCATTGCATGCTGGAGAACCACGGGAAAAAAATCTCAAAGTTTTGCCTGTGACTGCTCTTTTGGTCATACTGGCCACCATACATCTCACGTGCTGTAGTTGAGGCTCCTTTATGACATCACAGAAACTGAGATTTAAGGAACACTAAGACTCTTTTATGCTGTCATCTAACCTCCAAGGGTCCAAGGAAATGCTGTATCAATAATCTGATATCTAGGTAGTGTTCCTTAGGGGTAATCTGATACCTAGGTGGTGTTCCTTAGGGGTAATCTGATACCTAGTTAGTGTTCCTTAGGGGTAATTTGATAACTAGTTAGTGTTCCTTAGGGGTAATTTGATAACTAGTTAGTGTTCCTTAGGGGTAATCTGATACCTAGGTGGTGTTTCTTAGGGGTAATCTGATACCTAGTTAGTGTTCCTTAGGGACACTGTTCTTTTAATGTCCTGGTCAATATAGGGTAAGGGCTGCAGCAGTTTCTCCAAAGGATCTATAACATCCCAGACAGCAACACCAGGTGAGTTCAAACACATAAATCTGTGGGGAAATAGATCACATTCAAACCATAGCAAGAGCTGAGGGTGGAAGGCCCCGCGGTCTTCATTTCTAGGTTAGGATGAGACCTTGAGGGATCTTTTAAGAGAAGGATCTCTCGCTGGCTGGTGATTTCTGAGAGGCCTTGGGATTGGTTCTCTAGCCCTGAAACAGTAGCTCTTTGATCTCTGTATAGAAGAACCTTTGACTCCCACCGCACTAAGGCCTGTTGCGTGGCTTAGTCTGTTGATCTTTTTCCATGGCATGTGGGCTGATCAGTAAGTAGCTCTCTGGTCCTTGGTCCTCCACCATGCAGTAGTCTGGAAGTCAAAGTGGCTTCTAGTGGACAAATAGGGCAAATAGGTTGTTGACCCACTGGCCTTGGGGTGCTGGTTATAAGTCTTATTAATTTATAGGTCTTCAGACCAAGAGGAGCCAAATCTAGTTGTAATGAGGAGAAGGACACATGCGCAGTCATCATGGCCCTTTGGGTGCATTGATCAGGTGACCCTTTGGTTTTGTTCTTTGTGGGAGAAACTGAGTATGGCCATGTCTGGGCTGAAGCATGAAATGGCTACTTGATAACTGGAGGGGCTGGAGGGGGGACACGGCAAGACTGATCTTACCAGTGTCACTGTCTTGTTCTTCTTGTTCTTGTTCTTGTTCTTCTTGTTCTTGTTCTTCTTCTTCTTCTTCTTCTTCTTCTTCTTCTTCTTCTTCTTCTTCTTGTTCTTCTTGTTCTTCTTCTTCTTGTTCTTCTTGTTCTTGTTCTTGTTCTTCTTCTTCTTCTTCTTCTTCTTCTTCTTCTTCTTCTTCTTCTTGTTCTTGTTCTTGTTCTTGTTCTTGTTCTTCTTCTTCTTCTTCTTCTTCTTGTTCTTCTTCTTCTTCTTCTTCTTCTTCTTCTTCTTCTTCTTCTTCTTCTTCTTCTTCCTTCTTTGTTTTTTCTAGACAGGGTGTTTCTGTAGCTTTTTTGGTTCCTGTCCTGGAACTAGCTCTTGTAGACCAGGCTGGCCTTGAACTTACAGAAATCCACCTGTCTCTGTCTCCTGAGTGCTGGGATTAAAGGTGTGCGCCACCACTACCGGGCTCACTGTCTTCTTTAACCCTAGCTTTCCTTGTGGTTGCTGTGGCCCTGTGACTGAGTTCTGCTCAGTTCTGGCTAACTGCTTTTGAGTGTATGTGGCGTGAACCTTGTCGCGTTCACCTCGTCCCACAAGGAAGACGCGACACCCGGAGCTCCTCTTGCTGACAGTTTATTTAGGACCTTTTTTTTTTAACAATTGTATTTCTCTCTCTTCCCCTCTCTTTCCGGGCAAACCTCTCCCAGCCCTTAAAAAGGCATGGGCCGCCAACCCTGGATTGCCAGGTGGGCACTGCCCATAGGTTCACGCATATGCAAGCAGCTGACAATCATTGCGTGATCACAGCATAAGTCAGGTCTTAGCCATAATTAGGAGCTGATTATCAGATGTGGCTCCACGCAGCTCGCTACAGAACCCCATCTAGGCTTGCATTATAAACCTTCCATGTACCTTTTTTTTCTCTTTTTCTCATTTGTACATGAGTGTAGAAGACTTCACAGACCTAGAGACGGTCAAATCTACAAGATGAAAGGTGCCTGGTCTCTTGAATGGCTGCATGATGGCCTTCATTCCCAGTTCTGGACAAGTGACAAACGAGGTAAACTATACTTTCAGCAGTAATCTCTTAGGGCAGTTAGTAGTGTTACCAATAAAAATTTAAGAGTTAGCCAGGCAGTGGTGGCACACGCCTTTAATCTCTGCACTTGGGAGGCAGGACAGGAGGTTGTCTGTGAGCTCAAGGTCAGCCTTGTCTACAGTAGCTAGTTCCAGGACAGGCTCCAAAACTACAGAGAAACCTTATGTAGAGAAAAAAAATTAAGAGTTGGGGCTGGAGAGATGGCTCAGATTTTAAGAACACTGGCTGCTCTTATAGAGGACCTGAGTTTGATATACAGCACACACATAGTGGCTCACAACCATATATATTGGGATCTGATGCCTTCTTCTGGCATAAAGGTGTACATGGAGAGAGAGAGACAGAGAGAGCACTCATATATGTAAAATAAATAAAATTAATAAAATCTTTCAAAATCTGAGTCTTATTATCCTAGGGAAATATGGAACTTGCTATGTGGACCAGCCTAGCCTCAAACTTGTGATTTTCCTGCTTCAATCTCTGAGGTGCTAAGATTACAGGTGTGTTCTACCATGCCCAGCTTAGTATTGTTATCATAACTAAAAGCTTGGCACTTGGGAATAGCTGAGGTCTCTGTATACAACCCATCTCTATTCTTTTTTTTTTTAAATTTATTTATTTATTAAGGATTTCTGCCTCATCCCCACAACCGCTTCCCATTTCCCTCACCCTCCCCCGATCAAGTCCCCCCCCCTCATCTGCTCGAAGAACAATCAGGGTTCCCTGACCTGTGGGAAGCCCAAGGACTGCCCACCTCTATCCAGGTCTCGTAAGTGAGCATTCAAACTGCCTAGGCTCCCACAAAGCCAGTACGTGCAGTAGGATCAAAAACCCACTGCACTTGTTCTTGAATTCTCAGTATTCCTCATTGTCCGCTATGTTCAGCTAGTCCGGATTTATCCCATGCTTTTTCAGACCTAGGCCAGCTGGCCTTGGTGAGATCCCAATAGAACATCCCCATTGTCTTAGTGTGTGGGTGCACCCCTCGTGGTCCTGAGTTCCTTGCTCGTGCTCCGTCTCCTTCTGCTCCTGATTTGGACCTTGAGATTTCTGTCCGGTGCTCCCGTGTGGGTCTCTGTCTCTGTCTCCTTTCATCGCCTGATGAAGGTTAATATTCCTGAGGATGCCTATGTGTTTGTCTTTGGATTCACCTTATTTAGCTTCTCTAGGAACATGAATTATAGGCTCAATGTCCTTTATTTATGGCTAGAAACCAAATATGAGTGAGTACATCCCATGTTCCTCTTTTTGGGTCTGGCTTACCTCACTCAGGATAGTGTTTTCTATTTCCATCCGTTTGTATGCAAAATTCAAGAAGTCCTTGTTTTTTACTGCTGAGTAATACTCTAATATGTATATATTCCATACTTTCTTCATCCATTCTTCCGTTGAAGGGCCTATCTCTATTCTTAAAGGTTGTGGTGGTTGGATGCAAAGTTTAGGTATTCAGTATCACTCTGCTGAACTTGAGCCTCGGGCCTTTGCTGTGGGTTTCAGCTTTGGGGAGTCTATCTTGAGCCACACCTTCTGTGTACCTAACCTAAAATAAGATTTTGGGCTAGACCACCAACTGTCTTGGCAGAGACCATGCTCAGCCAGATTATTTTAAAAGCCTCAAGAGAGCCAGTTGTGGGGACACACACCTTTAACATGAATACTCAAGAGACACAGGATCTCTTCAAGTTCAAGGCCAGACAGGTTTATATAATGAGTTTTGGCACATCCAGGGATAGATAGGGTCCCTGTCTCAAGAAAAAAAATTTAAAACAAACTAAAACAAAGAAAAACCTTAAAAAATGGGGAGTTGAGGTATGGTTTAGTAGTCAAGTGTATATAACTCTTCCTGAAGGGCCTGAGTTGGATTCCCAGTGCTCATTTCGGGCGGCTCACAGCTGCCCGTAGCTGCAGCTCCATGAAATCCTTGGCCCCTAGCCTCCCAGGGTATCCACACACGCATGGCAAACTATCTGCGTACACATGATTAAAATAAATCTTTAAAGAAAGTCTCAAGACCTCATAAAAACAAAAGGCTACATTTTTCTCTCCCCAGTCCCCTCATTTCTCCGTACACTATGAATCCAAGTAAATAAAATGACCTGGTTTTTAGGTGTGGAGTGGTATGGAGGCTTGGAATGGATTTCTACATCGATATTAAACTGATAGCACTTGGGGCGTGTATTGGGAAGGAGATGTACTTTGTGACAGGAAAATAAACAACAGGGGCTGTTCCATGTGGGACTCAAGGAACACTTCTTTGAGGATGAGATCTGGGGGATGAGCAGTGGTTATTGTAAAATGCCCTATGGCTAGGCTTCCCCCTGCAGTAGTTACCTCAGCAGGCCTACGGTGGGGGTGACAGAGTTCTAATTTGTCCCAGATGGTACTGATGCTGCTGTTAAGGGACCACACTTTGAGAACTTGCGTTCTGGGCTATGTCTCCGAACAGGTGTTCTGAGGCACGGTACTGAGGCTGAGCTGTTTGTCAGCTGAGAAACAGCTCTCTTCACTTCTCAAGGGCAATGAGGCTTAGTGGTGAGGCAGGACTCCAAAATGGCTATCTTTAGCGTTGGGTGGCTTTGTATCGCCTGTGATACTAATATCACACTTGTCTACTAGTGATGCTAGTTTGGGAATATAATGGATAATCTTTAAAAAATTTTTAATTTTTTTCTTGAGAATTTCATATGTGGATATAATATATTCTGATCCTGGATTGCACCATGCCCTCCTGTTGAAGGAGCTGTGGGTTGCATTCCTGCCGCCCTGCTCCCAGCCTCCTGGCTAGGTTATGCCCTGAAATAACAACACACAAACTGTATTCATTTAAACACTGCCTGGCCCATTTCTATTAATGTGTGTAGCACTGAGGTGCACTTACCAGGAAGATTCTAGCCTACGTCCATCCTGGGATGGAGCTTCATCGCATCTTCCCCAGAGAGGAGAGCTATCGAGTCTGAGCTCACTTCCTCTTCCTCCCAGCATTCTGTTCTGTTTACTCCACCCACCTAAAGGCTGGCCTATAAAATGGGCCAAGACAGTTTATTAGATAATGACCTTTCTCCATCACCCTCCTCCTAGCTTGGTGTCCTTTTCTTCTTTTCTTTTGTTACCTATTGAGCCCCCCAAACAGTACCCAAATGCACATGTATGTGAAGCCATCCACTGGCACATATTCAACTTCCCAGGGCCCATACCCCTGAAGAAAACTTAATCCCCTCCACTGGCAGCCATCCACTGCCAACAGCTCCTCACCTTGGAATGGACCTTGCAGATCCCTCCCCCAACCATGCAAGAACGCTGATTGGCTAGATCATGTGCAAGTCTTGTCCAGGTCAACAGCCCTCTTGTGTTCAGAAGACACTGTTTTGAATAGGCATCGCTGAACTCTGGTTCTTTTTTTTTCTCCTATAGCGTAAATCTTTTTTTTTTGTTTTATTTATTTATTTATATTAATTTAAAAATTTATTTTACATACCAATCACAGTTTCCCCTCCCTCTTCTCTTCCTATTCCCTCCCCAACCTCCCATCTATCTCCCTCCCCACGACATCCACTCCTTCCACATTCAGAAAGGGCAAGGCCTCCCATGGGAGTCAACAAAACATATCATATCACGTTGAAGAGAACCAAGCTCCTGCTCCCTGCATCAAGGCTGAACAAGGCATCCCACCATTGGGAGTAGGTTCCAGAAAGCCAGTCCATGTGCCAGGGACAGGTCCTGATCCCACTGCTAGGGACACCCCCCCTCCAAACAGACCAAGATACACAACTGTCATCCACATGCAGAGGGCTTACGCTGGTCACATGCAGGCTCCCTAGCTGTCGGCCCAGAGTCTGTGAGCTCCCACTGTTAGGTTGGTTGTCTCTGTGGGCTCCTCCCTTATAACCTTGACCCCCTAGCTCATATAATCCTTCCTCTCTCTCCTCATCAGGACTTCTGGAGCTCTGCCTGGTGCTTAGCTGTGGATCTCTGCATCTGCTTTTATCAGTTACTGGATGAAGGTTCTATGATAACAGTTAGGGTAGTCAGCAATCTCATTACAGGAGAAGGCCAGTTCAGGCACCCTCTTCACCTTCCTAGGAGTCTTAGCTGGAGTCATCCTTATGGATTCCTGGGAGTTTCCCTAGCACCAGGTTTCTTCCTAACCCCCAAATGGCCTCCTCTATCATTATATCTGTTTCATTACTCTCCCCGTCTGTTCTGTCTGTCCCCCAATCCACCCAACCCGATCACCCATGTTCCCAACCCCCATCAACTCTTCCCCCAGATTACCCAGGAAGATATCATCTATTTCCCCTTCTCAGGGAAATTCATGCGTCCTTCTTAGGGTCCTCTTTGTTACCTAGCTTCTCTGGGGTTGTGGATTGTAGCCTGGTTATCCTTTTCTTTACATCTAATATCCACTTATGAGTGAGTACATATCATATTTGTTTTTCTGGGTCTGGGTTGCCTCACTCAGGATGATTTTTTTCTTACACCTGAGTAGTACTCCATTGTGTAAATGTACCACATCTTTTTTTTTTAAAATCCATTCATCAGTTGAGGGGCATCTAGGTTGTTTCTAGGTTCTGGTTATTATCAATAATGCTGCTATGAACATAGTTGAGCAAATGTCCTTATGGTATGATTGAACATCCTTTGGGTACATGCCCAAGACTGGTATTACTGGGTCTTGAGGTAGACTGAGTCCCAGTTTTCTGAAAAACTGCCATACTGATTTCAAAAAAGTTTGCAATCCCACCAGCAGTGGAGGAGTGTTCCCCTTACTCCACATCCTCTCCCACATAGGCTGTCAATAGTGTTTTTGATCTTAGCCATTCTGACAGGTGTAAAATGGTATCTCGGAGTCATTTGATTTGCATTTCTCTGATAGCTAATATCTCGGAGTCATTTGATTTGCATTTCTCTGATAGCTAAGTGTGTTGAACATATCTTTAAGTGTTTCTTGGCCATTTGAGATTCTTCTGTTGAGAATTCTCTGTTTATATCTGTACCCAAATTTTAAATGGGATTATTTGGTATTGTGATGTCTAGTTTCTTGAGTTCTTTATATAATTTGGATATCAGTCCTCTGTCAGATGGGCAGTTGGTGAAGATGTTTTCTCAATCTGTAGGCTGCCATTTTGTCCTATTGACAGTGTCCTCTGCCTTACCAAAGCCTTTCAGTTTTAGGAGGTGCCATTTACTGTTAATCTCAGTGCCTGTGCTACTGCTGTTATATTCAGGAAGTTGTCTCCTTTGGCAAGGTGTACAAGGCTATTTCCCATTTTCTCTTCTATCAGGTTCAGTGTAACTGGATTTATGTTGAGGTCTTTGATCCACTTAGACTTGAGTTTTGTACATATCTATATATGGATCTATTTGCATTCTTCTACATGTGAACATCTACTATAACACAATTCTTTATTGATTCTTTGGAAACCCCACATCATGCACCCCAATCCTGCTCATCTAAATCCCTCCATGTCCTCCGACAGCATCCCCATAGAAAGATCCCATTTAAAACCAATTAAAAACAAAGCAAAACAAACAATCAAAAAACCCCACATCGATCCTCCATCTTTCCAACACCTCTTCATTCATCCTAGTGGCATTGGGTGCTGTGGTGTGTCACACAGTATAACCTTTTGTCTGACCCCTGGTTTGTTGAAGGAGCTGTGGGCTACTTTCCTGCCACCTGGCTCCCGGCCTCCTGGCTAGCTTATGCCCCAAAATAACAACACACAAACTGTATTCATATAAACACTGCTTGGCCCATTTCTATTAATGTAGCACCACGAGGTGGTGACTTATTTTGCCTAACCCATATTTAGTAATCTGTGTAGCACCAGTCTTACCGGGAAAGATTCAGCATGTCTGACCTGGCAGCTTGCTTCATTGCGTCTGCTCTGGAGACGTCTAACCTCACTTCCTCTTCCTCCCAGCATTCTGTTCTGTTTACTTCACCCACCTATGTTCTAACCTATGAGGCCAAGCAGTTTCTTTATTAAATAACCAATGACCTTCCTCCATCACTGGTTCTTACAATCTTTCTGACCCCTCTTCCATGTTGTTTCCTGCGGCTTGGGGGCAGCAAGTGTGATATAGATATCCCATATAGAGTTAAGCTCTTTGCAGACACTTATTCTCTGAACTTTGAGAAGATGCGAGTGTCTGTGTAAGTATCCTTTCACTGTACAAACAGTTGCTCTGATGAAGACTGAGAGCAGGCTCAATATGGCCCTGGGCAGTGTGAGCCAACTGTGGCTTGATGGGTAATCCTGACAGTCAAGTTGAGTTAATCTGGAATTAGACAAGAGACATGGCTCTGGGTACGTCTGGGAGAGCATTTCAGAAGGGGTTAACTGAGGGGGAAGCATCTTCTACTAGCGTTGGCAGCACTTTCTGTTAGGCATCCCAGATAGAAAGAGGTCCAAGGACAAGAAGCAGTTTGCTTGCCTTCTTCTCTTTGCTTCATTCTGGTGAATGCATCTATCCCTGCGGTTGCTCCTGTTGCTGTTGGCTATTCTCATTCTCACTACCATAGAACATAAAACTAGATCAGGTTGAACTTATTGATATGGATCTACTGAATAGAGAATCTGGATTTAATGTTTCAGTTCACAAAGTTACAAAAGTGCTAATAGTTTATTTGATTGGTAAGCTGAAGAATGGGTCAAAAGATGGCTTGCTAGCTGTATTAGTCAGGGTTCTTTAGAGTAACAGAAATTAGAATAAATATTTCTATATAGAAAGGGAACTTATTAGAATGACTTACAGGCTATGGTCTGATTAATCCAACAATGGCTGGCTGTGAAGGGAAAGTCCAAAAAAACCCAGCAGTTGCTTAGTCTACATGACTGCATGTCTCAACTGCTCTTCAGGATATCTGGGATCCTCAAGAAGTAGACTCTAATGCCGGTGAAGAAATGGATGCACTAGCAAAGTGAGGGCAAGGAGGCAAAGAACAAAAGCTCCTGTCTTTCACGTCCTTACATAGGCTTCCAGAATAAGGTATGGCCTAGATTAAAGTGTCTTCCTACTTCAAAGATCCAGCTTAGAAGTGGATCCACCTACTTCAAATTAAGCAAATATGCCTTGTAGGTGTGCCCTTCAGTTTTGGATTTTAGTTATTTCCAAATGTAGGCAAGTTGACAACCAAGAAGAGCTACCACACTGGCTTCGTGTCAGTGCTCACACTGTTCTTGCAGAGAACTGGAGTTTTGTTCCAGCAACTAAATCAGGTTGCTCATAACTGCCTGTAACTCCAGCTCCAGGATATCTGATACCTTCCTCGGGCCTCCTTAGATACCTGTGTTCTCTGCACATACATACATAATTTTCAAAGCCTTAAAAGTATGAAAAATAAAGTCTTATTCTTGGGCTGGCAAGATGGCTCAGTGGGTAAATGTGCTTGCTACCAAGACTGATGACCCGAGTTAGGTTCCCAAGATCCACAGGGTAGAAGGAGAGAAATGATTACCAAAAGTCGTCTTCTGACCTCCATATGAGCACCAAGGCACCCCTGACACAACCCTACCCACAAATCAATCCATGCAATAGAACATTAAACCTCATCCTCCACTATAAGGACCTAGAAGACATGACCTTCACGAATACTCTAAGAAAGATTGGTGATGGTCTTGAAGAGCTCTGCCATTTCAGAGCCTGTATGTCAGACTTAACAGCGAGAGACATGGCTGCCCAACTGAATAACTGAAATGCAAAGGGTCTAATTGGAAAATTGGTGAGAAAAACATTTAGGGGTTGGGGGTGTGGACTGTCTGTTATTCAAGTGGGCAAAGGCACAGATACTCGTGTCCTGTGTGAATGCGCACTGAAAGGTAAAGTCAGTAGAGGAGGACTTCACTAAGAAAATAGATGAGTGACCTGTTCTGTGGATAGTAGTCAACCTCTTTTCCTGACCATCCCTGGCGCTGCCCACAGACATCAGTGGCCGTACTGACAGGGATAGGATGAATGCATATACACATGGGCTCGACAACATGGATTTTTGCTCACCAAGGCTGACCTCACTCCCTCTACTGAGTGTCAAATCTGCCAGCAGCAGAGACCAATATTGAGTCCCCAGTGTGGCACCATTTTCTGAGGTGATCAACCAGCAACCTAGCAAAAGCTTGACCATATTGGAGCACTTCCATTGTGGGACATTGTCCTTAGGAATAGATTCTTGTGTGGGTATGGGATTGCCTTTCCTTCACATAACATGTCTGTCCAAGCTAGTATTCACAGAAGGCCTTCCTCACCATCATGGTATACCACACGACACTGCTTCCGACCAAGGAATGGTCTTCATAGCCAGGGAAGTGCAGCAATGTGATCATACTCATAGACCGAATGGTCACAGGGACTCAGTGTCTTCAGGATGCAGACAGCCATTATTGGTACTATTACTCAGTATCTCTCTTGTAAACTGTCCAGTTCTGGTCCTCTAGAGAACCCTGCCTAACACAGGAAGTATTAACCTGGTCAATTTGGGTGTTGTGGGCAAGTGTTAGGTAGAGAGAGGAGTTTGTCTAGGGTTTTTCAGCAGGAAAGATTGCTGTGTGGTCACAGAACTGAGAGAAGGCCAGTGAGACTACAGAGTTTGACAACACCCAGGGAAGACGGTGGGAGAATTTACCGAACCTGATTAAAGATACCAAATAACAACAATCCGTTGAAGAACTGTCAGCCAAGCAAAGAATTAGGTGAAAATGTTCATGGGGCAGCAAAGACACTACTGCATAGTCTAGGATGAAAATGGTGCTTGCACGGCTGTCTTAGCTGGGGTTTCTGTTGCTGTGATGAAACACCATGCCTAAAAAGCAAGTGGGAGAGGAAGGGGTTTGTTCAGCTGACACTTCCACATTGTTGTTCATCACCAAAAGAAGTCAGGACAGGAACTCAAATAGGGAAGGAACCTGGAGGCAGGAAGTCATGGAGGAGTGCTGCTTACTGGCTTCTTCCCCATGGCTTTCCCAGCCTGCTTTCTTATAGAACCCAGGACCACCAGCCCAGGGATAGAATCACCTATATTGGGCTGGGCCCTTCCCCATTGATCACTAGTTTAAAAAATGTCTTACAGCTGGATCTTATGGTGGCATTTCCTCACTTAAGGCTCCTTCCTCCCTGATGACTCTAGCATGTGCCAAGTTGACATAAACCAACCAGAACAGCGGTCCACTGTAGGGAGATGAAGAAAACATTGAAAAGGTGCCGTGGAGGCCATCCAGCAGAGCTTGGTAGAGGCTGAAGCATAAGGAGGTATCCGATAATGATTTGCAACTGCCTAGCTTGGAATTGTTTTGTGTCCTGGATGGTGGAATTTGAGAGAAAGGACAGTTTTGGAGATACTGAATGAAGCACCTTTGGTTTTATGTGTCTATTGTGTGCACACAGACATGGGTGGGAGCAGAGGCCAAAAATGTGTGTTTGCATTCATTGCTCGTCACCTGATTTTACTGAGACAGTCTCTCACTGAACCTGGAGCTTGTTGTGTCAACTAGACTGGCTGGCCAGAGAGCTTTGGGGGTCTTTCTGTCTTTGCCTTCCCAGTTTCCCAGTGCTGGGATTAAGGCATGGGTGATTGCACTTGTTTTTTTCTGTGGGTGATAAAGATCTGAACTCGGGTCCTGATGTTTGTGCAGCCAGCAATTTACTGATTAAATCTTTTTCTTAGCCTTCTACTCCCCTTTGGTGTGTATGTTTGTGTGTGTGTGTGTGTGTGTGTGTGTGTGTGTGTGTGTGTGAGAGAGAGAGAGAGAGAGAGAGAGAGAGGCAGAGACAGAGAGAAGGAGGGAGGGAGTTTTGAGACAGAGTCTCACTATGTAGTCCAAGCTTTCCTAGAACTTGCTGTGTAGATGTATTAGCTATTTCTCTACTGCTGTGATAAGACACCATGACGAAAGCAACTTATGAAAGAGCTTACTTGGGGCCTATAGCTTTAGAGGGTTAGAATTAGTGATGGCAGAATGGAGGTGGCAGGCAGCTGAGAGCTCACATCTTGCACCACAAGCAGGAGGCAGAGGACTGACTGAAGATGGCATGAGTCTTTTGAATCCTCAAAGCCCACCCCCAGCGACTCACTTCCTCCAATAACTCACCTCCTAATCCTTCCTAAACAGTTCTAGCAACTGAATCCTCAAAGCCCACCCCCAGCGACTCACCTCCTCCAATAACTCACCTCCTAATCCTTCCTAAACAGTTCTAGCAACTGGGGACTAAGTATCCAGACACATGAGCCTATTGGGATCATTTCATTCAAACCACCATAGTAGACCAGGCTGGCCTTAAACACACAGTACCTTTGCTTCTATCATCCGATTGGAGAAGTTCATTGGAAGCTGAATATCTAGCTCTCAGCCTTAGAAGACATTGCTGTCATTTTAATCTGGAACATTCCCCAAAGGGGGCATTTAAAAGCATAGCGCAATCAGAAAGCAATAGAAATCTTTAAGAGGTAGGGTCTGCTGGGAAGTTTTATGGAATTCTGTGTCCTCAAAGGGGATCATGAAATGCCAGTCTTTCCTTCTCCCCTTGCTACCTGCCAAAGTGAGCAGCTTTGTTCTACCACATCCTTCTGTAGCGATACACTGCCTCACCTCAGGCTGAAGAACAACGAGACCAGTAAAGTGCGAACTGAAGCTTAGAACCAAAGTAAGGCTGTCCTTACATCCTTACATGTGGTATATGGTATGGACCTAAGAGGACAAACAAACAGACATGCAGTGTAGGTTTCAAAAGACACAGGAGTGTTTGAAATGACATTTCAGAAGATGTCCAAATTTGAGGTATGAGGAGATCAAGGGAGGTTGGTTAACAGGAATCATCGGAGTTATATAGAAGGACTACATTCTGTATTCCCCAATATAGTGAGGCGACTATAGTTTATTATAGCCGAGTGTATATTCTGGAAAGATCTGGAGCAGAGGAACCTGAAGTTTCCAAACAAAGAAATGGCGAGTCAGACACCATGGCTATATTCTGCCTATGATCAAAGCACGCAGAGGCAGAGGCAGAGGCAGAGGCAGAGGCAGAGGCAGAGGCAGAGGCAGAGGCAGAGGGAGGGTCTTTAGTGAAAAGTCACCTCGGGCTATATAGTGAATCTGAGGTCTGTCAGGGCTACGTAGAAAGTTCCTGTCTCAAAGCAAACAAAGAAACAAACTGGTCTCAGTGACTCATGCTTATAATCTTAGCAACCAGGAGGGAAAGGCAGGAACATTTCTGTGAGTTCTGTGAGTTCAAGGCCAGCTTAGGCCACCATTGAGTTCCCAGACTGTCTCAGGTCATAGTCTGAAACCTTTCTTCAAAACCAAAGCAAAACAAAGCAGGGCTTGCGAGCAGACTCAACAGCTAAAGTGCTTCAGATCCCCAGAAATCCATGAAATGCCAGGTGGGCATGGCAGTGAATTTCAGAAAGTATCGACAAGCAAGACCTAGATAAATTGTCTATGAGTACTAGCCATATTGTCTAACTCCAGCCTCGGAAGGTGGAGACAAGGAGCACCTATAGAGCAAGTTGGCTAGGAAGACCGGCCATATTAATGAATTCTGGGTTTGATTGAGAGACGGTGCTTCAATTAATGCAGTAGAAGAGCCATTGAGGATGACTCCAGACTTCAGTCTGAGGTAGCCACATGCACCCACACATACTTATGAATATAACACACACACACACACACACACACAATGGAGAAAAGAAAAAAAAGGCCCCCAAATCAAAGAAATAAGTAAAATAAATGATAAGAAAAGTAAATAAGATAATTACCCTGAATTAATGAGTATACTCTGTGCACAGGTATTGAAATAGTACATTCTGCCCCACTAATATTCACAGTGATTACATGCTAATCAAAAAAGTAAACAAAAAATTTAAAAGTTAAAATTCCAAAGTAAACTAAATTTAAAAGAACAGAAAATGTCGAGTGGTTGTTGGTGGTGTCTGGAGCCACAAACCCCAAGTAAGAAATAGTTATAGGTTAAGTCTCCCTTATCCAAAATGCATAAGTATTTAAGATTTTTGTTTTTCAGATTTTGGAATATTTCCTTGTAAATAATGAAATGTTTAGGGGGATGAGGCAGAAGACTAGATATGAAGTTCATTTTTGCTTCCTATGTATCTGACATATATATATATATATATATATGCATGTATATGTATATATATATATATATGCATGTATATGTATATATATAAAGGTATTTTGCTTATGAGCAGTCATATATAGTCAGCTATAAAATTTTCCACTTCTTATGTTATCACATCAGTATTCAAAAAGTTTGGATTTGGGGACACTTTGGATTTTACATTGGGAGTGTTCGTACTGTGTGAGGAGTGTAGGCCAGAACCATACTTGAGGTCACTAGTTGGGACTGTCTACTCTAGCTGTGTATTAACCACATGAAAATTGGACTTAGAAGGCTGTCTGCGAATCTGGATTTTATTTTGAAATGTCCCGATGTTAAATGTTGACTCAGTTGTAGAAAGTGGCATTCCTATACATGAAAATAGTTGTATTCGAAGTAGGCTACCGGCTTTCACTTAGTAGTCTCTGCTGGAGGAGGGCAAGGGAAGGGTATATAGGACAAAGCTGTGAGGAGCCTGGTTGAAAGAGTCCATCCAAAGACCTGACCTGGGCATGGTAATTCATGCATGTGATCCTGGCTTTCAAGAGGCAGAGGCTAAGATGCTGGAGAAACAGCTTGTCTCAAAAGTAACAAATGGTTGATGGAGTAGAAAGAGTGGGGGCCAGGCAGGTAGACCAGAGAAGCATAGTGTCCTGAAAGCCAGGGCAACAGGCCATTCCATCATCATGCTCATGGTGGAAAATGCCTGACCTTTGACCCCTTTTTCTCTAATCTGGAAAGCAGAGCTGCAAGATTTTAAAACCTCGTGGCATTTCTATGTACAGTCCTATAAACACTGTCGCAAGTTCCTGTCTTTCCATAACCCAAGCCTCATTGTTATTTGTATACTTATTTATTTGTTATTTTGTAACGAGAGAGGTATCTTTATTTTAGGAAACAGTGTCTACTTTCCTACTTTTTAAATTTTGTTTTATTCATTTTACTTCCAACTGCAGTTCCCCCTCCCTCCCCCCACTCCCCAGTCCACTCCCCTCCACTCCTCAGAAAGGGTAAGGCCTCCTGTGGCGAGTCAACAAAGCCTGGCACATTCAGTTGAGGCAGGTACAAAGCCCACCCCTCCCCCACCTGCTTCAAGGCCTAGCAAGGCATCCTACCCTAGGGGATGGGCTTCAAAAGGGCAGCTCATGCACTAAGGACAGATCCTGGTCCCACTGCCAGGGGCCCACAAACAGACCAGGCTATAAAACTGTTGCTGCATGCAGAGGGCCTGCTTCAGTGCCATACAGGCTCCCTAGCTGTCGGTCTAGAGTCTGTGAGCTCCCACAAGTTACAGTCAACTGTCTCTGTGGGTTTTCCCATCATGATCTCGACCCACTCTTGCTCATATAATCCCTCCTCTCTGTCTTTGACTGAACTCTCAGAGCTCCTGGAGGTATCATCATGTTGCCCAGGCTGGTCTTGAGCTTCTGGGCTCAATCAAATTTCTGTATAAGCCTCCGGAATAATTGGGGGTACTGTGTCTGGCAACCACGGACTATACTTTTGGAAAATCTTCTTTTACTCTGGGGTAATAATTTTGTTTACTTCAAAGAGAAGTTCAACCCTTAGGAAAAGGTTATGACCATACCAAAAGCTATAGGCTGTGTTTCCAAGTCCCCGTGAGGGAAAGTGAATAGTTACTAAAGCGAACAATGAGCTAAGAGGGCTGGAAGATGGTCATGGTAGCACACACCTGTGAGCCCAGCACTTGGGAGGTGCAGGAAGGAGGGTCGGGAGCTCAAAGCCATTTTCAGCTACCTACTAAATTTGAGGCCAGCCGCACACTGAGTTTGAGCCAACCTGGGTTACATGAGGCCCTTTCTAATAAAAAATGAAAAAAAAATCTCAAATATATTCTATAGGCTTCTATTATGTTTTAATAGAAAAGGCATTTTTTTACAGAAAAGAACAAAAAAGCCTTACCGTATGCTTTTAGCTGACTTAGCAATGAATAAGCATTCTAATATCTCTACTCATACTGCAGGGGCTTGTATGCATAAGAAACGGGTAAGCACTCCAAAGTGAATTAAAAATGTTTCACTTCTTCAATTAGTATATGAAGCACTAGGCATCATTATAACATTTTGCTTCTTTTTTGAGATAAGCTTTTACTGTGTAGCCCCACATGGCCTTGAACTTACGGCTATTCTTCTGTCTCTGTCCCTGAGTGCTGGGCTGGTATACATGCACCACCACTCCTGGCAAAAACAAGTTAAAATATCAGTTGGATGTGGTGGCATACGCTTACCTTCCTAGATACTCAGGAGGTGGAAAGAGGATCACTTGATACTGAGAGTTCAAGGCCGGCCTAGGCAATGCAGTTGAGACTTTCTCTCAAAGACAGCAAATCAATGGAAAACAAGAAAGGTGTAGTTCAGTGGTAGAGGGCTTACCTAGTGTAAGGTCAGTGGTGAGGAGAGAGGGATAATTCAGTGACAGCACAGGCTTCCTTTGGAAAAAGACCCGTGGAGGGAGGATCTCTACTGTAAAGAGCCAGAGCCCATAGTCTGCTTGCAGGCTGGCCTAGGGTATTTGTAAGGCAGAACAGAGCAAGGGAGAAGGGAACTGCAAACTTTCCAATGTTTGACTCATGCATGGTTAGTTCTAAGAGGCGAGCTAGGGAAATAAGGCCAGTGGTGGGTAAGGCACTACTGGGGGTCAGGTAAGATAAGGAGGGCAAGAATCTAGAAAAATAAGATACTTGAGTTTAGAAAATTATCATGGTTTAACCAAAATGGAAGCACTTTGCCACATGACATGACCATACATGAGGCTCTGGGTTCCATGCCCTGTACTGCAAAAGAAAAAGTAAAAAAAAATCAATATGAAATATTAGCATACAGTATCAATATGAAAAGTTGATATGAGCATCAATATCGTATAGCAATAAGAAATGTAACTTCTAGAACTTGAGAACTCTTAATGCGGACATCCACAAGTTATATATATGACCGAATACTTACTTATGTGCTAGTAATCTGTATCATTTATTGTCCAAACCAGAACATTTTGGAGTATGAAAACAGGTGCTTTTAATAGTCATTTCAGGACAACAGGCAAAACACGAGGCCATCTGGGTAATATGGGGGACACACGATCACCCCAAGGAAGAATAGCACATCCCTGGATACATAATTAAATTATCAGATTAGTATAATGACACAAGATATGTGCATGCAAATTGACTTTTCCCACATACTCTCAAGCAGTTGGTTACACCATAATCACGGCTCAGTTTTACATCCTGGGCTAAGCAAGGGAAGAGAAAATAGTAAGAATAAAACTTGCCAACTCCAGCTCATTTCCTTGCTTTCAATGCACATTTAGACATTCAACAGGATTTGCTTTTGTTCTAGCCTTCTGAACCTTGATCAGGTAATTTCAGTTATAATTCTTAGAGAAGAAGGGTCTGATGGGTAAAAAGAAGACTGGACCGGTCTTTGCTGAAAGCCAGTGAAAATAGTAGGGGAATCAGTATGCAAAAGATGGTAGGTTCAGTAGCATCATATCTCAAGCAAACTAATGTACAGTGCATTTATATTCTCATGCAAGCGGATGAGATTCAATGGTATGCATAGAATTTGAATGTCTCCTATGACTCATTTGGAGCCTGGCTGCGAGCTCTAGCTAGCCCCTTTAGGCTGGAATGATTTGGGGAATATGGTGGGTGAGATTAGCAGGACAATCATTTACATATGTTTTAATTTTTCGTTTTTTTTTTATCTTTGTAAGTTTGAGGTGGGTTTCATACCTTTTTGAGAAGTCTTGCTGGAATGTGATTGAGTCACGGTGGCAGCTGATGTACTCTTAGAAGACACTGCTACAGATGGGCATTTCTCAGTAATCAGGTAAGTAGGCAAGCTGGCCTTTGTTCTCTGCATAATCTCCAGCGCTCTCTGATCCGCAGCACGGCACATGAAAAGCAGCACATCTGAATTGACAAAGAGATCTTTATTTCTCTCCCACAATGAGCTGAGAAAAGGGAGAAAGAGAATTGGGAGTGTGAATTTGTTTCTTTGGGAGTGTGCACTATCAGTCTGAGCAAAAAAAGTGCTAATGGAACTTATGTTCCTGCCTAGAGACTGCATTTCCTGCCCGACTGTTGTATTATGTTTTGTGCTCCATCCAGAAGCCCAGCCTCCCACTCAGTGGGCCTGGATGGGAAAGCAAAATGAACAGCTGCTTGGGAGAGAGGGATCCATCATCCCTCTAGTTCTACTCCTGGCTAAAAGGAATATTGCTCCTAGCTGGGTAGGAGCAGAGAGTGCCTGTTTGGAAAATCTACACATATAGACAGTTGAGGTTGAAATAAAATTAGTAGCATGCCAAACTTTTGAGTTTTTTGAAAGTAGGCTGCTGTCTGAACATTGCTTTTGGATAAATCACATTAGGGTAGTTTTTAGTTATTTAGTTTCTGGACCCCAATCCTGTGTTCTTCGTACAGATGATTCTGCTGAAGTCAATGTCTCTGTCTTGGATACACTCCCATGCTGACCCTAGGCTGAGTAACCGTCACTGTTTCATGCTGCTTTGACAACAGAACAGTCAAAACAATTCTTGCTTCACTGGTTGTTTTTATTACTTTTTAAAGACAGGGTCTCATTATGTTGCCCAGACTGATTGTCTTCAGATCCCGGGCTCAAGTGATCCTCCTGCCTCAGCTTCCAGAGTATTAGGACTACAGGTCTACATTACCATGCCTGTCTTCTTGTAATAGTTTGAAGTTTATTACTAATGGCTCTCTTCCAACATTAGTGCTTTATTATTTTATGGATCCTTTGCAGTGATTTTTATGCTGCGTGCTAGAGGCCTATTTACTACTACTTGTCTGTCCAGTTTGAAATTCATTTTTTAGAGGAAATAAGCACATAAAGTTATGACACGCCCATACACAAACTCTTTGAGTAGGGGCTGGTGTTGCTCAGTATGGCTTCAAGTTCTGGGTTCAAATGATCCTATCTTAGTCTCCCAAGTGCTGTCACCATTGGTGTGCACCACTGGACTAGGGGAGCAGGAGTTTTCCTTAGCTTTCCATTCTTTAAAAAAAAATGATTTATGTGCGTGCCCAGACGCCCAATACACTTGCGTGCAAAACTTGCACACAGCATACACTCATGTTTGATGTGGATATGTGGGTGCATATGGCATGGCCTGCATGTGGAGGTCATAGGGTTACTTTGTAGAGCTGGTTCTCCCCATTCACCTTTACATGGTTTCTAGGGATCTAACCCAGGTTGCCATGCTTCTGTATTGAGTGCCTTGATCTGCTGAACTGGCTTTGTAGCCTTCGTTCTTACACTGGCTGGATGATGGTTTACATCAAATGTCTCCTAGACTCTAGTACCTAGAGTACTTGATTCCGAACAGTTGAGAAACTTAGAGGGGAGGGAAGGCACAAACTGTGAGAGTGGTCATCTCTGACCTAGTATTTCTTGTTCAAGTATTTGATAAGTGAACATTGAATGCTTTACATGAATCATGTGCGTTCTACGCTCTGGGGATGGCATAGGAATTTCAGGGCATCCTGTTCCATAGGGGCTTGTCAGTTAAGTATGTTCTTCATTCAACTCTGGTAGGATTTTGAAACTTTGAACAGGGGGTAACAACGGTTCATGAGGAGCATAGGAAGGTTTAAAGCCCTTTGTCCTTCAGCAATGTGCGCTCTCTGTCTCTGTCTCTCTCTCATGTGTGTGTGATGTGCCATGTTACAGCACACATGCGAAGGTTAAAGAAAACCTTTGTGGAGTGACTTCTGTCCTTCTACCGTGGTTTCTGGGGATCAAACTCGGGTTGTGAGACTTGCAGCAAGTGCTTCCCTGCTGAGCTGCCTTCCCTCGCCAGCCCTCTCTCTTACTTAGCACAACGCTAGTAAAAATGTCACTGGATATTCAGACAGGCACATTCCTAGCAGATGGCTCTTAACTTGGACCCTATGTGTGAGGGGTCAGAGTTAAACACCCGTGGAGTCAAGTTCAGTTCCCCAGGGCTTCCATTTCCCTCCGTGTTCTTTGGAAATCACTTCCTGCTGTTCTAATTCTCTCTATCTTGCCAAGCAGCAAAAACACTAAGAAAATCCCCGGAAGTAGCTTGTGGTTAAGTTTCAAGTTTTTTGGCTCTTAGCCAAACACTCATGAGTTTCATTTGTGTGCACATATAAGAAAAGCCAACCCAGATCTCCTAATAATGCTGTATTTAGTGCTTAAACTTTAATTGCAGGGTATAAATGATACCATTAGGAACCGATATCAATACTAATGCCACCTATATTATTATTTACTCGGCTGAAAACTAAGCTTGTTGAAATATATTTATTAACGCTGCACCCTAGAACCACATTTAAAGCTTAATTCTGTGGCTGCTCATGAATTCTCAGCATACTGTGGTGTCGAGGAGCCTTCTTAGCTTGAGATAAGTTCATTATTAAATTCGAGTGATGTGTTAGGGCATTTTTTTCAGGTCACAAAAAAACAAGCTGTTTTATTCAAAGGGTGAAAAGCTCTGTGAAATCCAGGCCCTTTTAAGCAACAAACAGTTAAATTTGGCATCTGTGATGTATAAAGTTTTCTCCTTAGCATTAAAATGTACTTTCTTCCTTCTGTAGATTTCTTTTTCAACCATGGCTATTGTTTGTCACTAACAGCTAGCTTTTGTGAAGTTAATAAATGTGCATAATAAGGACATAAAGGTATGGAGAAGTAATACTGTAATCCTTTTGTTTGGATAATCAGTCTAATGTATGCAAATTAAACCTTATTAGTACTAGGGTTTTGTGTCTGCTTATCAAAATGTGCCATTTTCATGAAAATTGGAAGTCCATTATATAAAGTTATTATTAACAATCATTTAGGAATTATATACCGTATGCAAATTAAAGTTGATTACAACTAATTAAGGGCTTTCTTTGTTATTTGACCTTGTCTGCTTTTTATGTAAATATGTTTCTTTTGGTCTGGCATATTTTTAGACTCAGAAAAGTATATTAAGACAAGTTACATTATGTATTTTTTAATATATCTTTGTGTTGCCATTGTTTATGCCCTCATTTCCAGAGGCACATATGATATGCCAGAGCCATGCAGCTCGCTGTTCGGTGATCGTTGTCTAGCTGAGGACAATTTCAGAAACAGAAAACAATCAAGTCTCCAGGTCCCTTCAGGAAGATTAGTGGAAAACAAGCCCAACCCCAGTGTAGCATGTAAACCGGTCTTCATGCCACAATGCCCCCTTTTTCCACCGTTTATTGACTTCAGTCAGCCTTGAGTTATGGAGTTCTAAACAGAGCTCAGTAATACGTGATCATTACTCACTCCCAAGATGTCTTTTGAGCACAGTTGTTTGTTATCTGTGAAGGCATTCGACTCAAGATTAGTGACTTCATCACAGAAAGCACAAGTCAGTACCAATGGCTTTACAAAGTATATGGTCCCTAGAATGTGAGATGTTTCTCAGTAGGTGAAGAGTTTTTTCCTTTATATTTAGTGTGTGTGTTTGTGAGTGTGTGTGTGTGTTTGTGAGTGTGTGTGTGTGTGTGTGTGCATGTGAATAGCACGGCTTGTGTGTAGAGATCAGAGGACAACTCTTGGCAGCTCTCTCCTTCCACCATGTGGGTTTCAGAGATTGAACTGAGGCAGTCAAGCTTGGTGGTTAGTGCTTTTACCTGATGAGCCATCTTGCTGGCTTCTAGACTGAGAAATGTTTTTAAAGACTTATTTATTTTATTTTATGTGTATGAATGTTTGGCCTGTTTGCATGTATGTGCACCATGTGCGTGCCTGGTGTGTGTGGCAGTCAGAAGAGGGCATCAGATCCACTGGAGCTGGGGCTAAAGATGCCTGTGAACCGCTATGTGTGTTCTGGGAAATGAACCCCAGTCCCTTGCAACAAGTGCTCTTACCCCCTGAACCATCTCTCTCGACCCAGGAGTGAGACTTCTAAATACTTCTTCTATCTTTTATTCAGTACTATTGTTCTAGTTGTTTTTGGTGAACAATGAGGCTCAATACTATGGTTTAAGCAAAGGGTCCTGCTGTACTTGCTTTAATTCTGGAACAGAAAAGACCCACTAACCAATAATTTTCAAGTACCTTAAAGTGTGTGGGCAGGAAAAATAGGGGAAAATAAAGGAACTGAGAAAAGATGTCAAATGGGCTTAGGAATGTTGCTCAGTGGTAGAATGCTTGCCTAGCATGCATGAGGCCCCGGATCAGATCCTCCACACCGTAGAAATTGGGCGTGGCAGCATGAGACAATATTTAGCAGGCAAAGACAGGAGGATCACTAGTTTAAGGTTGTCATTAACTACATAGTGAATTCAAGGCCAGCTGTGGCTACCTGAGATTCTGTCTCACAATACAAAATAAAACAAAATGTCAGCATTTTTTCAAGAGTAGAGGGGAAATAGGTAGTACCTACATGTTTCAGAAAGGCAGTTGGCGCTGAGAAAATGGTTCAGCAGGTAAAGGTGTTGCTACCAAAGCTGACAACCTGAGTTCAACTCCCGTGACGGGCATAGAGGAAGAAGAGAATCAGCTTCTTCAAGTGGTTCTCTGCCTTCCATTTGTTCTCCACGGGGCATGCATGTCTGCCTACACACACACACACACACACACACACACACACACACACACACACACAGACACGAGAGATTTCAATATGAAAAAAAGGCAGATGAGAAACCAAGAAGTGTACAACCACTCATTTCTAAATTTTGAACATTATTTTATTTTTATTTATTTATTTTTTTGAGACAGGGTTTCTCTGTGTAGCTTTGGAGCCTGTCCTGACTGTGGACCAGGCTGGCCTCGAACTCACAGAGATCCACCTGCCTCTGCCTCCTGCATGCTGGGATTTAAGGTGTGTACCACCACCACTCAGTGAACATTTATTTATTTTTTTATTTTTTTACTTTGAAAACGGATGATTTAGTCTTTAAAAATAACATTTGAATTCTTACTTCATTTTTTTAATGCTAACACAGTTATCCACAATGATCTTATAGCTCCCTGTACCTAGCACTAAGGAATGTAATGGCCTGACCAGCCTTAGCTTACAGGGCAGTGACGCAAAGCATTGCTATGTGCCACTAGATGTGAACATACTTGCAAGAGCCCCTTCATGTTGCTTATTGGGCTCAGCAAACTGCTTCCCAAAGCCCTATTCTGCTGACTCCATGTTCAAGATTCAATAGTTGTAGAGTAGCCGGTGGGAACAAAACTCTCTGGCTACTTCTCAGAAATGTCGAGATGGAGCTGCTTTTTTCCAAGATCTTACAGATGTGTTACAGCAAATGGAAACAGGTAATGACAGGTAAGGAAAACGGTTAGCTGGGGCTTCTTTTGACCACATCAGTTATGCAGAAGCAGCTGCAGCTTTGACAAGGGCCGCCATTTGAATTCTTTTAAAGTGATTGAAAACTACATTTAAGAAGCTTTTCTTATCTCCTTATGTGTGCACTGTGTGTGTGTGTGTGTGTGTGTGTGTGTGTGTGGGTGTGTGTGTGTGTGGGTGTGTGTGTGCAAGTTCGTGTGGAGTTAAAAGGACAACTCTGTCCTTCTGCCACTTAGGTCTCCAGACTTGGTGGCAAGTGCTCCTACTCACTTAGCCATCTCATCAGCCTCCAAAGCAGCCTTTGAATTTACACTTGTGGACAGAGAGAGGGCTCCGTGATTAAGAGCATTTACTGATGTTGTAGAGGACCTGGGTTCAATTCCCAGCACCCACATGGCAGCTCAAAACTGTACCTGCTGTTCCATGGAATCTGACATCTCATGTGACCTCTGAGGGCACCAAGCACACATATTGTGCACATACCACAAATAGGAAAACTAGTAATATATGCAAAATAAAATAAATAAACCTAAAAATGAAAAGTGCTACATAAAGGCAGAAAAGTACACATATGTAAGCGGACAGCTCAACACTCTGATGTAGCGAGGATCCAGATCAAGAGGCAGCACATTGAGTCAGATGTGGTGGCACATGTCTTTAATCTCCTCGCTGAAGGCAGAGGCAGGCAGATCTCTGTGAGTTCGAGGCCAGCCTGATCTACCGGGCGAGTGCCAGGACAGCCATGACTATGTAGAGAGTCCCTGCCTCAAAAACAAAAAGAAAGAAAAAAGATAAGAAAAGAAAGTGTACATTGATTATACTACAGTAGTTCTTTGCTTTTTCATAAACTGGGTGACAGGATAATCTACAGGTCTCTTTCTGGTGTCTCTTGGAGAGAATTGTCATCTGCACAACACTGAGAAGCCCAATCTACCTACATGGTACCTCTCTTATAAAGGGAGCCTTTATGCTTTCTGGAAAGTGCAGAAAAGAAGAGGCTAAGTTCATACCTTTCTCTGAGGCTATAGGAAGCCGCTCCCGGAATGGATGTTGCAGGTCACTCTAGCCTCCAGAAAAGCTGTGCCCCTGGGTGTCACAGCATGGTTAAAGCTTTCATATGGAGTCTCCCATGTTCTAGGTGTCCCACTACTTCCTCATCCTCCCTAGCAGGCTTCCGCCATCTTCCCTCCACAGGACAGCCGTCGTCAGCCCTTGCTTTTGCTTTACTTCCCTTGTTCAGTATAAGAGGACTCAGCCCTTTTGCCAGACTTCACTGGAGGAGGTGCAGTGTTTTTTTAATGAACATTTCCTGTCCCTCCAATAAGCAAAGCTTGTCCTTCTCAGGGTCAAAACATGTCCAGTCAAAGTCCACAAACCATAATGGAGTTCTCATGTTTTCTCAAGAAAAACGTTTTCTAATAGTTGCAGACATTTCTTTCCCCTAAGCAACATGGGGTCAGAAACTGGAATTCCCAGCTCCAAAGATATTTTTTTTTTAAAGAAATCTCCGTTTGCGCCACAGCTCAGTGGATGGGAAAAGGATCTAATGATATTGGCCTCACAGCTAATGCCGGCAGTGTCTGTATTGTACCACAATAAAGGGGCTGCCGTGGGTGCAGCTCTCCGCCTTCTAAGAAGATCCTTTGCTCCGTAGGAGTTACTGGGTGTGCCTGGAGGAGCTCCAAGAAGGTTAATAAGTGCCTGTGAAAGCGAGAGGGGGAAGATTGAAAGAGAACCCAGGAAATTCTCACAATGATACACGGAAAAGGAGGCAAATGCCAAGTCCTTAGTCAGGCTTCAGTACACTAAAGAGAAACATAAACGTAGAAGAGGGACGGGTGCCGCCCCTTCTGTCAGGTGACTGGATATATAATCAGCCTTGCCTTCCCCCCCCCCCCCGTGCTGACTGCTCCGAGCCTGGGAAGGGGAGACTGGGACACAAAATGCTGTCTCTGGGTCCTCGGGAAATGGTGGGGAACACGCTGGGATGAGCACAGTTGGTCTCTCCTTCCCCCCTAGGAAGGAAACACCATATTGCATTAGAAGGTTTTTATGACTTTATATTTCTCAAAATAACACATTGGAATTATAGGCAACACAAGATTCAAGCTCTGTGAGTCTTTTAACTCAGACAGGGTCGAATGTGTAATTAAGATTAATTATAGCATAATGGAATTGGAGACATGCGATTATTGCATCGTGTTCCGTGCAGACAGACATGCATCTTGCATTCATATCACTTTGGTTTTGCAGGTTAAGAAGTATGCTGGGGGCGGGGGGGAGGCAATGGAGCTGAGCTACATTTTGCTGCTAGGATGTTTTAGAAGTTAATTTTTGCCAATGGCTGTCTCAGGGGTGTTGAAATACGCCCAGATACGATGGGTTTTAGAATATGCTGCCTTTATTTCGTTTCCTTTGAGAAAAAGTCAACCTTAAAATATCTCCATCAGAAGATGAAAGCATCTATATTAACACGTTTAGGGAGTCACCTGACTGCATGGGTTGTATGTTAAGGTGAAGTGAATTAATTTTTCAGTCATAAAGCCAAAATAGGAGTGGGAGCCTGGAAATGTTTGAGAGTGGGTCTCTCTTGAATCAAAGAAGATAGGGAAGACCTTCATAGTTTTTGACTCTCCTATTAGAGAAAAATAAAACCAAAGAAGGAATTATATTTTAGATTATAGCATTTCTATGAGATTTTATTTATTTTATCATATGAGTGTTTGCCTGAATGTGTATCTATGTACCATATGTGTGCCTGGTTTCTGTGGAGGAGGCCAGAAAAGGGCATTGGATCCTCTGGGGCTGGAGTTAAAGATAGTTATGAGCTGCCATGTAAGTGTTAGGAATTGAACTGGGTTCTCAGGAAAACAGCCAGTGCTCTTAACTGCTGAGCCATCTCTCTAGTCCCTAGTATATTATTTAAATATTAAAATATATAGTGATGGGATCACTGTCTATGTATTAGATCTAAGAGAGCATTTTTAAATTATATTTTGACAAGTTCATAATATATACAATGTATTGTGATCATATTCACCCTCCATTATCCTTCCTCATTCTCTTTTTACTCCTGCTGGACCTTCTTCTTCCCATCTAGTCCCCCCACTTACATTTCTTTATTTTTGTGACTGAGTTGAATTAGGCTGAGCATGATGTGGGGTTATTTACTTGAGCACGGGTCACTTACCATTGGCTATAGCAGCGAAAATCTTTCCCCTAGCCATTCATTAACCCCCCCCCAAGGAAGGGCGAGTTTTCATGAGCTTCTCCCCCATCATGATGAAATGTTGAAAGGCCAGATCTTCTCCAGCTCTTGTACAGGCAGCCACAGCTATACTATGTGGACTCTATCTACCTGTCTGTCTGTCTGTCTATCTATCTATCTATCTATCCATCCATCCATCTATCCATCCATCTATCTGTCATCTATTTATTGTCTCAGGGTCTCACTGTGTAGCTCCAGATGATCTGGAATTGGAACTCACAGAGATCCAGCTGCTGCTACCTCCCAACTGCTGGGATTAAAGGCTATACTGTGCTTTTTGCTTTTTGTTTTTTAAGACAAGGTTTCTCTGTGTAACAACCCTGGTTGTCCTAGAACTCACCCTGTAGACCAGACTGGCCTTGAGCTCACAGAGATCCACTGGCCTCTGCCTCCCAAGGGCAGGGACTAAAGACATGTGTTCCCATGCCCAGCAGAACTATACTGTTGCTTCATTTCAATTTTCTTAGGTATTATTGTAACACTAAACGGAATGTTCCACAAAATTGAGTAAATTACATATTTTAATTAATATACACTTTTATTATGAAGGTTTTTGGAATACACATTCAGCCTTAATGGGGTGGGGAGCTTGGTTCTGCCTCAATGTAATGTGCTGGGCTTTTTTGATTTCCTGTGGGAAGCCTTACCATTTGGAAGGAGTGGATAGGGTTGAACTGGGGGAAATCAAAGGGTGGGGGTTAGAGGAGGAGTAGGAGGGAGAACTGTGGTTGGAATGTAAAATGAAATAAAAAGAAAGAAACATACACTTAAACTCCTTTTTTAAAAAATTTATTTATTAAAGATTTCTGCCTCCTCCCCACCACCGCCTCCCATTTCCCTCCCCCTCCCCCGATCAAGTCCCCCTTCCTCATCTGCTCGAAGAGCAGTCAGGGTTCCCTGACCTGGGGGAAGTCCAAGGACCGCCCACCTCCATCCAGGTTTAGTAAGGTGAGCATCCAAACTGCCTAGGCTCCCCCAAAGCCAGTACGTGCAGTAGGATCAAAAACCCATTGCCATTGTTCTTGAGTTCTCAGTAGTCCTCATTGTCTGCTATGTTCAGCAAGTCCGGTTTTATCCCATGGTTTTTCAGACCCAGGCCAGCTGGCCTTAGTGGGTTCCCGATAGAACATCCCCATTGTCTCAGTGTGTGGGTGCAACCCTCGCGGTCCTGGGTTCCTTGCTCATGCTCTCTCTCCTTCTGCTCCTGATTTGGACCTTGAGATAGAGACAGAGACCCACATTGGAGCACCGGACTTAAACTCCTTTTTAAGAAAAAATATTTTATTTTGTTTTTAAAACAATCTTATTTTACATACCAATCCCAGTTCCATCTCCCTCCTGTCCTCCCCATCTTCTCCCAACCCCACCCTCCATCCACTCCTCAGAGAGGGTGAGGCATCCCATGTGGAGTCAACAAAGTCTGACCAAGGCCCTCCCCTCTGTATCTAGGCTGAACAAGGTATCCCTCCATAGGGAATGGGCTCCAAAGAGCCGGTTCATGCATTAGGGATAAATATTAGTTCCACTGCTAGTGGCCCCACAAACTGCCTAAGCCATGCAACTGTCACCTACAATCAGAGGTCCTAGTTTGGTCTTTGGCAAGTTCCCTAGATGTCAGTTCTACTAGCTAGGGTTAGTTTTTTTTTCCTGTGGATTTTTCCATCATGATCTTGGACCCTTTGTTCGTAATATTGCTCTTCCCTCTCTATGGCTGGACTCCAGGAGTTCAGCCCAGTGCTTAGCTGTGGATCTCTGCATCTGCTTCCATCAGTTACTAGATGAAGGTTTTATGGTGACAATTAAGGTAGTCATCAATCTGAGTACAGGAGAAGGGCATTTTGGGTACCCTCTCCACTATTGCTTAGATTTTTAGCTGGGGTCATCCTTGTGAATTCCTGGGAATTTCCCTAGTGCCTGGTTTCTCACTAACCTGATAATGGCTCTCTCTTTCAAAGTATCTCTCTCTTTACTCTCCCTCTCTGTTCTTCACCCAACTCAATCTTCCTGATCTCTCATGTTCTCCTCCCTGCTCCCCTACTCCCCTCCCCACTACCCTGTCTCCCTATGCTGCCACATTACCAAAGAGATCTTGACTACTTCCCTTCCCTTGGGGGATCCATGTATGTCTCTCTTAAGGTTCTCCTTGTTTCCTGTCTTTTCTGGGTTGTGGACTGTAGGCTGGTTATCCTTTGCTTTATGTCTAATATCCACTTATGAGTGATTACATATCATAATTGTCTTTCTGGGTCTGGGTTACCTCACTCAGGATGTTTTTTTCTAGTTCTACCCATTTGCCTGCAAATTTCAAGATGTCATTGATTTTTAACGCTGAGTAGTACTTCATTGTGTAAATACACATTTTCTTTATCTATTCTTTGCTTGAGAGGCATCTAGGTTTATTCCAGGTTCTATTATAAATAATGCTGCTATGAACAAATGTCCTTGTGGTATGGGTATGAATACCCAAAAGTGGTATTGCTGAGTCTTGCAATAGGTTGAGTTCCAATTTTCTGAGAAACCACCATACTGATTTCCAAAGTGGCTGTACAAGTTTTCACTCCCACCAGCAATGGAGGAGTGCTCCCCTTACTCCACATCCTCTCCAGCATAAGCTGTCATCAATGTTTTTGATCTTAGCCATTCTGATTGGTGTTAAGGTGGTATCTCAGAGTCGTTTTGATTTGCATTTCCCTGATGACTAAGGATGTTGAGTAGTTCCTTAAGTGCCTTTCAGATATTTGAGATTCTTCTCCTGAGAATTCTTTGTTTAGATCTGTACCCCAATTTTTAATTGGATTATTTGATATTTTGATATCTAGTTTCTTGAGTTCCTTGTATATTTTGGAGACAATCCCTCTGTCCAATGTGAGGATGGTGAAGATTTTTTCCCATTCTGAAGGTTGCCATTTTTTCTTGTTGACTATGTCCTTTGCCTTACAGAAGAAGCTTCTCAGTTTCAGGAGATCTCAATGCTCTCAGTGTCCATGCTTCTGGTGTTATATTTAGGAAGTGGTCTCCTGTGCCCATGTGTTCAAGGCTACTTCTCACTTTCTCGTCTATGAGGTTCAGTGTAGCTGGATTTATGATCCATTGGACTTGAGTTTTGTGCATGGGGATAGATTTGGATCTATTTTCATTCTTCTACATCGAGTTATGCCAGCACCATTTGTTGAAAATGCTTTCTATTTCTACTGTATAATTTTAGCTTCTTTGTTCAAGATCAGATGTTCATAGATGTGTGAATTAATATACTTGCTGTATATTGCCTATACAATATACAAGAGATCCTTGTATCCCAGATCTCTTCAAGACCTTTATCATGAAGGGGTGTTAGATTTTGTCAAAGGCTTTTTCTGCATCTAATGAAATGATCACGTGGTCTTTTTTTTTTCTTTCAGTTTGTTTATATGGTGGGTTACATTGACAAATTTTCTTATGTTAAACCATCCCTGCATCTCTGGGATGAAGCCTACATGATCATGGTGGATGATTTTTCTGATGTGTTCTTGGATTCAGTTTGCCATTATTTTATTGAATTTTTTTTGCATCAGTGTTCATGAGGGAGGTTGGTCTGTGATTCTCTTTCTTAGCTGCATCTTTGTGGTTGCTGATGCAGTGGGGGTGGTTGGGGTGTGGGGAGGCTGCTCCCAGGTCTCTGGGGCTCAGGTGGGTAGGAGTGGGGCATGGCATGTGCCTCCAGGACTGGCTTAGAGAGTAGGGCTCTCCAGATGAGGAGCTAGATACTCCTCTCTCGAGGTGGGAGCAGGACCAAGGCTCTGGTGGTGGCAGATGCAGTAGGGGAGGGGTTGGAGGTATGAGGAGGCTGCTTCCAGGTCTCTTTGGCTTCACTAGGTGGGGGTGGGGCACGGGATGTGACTCCAGGGACTACAGCCTAGAGGGCAGGGCTCTCTGGCCTGGGAGCCAGATATTCACCTCTCTAGTTGAGGCTAGGGCCAAGGCTGCAGATGCCATAGAGGTGGTTGAGGGTGTGGGGAGGTTGCCCCAGGTCTCTGGGGCTTTACTGGGTGGGGCAGGGTATGGCATGTCCTTCAGTGACTTTGGCCTAGAGAGTAGGGCTCTACAGCTGGGGAGTCAGCTACTCACCTCTCCAGGTAGGGGTGGGACATAAAGAAAACCTTCTTGAACTCTAATATTGTCTTACATTATTCTATTTTTATTTTAAGTTAATACAGGATCAGTTTAGACCCCTACTTTAGCTCTTAATTAAGTTTAAAGCCTAATTAATGCATAGGAAACATAAGCAAATGTATAGACTTTAACATTTAAATTCAAATACTCCTTTAAGGTACACGAGGATGTGATTTTTCCATATATATATATATAATATATAAAATATTCTTTATATAATATTATAATGTAATATATATAATACTCTTTAAGCATATTTACAATCTTTTTTGCCTTGAATTATTTACAAACCATTTTACTCTTGCTGAAATGATCATAATTCTATCTGAAAACCAGAGCACTGAAACGGATAATACCTTCCATCAAGGCAGGGCATCCGTTAAGATGAACATCTATATTAGCTACTTTTGAGGCAGCTGCTTCTTATATAGCTGCTGGTCAGAGAATATTCATGCCAGAAGTGGAGGTAGCTCAGAATGTGGGAGACTTAACCACCTCAGTGACCCACTTCCTTCAGCTAGGTCCCAACTCCCAAAGATTCCACAACTTTTGAAAGTAGTACCACCAACCAAAGACCAAGTGTTCATACCCATGAGCTTATGACACCACATCGTCTTCTAAATATTCACATCAGTGCCCATCCATCAATTCTGTTGTCAGCTTTATCCAGAGAGGCTTCCTTTTGTAGTGGACATCCGTTACTGAAGAGACTCACAACTCACCTAAATGCAGAGAATAACTTACTGTTGAATATATTAGAAATATTTATTTAATTAAAAATCTTATTAGTTCTTGGAGCATTTCCTACAATGTGTAGAAGATTAGTCATCCCTACCCATCCACACCTTCTTCCCTACCCAATCAGGACCAGTTTGTGTTGCCCAAATATTCTTGGGTGTGTGGCCAACTTTCCAGAGGCTACAGTCTAAAAACGGTCTCTTCCTCTCCTAGGAGCTAAAAAAATGACTAACAGTTTCACTGTGGGATTTCAAATTTGAAGCCTAACTCCCCCCTCCATGCTGGGATCTAGTCTGGCTTGGCCTTGCACGGATCTAATGCTGTCCCAACTGCTGTCAGATCCTATGTGGAGCTGTGCCGCTCTGCCTGGAAGACACTGCTTCCTTGTAGTCAACGTGAACCTCTGGTTCTTAACACTACGCATACGCATACTCCCTTTCCCACAGTGATCCCTGAGTCTTAGCAGGGTGGGTAGTTCTTTTTAGGACTGAAGGTTGAGAGATGTAAGTCATTAGGAGTTGATTTTTAATACTATGTCTGTTCAGCAGAAAAATAGTAGGAGGTTCTCTGTCAGGGCCTATGACCTGTCTAGCCATAGTGAAAATTCGGCATATTTGCACAGTGGAATATTATTCAGGATTTAAGAAAAATGAAATTCAAAGGGGAATGGATGAAGCTGGAAGCAGGCATTCTGAATGAGGTAACCCCAGAACCAGGAAGACAAAGGTTACATTTTCTCTCATTTGTTGCATGCATTCTCTTATTTATGAATGTTATCTCTAAGCCATCAGATATTTATGTTTCATTTGGAATAGCCGTAGAAGTTAATGATTTCTCAGGCCATGGCGCGGGGTGGGATTGAAGGAAGGGAGATAGGATGTTAGAATGCATTGATACAAAAGATTAAAAGGGACTGGGAACAGGAAAGTTTGCATTGGAACGAGGGAGCTGATTGCAGGTTAGAGGACGGACTAATGGACTTTCAAAAAGGTCATATGGAAACCTTCTGTAGAAGTGTTCAAGTGCACGCGCGCGGTCACACATACATACATACATACGTGTGTGTGTGTGTGTGTGTGTGTGTGTGTAATTAAAATGGAGTTACCCTATAATGAGACAGCAATGTCCATGCTAGACTCTAGAGGCTAACAAAGACCTGGAGTTGATTCCCAGCACCCACATAGTGGCTTACAGTCCATAACTCTAGTTCCAGTGGACCCAATGCCCTCTTCTGGCCTCCATGAGCATCAGTTATGCACATAACTGCACAGACAGATAAAATGAAAATAATAGGAATAAATCCGAAAAAAATAAAGTCCAGTTTCAAGAGTCAGTTACTACTGGCTGTTGGCAGCGAGAGCAAAGCATTAGAGGGTATTGCCAATACTCTTGGATACCCTCCAGAATTTGACACTAAAACCCTGTTAGTGAAGACAACATGTGCTTCAGTCACAGGATAGAGATCAAACTGACCCCATTTCTTCTGGCTAGCTTTCTCAGTCCTGGAAAGCGCTATGAAAACTCCCAGGGGAGACGAGTCACCTCTCATATCCAGCTGTGAAACTTGCCAGCTGCAGTAATGGCTGGCCTGGCAAGACATGCCCACTGGATACTGGAACCCAGTGACGTGTGCACAGCAAATACTCCTACCTGCTGAGTTCTTTCTCAAGTTGCTTTTTTCTTCAGATTTTATTTTATGTGTATGGGTGTTGTCTTGAAAAGACAAACAAACAGTGACAAAAAAAAAACCCAAACAAGACTGTTTCATACACACGTTTTTCTTTTCCTTTTTATACCTCAGTGTTTCAATAAAATTTGCGGCATCTTGCCTGTTGGAACATTTCATATTCAAATCATAATACCTTCTAATTAGGGAACATAGAATGTTTTCTGCAAAAGACAGGAGCTAATAGTAAAAACTCTAGACTTGGAAAGTCATATAGACTCTTAGAACTGTTTGACTCTTCCACTGTATTATGAAAGGGAACAGTGGGATTAAGCTATAGAATCGAGTTTGCCAACCATTGATTTAAATGAAGATTTAGAATTGAATATTCTTGGGGTAGCCTTTGTTGACACCAATTTAATAAAATCATCTCTACCCCAAATTTCTGGGACATTGCGTGTACGTGTGTGTGTGTGTGTGTGTGTGTGTGTGTGTGTGTGTGTTATATTTAAAATCAGATTTAGGATTGGAGAGATGGCTCAGTGATTAAGAGCACTGACCGCTTTTCCAGTGAACCTTGGTTCAATTCTAAGCACTCACGTAGTAACTCATAACCATCTGTAACTCCAGTTCTAGGGGATATGATAGCTTTTTCTGGTTTCCATAGACACTACACTCATGTGGGGCACAGACACACATGCAGGCAAAACACCCATACCTAAACAATAATAAAATAAAAATTAGATTTAAAAAACAATGCGAACCATTCATATTTGACAAGTGTTACTTAATGTTAATCTTTACCCCACTTCCTCTGTTCTCAGCACAATTGACAACTGATCAGTAATCATGGCTTTATTCACAACTGATGTTTTTACATGACTGGAGATATCTATAAACATATATAGGTTGTTCCTCTCTCTACTCCATCCACTTCTTAGGTCCCTTCTAAATGTGTTTCTCAGCAGGTTTAAAAAAGCTAGACAAGGGACCATTAATATATGGATTAGGGAGAGGCTTCGGTCAGTATTGGCTGCTGGAAGAGGTATATTATCTCCGTCAGTGGCATAACTACTGATAAGCTGTCTGTGCTTTAGGAAATAGCTTCCTATCCACACTCATGAAAACAACCTTAATCTAGCTCAGTGTCTCATGCTCGAAGAGGACATGAAAGTAAGAGGGAGACTTGTTGGAAGAAGGATTCCAGTGGGTGAGGGGGAGGGGATGAGAGGGAAATGGAATGAAAATGACCAGAATTTGTTATATACATGGAAGAAATAGTCAAAGAATTAAAAAATAAATATAGTACATTGCCTCTCCATCTAGGCCTATTCATACATATATATATATATATATATATATATATATATATATATATATATATCTTTTTTATATTTTTCTTCAATTTTTATTGTAAAAAGTTGAAATAAAGGTAAAATGAGTTTGTATGCAACTATCGTCTAGGTCCAATCATTGTTAAGGTTTAACTGTATTTCTGCGAGTGCTTTCCCCCAATTTGTTAGGCTAAACCATGCATAGTTGTTAGTACTCCATTGCTTTTGACTTATGAAATGGCAGTTTGATTCAGCACAAGCTAATGCAGTGGTTCTCAACTTTCCTAATGCTGCAGCCCTCATGTTGTGGTGACCCCCAACTCTAAAATTATTTTGTTGCTCATTGTAACTGTAATTTTGTTACTGTTATAAATTGTAATGTAAATATCTGATATGCAGGATATCTGATATGTGACCCCCAGAGGGTTCATGACCCACAGCTTGAAAACCTCTGATCTAATGGATTTTTCCCCTTTGAAACATTCGAGACAGAGTCAATTGGAATTTATAATACTTCACCATTAAGAACGATGACATACATTGCCTGAAAAATAGGACCTTTTCCTTCATAACCATAATATTATCACCAAACTTTAGAAAATAAAAAATCAAAATATTTGAAAATTAATTGTATTCCTATTATTATACTTGTAGTACTGGGAAAAAAGCAAAAAAGAAAAAGAGAGAAAACAGTACTTATACTTCTGGGGACTGATTGAACCTGAGGCTTCACCTCTGTCAGGCAAGCATTCTACTACTGAGTTATACTCCCAGCCACTAAAACTTTATTTTTAACTGAAAACATAAAAATAAGAATTGTACTTGGCGATGGGGTACCATCCAGTGTTTCTACATATATTCATTGTGTGATGCTTAAATCAGGTTAAACATATTTATCTCCTCAACCATTTGTCATTTCTTTGTAGTGAAAGTTTTAAAAATCCTTTCTTGTAGCTTTTTGAAATGTAAAGTATATTATTGTCATCTGTGACAATAATACACCAGAACTAATTTGTTTATATTTTCTAGTTTGTTTATATTTAAATTTATGTAACAAAATTCTTTTATTGCTACTTTTTAAAGAAAATGATGTGTATTGATGTATTGATGTTTTCTCTACATATGTATTTGTATACCATGTGTGTGCCCAGGTCCTTAGAGTGTAGAAAAGGGTTATCAGTCTCCTGAGACTGGAGTCACAGATGATGGATGAGAACTGCCGTGTGGATTCTGGTAATTCTGTATAGGTAGGTCCCCTGGAAGAGTAGCTAGTGATCTTAACTGTTGAGCCATCTCTCCAGCCCCACAGTTATTTTTTAAAGAACGAAGATTTATTAAAAGTTCATGTGTTACAATTGTTGTATGTCTCTTTTTAGTCTTTTATTTTATAATAGTTTCTCACTGTTTTGTTTCATTTTCTCATGTAGAGTCTTGCTTTTAGCCCACCCTGGCCTTGAACTTACTTCTGTCTTAGTCTCATTAACACTGAAATTATAGGCATGGATGGACGACCTTACTCTGACTCCCCACCTGTGGTGGTTTGAATGGGAATGGTCCCCATAGGCTCATATATTTGAATGCTTGGTCTCCAGTTGGTAGAACAGTTTGGAAAGGACTCAAAGATGTGGTCTTGTTGGAGGAAGTGGGCCACTAACGGTGGACTTTGAGGTTTCAAAAGCCAATGCCAGGCTCAGTCTCTCTTGTTCTGCCTCCTGCTTGTATATCAAGATGTAATCTTTTGGCTACTGCTCTAGCACCATGCCTGCTTGCCTGCCCGTCTCCATTTCTCACACCATAATCCTCTTTTTTCTATAAATTGCCTTGGTAATGGTGTTTTATCACAACATTAAAAAACTAGCAAGACCTATTTTCTCCTTTGATCTCAACCCCTGGAAGGAACCCTATAAGTTTTTTTTTTTTTTTTTTTTTTTGATTTTCGAGACAGGGTTTCTCCGTAGCTTTTGGAGCCTGTCCTGGAACTAGCTCTTGTAGACCAGGCTGGCCTCGAACTCACAGAGATCCGCCTACCTCTGCCTCCCGAGTGCTGGGATTAAAGGTGTGTGCCACCACTGCCCGGCCCAGGTGTGTGCCACCACTGCCCGGCCCCCTATCAGTTATCTTACAGAATAGCTCTCATATCTCTTGTTTGTCTGTTTATTTCCTCATTGTTCAACTTGTTCTATTTCATGTGTTTCTTGGAAATGAGAAGCAAAGCCTAAAGGTATGATCAGATTTAGTTTTGATTATATTTAGCAAGACTAGTTCACAAGTGATTGTTCATTTCTATTTTTTCATGTTAGAGAGATATAGCATTCAAGTGTTCCATTGTAAGCAGTTTGATAATGTGGGCAACTAAAATAATGTCCATCATATTTTCCATTGTGAAGATATGCCTTTTCCTGAACAGGCTTCAAAAATAACTATAATATTGTATTGTATGAATACCTATGAATAAGCAAATTACAGTTTATTTATGTACTCTTTTGCTGGTAAAAATTCAATTTGTTTCTATTTCCTTTTGGCATTGAAATGTCTTATTGAGCAATTTTATGCTTAGATTTTCTTAAATATCAGTACTTTTATTTCTTTGGAAAAGGTTTTTCATTATGGAACATGAATCATGCATATTTTTAATTTTGATATTTTATTTGCCTGAAATTAAAACTTTTTATTTGATATTATAAAAAATTTTCTCCAAATTTATAACTTGGATCTGAAGGAAATACTCAGTGACTAAAAACCTTTAATTCTCAGCATCCACATGACAACTCAAAACTGTCTGTTACTGTAGTAAGAGGAACAGGCTGTGTCCTGCCGCCCAGCTACGGGCGGCCTGGCTAGCTTAGCCCCCGAAATAACCACATGGAAATTCTATTAATTAGATTACTGCCTGGCCCATTATATTCAACCTCTTCTTAGCTAATTCTTACATGTTATTTTAACCCATTTCTGTTAATCTGCGTGTTATCATGAGGTTGTGGCTTACCGGGAAAGATTCAGCATGTCTGACTCTGGTGACTCCATGGCGGCTCTCTGCCTACATCTCCCTCCTTCCTCCCAGCATTCTGTTCTGTCTACTTCACCTATCTAAGCTGCTGTCCTATCAAAAGCCCAAGGCAGTCTGTTTATTTAACCAATGAAATCAACACATAGAAAGAAGACCCTCCTACACCATGTGACCTGCATTCCAGGGGTTCCAGTGCCCTCCGCTGACCTCTGTGGGCACCAGGCATACACATGGTACACACACACACACACACACACACACACACACACACACACACACACACAGGCAAAACATCCATTTACATAAAATAAAAACGGATACTTATTTCTATCATTATCATATGAGACAACTTGTTTCCCCAAATTCTCTGCACTATGCTGTGTAATTATCTTTTAATTCTAATGCCCAGCTCTGATGAGTAAACACCTGGATTTTATTTTGAATTTCTATGAATACTAATGAGGTTGTGAAGTTTGCATTTCTTGCCTGCTCTTTATACTTATTTCCTTTCATGGTTCCTTGTTTGTGGCTTATTTTTGCCATACAAAAATCAAGACTTAAAAACCACAGTCAAGGTATGCCTGGTGGTTCATGCCTGTGAACCTGACCAGTCTGAGGTAGAAGGCATGCTACAAGTTTGAGGCTAGCCTCGAGTACATAGTGAATTTGAGGCTAGCCTCGAGTACATAGTGAATTTGAGGCTAGCCTGTAATACAGTCTGAGAACTTGTCTTGAAAAGAAAGTCCAATGTACTTATCTATGATCTTTGCCGTTCCTCAGTTACCTATCTTGTTCCAGAAAGTTTCCTACGCTGAGATAATATGCAATTATCTTCAAATTTTATTATTCTATTTTTAATTTATCATATGATACAAGGTAAAGGTCCAGTTTTGCTTTTTTTGATAACTAGTAATATCACTTTCATAAATGTGAAACTTCTCATGTAGTGATTTTGTCTCCCCCCGCTTTCTGTTTTATTTGACATAGCGATCTACTGTATGTCCCAGACTGGTCTCAAACTCCTGAATTTAAGTGATCCACCTGCCTCGGCCTTCTGAGTTGCTGGGAACACATGTACACACCATGCCCCTGACTCTTGTTGTTAGTTACTAGGTATGTTTGGATCTGTTTCTGAATTCTTCATTCTCTTCCATTGCCTATTTCCATACTGGTAACATCTTATCTTTGTTAAGTATTTAAAAATCATTTTTTTAAAATACGTGTGTGTGTGTGTGTGTGTGTGTGTGTGTGTGTGTGTGTGAAGGGGTATGTGCACATGTGTGAGGATGCCCACAAGAGTCTAGAAAAGGGTGTCAGATCTGGAGCTGGAGGTATAGGATGAGCTGCCCAACGTAGGTGCTGGGAATTGAATTTGGCCACTATGAAAGAACAGGAAGCCCTTTTAACAACGGAACTATCACTCTAGCCCTTAAAAACATTTCAGTAGCATATAAATGTTCACTCTGTTTTCCCCTTGAGCACATGTAGGTAATTAGTTGTAGCCATTTATTCTTCTATATGAACTTCTTGTTGCAAAATATGCAGGCAAAACACTGTTTCAATATGATCTCTTGTTTCCACAGAGGTTCTCCATCAGAGGCCAAACCAGTAGGGCCACTGAATCTTGGACTTTTGGCCCTCAAAGTTATGAGTTAACTAAATCTCTTTTCTGTGGACTTTGTTTTATTTTGATATAGGGTCTCACTATGTTGTCAGGCTGGCCTTGAACTCACAATCCTTGTGCCTCAGCCTTTTAAACATTGTGATTTTAGGTAGGTGTTACCAAACCTGGCTAATAATTAAAAGTAAGCTAATAGAATATATGCATATATTTATATAAACCTACAAATAAACAATATATATGTAATATATAGAGATGAATTCATTTTAATAAGATGAATGCATATATTTATAAGGCTGCAGAAGTGTGTATTAATGATTAGTCATGTGATATCGATACACCAAAAGAGAGAATTTCTCACCAAAAATGTTTGGCCTTGTTAACGATGTTCAAAAAATGTCCAAAACTCACAAGAATTTAAAGTTTGAGCTCAGAACATAAAATTAGGAGATTTAGGTGTCACTGCAATGAATGCAATTTTCTTTTGCGTTGTAAAAGGTAAAGGTTTGTTTTTGTTTTTGTTTTGCTTGCTTTGGGAATAACAATGTCTTGGTGTTTTCCTGTGATGTAATGGATTCCCAGGTGTGCTTGAGAACCTGTCCAGATACTATTAATGTCTTAGTAAAGCCATCTCCCTCTGCCACACTATAATGCATACTCTCTGTGTTTGCCCTCAGCATCCAAATACTCATTTTAGAACTTCAAATAGGAGATTTTTGCACAGGTCAAACACTCTAGTGCACTCTGCAGGCGCGTCGGATGCCTCCTGAATCATTCAGTGTGGCGTGAGAATCATCTTCTTAGTTCACATGGCCTGGAGCTCAGCGCTCAGGAGCTGGGCTGCCACAACATGGACACGGGGCCCTTTTAGGGAGCCAGCATTTCTTTAAGCAGCTGCTGGCCTTCTCTGGTTGCAGTTTTTCCAATCCTATCTGTTTATTCTTCAGGGCCGTTAAGGTTGGGCAAAGCATTCAGAAGCCTTAGGCAGGAACTTAGCTGGCTGGGTGTACTGGTTAGACTGTTGTCAACTTGACACAGGGTCGTCTGTGAAGAAGAAACTTTAGTTGAGAAAATGCCTCCTTTAACTGGCTTGTAGGCAAGTTTGTAAGGCATTTTCTTAATTGATGATTGATAGGGAAGGGTCCAGACCACTGTAGGTTGGGCTGCTCCTGGACAGGTGATCTTGGGTAGTACAAGAAAGCAGGCTGAGCAAGCCATGATGAACAAGCCTAATAAACAGCACTCCTTCATGGCCTCTGCCTGGCCTCTTATCTCTAGTACCTGCCTTGACTTCCCTCAGTGATGGAATATGATCTGAGAATTGTAAGATGTAATAAGGCCTTTCCTCTCCAAGTTGCTTTTGGCCATGGTGTTTTATCCCAGCAATAGAACCCTAACTAAAATAATGGGGTAAGCTGGATTTATTAGGAAGCAATAGGAATGGTCTCTTTGTAAAAGATAGGTAGAAATAGCCCATATATAGAAAAAACAGAACACTCTGGGGCCTCTGTACTCAGGACAAAGTCTCATTGGAAGTGCCGGCCTGGGGCCTGGCTTGAGCTTAGTGGTTTTATTTTCATTTATGTATTTATTTTTGTCAACTTGACACAAGCTAGAGTCATTTGGAAAAAGTAAACCTGACTGAGAAAATGCCCCTATCAGATTTCCTATATGTAAGTCTGTTTTGCATTTCTTCGATTAGTGATTGATAAGAGAGAACCTAGCCCACTGTGAGGAATGTCAAACTGGTTCTGAGTTAGATGAAAAAGCAAGCTGAGCAAGCCTTGTGAAATAAGTCAGTATAAACATCACTCTCCCATGATCTCTGCTTCAGTTCCTGCCTCTAGGTTCATGTCTTGACTTACTATGGTGACTTGAATGGGAATGGCCCACATACGCTTATATATTTCAATACTTGGTGTCCAGTTAGTGGAACTGGGAAGGATTAGAGGATATGGCCTTGTTGGAAGAGGTGTGTTGTTAGGGGCGGGCTGTGAGGTTTCAAATGCCCATACCAGGTCCAGTTTGCTCTCTTTTTGTGGCATACTTGTGGATCAGCTGTAAATTCTCAGCTACTGATATAGCACCATGCCTGCTTGCCTGCTCCCATATTCACTGCCTTGATGGTCATATATTTTGGTACAATCGAGCCCTCAAATTAAATATGCTCTTTTATAAATTGTCTTGGTCACAATGTTTTGTCATGACAATAGAAAAGTAGCTAAGGCACTTTCATGATGGTAAACTATTAAGATACAGCAAACCTTTCCCTCCCCATGTTGCCTTGAGCTGTGGTGTTTTATCACAGCAACAGAAAAGTAACTAAAACAGTGACCGAAACCATCTAAACCCTCAGTTTTTCAAGTCCAAAATGGAGGTTAAACTATGGCTAAAGTCAAGGCCAGTGTGAAGACTCAGAGGACCTGATGCATGTGATGTATTTGAAACTGTTTCTAGTACAAAACAAGTCCTATTAAGTATTTGCTGTATTATCATTTACTCTTGCAAGAAAAACTGGATAATGAGTAAGAGATGAGAGGGAAAAAAAGGATCGTGACAGAGTATGAAGGTTTTAGGTAAGTGGTCAGAGCTATATTTCTTTGAAGTTCACTTTTTAGTATTACGAATGTTCTTATTATTATTTAAGACATTGTTGCACTGTATAGTCCAAACTTGTATAGAACTGATTCTTCTGCCTCAACATTCTGAATGTATGGGATTATAAATGTGGATCACCATGTTTGATTAGAATAGATTTCTAATCCTATAGAAAGAGCTAAACTATGAAGCAAGAAATTGATTTTTTTTTTGCAGTGCCGGGGATTGAACCCAGGGCTTTGCATATACTAGGCAAGTGCTGTATCACTGAGATCCACCATAGCCCCCCGAACAAGAGATTGAATCAAATTGCTTTTGTGTAGGTACTGCTTAGAGATGAACTGAAAAAAAGCCCAGTGTGTGTGTGTGTGCGTGTGTGTGTGTGTGTGTGTATGTGTGTGTGTATGTGTGTGTGTGTGTATGTGTGTGTGTGTATGTGTGTGTGTGTATGTGTGTGTATGTGTGTGTGTGTGTGCCTAGTTATCAACACTAGTCACTGTGGATACTGGGTCTGTCTATAGCAATGTAACCAACTCCAGACCTCACCTGCTGAGGTGCTGACCAAGAATGGCTCACTTTCTTCAAAATGAAGGGCATCAATAAAATGGACATTGTATGACAGAATGTCCCCTTCCTTCTTCCTCTTTTTTTGAGACAAGTTATCATATAGTCTAGGCTGGCCTCAAACTTACTACAAACTAAGGCTGGCCTCTATCTCCCAAGTGTTGGGATTATAGGCATGATGTCCTTCCTACCTCCTCTTTCTTTTTAGTGAAAAATTTCAAGTACATCTAAAGTAGAGACATCAGCATAATATATTTTTCTAAACCCATCCATTATAAGCTCATGTTTTGTTCTTATTCTTATTCACTCTCCCACCCTGAATGTTCTGAAAGAAAGCTCAAATAACCATATTTATAAGAAATACAGATCTCAACTTATTTATTTAATAATTCTTTTTTATTATGATGAAATACAAACTTGTCCTTTAAACTTTTAAAATTTCCTTCATTTTTTTGAGATTTTCCCTTCTGGGAAGGGGACGGGATTGGGAGGAGGGAATGGGAAGAGAGGAGTGAGTACAAGAAAAATTAATTATTTAAAAACATCACAAAAGAAAGAAAGAAAGGAAGCAAGAAAGAAAAAAACAAAAAGAAGAGAAAGATTTGAAACAAAGGTAGTAAATACTAAAAAAAAATCCCTTTCATTGTAAAATGACCTCTTTTGGGGTCATCTTAATCTGAAATGAGCTTAACCACTGAGAGTTTTGAGTGCTTATAGAAGTCATTGGATAGAAATGATAGGACGGAGGCAAAGATGCTTAGTTTGATACTATCCAGTTTTACATATTTTATTTTTGCTGTTTTGTTTTTGTTTTTGAGACAGGCTTTCAGTAAGTAGCCAAGGCTGACTATGCCTTTAGTTAAAGTGCTGGGAATAGCTAGTCACCACCATATCTGGCTCCCTTTGTCTGTGTTATATTTTCTTTCTCGCATTTTCAGTGTCATGTCCAAAAATTCATGAGAATTTTTGTCCATTTTGATGTTTTGAAGTGTTTCTCCTGTTTTCTTGCAGCAGTTTCATTGTTTGGACTTACATTATTATTTTATTTGTTTTGCAAAACAGGGTCTGATGTATCCCAGACTGAGGATAACCTTGAATTTTTGATCTTCCTGTCACTACATTCTAAGTGTTGGCATATGCAGAGATACTTATATGTGGGTGTATAGCTCATATTGGCAAATATTTGATGTTAAAAATGAACCTTTGAAGATTATTATTACTAAGAACAACCACAAGTTATTTTTTAAATGTTATTATTATCATTATTACATCCTGACTGTAGTTTCTCATCCCTCCTTCTAGTCCCCCTTCCACAAATCCACTCCTCTCCATTTCTATTCAGAAAAGGCTAGGCCTCCCATGGGTATCAACCAAACATAGTTTATCAAGTTGCAGTAAGACTAGGCACCTCTCCTCATATTGAGACTAGGCAAGGCAATCCTATGTGAGGAATAGGATCCCAAAACCCAACAAAAGATTCAGAGACCACCCCTGCATTCTTTAAGACCTACAAGAAGATCAAGCTGCACAACTGTAACATATGCAGAGGGCCTAGGTCAGTCCCATGCAAGCTCCCTGGTTGTTGGTTCAGTCTCTGTGAGTCCCTATGAGCCAGGTTAGTTGATTCTGTGGGTTTTCATGTGCTGCTCTTGACCCCTGTGACTCCTACAGTCTCCCCGCCCCCTTCTCTTCTGCAGAATTCCCTGAACTTTGCCTAATGTCTGACTATGAGGTCCCTGCATCTGTTTCCATCAGTTGCTGGTTAAAGTCTCTCTAGGCACAAATTTATGAGTATAGCAGAACATTGCATTAGGCATCATTACATTGATTTTCTTGTCAGTCATGTTTGGTTTTGTCCTAGTCTCTGGATTATCCAGCCTCTGAGTCCCGGCACACCAGGCAATGTCAGGGGTGGGCTCACTCATGTGGCATAGGTCAATGCTGAACCAGTCATTGGTTAGCCACTCCTACAATTTCTGCTCCGTCTTTACCCCAGCATATCTTGTAAGCAGGAAAAATTGTAGGTCAAAGGTTTTTTGGCTGCGTTGATGTCCAAGTCCCTCCACTAGAAGTCTTGTCTTGTTATAGGAAATGGCCAGTTCAGAATGTATCACCTATTGCCAGGAGTCTTAGCTGGGGTCATCCTTGCAAATTCTTGGGAGTTTCCATTGCACTAGGTTTCTACCTCATCTCCAAATGACTCCCTTTCCAGCCTCTCTTTCAGTACTTTCCTCCTCCACCCAATCTGATTCCTTCTGTTCCCACCCCCCACACCGCTGTTCCACTCACAAAATCTATTCTATTTCCCCTTCCCAGGGAGATCCAAGTGTCCCCTTTGTTCCCTTCTTGCTACTTAGTCTTTGGGTCTGTGGTTATTCTTTATTTTATAGCAAATATCTATTAAAAGTGAGTACATACCATGTTGTCCTTCTGGGTTTGGGTTATCTCACTCAGGATAATTTTTTTTCTAGTTCCATCTATTTGCTTCCAACTTCCATGATATTGTTTTTTGTTTTTTTGTTTTTTTTTTTTGTTTTTGGTTTTTCGAGACAGGGTTTTTCTGTGGCTTTGGAGCCTGTCCTGGAACTAGCTCTGTAGACCAGGCTGGTCTCGTACTCACAGAGATCCACGTGCCTCTGCCTCCTGAGTGCTGGGATTAAAGGCATGCGCCACCATTGCCCGGCTGATATTGTTGTTTTTAACAGCTGAGTAATACTTTATTGTGTAGATGTACTACATTTTCTTTATCTATTCTTTCGTTGAGGGGCATCTAGGTTGTTTCCAGGTTCTGGGTATTATGAATAAAGCCATTAGAAACTTTGTTGAGCAAGTGTACTTGTGGTAAGAGGGCATGTCCTTTGGGTATTTGCCTTGAAGTGGTATCACTGAGTCTTAGAAGTAGATGAATTCCCAATATTATGAGGAACCCCTATATTGATTTCCAAAGTGGCTATCCAAGTTTGTGTTCCCACCAACAGTGGAGCAGTGTCCCCCTTGCTCTACATCCTTTCTAGCATGAGCTGTCACTTGTTAATCCTACTGATTCATGAACGTGGGAGATTTTTCCATCTTCTAATATCTCTAATTTCTTTTTCCAAAGACTTGAAGTTCTTGTCATACAGGTCTTTCACTTGCTTGATTAGAGTTTTCCCAAGATATTTTATGTTATTTGTGATTATTTTGAAGGGTATTGTTTCCCTGAGTTCTTTCTCAACCCATTTATCATTTGTTTATAGGAAGGCTACTGATTTTTTTTAAAGTTATTTTTGTATCCAGCCACTTTGCTGAAGTCATTTATCAGTTTTGATAGTTTGAATGTAATTGACCTCCATAACCTCATAGAGAATGGCACTATTAGGAGGTGTGGCCTTGTTGAAGTAGGTGTAGCCTTGTTATTGGAAGTGTGTCACTGTGGGGACAGGCTTTGAGGTCTCTTTTGTAGCACAATTAATAAAAACCCGGAGTTAGATATTGGGGTTCAACCTGAACGTCAGAAAAGCAAAACAGTCAGTCACTGGCTCTTACCTCTATTTCAGTCCAAAAGTAAATGAGTGTTTCTGTCCTGCTCAGTCCCATAGCCATTCGGTCCCAAATAAATACACAGAGGTTTATATTAATTATAACTGCTTGGCCTATTGCTCAGGTTTATTACTAACTAGCTTTTGCAACTTAAATTAACCCATAATTCTTTTCTATGTTTTGCCATGTGACTTGGTACCTTTTCTCAGTAAGGCATTCTTATCTTGCTTCCTCTGTGTCTGGGTGGCTACTGACTCTCTGCCTTTCTTCTTCCTAGAAATCCCCTAGTCTTGTCACTCTGCCTATACTTCCTGCCTTGCTACTGGCCAATCAGTGTTTTATTAAATAAATATGAGTAACAAATCTTTACAGTGTACAAGAGCATTATCCCACAACATATTTCCTTTTTTCTTTTGTTTCCTTTTTTCTTTTCAAAACAAAAACCCTGAATCTAATCTCATTTGTTTAGCTCTTTTCCTGACCATTATCCATAACAACTTGTAACCAACACACTAAACAAAGACAAATATCCCTAATACATCTTTTGGGAATGTGGGTGTAGTTTTCTATGCTACTTTCTGCTGATTGGGGGTGCTCATGATCTTATGGGGATCCAAAGAAAATTTAGAATTATGGTCAAGCCCTGACTGGAGTATTCTGTGAGCCTGAATCATCTCAGCCAGCAGTCTTGAAGTTGTTCTGGGTGTAAAACTCAGAGGAAACTGCAACAGAGGTGCTCTAAAGTATTGGATCATCTGGGTCCAATTCCTATCAGAGAATTTTCAGAGGGTCTTCCTTGATCAGACCTTATTTTTCTTAACTCGGAATTAATTCACAGTCTTTCATTTCCTGTGGGGGGAAAAAGCAGAATGTCTTTCCTAAAATAGCATATCTTTTGGCTTATAATTTGAAGTTAAGATATTTTTAAAATTTATAGGTCAGATTAATCCAACAGAATTTATAATCAAATTTCTTTTAGCAGCTGTTGCTCCTTCCTCAGCAGTCAAATAATTCAGAGACAACACAATAACACACACTATCCAGATTCTCTTTGTATTTTTCATCTTCACATGGCCTTTTTAAAAAAATTCCATTTTTTAATTTTTATTGTTTTGGTTTTCTGAGACAGGGTTTCTCTGTGTATCCTTGGATGTCCTGGAACTCACTCTGTAGATCAGGCTGTCCTCAAACTCACAGAGTTCCTCCTGCCTCTGTCTTCCAAGTGTTGGGATTAAAGGTGTCCACCACCATGCCCAATGACTCTATTTCTTCTTTTCTTAAAGATATTCTCTGTCCTTTTTCTTTTTTCTCCCAAACCTATGAATATTTTTAAACACACTATAAACCATTTAGAATTTTTTTTCCCATCTGAATCTGTCTTTACTGTATATCTTTATTTTTTTCTGAGCACACAAGTCTTTATTCTGCTAAGTGATAAAGGCTAGGATTAAACCTGAGCCTGTGGCAGCTGGCTCCATCCTATTCCTTAGCTTTCTGAGAGTCTAACTTCATGGCAGAGGTACTTGCGAGAACCATGTTCATTGCCACAACTCTGCAGTTTCAGGGTCCATGCCATCACCAAGAAGTATTCCACTGACTGTTCATTAATACCATTTAAGTGTTTGGTGGCAGGACCTCTTAAAGAGCTGCCATGCTGCTTCTGCTGCTAAGACTTAGTCAAAAAGCCTTTCCCACAGGAGCTACACCTCTACTTGCCACCAGCAAAAAGAGCCTCTTCCTCAATCCAAAATGGTGATCCTGCTTCTAGGAATCCTTAGAATGAGACTGACTGAGAGCTGTCTCCTTCTGTTTTTTATTCCTCTCTAGTGCTGGAATTAAAGACGTGCACCGCTACTGCCCATTTTCTATGGAAAACTAGTGTGGCTACTGGGATTAAAGGTGTGTGTCACCACTGCCTGGTCTGTAAGGCTGACCAGGGTGGCTGTTTTATTTATTAAAATACAAATGATATCACTACACTTCTTGCTTAAGCTTCCCTCAGTATGATTCTCAGATCCTTTCTTGTTGCCTACATGTTGGAGGACTCTGTTACTTCTCCAGCACCATGTCTGCATGCATGTCACAATGCTCTCCACCAGTATGATAATGAAACTGTAAGAGAGCCCCCTTAATTATATGTTTTCCTTTTAAGAGTTGCTATGGTCACGGTGTATCTTCATAGCAATAGAAACTCCAAGATATCAGTTATAGGAGCTCCCTAGTAGAATTTTTGATGTCACTTATGTATAGTACCATATCATCTAAGATAAGTGAAAGTTTTGTTTGGTATCATAGTCTCGGTTGATGCCTATGGTCTCTTAGTGTCTGCTAGACATATTTCTCTTGGAGTCTGTCCAGGTCCTTCTGAATTTTAGAGTCTTCATTGAGAAGTAGGATGTAATTCTAATAGATGTGCCGTGATATGTTACCCAACCTTTTTATATTTCATCTTTTAATGTTTTTTTCTTTGTTCATGTGTTTAGTGTTTTGATTATTATATGGTGAGGGGACTTTCTTTTCTGGTCCAATATTTGGTGTTCTTTAAGGTTCTTGTGCCTTTGTAGGCATGTCTTCCTGTAGATTAGGAAAATTTTCTGCTATGATTTTGTTAAAAGTATTTTCTGAGCCTTTGAGCTGGGCTAAAGAGGGACACATGTATTTCCCTAGGAAAGAGAAATAGAAGAAATTTCTCAAGAAAATTGGGAGAGGGGAAGGATGAGAGGATGGGAAGATGAGGGATTGTGTTGGGTGGGTCGGGATCAGGATAGACAGGGAAAGTAATGAAAGAGATATCTTGATTGGGGGACATTTTGGGGTTAGGAAGAAGCCTGGTGCCAAGGAAACTCCCAGGAATCCACAAGGATAACCCCAGGTAAGACCCTAAGCAATAGTGGAAAGGGTCTCTAAATCGGCCTCTTCCTGTAATCAGATTGGTGACTATCCTAATTGTTATCAGAGAGCCTTCATCCCGAAACTGATAGAAGCAGATAAAGAGATATATAGTCAAGCACTGGATGGAGCTCCTGGAGTCCTATTGAAGAGAAGAGAGAAGGGATTATATAAGCAAGGTTGGGGTCAAGGTAATGACGGGGGAACCAAAAGAGAAAGCTGACCTAAGCTGGTGGGAGCTCATAGACACTGGACTGACAGCTAGGGAGCCTGCTTGGGACCAACCTAGGTCTGCTGCATGTGAGTGACAGTTGTGTAGCTTGGTCTGTTTGTGGAGCCCCTAGCAGTGGGATCAGAACCTGTCCCTGACACTTGAGCTGGATTTTGGGAACCTATTTCCCATACTGGGATGCCTCACACAGCCATGAAGCAGGGGAAGGAGCTTAGTCCTGCCTCAACTTGATGTGCCATGCTTTGTTGACTCCCACAGGAGGCCTGCCCTTTCCTGAATAGAGACAGATGAGAAGCAGATAAGAGGGATAGATGGGATGAGGGGAAGGGAACTGGAGGAGAGGAGGGAGGGAAAACTGTGGTTGATATGTAAAATAAATGAAAAAAATTAATAAAAAAAGAAACTAACTAAAAAAATTGTCCCTTTTTCGTATCCTTGACCTTTTTCATTTTATTTGTTTATTTTTTCTTTCTTTTTTTTATTACATTATTAATACTAGGAATCAAAATTTCCACTTCCTCCCCTCCTCCCACTTCTCTCCCCCTTCCCTCCCCCTCCCCTTCCAGTCCTAAGAGAGGGCAGGGTACCCTGCACTTTTGGAAGTCCAAGGCCCTCCCCCCTCCATCCAGGCTTAGGAAGGTATGCATCCAAACAGACTAGGATCCCAAAAAGCCAGTACATGCAGTAGAGACAAATTCCAGTGCCATTATCATTGGCTTCTCAGTCGGCCCCAATTGTCAGCCAAATTCAGAGAGTCCATTTTAATCCCATGCTCATTCAGTCCCAGTCCAGCTGGATTTGGTGAGCTCCCATTAGTTCAGGCACACTGTCTCAGTGGGTGGACCAACCCTTCGTGGTCCTGACTTCTTTGCTCATATTCTCCCTCCTTCTGCTCTTCAACTGGACCTTGGGAGCCCAGTCCAGTGCTCCGATGTGGGTCTCTGTCTCTATCTCCATCTGTCATCAGACGAAGATCCTATGGTGATATTCAAGATAGTCCTCAGTCTGTCTATGGCACAAGGCCAGTTCAGGCATCCTCTCCTCCACTGCCCAGGGTCCTAGCTGGAGACATCCCTTTGGATATCTGGGACCCCCTCTAGAGTCAAGCCTCTTGCCAACCCCACAGTGTCTCCCTTAATAGTTATCTTCTTCCCTGCTCCCATATCTGTCCTTCCTCCATCTCAACCATCCCACTCCCCCAGGCTCTCCCTAACCCTCCCCTTCTCCCTTCTCTCTCCCCCACTCCCCTTACCCCACCCCACCCCACCCCCATGCTCCCAACTTTTGCCCAGCGATCTTGTCTGCTTCCACTTTCCAGGAGGATCTATATATGTTTTTCTTTGGGTTCACCTTATTACTTAGCTTCTCTAGGATCGCGAACTATATGAATATGGTACGTACTCACTCATTAGTGGATTCTAGCCATAAACAAAGGACATTGAGCCTATAGTTCGGTATCCTAGACTTTTTACATTGGGGACAACTTCTCCTAGTAAATTTAGAAAAGTAAAATTGTGAAAGGGGAAAGTAGACATGAGAGCCTTTTCCTCATGTGTGTGCTTCAGGAAGGTTCATTTTAGAAAAGAATAAATTTAGGGATTTCTTTCCATCTGCCTCCATGTATTTGCCTGGGAGGTTCTTACATCATTACACACACACACACACACACACACACACACACACACACACACCACTTGTCTTGAGATTTTTATGCTGCATTATCTCGAATCTAGACTCCAGAATCTTCAGAATCTCACTGTGAGAAGACCCAAAACATGATTCTGGTGGTCACAAGCACAGGAAGAGAGAGCAAGAGAGAATACATTGTTTTATGAAAAATTGAGGGGGAAAACCAATATTTTCTAATTAAGATATATCTTATAATGCATTGATACCCAGCACAAATATATAACTAAGTTATTAAATACTGTAAGCTGACATTTTGCTGTGTTATCAACATCTGTAATGGTTATCTCACGGCTACTGTTGCTGTGATAAAACGCCATGGTCATAAGCAACTTGAAGAAGGGAGGGCTTATTTCCCTTCCACTTCCATATCAGTCCACCATTGAAGGAAGTCAGGGCAGGAGCTTAAAACAGAAAACTGGAGGCAGGAACTGATGCAGAGGAAATCTCAATTGAAAAAAATTCCCCCACCAAACTGGCCAGTCAGCAAGCCTGGGTGCGTTTTCTTGATTGATGACTGATGTAGGGGCAGGGATAGCTCACTATGGCCAGTACCACTCTTGGGCTGGTGGTCCTGACTGGTATAAGAAAACCCTTTCAGCAAGCCATGAAGAACAAACTAGTAAGCACCCTTCCTCCATGGTCTCTGCTTCAGTTCTGGCTGCCAAGTTTCTGTCCTGAATGAGTTCCTGCCCCCACTCCCCTTCATGATGGATCACAAACTGCTGTAACCTGAAATCAACTCTTTCCTCCACAAGTTGCTTTTGGTCATGGTGCTCTATCACAGCAATAGAAATACTAAGACAGAGCAGAAGACGAGGTAGGAGAAACAAAAAACCAAATTTTGGTTGAAAATGTCACAATCTAATTCTGTGTATGCTAATTTAAAACTCTTAAAATGATAACAATAAATTGATGTTGTGAGTTATTTCAGATAGGTACTCAGATAGGTGGAGTGGACTACTCTTTTTTACTTTTGTGTTTTTGAGACAGGGTTTCTGTATAGCTTTGGAGCCTATTCAGGAACTCACTCTGTAGACCAGGCAGGCCTTGAACTCACAGAGATCTGCCTGTCCCTGCCTCCTGAGTGCTGGGATTAAAGGCATGCGTCACCACTGTCTGGCTGAGTGAATTGCTCGAATAAGTCGTATTTCCTCCCCATTTTCCCCTGAAGAATCATAATACAGTGTCCTTAAATGAATAATGGGGTTGGGTGTGATGATTCTAAGGCTTATAATTCCAACTCTTAGGAGGCAGAGGCAGGAAAATTATGAGCCATGGCTGTCCTGGGTGGCATAGCAAGCAAGACCTTGTCTCAGACAAAGAAATAAACAAAGAAGGATTAAGCTGTGATCCATCCATGCCTTTACTACTTTAAAACTGAACACATACCCCCTCCCTACAACTACTTATGTGCCGCTTAAGTGGGTCTCAGAGGACTTGTACTGACGGAAGAGACTGACCTGGGGTTACAAAATCAACTGTCTCATGTGTGTCAATTTCTGTAATGACACGTTTGCAGTTCAGCTTCTTTACATGGTCTCATTTTTCTTCTTTATAGGCAACTAATTTATACTTAAGCCCAAATCAGTGAAACAAAGTATAAATAGAAGATATATATGTATAATTTTAAGTAATTTGCTGAAATAGAATTCTATCTTTTTTTATTGAGAAAAGGAGAAAGAAAAAAAAACAAGTTTCCACCTCCTCCCAACCTCCCATTTCCCTCCCCCTCCTCCCACCCTTCTCCCCCTCCTCCCACCCTTCTCCCCCTCCCCCCACTCCTTTCCCCCCTCCCTCTCCAGTCCAAAGAGCAGTCAGGGTTCCCTGCCCTGTGGTAAGTCCTACGTCCTCCCCCCTCCGTCCATATCTAGGAAGGTGAACATCCAAACTGGCAAGGCTCCCACAAAGCCAGCACATTAAGTAGGATCAAAACCCCGTGCCATTGTCCTTGGCGTCTCATCAGCCCTCATTGTTCGCCATGTTCAGAGAGTCCAGTCTTATCCCTTGCTTTTTCAGTCACAGTCCAGCTGGCCTTGGTGAGCTCCCAGTAGATCAGCTCCAAGATGCTCACTTTTATTCTGTTAGTGAGGTTTTCTTCTTTGGTATCTACATGTGGCAAAATGCATCAAGTACTACATATGTGAAGCATGCACATGTTGTTGGCTTTTTTTTTTAAGATGACACTACTTTCAGGGATGAAAACAATTGAGAAAAGTAAAGGTAAAGCTATGTGAATGGGCAAACTTAATATTTTAAAATTCCTTATAGAGTGGAGACCATGCTCCTTGCTTTATTGACAGCATTGGAGGCAAAACTGTAGCCTAACTCTGCCCCAAAGTCCAACGTATTGGAGGAAGTAGGCTATCAGTGCTGCACCTGTGCCTTCTAAACACTATTATTTTTCTTTGGGTGCTATTAGTAATTTATTTATTTAAACAGGTTCTCATGTATTCAGACTGGCCTGGAACATGCTATGTAGCCAAAAATGACTTTGAAACTTTGATCCTGCTGTTTCTACTTTCCAAGTGTATTTCTGGGATTCTAGATGTGCACCCAGTATATGCAGTGCTGAGGTTCAAACCTAGAGCTTCATGAATCCTAGGCAAGCCACATCCCCAACATCTACTGATACTGGTCCTTACATGTGAGGCATCTATTGATACTGGTCCTTCTGTGGGCATCTACTGATACTGGTCCTTCTGTGGGCATCTCCTGATACTGTTCCTTCCATGGGCATCTACTGATACCAGTCCTTCAGTGGGCATCTACTGATACTGGTCCTTCTGTGGGCATCTACTGATACTGGTCCTTCTGTGGGCATCTACTGATACCGGTCCTTCTGTGGGCATCTACTGATACCGGTCCTTCTGTAGGCATCTACTGATACTGGTCCTCTGCGGGCATCTACTGATACTGGTCCTTCCGTGGGCATCTACTGATACTGGTCCTTCTGTGGGCATCTACTGACACTGGTCCTTCAGTGGGCTGGGTATAATAAACACCACTGGGAGGTAGAGATCTTTGATAGACAACCCCATATCTCTCATTCTGTGGGTTCTACAGTTCATATCCTGAAGCAGTGTTCCTACCCCCTGCCAGAACGCACATAGAAATATCCAGTCCCGAGGGCTGGGAAAATGGCTCATTGGGTAAGAGCATTTGCTCTACATACATAAGGACTGGAGTTCAAATCCCCAGCACTCACAGGCAGCATGCCTGTAACCCAGTATTGTGGAATGGAGACAGGTGAACCCCAATGGTTGCCTAGTTGAAGGGATATGGCCTATTTAGACATGGACAGGGACACATGCATCTGTATATTCAAGTGCACGTAGCTTCCCCACCCAAGAAATGTCCAACCCCTTTCATCCTTGGTCTATGGGATAAAGCATCAGGAAGAAGTGTGTTTCCAGTGTTCCATGCTAGTTCAGTCTCAACCATTCAGTGTCTGCTGGACATTAGATTTACTTGTCTGGCCCTCACCCCTGCAGGATCCAATATTCCATGCTTCTTGTTTTTCTCTTCTTCCCCACCCTTTTTCCTTCCCACCCCTCCTTCTCCACCCTTTCTTCCTTCCCATCCCTCCCCTTCTTCCCCACCCCTTCTTCCTTCCCATCCCTCCTTCTTCCCCACCCCTCCTTCCTTCCCATCCCTTCCCCCTTCCCATCCTCCTTCCATTCCTTTTTCTCCACCACTCCCTCCTTCTTTCCCACCCCTTCTTCCTTCCCATCCCTTCTTCCTTCCCCACTTCTTCTTTCCCACCCCTTCTTCCTTCCCATCCCTCCTCCCTTCCAACCCCTTTCCTTCCCACCCCTCCTCCTTCCCCACCCCTTCTTCCTTCCCACCCCTCCTCCCCCACTCCTTCCTTCTCACCCCTCCTCCTCCCACACTCCTTCCTTCCCACCTCTCCTCCTCCCTCACTCCTTCCTTCCACACTCTTCCTTCCTTCCCATCCCTTCTCCTTCCCCACTCCCTCCTCCTTCCCCACTTTTTCCTTCTTCCCCCTCCTCCCCACTCCTCCCTTCCCACCCCTCCTCCTCCCCCACTCCTTCCTTCCCACCCCTCCTTCCCACCCCTCCTCCTCCCCACTCCTTCCTTCCCACCCCTCCTCCTCCTCCACTCCTCCCTTCCCACCCCTCCTCCTCCCTTCCCACCCCTCCTCTTCCCCCACTCCTTCCTTCCCACCCCTCTTCCTCCCCACCCCTCCCTTCCCACCCCTCCTCTTCCCCCACTCCTTCCTTCCCACCCCCTTCCTTCCCACCCCTCCTCCTCCCCACTCCTTCCTTCCCACCCCTCCTCCTCCCCCACTCCTTCCTTCCCATCCCTCCTTCCCACCCCTCCTCTTCCCCCACTCCTTCCTTCCCACCCCCTTCCTTCCCACCCCTCCTCCTCCCCACTCCTTCCTTCCCACCCCTCCTCCTCCCCCACTCCTTCCTTCCCACCCCTCTTCCTCCATCACTCCTTCCTTCCACACTTGTCCTTCCTTCCCATCCCTTCTCCTTTCCCACTCCCTTCTCCTTCTCCACTTTTTCCTTCCCACCCCTCCTCCTCCCCACTCCTCCCTTCCCACCCCTCCTCCTCCCCCACTCCTTCCTTCCTACTCCTCCTCCTTCCCCACTTCTTCTGTCCCATCCCTCCTTCTTCCCCACCCCTTCTTCCCCCTCCCCCATTCCTTCCCCTCCTTCCCTCCATGCTCCATCATTAGAGATTCTCAGTGAGATATCATTTTCACACCAGATGGATTTTATTTTCACATCCAAATACTGCATAGAAACAATTCAGTCTACACAGTTTCCATTGCTGTCAGGCCTTTGGAAGATCCGCAGGCCTCTGTTGGTAGGGAGGCTATTGACTCTCCATGTCAGTTATTGAAGCAGTGGAACTCCCTAAGCTGCTGTGGTCTGGGTCAGTCTCAGTGCGAGCTAGTTCTTTCACCAGGTCTTGGTAGTGACCATACATTGCTTTCCGGATGACATTTTTAGTCTTTTTCGCAGTTTTCTCAGATGCCTTTCTTTTTAAGGCCCGTGGTGGCGGGGTTTTCTTGCCCTTCTTGATAGTCTTACGGACCTGGAAGGACAACAGAGTAAAGTGACATGGGTCTTCAAAAACATGGAATACAGAAGGGGACTGAAGGAGAAGGGCTACGGGTTGAGTGAGGAGTTGACACCAGGACAAGAAAGGTTTAGGAGTGCTAGGAGGGGGCAAATCACTGGAGAAAGAAGTCTGCTTAACTCGGGTATTCTTACCTTATTGGGGTTTCTGAAGCAGAAGCTGATCTCACCACCATTCTTCTTGCTGGGAGTTTTGGGCTTGCGGCGACTCTTGGGCTTTTGGGTCACGGTACCGGAGGTTGATGGGCTCACATCTGTACGAGGATCCTGCGACTTTTTGGTGGCCTTCCCCATTCTGAAGCCTGGTTTGGTCTGCCTCAACAGCGCTGGGGCACTGGACTTATGAAGCCACCCAGGACAATGGAAGGCCACACCCTTGAGTCCTGATTGGTCAGCTGCTTTGGCATCACAAAGGACTGTGTCCCGGATCTGAGCAGGCACTGGACTGGAAATCACAGTGTGGCTCAGAAACGGAAAGTACCATCTTTGACAAGACTTGTTGAGGGAGATGCTGTGAAGGCTATTGCCTCCAGACAGGAGGCTTTTCTTGACTATCTCCAAGAGATTGACGCCACCCATTTTCACATCCCTATGTTGTGATAGAACATGTGGCAGAGGGTTTGCTCCAGTAAACTCTTCCCAAAACACGCCCCCCCCCACACTCAATGGTTCATTCTGCCATGTCCCTTCCTTAGTAAGTGAGCTAGAGTTTGGTGTGTTTTACCTTCAGTCCTTCCAAAATTAATATTGAAGCCTCACTGCCTATGTGAATCACCCCGTAAATAAAGACAAAAAGAATCTATTCATGAATGGATATCTCCCTACCCGGTGAATTTGGCATTAAAAGCATGGTGTGCTGGCAAGTTTTATGTTAATTTGGCACAAGCTAGTGTCATCTGAGAGGAGAGAGCCTCAATTAAGAAAGTGCTTCCACATTCAGAGGTCCAGTTTGATCCCATGCTTGTTCAGTCCCAGTCCAGCTGGCTTTGCTGAGCTCCCATTAGTTCAGGCACACTGTCTCAGTGGGTGGACCAACCCCTCATGGTCCTGACTTCCTTGCTCATATTCTCCCTCCTTCTGCTCTTCAACTGGACCTTGGGAGCTCAATCCAGTGCTCTGATGTGGGTCTCTGTCTCTATCTCCATCTGTCACCTGACAAACGTTCTATGGTGATATTCAAGATAGTCCTCAGTCTGTCTATGGCCAAGGCCAGTTCAGGCATCTTCTCCTCCACTGCCCAGGGTCCTAGCTGGGGTCATCCCCGTGGACTCCTGGGAACTCCTCTAGAGCAAAGCCACTTGCTAATCCTAAAATGGCTAACTCAATTAAGATATCTCCTTCCCTACTCCCATATCCATCCTTCCTCCATCTCAACCATCCCACTCCCCCAGGTTCTCCCCAACCCTCCCCTTCTCCCCTCTCACTCCCCTCTTCTTTTTCCTCTACCCTCTCCCTGTCCCCATGCTCCCAACTTTTGCCTAGCGATCTTGTCTGCTTCCACTTTCCAGGAGGATCTATATGTTTTTTTGTGGGTTCACCTTAATACTTAACTTCTCTAGGATCATGAACTATAGGCTCAATGTCCTTTGTTTATGACTAGAATCCACTAATGAGTGAGTACATACAATATTCATATTTTTGGGACTGGGTTATCTCACTCAGGATAGCTGAGGGGCCAATGATAATGGCACTGGGATTTGTCTCTACTGCATGTACAGGCTTTTTGGGATCCTATTCTCTTTGGATGCTCACCTTCCTAGGTCTGGATGTAGTGGGGAGGGCCTTGGACTTTCCACAGGGCAGGGTTCCTTGCCCTCTCTTAGGACTGGAGGGGGTGGGGGGGGCGGGAGGGAAGTGGGAGGAGGGGAGGAAGTGGGAATTTTGATTGGTATTATTTATAAAGTAATAAAAAACAAAATAAACTAGAAGCTAAAAAAATAAAAGAAAAGAAATAAATAATTCTTTAAGTCTAAGAAAAGAAAGAAAGAAAGGAATAAATAAATAAATAAATAAATAAATAAAGTGCTTCTATAAGATGGTGTAGGCAAGACTGTAAGGCATTTTCTCTCCAGATCCATCAACCCTTTCCTTACTGCTGTGGTTTGCTATTAGGAGGTGTGGCCTGTTGGAATAGGTGTGACTTTATTGGAGGAAGTGTGTCACTAGGGGGTGAGCTTTGAGGTTTCAGAAGCTCAGGTGAGACCTAGTGGCTCAGACTTTCTTCCTGATGCCTGTGGATCCAGATATAGAAGTCTCAGCTACCTCTCTCCAGCACCACGTCTGCCTGTGTGCCACCTTGCTTCCCACCATGATGATAATGAACTAACCCCTGAACTGTGAGCCAGCCCGGTTAAATGTTTTCCTTTGTAAGAGTTGCCATGGTCGTGGTGTCAATTCACAGCAATAGAAAACCACACTCTAAGACACTTACTTATCCAATATTGTGTCCTCTTAAAAACACACACACATTAAGAGCAAGTTGTGCTGCTCAAATGTCTTGGATTTGTGGCCTTCCGCTGGAGCATAGTTAATTTACCAGGGGCTAAACTCTTAGAGAAAATGGTCTCTTCCTCTCCTAATGGCTAATAGTTGCCCATAGCTCCATAGCCATGGATGGAATTTTCTTCCCAGCTTCAATTTCCTTGTTGTGGTTTGGTCTGCTTGGGCTTGCACAGGTTGGTGCATGCTGCCCCAATTGCTGTGAGTTCATAAGTGTAACTGTTCTGATACGTCCAAAAGATAATCTTTTCTTGAGCTCGTCCATTGCCTTTGGCTCTCGTACTTTTTCTGCTCCCTCTTTTGTAATGATTCCTTAGCCTTGGGAGGAGAGAGTGTGGCTTTTATGTTCAATTTACAGTTGAGTCTTCTGCAATCTCTTATTCTTTACACAGTGACCAGTTGTGGGTCACTGTGCTGATCACTATCTACTGCAAAGAGAAGCTTCTCAAATGAGGGTTGAGCAATGTGTTGATCTTTGTGTATAATGAAACTTCATAAGGAGTCAGTTTAATATTATGCTAGTTTAGCAAAGTAATAGTAGTAGGTTCTCCCTAGGGACTATGACCTGTCTAGCCCAGAGGTTCTTGCTCAGATAATGGTGCCAAGTATGGGTTTCGTCTTGTGGAGTGGGAGGGATTGAAATCAAATTAGAAAGAGGCTAACTACTCCTATGATGTTCATGCCACTATTGCACCAGTGGGCAAGTCTTGCCAGGCAGTTAGTTTTGTAGCTCTCAGGGTAAACAAATGGATGTGATTGGTGGTTGATTTTCTCGTTAGGTAGTGTGCATCTTCTGTCACAGTGAGAGCTAGCCAGTAGAAATGAAACCCCCTGAGCAGTGCTAGCTTGATTTCTCCATTTTCTCTGTAGTTTCTTCAGCACTAGGGCCTTATCATAAGCAATGGTCTGTAATATTTTGAGAGTCTATGGGACCTCAGTGGCCAACAATTACAAAAGAACTATCCCTTTCCTGAAGCCGGACTTATTTGTTAGCCTTTGATGTCTAGTAGAGGCATTGTTATCGTTTAATTGTTATATTTTAATCTCTCTCTCTCTCTCTCTCGCTCTCGCTCTCGCTCTCTCACTCTCTTGTGTGTGTGTGTGTGTGTGTGTGTGTGTTAAAATTTCTTTCTATTGTAGGGCAGTGGTGGCACATGCTTTTAATCCCAGCACTCGGGAGGCAGAGGCAGGATGATCTCTGTGAGTTCGAGGCCAGCCTGGTCTCCAGAGTGTGAGTTCCAGGACAGCCAGGGCTACACAGAGAAACTTCTATTAATTTTTCTTTCTGTATTTTGAGATAGGAGGTCATCTAGCCCAGACTGAACTCAAGTTGCCGTCAAACTTACTACGTAGCTAAGGATGACCTTGGCCTCTCAGTCCCCCTGTCTGTAGTTCCTAAGTGCTGGGATTACAGGATTGAGCTATCACTCTTAGTTTGTCTGGTACTGGGTAGGGAGTTACATCTCCATTCCTCTACTAGGTATTTTGAGTAGTTTCATGGTTTGCTGCCAACCATGTTTATTTTCCTCTGCTATAGAACATTAGATGTTTTTCCTCCTATATAGCGCCATTCCTGTACTCATTAGCCATCCTCTCTCTATTCCTCCCTCCCCAATGCTCTCAACTCTTTATTGAAACCTAACATATATACTTCAATGTGCACAATTATAATTGAAACTGTGATAAGTTTTCCTAGCATGAACAAGCCAGTGTATCCAGGGCTCCAGATGCTCTTTGCATACTGAGTTTCTTGTCTTCTCTTTCCAGCCTCCTAACACAGCAGAGCATTTTTTCCCTTCTTTCAAAGTTCATTTACATGGAATTATGCCCTAGCTGTTCTTCCTTTCTCTTCATTAAAAATATTACATTTTTATTTGTTTTGTATGTGCACATGTTTATGTGTGTCCGTGTGTATGTGCCATGCATGTGTGAAAATGTTAGCGGGTCAACTTGCAAGAATCAGTTCACTCCTGATTTAAGGGTCCTGGGAATCAAACTCAGATCTTCAGTCTTGGCAGCAGGCACCTTTACCTGATGTGCCATGTCATTCCCACCTTAATTAAGTAATTTGTTTTTTTAATCTTGTTTTTCTTTAGACAGGATCTCTATATGCCAGCCTTGTATTTAACTTGTTGTGTAATGGACAATGGCTTTGAACTTCTGGTCATCATGACTGCATAAGCTGCCATGATGAGCTTGTATAGTACTGGGGAACTCAAGGCTTGGTGCATGCTAGGCAGGCATTCTACCAGCTGAGCTACATCTAGGTACAAGCTATTCTGTGACTAGTTTCTGTCTCTCAACACTTGATCCATGAGACTCATCTTTTTGCTTTGTATGTTCAAAGTTCATTTATTTTCCTCCTATCTAGTATTCCATCATGTGAGTATATTGCACTGTTACCATCCATTCTGCTGCTCACATTGCCTCTCATTTTTGGCTTTTATGAATAGTGTTGCTGTGAACATTCTGAAACTGGCCCTTTCTGTAGATATTTGTGTACATCTCCATTATGTTAAAAGGAAAGCATGGAATCATGGCCTTAGGAAATGCTTATGTTCAACTATAGTAGATACTGACAGTTTTCCAAATTGTTTGAACCAATTCACCATTCTCCCTGCAATGTAGTTTTATTTACTCCATATTCCTGTAAGCACTTAGTACTCTTTGTAATTTTGATTCTAGCTATTCTTTGACTGCATAGTGGCAAGGAATTATTATTTGCATTTATTCAATATAGAAACGGGGCCCCTTCCTTTTTTTTGCACCCATTTGGAGTTTCCCTTTTGTGTAGTGACTGATCAAGTCTTTTACCCATTTTTGTATTGAACTGTCTGCTCCTTCCGAATAAGCTTTTCTCTTATGTGCCTTGTGTCATCTTGATTTGAAAGACCCTAGGTGTACTTACATAATTTGATTTAAATTTTGTTTGCATAATTTTCCCAATAACATTAGACTGTTTAATTTATGCTCAAATAACCAAGAGCCTTATTTTTATGCTTACTGTGTGTTGGTTTCAAAATGATGTTGCAAGTAACTTGGCAAGGAAAACAAGTATTTTGAAAAATTTCACCACTTCAACTGTGCTGATGGCGTGTGTGCTGTTCTAACATGATAAAGCTTAGCTGCAAGAATAAGTTCAGCCACCATTCCATTCTGCTTTAGCAGACATTGTGTGAGCATTTGAGGTACGTCATTTTCACTTTATGTCCTGCAGATTGCTAGAGAAATATTCATTTGATCCCAATATGCAATTTATGTTGTTTCATCTTCAGTCCAATCATTCTCATTACCCCCATCACCAAGCTTTTGTTTATAATGTCCTGGTTTTTAATCTGTAATCCATTTCTAGCTTTACAGGTGATAACTTCAAGCAATCTGAAAAAAATGTAAATAGAAATAGCTCAACAAGAGATTGCCAAATACTATGCATGGTTCTGGCTTTAGATTTGAACTGCCTTAACCCATATGAGGAAGGTAATGGTATCAACTTCATTTTATAAATAGGGAAGCTGGAACCCAGGAGAAATAATTTGATAAGTCATGAACATGGGAAGTGGGAAATGCAGAATTTGAGCCCTGATGCCTAGCCCTCAGTACCTTTACCTGACATTATCAGATAGACATGGCAGACTTCCTACTACTAGAATGCTCATTAATATCTCACTGTGTGTGTGTTTGTGTGTGTGTGTGTGATCATTATTGGATCTTATTTCTTGTATTTGTTTAATAAAATGCTGATTGGCCAGTAGCCGGGCAGGAAGTATAGGTGGGGCAACCAGATTAAGAATTCTGGGAAGAGGAAAGGCAGAGACTCAGTCACCCACCAGACACAGAGGAAGCAAGATAAGAATGCTGCACTGAGAAAAGATACCAAGCCATGTGGCTAAACATAGATAAGAATTATGGGTTAATTTCAGTTGTAAGAGCTAGTTAGTAATACACCTCAACCCAAACAGTTTATAATTGATATAAGCTTCCTAGTGTTTCTTTGGGACTAAACAGCTGCAGGACCAGGTGGGACAGATATTTCTGTCTACCTTGGAGGTGTCTTTAAACTTGCTATCCTCTTTTTTTGGCTTCACAATTGCTGAGATTGCAGGCATGTACCACTATGTGGGGCCACACTTCGCATATTTTCCTTTTATCAATACCGTTATTGAGTACATAGAAACTCTAAGTAAGTGGTTGATTTGCGAAAACTGGCAAGGTTGGTCAGGATGTTTCATGCATCCCAGTTGCTGGTGCATAGCTCCATCATTTTACTTTCTCCACAAGCTCAGGCAGGCCATTTGCACTCTTCTGCCTCTTCCTTCTATGGATCAGAGCTTGGCCTTTATGTAGATAGTAGCAAAAGCTAGGCCATCTCTCTGTCTCTGGTCTCACATTTGGACTTGGGGCCTTTGAGATCTTAAACCCCAGCAACACTTTCTGCCCTGGAGATGAATGAGAAGTCTACATCTGTATTTTGAACATCAGCCCAGCTGGTGGCAAAGCCGTACTGCAATTTCCCATTTGCTGCTGCTATCTTTAATGTAAATCTCAATGGGATAGCAAGCAATGTTTTGGCCCATACAAACGATGTTGGGGATTATTAAATATGATTTTCATTTAGAAAGAAGATCCCCTGGGTGGCTTTTATCTTTGTTTTGGGAAACAAATTGGCCCTTCTCTAGCATTCTGAATATTAAAATAGAATTGGATATGGAATTCTGCTTTGGACCTCATCCAAAAGATTCTAATTATTCAAGGCATACTAAGAACTAGATATAAAGTAGTCTTGCCTACAAGGTGGACCAGACCCCAAACTCATTGTTAGTAAAGATTTAGCTATTCATTTGTGTCTTCTTATACCTGTGAGTTTTTTTTTAAATAAACACTTTTTTCTTGTATGATAGTATGATGAATATTTTAAAATATCTGTCTTCAGAGAGGGAAAGAAAAAAGAAAAATAAGAATGCTTTGGCTTTTTGTTTTTCATCTGTGGCCCCAATGGTTTCATTTAGAACTCTGCAAATATGAGCTTTTTAGAATTATGTTTAGTGGAAATTAAGTGGAGACCTTGAGAGCCAGACTTACTGTCTGGAATTTGCTCTCTAACCTGTAGCATTTTTATGGCGTTATTAGTTCTTCAGGATCCACTTTGTGAGACTACATTTTAAAAATGTGTATCTGGCAGAGGCCACTGTTCTTGGGCAACAAACAGAGGTCAATGTGGGTGGCTAATGTTATGAGACTGAAATCCAAGCAATGAGCAAGTAGCAAGGGATACACCAAGAGAGCTGTTGGTTGTCTCTGGGTCTTGGGTCTTTCTTTTGTTTTAACTTTGAGTCTTTCTACTTCTGCCAGGTGTTTCTCTTTCTTGCATGGCAGGAATGAGTTCAACAATGTGATACTCCAATAGCAACAACCCTGCTTCACTCAACTCAAGATATCTTTTTTTCTCATCTGCTATGTTCTGATTCTGTGCTTTCAATGCTTTCTTGGTCTTTTGGAGGAGGAAGACTTTATGATTTATTTGGAAATTAATCTAGAAGTTTCTGTTAGGCATTATAGTAATAAATTTGGATTTATTGATACACAAAATGCAAATTAACTGATTCTGTTATGAGAAATTATGTATGGCCTTATATTTGGCTTTCTTTCATTATATTTTATGGAAACAGGGTTTCACTATCTAGTGCTGGTTGGCCCAGAACTCCCTCTGTAGACTAGGTTGACCTTGAATGTACAGAAATCTGCCTGTTTCTGCCTCCTGAGTACTAGGATTAAAGTATATGGTCAGTTTTAGAGAAGGTTCCATGAGGTGCTGAGAAGAAGGTATATTCTTTTGTGTTTCAGTGAAATGTTCTGTAGATGTCTGTTAAGTCCATTTGAGTCATGACATCTGTTAGTTCAATTATTTCTCTGTTAAATTTCTGTCTGGTTGACCTGCCCATTGTGGAGAGTGAGGGGTGTTGAAGTCTCTTACTACTAGTGTGTGTGGTTTGTTCCTCGTGGTACAGTCAGTGTCACAGTTCTAGTTACCCCATTGGTTACTTGGTGTTTCTGTAGATAAGCTCAATGCTGCTGTGCCTTGCTCTGCTCATTTGCAGTTTGCTGTCTCAGACCTACTTTGGCCTAGGCTGTTGGCTTTGCCCTGTTTCTATAAATCCTGGTCTGGATCCCCTCCTGTAGAAGTCCTGGGCTTGGAGTTGAACCTGTTCTGGTGGAGATGGCTGACTCTGGATCTAGTCACTGCCTCAATCCTGATCCGCCAGTGTCCCAGGACTGGGTTGGCTTCTGGGACTGGATTTGCTCCTGGCTTCTTTTCCTGGTGGAGCTTGTTTCCTCAGGCCCTCTCTGTCCTAGGTAGCCACTCCTGTGGAATTTGTGCCCAAGGTGGAGTTCCATGCCTCAGGGCAAATGTGGCCTAAGTTACGGGCTTTGACCTGTATCTGTAAATCCTGGTCTGGATTCCCTTCTGCAGAAGTCCCTGGGTTGGAGTTGGACCTATAAAAGGTTTCTGGCTCCGGTCTACTGCCTCAGAGGTCCCAGGCTCGGGTGTGCCCAGAACCACAGAGGACCTGCTTACTCCCTTAGAGGTCCCAGACTCACACTCGACCCTCAGAGGTTCCAGGTTACTGCCTATTCCCTTTGATGTCCCAGACCAATGCCAGGACTCACAGAGGTCCTGGCTCAGGCCTATTCCCTCTGGGTACCCAGACTCATGCCTAGATGTCTGGTTCCTGCCTATTCCCTCGGAGGTCCCAGGTTCTCTTCTTGTGTGGTTTGATATGCAATTTAAGCTTTAGTAATGTTTCTTTTACATATGTGGGTGCACTTGTATTTCAGGCATACATGTTCAGGATTGAGACTTCATCTTCCTGTGATGAGTTCCCTCAGTTTGTGTTTTCTTTAGTGCCTCTATTTTAGTCTTCAAGTCTTGAACTGTTTGAACTGTTTCCTTCACCTGTTTGATGCTTTTTTTTCTTGGTTTTCTTTAAGAGATTTATCGATTCCTTCCATTTTTTGTTTGTTTTTTCCTTCATTTCTTTAAGGGAATTTTTCATTTCTTCTTTATCATCCTCATAAAGTTATGTTTAAAATCGTTTTCTTCTGCTTCTTCTAGGTTAGGATGATCAAGTCTTTCTGTTGTGTGACCATTGGGTTCTGGTGTCATCATGTTGCTTTTTAGGTTGTTGAATGAATTCTTGCATTGGTGTCTACCTCCAATTGGTGCCAGCAATGTCTTTGCCTCTTGGTCTAATCCTTTCAGTTGCTGTCTGTGTCTTTGAGAACTGTTTTTTGTCTCCTCTGTACTGTCACTGTCTGTGTGTCTCAGGGAGCTGCTGATGTCTCTCTCTCTGGGTCTACTCTTTTGGTCCACTCTCTTGATCTGCTCTCTTGGTCCACTCTGCAGTCACAGCCTATGCTTCAGAGTTCTTTTCTTGGTCCTCTCTGTGTAATTGCAACCCGTGCTTTGGAGTTCCTCTGAGGTTGCAGGAGATGGGGGAGATAGGAGGATTTGGGGGCAGAGTGGGACGTGTAGCTTACAGGCTCCAATTGATGGGGTGAAGAAGCCTACCTGCATGAGGCTTGCCTGCTGACTGGCTAGAGAAGCTTAGGCAGGTGGGGGGAGAAGCCCAGGGTTTTGCCCTGGTATGGAGGGCCTAGAGAGTGGGGTGCCCCACTGGGTGGGTGGTCAGTCACCATGCAGAGAGAGCTTGTGTATGGAGTTTATTTAGTGGGTATTGGGAGGGTGTGGGAGGGTAGGGGGTATGGGGAAAGAGAGAAATAGAAGAATAGAGAGGGAGCAAGAGGAGGGGGAGGAGGGAGGCAGATTACTGCCTCTTCAGAAGAAGAAGAAGAAGAAGAAGAAGAAGAAGAAGAAGAAGAAGAAGAGAGGCAGAGACCAGCTTGCTTCAGTGGGAAAGAGGAGACTGGGAGTGGGTGGAGCTTATCTCTTAAAGGGACAGGGTTCCCAGGTGACAGGGCAGGTCAGCATAATTATACACTCCTCCACCCCTCCTCCTGCCCCCCTCGCTTCCCCCTCAACTCACCTCCCATCCATTCCTCCCAATGGATAAGGGCTCCCATGGGGAGTCAAAGTCTAGCACATTAAGTTTTGGCAAGAATAAGCTCTTACCCCCTGTATTAAGGCTCAACAAAGCATCCCACCATAAGGAATGGACTCCAAAAAGCCAGCTCATGTGCCAGGGACAGATCCTGGTCCTACTGCCAGGGGTCCCTCAGACAGTCCAATCTTCACCACTGTCTCCCACATACAGAGGACCTAGTTTAGTCCCATGGAGTCTCCACTGCTGTCAGGCTAGAGTTTATGAGTTTCCATGGGCTTGGTTCAACTGTCTCTATAGATTTCTCCATCATGATTTGAACCTCCCTTGCTCATATAGTCCCTCCTCCCTCTCTTTGATCGAATTCCTGGAGCTTGGCCTGGTGCTTGGTTGTGGATCTCTGCATCTGGTTCTGTCAGTTGCTTGATGAAGGAAGGCTGTATGGGGTATTCACCAATCTGAATATAGGGCAAGGTTAGTTCAGGCTTCCTCTCCACTATTGCTAGGAGTCTTAGCTAGGGCCATCCTTGTGGGTTCCTGGGTATTTCCCTCACACCAGGTTTCTCCCTTGGGGGCTGGGCAAGATAAAACAATGATGCTTGAAATACTTTGGCCATGTTATGAGAATGAATGACGGCAGATAACTGAAGATAGCACTACTTGGAGGAGAGCATGGAACAAGGCAAAGAGGAAGGCCTCCCAAACGCTGGATAGACAGCATAAAGGAAGACTGTGGAACCTTTGGTATGACAATAACACAAGCATCTAGGACTGCCCAGGATAGGAACAACCAGAGAACCACCATAATAGACTGCCCATGCATGCTTCAGTATTGCTGGGGCATAAAAGATGATGCGGTTTCTCCCTAGCCCATAGTGGCTCTCTCTGTCAAGATCTCTCTTTCATTGCTCTGCCGCTCTGACACTTTCCCATCTCTTCAGTTCGGATAAATATTTAACTGCTTTTGTAGTGGAGGCTAATCTTGAACTCTTGATCTCTGCCTGTACCTCCCAAGTGCTGAGATTGCAGGTGCTCTGCTTCTGTGTCCGGTCTTTTGTGTGAGCATGTAGACTCAGGTCCTCATGCTTGCAAGACAAGCAGTTGACTCACTAAGTCATTTTCCCAGCCCTATTTTTATGAGATAGGGTCTCATTGTATAACTGCCCGGGCTGTAGCCCAGGTTGACCTTGAGTTCATAGTGATTCTCTTACCTCCCCCTCTTGAATGCTGGCATTATAGCCATGTACCACCATGCTTGGAAAGGGGGCTTTGTTGATGCTCACTGGTGCTTTCAGTCTCAGGGATATCATGGTGGCTTGACAGAGTTCAGAGTGGCTTTTCATTGTGCCTTGTCACTAGAGAGATGAAAGATTGCTTTCGTTCCTATCGAGTCATGCTTCCTAGAATCTTTATGGAGCATGGGCCTTTGTTTTCTCCTGCACCATCTGCCTTCCCTCTCCCCCACAGTTCTCCCCATTTCCCCTTTCCATGTCCCCTCTTCTCCTCTCTTTCCTCCTTCTACTCCCTCCCTCCTTCCCCTCCCTTCCATCTCTTCTCTCTTTCTCCCCTCTGTTTTTGAGACAGGGTCTCTCTCTCTCTCTCTGCTGTTCAGGTGGTCCTTAAACTTATGTGCTTAAGTCATCCTTCTTCCTTTATGTCTGGAGTAGTTGGAACTCCAGGCGTGTCACCGTTCCTGGTTCTTCTGTATTTCTTTCTTTCAGTTCTGGGGACAGGGCTCAGTCCCTTGTTCTTCCTAGCCAAGCGTTCTACTGAATTACATCACTAGCTCCTGTGCTCCCTTTAAATGAACTTGGACTCTCTACTGACCTTATTCCAAAGATAGTACTGGGATAGTCTCCGTTGTCTCTCCCATGTCTTACTCATGTCTCTGGTACTAGCACTGAACAGACTTTCCTGCTTTATTAAAGAGTGTGTGAATACAGGCATGCATACATGTGCACGAGTGAACACACACACACTCAGAGAGAGAGAGAGAGAGAGAGAGAGAGAGAGAGAGAGAGAGATTCCTTCCAAGGTTGGTGTGCTGATCTCTCAAGACACCCAGTCTCAGGTTGATGAGGCTCGATGCTGATCCACTCAGAGGTCTTTCAGGTCCCTGTGTCAAAACCTTGGTACCCTGAGAAGATAAATGAGCACTGGAATGAGCTGCCAGCCTGGCTGTTCTGCCTGCCACTATCACTCTCCTGATTATATTCTCTTTGTTTTATCTCTGCCATTCTTTGAATGTAGCAAACGTTGGGGAAATGCATTAGTGTTCAAGCTGTTATGTGTTTTGTTTCAGGAACATTTTGCCACTTTCATGTCCTTTAATCAGTGCATTTAAGAACCAAACAGATCATGCTGGAAATATTTTCAACATAACTATCATAATTTAGGGGATGCTGCCTTTATCTTATTGCCATGGTGAAGGCAGATTGGGATGTAGCAATCCCTTTTTTTTGACTGTGTGTTAGACTCTCCTGAAGAAAAAGCAGGATGTAGCAGAACATTCTCTAATCCCAGCATTCAGGAGGCTGAAGCAAGAGGGTTGCTATGGGTTGGAAGTTTGTCTAAGATACATAGTGAGACCCTGCCATGTGTGTGTGTGTGTGTGTGTGTGTGTGTGTGTGTGTGTGTATCAGGCTGGAGAGAGGACCTGAGTTTGGTTTCCAGTGCCCACATCACGTGGCTCACAACCCCTGTAACTCTAGCTTCAGATGATCCTGTACCCTTTTCAGGCCTCCACAGGCACGAGCATAGGCACACACACACACACACACACACACACACACACACTCACACATATGCACATACACACATTTAAAAAGTCTCCTAGAGAACTTGAAGGAACTGGTAAGGCTGAGCCCTTACAGAGCTTTTCATTTAACTAGTTTGGTTCCCAGTAAGGATTGTGTGTCAGACCAAGTCTGTTATTTTAAATATACATTTTTCTCAGCATTTATTAATTGCACAAAGTAATGGGTTTCATTATGACATCTCTACACATGCATGTAATGGACTTTGATCATATTTGCTCCCTCTATTACCCTTTCTCATCTCTGTTTCTCCTTTCCCCTTTCACATCCCTAATAGTCAGACTAAGTCTTGATGCTAAAGATGGAACATTGGAGGGAACCCTGACCTTTGAATCCAGGGACCACTTAAACTGTCAGAAAGCACCACATATATCCTTGGGTTAGCATTGCCTCCTGCTGTATTTTGTAAAAAAAATGTGAGAGCAACAAATAGCTGGTCTAGACCGAAAGTGCTGGCATCCACTTTAGCATACTTAAAATCATTTCATAAACATGTAAGTTTTCCAGCTTTCATTCTCATTATCTTATCTCGCCAGTTCTCTCTTGTTTTCTGTGGAGGAGAATATTCTCTGACAGCTCACAAGAATGGAATGAAGATGAGGTTAGCAACGTTCATATGCACAAGAACATGACATTTCCTGAGGACTTTTTAAGTTTAAATTAAGAACACACCTGCACAAATGATAGCGATAGGCTCAAATACAATATAAATTGGTCATTAATACAGTTGGCTGTGGTGGTTTTCACATAAGCGAGCTGTAGAGGGGGGTGGGAGACGTAGCTTTGGTGGTAAAGTGAGTGCTTGCATAGTGTGCACAAAGCTCTGGGTTCGGTCCCCAGCATTGCACAGGAGCATTCAGGCAGGCATGCATATAGATAAAAACAGCAGCCACTCAATCAAACCCTGGAGGTCTAGCTAGGATAATGTGAGGCTAATGGGGGTGAAACTGATCAACGTGCAAGCACAGAGTGAGCTTGAGATGGTCCGTGTTGCAGCCGCTCGGTGGGTCTTCTTGATAGGTACACGCACATGTTGACACGGCAAGAGAAAGCATCCCAGCATTAACTCAGATTGTGAGATAATTATGACTTATTCATAGCACTGCAGGCCGATTACAATAATGATTACATTTCTCTAACAGTTTCCTCCCGTCCTCCTTCCTGTCCCCGGGAAGCCTAAAGAACGTCACTCATTTATTTTCACCACGCACCCATGGTTGAGTTAAATTTGTTTCTTTAAACCACAAAGGCGAGAACCAAGGGGGAAAAAGAAACAAAGAATGCTAACTCAAATGAAATAAGACAGAATTAAATGAACCTAAAAAGTATTTGCCTGAACCTGCATAGATTTGATACGGTCATGGGAAAATCATAACACTCACTATAAGTTCTTTTTAAACTGGTCAGAGCCAAAGGGAGCAAACAAGAGAAAAAGAGAGGAACATACACGTTTGAGAAGTGGTTCAGCAGTATTTAGTACAGCTACCGCATGCCCCATGATTCAGGAGTTCCACTTCTGACTGGGTGGCTAAGAAAAATTATGGCAGCCAGGCGGTGGTGGCGCAAGCCTTTAATCCCAGTACTCGGGAGGCAGAGGCAGGCGGATCTCTGTGAGTTCGAGGCCAGCCTGGTCTACAAGAGCTAGTTCCAGGACAGGAACCAAAAGCTACGGAGAAACCCTGTCTCGAAAATCCAAAAAAAAAAAAAGAAAAGAAAAATTATGGCACATGTCTACCAAAAGATGCGCTGCAAAGTTGTTCCAAGCAGAATTAATCATAATAAATTCAAATTGGAGACTACTTAAATGCATATTAATGTGAGAATGGGTAAGTAATTTGTAATGTGTGCATATAATGAAATAATCCTTGGCTCAAAACAAGGAAACAAAGAAACAACCATTGATTTTCATAGGTATCACGGAAGAGGCCAGTCATAAACAGAAAAAGTGCCAAACCCACCAAAGCACAAACTGGATGACTCATCACTAAGCTGAAGAATGGGCGACAGTGCCAGGTGTGATGGGACATGCCTGTGATCCCAGTACTTCCAAGAATGAGGTGGGAGGACCATGAGGTTGAGATGCCCTGGACTATAAAGTTAGACTCTGTTCCAAAAATCTAAGAAAACCAAATAGCAGCAGCAGTAGCAACAGGAGAAGTAGCCAAAACTAATAGACAGAATAACGGTTTTTGTTTGTTTCAGACAGGGTCTCTTGTCAGTTGGTCTGGTCTCTAACATGTGGTGCAAACAAGGATGACCTTGAACTTTTGATCCTCTTGCCTCCCATCCTAAACGCTGGGATTCTAGGAAGGTACCATCACTCCTGCTCTATGAGGTGTTGGGGATCAAGCCAAGACTTCAACGATGCTAAGAAAGCACTCTGCCAACTGAGCTATATTCATAGCTCTTGAGATTACTTTTCTCATTTAAATAGTGATAGAGATAAAATCTTCTGGATTATGGAAATATTCTAGATTACAACTACATTGTGATGAGTCAGGTATGTATAAATGTGTTAGAAACCAGTGAGCTAAACATATGAAATTAGAATAATGCTATACTGGACCTCAATAAAAACAAAGACAAAGCTAGAAAGAATATAGGAAGGGGCGTCAACAAGTGGCAGTTAAAAAGTTATCTATTATAAACAGTAAAAAAGGGAAGTTGATTTTGTTGTTTGAACAGAACTCTTTTTATCTCAATGACTAAATTGTTTTCATGTGGTAGTAAATCACTAGCCTTGAAAATGGCCATCTGGTAAGCAATTAGCAAGGTAAATCTATATTTTTTGTTCTCTCTCTATGAATGAGATAACCATTTGATTTTGTATTTCTTGTAAAGATAATTGTGGCAGACCACCTACCAGCCATTTCAGACGATATCTGGTGCATTCAGGGTGGTACAGCCATTTCAAATCCTTTATCTTTTATAAATTTATTATTTTAGATGTTGTAAAAACCAGAGAGACACTTTGTTAGCCTCCCTTTTGAATGTTGTTGCACATAATTTATCGTATCTCTTGATGGGAGTTCTCTCAAAGAATTTGTGAGCATGTTTTATTACTGACACAACAGCTACAAGTGATACAAATTGCTATACATTTTTGGCTTTCAGTGACTTAACTAGAAGAAATGGGAAACCAAGCACAATCCCCTAGGTTCTAACATGCCTCCATTGTATTTTTAGCTTATAGATAGTCATAGGAGTCTATAAGCAAAAACAGTGGGGGAGGGCTGTAGCTAAGGCAAGTCAGCTGTGCCTGCCAGAGATTTTGTCCTCCTCCTTTGTTGGGCCAGACACTAATGGGCCAAGCAAGAAATTCTTTTCAAAAAGAGATAATGGACGGTACGTTGAATTTTGAACAAAGAAAACCACATTTCTCTATGGAGAATTAATGCACTCTTGCAATTAAATAGCCTTAGAATTTACCCAATTTAAAGGGTAGATAAAATAAAAATAACTTAGATCTCTGAAATAATTGGATCATACCCATTGAGCTATTAAAAGAGAAGGGCCCCACATTCCTTTTCTTATTTTCTTGGCATAAAACAAGCCAGGGTGGCCTCATGGGTCTTATCACTTTGTGCATGAAGAAGGCTTTGAACACAAGCTCTGTTTTAAAGCAGGACGAGAAAAAAAAAAGCATTCATTAGAACATCTGACAAAACAGAAGAATTCCCGGTGAATCTGCAGGATTGGATGTCAGTGCTTCAAAACTGTTTTCATGTCTGAGTAAATTACTAACCCTCAAAACAGCCATCTGGTAGGCAAGTCTCATCTTAAAGTGAGAAAGGGAAATTGAAAAGTCTGGGAAAACAAGAACAATAATTAGGTATTTTTAATTACCTTGAAGGTGTACAGTAGAGGGTTTCTCATATTTAGCAAGTATACAGAATTTAAGTATTTATGACATTTGAGACTGAAGCAGTAAGTACCGGGCCTACATGGGTCTGTCTGTACCAGGTCCTCTGTTAATAACTTTTAGTTTAGTATTTTATGGGACTCCCAACTGTGAGAATGAATGGGTCTTACTCTTATGCCTGCTCTTGGGACTCTTTTCCTCTTGTTGGGTTGCTGTGTCCAACTTCAATATGATAGTTTTATTTCATCTTACTGTGTTTTATTTGTCATGTTTGGTTGCTATCTCATAGAAGCCTGTTTTCTTAAATAATGAGAGACAGAAAGGGAGTAGTTGATCCAGAGGGGAGGGGAGATGGGCAAACTGGAAGGAGTAGAGAGAGGGGAAACTATAATAAGTATATATTGTGTGAGAAAAGAATCCATTTCTAGTAAGAGATAGAAAATTCAAAACTCAGCTACAGAAAGTATTTATGCATTTATTTTGTAAGCTTTTTATTTGTTTCAATATTTATATTCATAAAATTGAAAAACTGTCCTGTGAATATCCACATGGGCAACTCTAGCTTCTCCACCAAGCTTTTTGGTGCGTTCTATCGCCTATCTATCTGTTGCTGCTACTCATCCTTCAGTTCTGGTGCAATTTAAACTACGCTGCAAACAAAGCGCATCTTCACTAATCCTTTGGCCATATATTTTTCATTTTTATGAAAAAGGAAATTTAGGCAGAAATAGGTACCTTCTCTTCTCTCACTTATCTGTGTCTTATATTGAGCTATTTGTTATGGGACTAATGCTAATCACTAACATATTGAAAACATCTTAGATTCTAACACATACTTTTTTTTTGGTAAGAAATCTCTGAGGCAGGTATGAGCATGTTTAACTTACAGGTGACAGAAATGAAACATGATGAGTTAGCTAACGTGTGCAGTAGTGGAGCTGGGACTTTGAATTAGGAGCCTTGTTCCTGGACCACCAATAAGAATAACCAGGCTGTAGAGTTTATGCTCGACTGGGAAGAGCCACTTTTGGCTTTACCCACTTGGTAAGGTTGGCAGAGACTGTGCCTTGCTAATACTTATCACTTTTTCCATTTCTTTCCTGCAAGAGGGAATTGTAATGCTTCAATAAAGCTTTTTTTTTCCCAAATAAAAGCTAAGTAAACGTTCTATTTTATTTTTCTTTTGCATGTATGCATGTGTACACGCTTGCCTATGTTTATGTGTGTGTATGTGTGTGTATGTACATGCGTGCATGAATGTTTGTTTGGTGGGAGGTAATTTCCCCTTTGTTTTTGACCACTGTATACCTACAGTGTTAGTACACCTACTCTCAAACTCTAGGGGTAAAAATCAACAGGCATGTTAGTCTCTTACTTGCCCTGTGGTTTTAAAAAGTCCCCTTTATCAAAGTATGACATTCAAACAGAAAGGTGCTCTCTGAACAAACTGATCACACCCTTATGTGACAGGAACAGAGAGACTGTGACTCGGACACACATGCATGCCCAGCCACATACATATGGTGCTTTTGCAAAAGCAACAATAGCTACTTCTTTGCTGTGTTTGCATTTAAAGTGGGGACAAAAGTAAATATTGGTTACACAATCACCAGGTCTATTTATTAAATTGACAAGTGGTATGCCAATAATATTTATAAATTAACACAACTTCAGATGAGGCATACATACCAGTCGCAGACACATGTGAAAACTGAAACTCTCTAGGTAGAACTAAACCCATGCTTTTATTCAGTTCCTGTTTTTTCCTTTGTCCTCGTTTTTTTCTGTTCCTGACGTTCTCTATGTTATGTAAAACTGTTTTTACCCTTTTACTTTCTATATCTTGAAGAACGTTAATAAATAAACGATGTGAAAACCAAATTGCTATTCAAATTCAATTGTTTCCAATTATACCAGCAACTAAACAGAACCCAGCAATTCACAGCTTCAGAGTGTGAAAGCAGCTCAATGTCATTCAATCTTCTGTAAAAGAAATATAGAGAGGAAAAGGGGAAAGGGGGAAGAATTCATAGACTGGAAAACATGACAACAGCTTAATACTGAGGAGAGCCGGACTTCAGCAGACTCCGGAATGTCATTGTCAAGATTCAGCATTCTTGGCCCGCTTCCCAGTGTCTTCACGTCAACAGGCTTTTGGGAGCCTCAGGCACTTCTAGCTTCTATTCACTTTCTGTCTTCCTTTGATCAATTGGCAGCATACACTCTCCTACAGTGTATACTTATTTCAAGACTGATGACAACAGCTATAAATATTTCTCATGTACAGAAGGAGGTAAATAAATGACAGGTGAGCTTCAGTAGGGAGAGATTCTGAACCACCCCCAAAACTCAAATGTGTCAAAAAGAGTTCAGGAAATAAAACCGTTGACAGCCTTTCTTTCTATAGAGGCTTTATTTGGTTAGCTACCTATTTCTTTTATTGTGTGCGCATGGTGGGGGGGCACGTGTGCATGACAGGGGTCAGTGGACAATTTTGTGGAATTGTTTCTCTCCTTCCATCCTTTCACAGACTCTGGCGATCAAACTCAGGTGGCCAGACTTACATTCCTGGATAGCAAGTACCTTTAGCTTCTGAGTCCCACATCCGAGGTTTTAAAGAGAAAAGATTTAAGCCAGTCATTTTAAAATGACTGTCAGACATAGTTCTCTGCAGATATGCAGGGGACGAATCAGAATGTCATTTTCAAAGAAAGTAATGCAGCATCGATATTTTGATAAGGATAATTTGTTGTATCATTCAGACAGGAAACAGATGGGCAAGTGTCCTGTACTGTTTCAAAGGTTTTGTTGCTTGTGAGTTGCAAAGCAATCTATTGGCACAGTAGATTGGGAAGAAGTGCAGGGCATCATTGCCTGCAGTAACAAATCCCTTCCCTTCGTATTTCAGTAGCTTTCAAAGCGCTTCTTTGTCTTATTGTTCAAGTGTCTGCTTGTTAGCTTGCTTTTGCTGGGTCCAGCTGGACAAGCTTACAGCTCGGAACCTACTCTATATCTGCAGGACGCAGGCTGCAGGGCAACAGTTCACCTGGGGCTTCTTTTATATCTGGCAAATGACAGAAGCATAGATAGCAGTTGCTGGTACAAGCTTTTCACGCCTCTTCAAATATTAATGGGTTGTCGTCTCCATTAATATGATGCATTAATGTGAACACATGGTACATGGCGGGGGTCAGGAGGTATCTTTCAGGAGTTTGTTTTCTCCTTCAACCATGCAGGGATTGAACTAGGGTTTTCAGTCTTGCGCGGCAAGTGCTGTTTCCCACTGAGCCATATAGCTGGCCCCTCTAGTCATATGCTATTGGTTGAAAAACAAGTCACATGACTAGACATCTAGCTAGCTAGTTGGTTGGAAAGATTTACTTTGCAAACTTTACTGCAAAAACAAATGGCAAAGGCTATGGATTTAAAACATGACCACAGGAAGGGAATAATGATCTAGGAAGAATGGTCCCAAATGATCGAGGGATGTCTGTACTAGGGAAAGGTCTTAGGATTAAGGCAGTGTGATTTTTCCCTTTTCCCCATGTCAGAGATGATCCAGAGTGGGCTGAGGGATGTTTGAGTTGAATTCAAAGCACACTTAGGAACACTAAGATGTAAGTATCATTTTTAGTTGTTTGTAGTCTTGGGGTTTGAACCTAGAACCTCATACGTGCGAGATAAGTGCTTTGCCCCTGAGTTGTATCACCAGTTTTTTTACTTCTGAAGTTTGATACAGGGTCTTATTCAGTTGCTAAAGTGGCTATCTAGATCAGGAAGGCCTTGAGTTTTCCACTTTCTGTCTTGGCCTCCAGAGTTGCTGATGTTACAGACCTGCCTAGAACGAGTGCCTAGAGTAATTCATATAGCAGGCAGTGTGAGTGAGTTACCAGGATTTAGGAAGTCTATACTCCTGGCCACTGTCTAGCTCAGTGCGAACTTATCCAGTATCCAGACACATAGACAAATGGACAGGCAGAGGGCACAGTGCTTTCTTTGTGCTCTTAGGCAAGAGCTGAGATTTTGGTCCCGAGCTGAGCTGTGGAGGCCCGTTCTTCCTACGCCGCCATCACATGTCATACACTTGTGTCTGCCATTTAAGATTATGACATCAAGGTGAATGGGAGCTGAGTCACCCTTGTGTGGGCAGTGTCTACATCTCCAGCTCACACACATGCGACAGAAAGGAGCTTACTCTGAGCCTTCTCGTCCCTGCTCATGTCAAAATATACAATGAGCTGTTTTCCTCAGTTCTTTAGAGAAAGGACCCTTGTTGTGAAATGCTGTCCCCTGGGCATGATATGACTTTCAACCTCCTGAAATCCCTGAAGCTGGAATTACCCCCACGAGAACGAAATAAGATTGAACAATGAATGTTCCATCCATCACGGATGGGAATCGTGATGCCCTGCCTCCTTCTGGGGATGGGGGATACGTAGGCAGTCAACAGTTGCTGGAGGTTGGGGGGAGCCTTACAAGGCCCTGCATCCTCTCTGAGGAGTTGTGGATGTTAGCAGTAGTGGAAGAGTGAGGTTCAAGAGGCTCGACTCTACTGAGCATTTCCAGGGAGTTGACAGTTGCCAGAGGGGAGCCCCTCCCTTCTCTGAGGAATTATCGGTTGCAATAAATTTATAAATAAATTTATAGGTTGCTAGTGGAGAGGACCTCAGGGAGGATGCTTCCCCCACACTGAGCATTTTTAGGCAGTTGACAGTTGCTAGAAGACAGGGGCCTGCAAGGCTCTACCCTTCCCTGAGCATGGCTAGGTAGACAGCTGTCTGAGGGAAGGCATTCAAGAGAGATGCTTTGCCCCTCCTTGAGAGTTTATAGGCAGTTGACAGTTGCTACAAGGAGGGGCTCACAAGGTCTCAGTACTTCTTAATCTCCCCCCATGGCTGCCAATCTAGTTTTATAGCTCCTACTAACTTTCATAACCCTTCATTTATCTACATATAAACATTAAGTTAGAATTCCATATAAGAGAGACTGAGTCACTTCACTTAACACTTTCCAGTTCCATCCACTTTCCTGAAATTTTCATTCGTCATTGTTCTTAACAGTCAAATAATATTTCATTTTGTATATATGCCACATTTTCATTATCCGTTCACTTGATGGACATCTAGGCTGATCCCATTTTCTTATTATTGTGAATAGTGCAGCAATAATCATTGATGTGCCATTATCTTTGTGGCAGAACATAGAATCCTTTTGGTATATTCCCAGGAATGACATAGCTGGGTCATATGATGGCTTTATTGTTTTTACTTTTTTTTAATAGAATTTCCATAGTGATTGCACCAGTTTATACTCCTATAAGCAGTGAATAAAGTTCCTATTTTCCACAGTCTCACCAGCATTTACTGCCCTCTTTTTTTCTTGATCATGGTCATTCTGAATGGGGTGAAATGGAGTCAAAGTGATTTTAATTTGTATTTCCCTGGGGACAAAGGACATTGAAGATTAGAACAATATTTATCCATTTGTGTTTCATCTTTTGAGAACTGTCTGCCCACTTTATTTGCCCAGTTATTTATCAGCTGTTTTGTGGTTTTGGTGTTTAGTTTTTTTTCAGTTCTTTATAGAGTTTAGATATCAACACCCTATCTGAGGTATAGCTGGAAAAGATTTTCTCCCATTCTGTAGGCTGTTTGTTCACTCTGAAGATAATTTCTTTTGTTGTATGGATACTATAATTTCACATAGTCCTATTTTTTTATTCTTGACACTATTTACTGTGCTATTGGAACTGTGTTCAGAAAGTTCTTCCTTATACCTATTGTTTCAAGTATATTCTGTATGTTTTTCTCTAACAGTTTTACCTTGCCAGGGACCTTTACAATGCGAACTTTGGGACCTTGAAAAAAGAAATTAAAGGAACTTACAAATGATAGAAGGACCTTCCATGTTTCTTTATTGGCAGAAATAATATTGTAAAAATGGCTATATTTCCACAAGTAATATACAGACTCATTAAAAATCCCATCAAAATTCCAATATTTTTCTTCACAGAACTAGGGAAAAACAATAAAAATGCCACATGGAAACACAAAAGGCCGTGAATAGCCAAAGCAATTGTCTATACAAAGAGCACCTAACTTCAAATTATATACTACAGCCTGAGAGTGGTGTACAAACAGACATACAGACTGGATAGAGGACATAGAAATAAACCCACGCAGCTATGGGCACCTTAGTTTTGACAAAGGCATCAAGAACATGGAAGAAAAAGATCCTGTATACAGAAAATGGTGCTAACAAACCAGATACCAACATGCAGAACAACGAACTTAGATTCCCATCTCTCATAATGCACAAGAACCAATTCAAAATAGAATCAAAATTAATTTAAAACCTAAAATGTTGAAGCTGCCAGAGGGACAGACATTTTTTTCCCAGTGGTGTAGTCACTCATATGTTTCCTATGATCCCCTGTAATAACTTTTCACTCATGTGATCTGAAGTTTCCTCTGTATGCTATGAATATGTTTTATTGCCATTGGTTAATAAAGAATCTGCTTTGGCCTATCACAGGACAGAATATAGCAAGTGGGAATTCCAAATAGAGATAGAGGAGGAAAAAAGACAGAGTTGAGGAGATGCCACATAGCCATCCAAGAAGTAAGAGGTAACAAACCATGAGCCTTGTGGTAAAATATAAAATAATAGAAATAGGTTAATTTAAGATGTAAGACTTAGTTAATAAGGAGCCTGAGTTAATAGGCCAAACAGTGTTGTAATTAATACAGTTTCTGTGTGATTATTTAGGTCTGAGCAGTCAGGAAACCAGTGAAGTCTCTGTTTACATAATGATGCCCAGTGTTTAGCAACTTAATCCACATAAAGCCTAAGAAAGCTTAAGAAAAAGGACTTACAGACCCACAAAAACAGGAATAAATTAGAGCTTCTTGGTAGTTGAATATTTTCAGATAGGCTCTGTTTGCTGCTGGCAAGCAGAGGCGTGGCTCCTTAACAGAAGTCTTCCTGACTCACCATTAGCAAAAACTACATGGCTCCTTTAAGAGACAGCTTCCTGGTTCCTGCTGGTGGCACAAATGGCTCTAGATCTTTTGGGAGGTCCTGTTATGGAGCACTTGAATGGGGTTTGTGGGCAGCATGCTGCAAGTGACTTGGTGGTGTCATGGGCCAACTGCTTCTGAGAGTTGGGTTTGGTAAACATGACTCCCAGAGAAGGCAGTAAATGGACCTCTACCATATCGGAAAGTCAAGCAGGGTGGAACCAACAGTCAAAGTGGCTGCTCTAGTCCTAGCCATGCCTGCTTAACAGTTTAAAACAGTGATCAAAAAAGGATTACAGATACACAATAAAGACAGATTCAGACAAAAATAACCCCCTGAATGGGTCATAATATGTTTAAAAAATGTACATAGGGTTAAGAAAACAAGAAAATGGGTATAGGCAGTTACAGAGTTTTAAAAAATAAAACAAAGGCTTTAAAGAGACAGTGAAAGTATTATAAAAGAGTACAGACAGTCATAGATTAAAGGAGTAAAGATAATTGAATATTAAAAAGTAATAGAGTAAAAAAGCCACATAAAGATAAAAATACAAAGTATGGATTATGTATATTATTGTGTTTTCTTTGAATTTTTGGACTGTGAATGAGCTAACTACAGAGAGACATTTCATTGCTGCTAAACTAAACCAACATACATATTTTAAAGGCATCTTGATTTCAAAATTTGAGTCTAAGGATATGTTATTTTGGAAAAGAGGTTCTACTTTTGTTTCCACAGAGGATGAGAACCTGTGGATTACTTCCAGGCTAATGTGGGTTGATGAAACAAGACCCCCCAAAAGGTCTCCATGAACCCTAAAATTACTTTGACTAACAAACAGCAGGAAGCAATTTGGAGAAAACTACATCCAAATTCTCAAAATGGTTGTTTATAAATGTTTGTTTTAATTTAAAGGGGGTTGATTAAAAATGGTTAATGGTCACAGTCAAGATCTTTCTAAAGAAAAAAAGGGGGATATGACATAGAAATGAATGCTTTACATTGGTATGGACCTCGGTTTATTGATACAAATTTCTATTCATGTTTAAGGTATTATGTTTATACAACTCATTTAAAAATGTAATGTATAATTAAGAAATACAGATTAATAAACGTCTATAATAATCAACCTTTTAATTACATTAGTTAGGTTTTCTAGATATACAGAGATATATTTCAGTTAGATAGATAATTTTCAACACCTCAAAGACCTACAGAATATGGCATTTAAAAGGTTTTAATGACTTAGACTTTTCTTGACAGTGAGATGTGTCAGCTTTTGGCAGCACCAATTACTTCAGAGAGGTTGATGGGCATTGAAGAAACTGATTATGGAATTTGCCTTCAATGTGGTGAGCCACATTCTAGCCATTTGGGCAAGAAACTGCTTTGGCCTGGACTGCTTGATGGTATTCTGTATTAACTGGACATGCATGACCCACAGAAAAATGACTGCTGAACTTGCTTAAAGAAGGTAAGACAGTCCTTCAGGGTTCCTGCTTCATGAAAGAATCTGCAAGACATTATTCAGGACACAGAAGAAAGTAACTGATGAACTTTGCCAGTATAAGACAGAAATGATCTTCAAATTTCCTGCTTCGTTAAACAGTCTGCCAGATACTATGGGTCTATATGCTGAAGATGGATGCCCCAGTGTTGTTATAGAAGAACTTTGGGCAATTGTCCAGGCAGTGAGATGTCTCTGTCATTTCTAGAACATTGGAAGTTACTTGTAATGTACTTCCTGTTTACTTAGGTAATATTGTATCCTTCTGGGGTCTTTGATGGAGTTGAAGACTAGATAGTTATAATTATAGCTTTTTTTATTTATGGTAAAAATATATCAGATATAAGACTTTAGACTCACAAAGATAGAATAGATAATACAGTATTTTCCTTAATTTGTCAAATATAAATGAACTAAATATTGTAACTATAATTCATGCTTGATTATTGTTTTATATATGTAATTTTACTATGTTAAAGTTAAAACCTTTTTATTTAGACAGAAAAAGGGAGATGATTTGGTATTCCCCTCTGTATTCTAGGAATATGTTTTATTACCATCAGTTAATAAAGAAGCTTCTTTTGCCTATGGCAGGGCAGAATACAGCTAGGTTGGGGGGGGAGCAACTAAACTGAATGCAGGGAGAAAGAAGGCTAAGTCAGGCAAATACCATGTAGCTGCTGAAGGAGAAAGACACCAGAACCTTACTGGTAAGCCACAGCCTCATGGCCATACACAGATTATTAGAAATGGGTTAATTTAAGATGTAAGAGCTAGCTAGAAATACACCTGAGCCATCAGCCAGTGTTGTAATTAATATAGTTTCTGTGTGATTATTCAGATCTAGGCAGCTGGGAAACCAACAGCAGTTTCCATTTATATGTAAGTGTTAGTCAATAAGAAACTTGAGCTAATAAGCCAAACAGTGTTGTAGTTAATATAGTTTCTGTGTGATTATTAAGGTCTGGGAGGCCAGAAAACCAATGTGCAGTCTCCATAGACACTCATGCTCCTATAAGTAGCATTAATTAAATTCTGGTTCAGCAAATTTAACTTGAGTGGAGTAGTCTCTGTGGTCTAGCGTGTGCCCTATCTGGGATAAATACACATTTGCTCATCTCCCCGGGAAAAGTTCATATGAGTAACATCTTTTTTCCATTGATATGAATTTTTCAACCACAACTTGAATTCTTCCCCATGGTGAGTAGTGACTGTGGCCAGGAAGGAACAGTGACTGCAAGTGACAAGTTGATCATTCTGTAATGAGATTGAAAAGCAAAATCAAGCCACGAGCTCGCATGAGACTTGGAAATCTCTCTCGAATTTCTACTTGGAAAACACTTGGTTTGCCTAATGAATGCATTTAAAGAAAGGTATTCCTGCCAGGTTTTCGGAAGTGGATAAATGACCTAATCTCTGCTTGGATCAAAATCAGAATCCAACCTGTCAGTAGACAAATGGGCCTGGAAGAGTTCTACAGCAACCATCCATTTGTTTCCATGCTGCTTGCTGGTGCAGCAGGATGGGGTTCATTCTGGCCTTTCTGTTAGGCAGGCAGGCACTGCACAGGGCTTGCCCTGTAGCTGCTTCCAAATGAGTTTAGTGCCCCTCATGAAACCCAGCTGTGCTTTGTGGAAATCCATTATAGAAAAAGACAGACTCTTTGTGGAGGCAGTGAGTTTTGGAAGCAGGTACTGATAGTCATCATTACATAGATTGTGGCATCCCCTGCTTTGATCTCTTATCATTCCGTTTGAACTGGGTTATGATGTTTTATAGTTTAGCATTACTTTTGATTAATTAGAGTTTTAGTCTTATTTGAAATCAATGACTCCATGAAGACCACTAGAAGATATAATGCTGGTATTGGTGGTCTAGGGAGGTAGAGGTAGGAAGATTTCTGTGAGTTTGAGGCTAGCCTAATCTACATAGCAAGTTCCAGGTTAGAGTAGTCAGGACATATATGGAGACCCTGTCTCAAACATAGAAAGAACAGGAGAAAAAAAAGCTGTAGACCTCCTCATGAAACACACACACACACACACACACACACACACACACACACACACACGCTTCTGACATTTGATTTTATGGGTTCACAGAACCCCTGAAGCTAAGGTTGCAGATAAAGAGTACCTACTTAAAATTCTTCTATTTAGCAGTACCCCTTTTTAGGATAATTGATGGATAGAAAGACATCACTTAGGGATAGGGACAGGACAAAGTGTAGTTGCTAAGGCCCTAAGGCTGATTCAATTAGTCACTGGCCCCCAAGATTTGGATGAGCCCGAGTTTCTTAATTGGTAACTTGTGGGGCATTGTAGCACCTTTTTCGGAGGGAGGGGTTGTTGACAATGAGATGAGACCACTTTCCTGACTTTTGAGACAGTGGGTGTTGAAATGAAAGGAATTGTTGCGGGTATTGTTAATATGCCAGGGAACTGAAAAATGTAAAGGACCCCTGAGCATTTTATGCCAGAAGTTGGAATGAAATAATGTTCTTAAGGTTTCTGCATCCTATTAAGGTACCCAGTACACATGCATTTTTTTTAAAAAAATAAATTTGGTGTCCATGGAACATGGCAGACCCTTATCATCTCCAGACACTGCTAAGTTTTTTGAAGAAAATTCAGGATAAATAGTAGGTGCTTAACAAAAAGTAATCTTTTTGATTATTAGTATCACCTCTGTGGTTCTTACACTGTCCATTTTCATAGGCCACTCTCTGATGAAGTTTTAGATTCAGGAGAACGAGGTCCCTAGCTGATATTTTTCAAGGAGAGAACATTACAAAGTCATCGTGCTCAGAGGAACAAAAATTAGCTTTTCCCATACTTTCTTCAACATTTCCTCCACTCAAGATAGGCCGGAATGCAGGGCCTTAGCAGCTCCTTCAGGACAAATGACTGATCCTGTTTCTATAGTTTTTGCTGGAACAGCCCATGACAAAATGAGGAAGTGTGTTGGTCAAATGTCCCCAAGTGCTGGACTGGGCTAACTCTAGGTTCTCCTGACCAAAATTACTATGTATTTAAGGTCTCTTTTCCCTTCCCTCAGTCATGCTTGGTCCATAAGCTCTTATTTCTCTTGAAGGTGAAAATGACTAAACACAGATAAAAGTGTTAGAGCACGTCTCATTTGGAGTTTTACTGGAGTTAAAGTTCAAGATCATGTCTTCATACATCTGTGAACCTGGTGAAGCCTCAACAAAGGTGAACGAGGTAAAGGAGTTGAAGCCAGTTGAGTATCTGTTTATGGAAGGAAGGAATTCTGAGAGCTACAGAAGGCTTGAAATCTTGAAATCTCACTCTTTTCTCTTGCCCTAAACGTCCTGGTTGTGGGCTTTGAACACCACTCTTTTATTACCGTATTTTTGAACTTGAAATTCTATTCCCATTCCCACTTCCACCCGTGTTGCTAGGATAATCCAGATCCCTAGCACAGTAAGCTTTTCTCAAGGTATAAGAGAGTATGATTGAAGGCACTGTTCTGGTTAGCTATTACTCCCAAACATGGCCCCTTCAATCAATACCCATTAGTCTTTTGTTCAGGCTCTTGCTATCTGGACCAGGGTCGGTTGGCTAGTTCCTCTGCCAGCTTTCCAGTGCTTACTTGTCTGGCTGCAGTCTGTTGGTGAGTTGACTGAAGATGAGATTCAACTGGGAATAATGGGATGCCAAGCTTCCTCCTCTTGCTTTCTACACAGCCTCATGTTCTCTTTCTGCTTTGTGGCCTCTCCATGTGGTCCTTCCAGCAGGGCAACTGGACTCCCACATGGTGGCTTAAGGATGACGTGACACACCTGTGGAAGCTGCCAGGCCTTCTTAACTCTTAGCTTGGAATTGGCACAGCCATCGTTGCTTGGGCATTTCATTAGTTAGAGTAGGGTGTGAGAGCAGCTGAGATTTCTTTTCAAGACGAGTGGAATATAGAGGGAATGCTTCCTGGGGACCCGTCTGTGCACTGCATTGCTGTGAACTCCTCAGGCTCTTCAGCCTGGAATAGAGATACAGTTTTCCAAAGGCATGGAACAGAAGTCAGGATAAAGATTCTCTTCTTGTCTTGGTTAAAAGCAAGAAACCCCTGGAAACTTTCTGATGGAGAAGCATGAAAGGTGAAATATCCAACATAGGGATGTCCAATGATGCGTCAGAGTTTTGCCTCAAATGGTACAGAGCATGCCTCTGTGTACCACTGAATTTCTGCTCAAACCCTACTTAATATGGCTTTTGGGATGAGGTAGGTGGAAACTTTTCTGCTCTGACAAATAAGTCCTATTGTACTTTTACTTATGCGGTCTTTTAGTTTATTTTATTCTTTTTTAGATTTGAGGTTTATTTTGTGTGTGTGTGTGTGTGTGTTTATTTTGTGTGTACCACATGCACCCTGGTGCTTACACAAGTGAGAAGAATGTAGGTGGGTAGATTCCCTGGAGTGTAGTTAAAGAGCGTGGTGAGTTACTGTGTGGGTGCTGAGAACTGAATCTAGGTCCCTTTCCAAGAGCAACAAATGCTCTTAACCACTGAACAAATCTCTCTAGCCCCCTTATTAGATATTTTATTTAAATTTGTTATTATTCTATATATTTAAGGTGTACAGCATGATGTTTGATATACGTATGCAGAATGAAATGTTTATTACAGGCCAGCATATTGGCATACTGATCCCCCTCCAAGTTACCTCTTTTTAAAAAGTTCTAAGTATCCCTAAGATCTATATTTAAAACTTTTTTGAAGGTGGAATCTGTCTTTAGAGCCCTGGCTGGCCTGATACTCATTACATGTACCAATTCATCTGTTTTAGTCACTCTAGTGTTTGAATTAGAGGCATGAGCCACCACGCCTGGCCTGCAAAAGTTTTTAAAGGATTTTGTTTAAATGTATATATGCTACTTGTACATTGGTGTCCTTAGACACAATAAAATGGTAATAGATCCCCTGGAGCTGGAGTTGCATGTGGTTGTGAGCCACCTGACCTGAGTGCTAGGGATCTAACTTGGGTTCCCTGGAAGAGTAGCAAGTGCTCTTACTGCTAAGCCATTTTTCCCACCTCTGAATTAGAACATTTTAATGTGCTGTATAACCTAACAGTGTACCACCTTTTCTAATTAGATTATGGAATTGTTCATTCTATGTAAGTCTATAACTGACTTACATCTCAGCATTTATGCCTCCTTCTCACTCATTCCATTAAGCGCAGTTTCTATAGATGAATCTTGCTCTTTTTATTTGGAACACAATTCCCTGGGCCTTCCTTTTCCTTGACTTTCTGTGTTCGTTTCTGTGCATAAGATAAGAAATATACTCCAGTTCATAAATTTTCTTTTGACAAGAATATGTGTTAATAATGCGGCCTACTTTATGTATATGTTGGCTTTGAGCAAGGAGACGACAGCTTGCAGAGAATGAGAGATAGGTTTCTTCTTGTCAGCATGACATAGAAGAAAAGAGGGACGTCTAAAAGTATCACTATGGGCCTGTGCTGGAATTAGAGGACCAGCATAAGCTAATATTCTTAATATATGTTCAGATATAATTTTCTGGTTGAGAATACATAGGACAGTATATATGCATATATTGTTCAGCTCTGTCTTTTGAGGGAGCCTAGACAATGATAATTCAGCACTAGTGAACGCATACATATTGATATGTCATTATTCAAGGAAAGGAATCAAATTTCCTTGGAGATACTGTTGATTCTAGAGCAAGCTCTGGAGAAAACAAGATTAGCCCAGAGCATTGTGCGGCCTCTGAAAATACTGGAGTGTTCATGAAGAGAAAGGAACCTGTAGAAAGAACACATATTCTAGCATTGTAAGTCACTTGGGAGTGACTTAAATCTGGGACACACGAATAACAAAAGAGATGATGCTAGCTAGATATTAGAATCCACAGAATAAATCAATACACCTGAGTCTATAGTGATAGTAATTAATGGGTGAGAAGGAACATCTCACGGTCAATTTACAGTTAACAGATATGGAAACAATGAGGGTGATTGACAAATAGTCACCGCTGGACATAAATCACAGTACCAATTCTTAAAAGCAAGAAACATCAATGGATGTTAAAAAAAATCACTGGGCAGAGCATTGTGTGGAACCAGATACTTGCAAGGTCTTGCAGCATTTTCCCATAAGATATATATTGATCAAAAGGAAATAATGGTGTTCAGAGAGTGGAGAAAGCTAGCACGTACCACCTTAACCAGGTGATAAAGTTGATATACCAATAGGACATATTGACATCATTATGGCCGATGAAATACACTGAAAAGAGCATAACATTTCTGTACTTATTTTGTCTGAAAGGCCTTTTTGTTCGAATTTATTTATTTATTGTGTTCATACATGATGTGCAATAGGGACATATGCCAGAGCATTTGTGGAGGTCAGCGGAAAAGTTCATGGTGTTGGTTGTCACCTTTATGTGAACCCTTTCACTGGCTCCTAAAAATGCTTTTATTGTGTTTGATCATGAAAAAAAAATAGACAAACCCAATTCAAGAGACCTTCAGCAAATCTCCGACAAATATTCTTCACAAATTTCAAGAACAGGAAAAGCAAGGAAAGAGCATAAATTGTTATAGGGCTGCAGAGACGGAGCAGACTTGACAGATAAACGAAATAACAACCCTAGATTAGTTCCTGCATCAGAAATGTGTCCTGGGCGAGGGGACAAATAGGTAAAAACCAAAGTCTTGTCAGAAGTGCAGTGTTGTAGCAGTGGGAGATTATATCTTCAACTCATTGGGAATTGAAAGTGTTGTAAGATGAACTTACCCTACCAACTGGACCTCCAGCTCAGCACAGTATTTGTGGGGAATCCAGTGTTTCCAGGCATAACTGCGTTGCTCACTGTGGCTCCTCGCTATCTGGAGAGAATATTTACTTATCATCAGCCTGGGCAAAGGTCAAACGTCAAAAGCTAAAGTGTAGCTTGCAGTGAATGTATACTGTTTTTGCCCCATTGTGAAACCGACAAATCCCAAGTGAAAAAAAGACCTCAGCTAGGGATTCCCCATGTAATTCTTAGCTGTGATAAATGAACTAAGATTATGTAAGTACTAATATTCTAGAGAAGTTCCTAGTTCCCTGTGGTCTGTACTTCAGCAACAATCTGAGTTCCTGTGCTCCTGAAAGGAGAGAATCTAGATGGGACACTGTGGTAGACCAAGAAGGCTATCATTTAGTTAGAGCAAGTGAGGAGGCAACAAGAACCCTCTCTGGAAAAATAGACCAACCTAAAAAATCAGTGTAGCCTCCACTTCCAGGAAACAGGCATGATATTTTTCACAGAAGCCCAGTGTTACCCAGAATTAAGTTTGTCATAAGTAAATGTATAAGATGTAAAAAAAATGTGTATAGTTGCTTCAGCACACCTCAAGCTGAAAGATTTCCTGAGGGAAAGAAGTGTAACAGCACCCTATGCATGCTCCCCTGGAGAGGAAGTCTTGAAATTGCTTTAGTGTTACCCAGTGAGTGGGGCCCACCCATCATTCTTTCCATCTTGTCTTTGGGCTCTGCTAGCCGTTCCTCCCTGGAGTTCCTTTACTTCCTTATGCACAGCAAGGGTAGCCAGTTGAAGGGTAGAGGGCAACATGTGCTCTTCTGCAGAGTTATAAGTCTAAAATAAGTTCAAAATAAAACTCTAAAAATGAAGGACTATCTGGAGCATGTAGTATGCGGTGGCTCAAGGTCTGGATTCAGGACCCATTTGGAGTTTATCACCAACCAGGTGGGTGAAAAAAATGATGTTGTTTTGCAGCAAAGTGATTGGATTTGGGCCGAGCTATGGATTCTGTGTGTAGCTGGAGTGTGTAGCTAACAGGACTCACTGTTTTACTGGTTGTAGGAGGAAGAGAAAGAGAGGTTGAGGCCATGAGGAAACCTCTGCGAATGTACTTCCCTTCTCCTCTGTGTCTTAGGGGAGAAGACCTTTAAGAAACAGACACAAAGTTGTTGTCAGAATAGGGCACCTTTACATCAAGTAACGGAGCTTTTAGAGATGAGGAACCAGCAAGCCGAGGACCTGTTGGACTGACTGCAAATGTCCTGCTACAGAATTAATTCAGTTAACAGATAACTCAGTGATTTCCTCCCACATATTAGGCAGCAGACACAATACAGAAAAATGAAATGATGAACTGAGAAGACAATGAATAGTCAAGCAGGAAAGGAACTTTTCATCAGCAATGGTATCGCGGGCCTGCAATGCTTAGGTCTATTATGTGACCCCTCCCCCAATAGAAAAGGTTTTCCAAATCCTAGGCATTTGAGAGGTAGGGCAGGTGCTGTATGCACATGAGTGTGTTATATGTGTTGCCTAACATGCTGTAGACAACTAGCACAATGAGATAGAAGATGGAGAAAGCTGACATTTGAAAGCCCATTTTAGTCCATAATTGCCCAATGAACAATCCCCACCTGAAATCTCGTCCATTGGCGTCACTTTGTAATGTCTACCCTTATTTCCAGGATAATCTCCCTGTGATGGAAGCAAGACATCCATCCCTACTGTTGAACCTGTCACACTGTATTTATTTGCTCCTTATGCCTATTTTTGGCCCCCTTCTTATTTCCTTTCTATAAATTTCCCCTCCTTTGTTCAGTCTTAGTCTTTCTCCGTTAGATCCTCACCCGATTCTGACAGCGTGATTACTTAATGCTTACCTGCCAAATTAACTGACTTATTTTACCAACTGGGTGGATATACAATACCTTGACACTTGCTATTTGAGTATTTTATGGAATTTTTTTGTATGTCCATGATGAATAAATAATGATGCAAGTATTCAAATATTGGTAATTGGCCTGTTTTGTATTAAAATATGCACCACAGTATATATTATCTTTTTCACTGTTTGACTTCAGTTCAGCGAAGATTAATAGGTTAATATTAAAATCAGCGATGCTTTCCATTCCCCTTTGCTTTCTAGGCCCCCTTTCAATTTCTTTAAGTTGGGGTGTTTACAGCCAAGGAGGAAAAGGTGTTTAGTCAAATGGACAACATGTATAACAGAATAGTCCAATTATTTGAAAACAGAATACACTTTAGTAGTCCCCAAACATTGCAGGTTTTTTTTTTGTTTTTTCTTTTTGGTTTTTTGGGACAGGGTTTCTCTGTGGTTTTGGAGCCTGTCCTGGAACTAGCTCTTGTAGACCAGGCTGGTCTCGAACTCACAGAGATCCGCCTGCCTCTGCCTCCCAAGTGCTGGGATTAAAGGCGTGTGCCACCACCGCCCGGCCAACATTGCAGTTTTTTAAATTTAATTTTTTTAAAATAAGTGCTTTGCCTACATGGATATCTGTACTGCATGTGTATCTGGTGCTTATGGAGGCCAGAAGATGGTGTCAGATCCCTTGGTACTAGAGTTACAGATAGTTGTAAGTCACAATGTAGGTGCTGGGGCTCTGAACCTGGATCCTTCTGTAAGAGCAGCAAGTGCTTTAAACCACTGAGCCGTTTCTACAGCCCAACATTGTGGTTTTGAAATGGCCCTTGCAGTACTGGCACCAAGCAAATGTTAAAGTAGTCATCTATTGGTGCTGTTTGTTTTTTAATTAAAAGATTGAATTCTATTTCCTAACATAAAGCATATTGTCATCACTAAAATGCATATGACTCTTTATTCTTTCTTTACCTTTTCCTTCCCTGTCTTTTTTTACTTACCACCCCCACACACACACACACCAACCCCCTTTCTGGTTTTTTCGAGACAGGGTTTCTCTGGGTAGCCCTGTCTGTTCTGGAACTCACTTTTGCAGACCAGGCTGGCCTCGAACTCATCCAACTACCTCTGCCTCCTGAGTGCTGGGTGTGCCACCATGCCTGGCTACTTCTTTCCCTTATTTCCAGACATTCCTTACCCTTCCCTTCCCTTTCCTGCAATGTATAGCTTCAAATTTGTATGTCCCCCTGTAGAATATGTAGTTGAGTGGTAGAGCACTTAGCTAATATAATTGAGGCTTTGAGTTTAATTTTTAAACACATTTTCTACTTAAAATCCTTTCACTTGGGACCATGTCATTAATATCAATCCATATTGATGTGTTTTCAGCTACTATGTTGTTTCAAATTTCACTGTACACGTTACATTTCACTTCCAGAGTCCCCCAGGACTGATGGTTAGGTTGTTCCGTGTTTTCTTTTTAAAATTTAAAAAAGTTCTTTTACATCTATTGATCTTTTGTGGATTTCACATCATGTATTCCAATCCCACTTATCTCCCCGTTCCCTCGCATCTGTCCTTTTCCCTTGCAAACTTAATCAAATCAAAACCAAATTTAAAAGAAAAACCAAACCAAACAAAACAAAACAAAAGAAGAAGAATCTTGTCGTAGCTGCTGTAGTGTGGCCCATTGAGTCCCACAGTTCACCCTTTCATCCATTCATCTTTACTTGCAAGTGTTCATTGCCAGGGATCTGGTTTGAGGCCTCTGGCTTCTGCTATACCACCAATAATGGGTTCTCAGTGGGACTCCTCTTGGATATCCTGTGGTCCTATGTTGTGGAGGTCCTGCAGTTTTGGATCTGAAGGTTCATCCACATCACAAACCCTAACAGTTAGCTGGGCGGTGGTGGCGCACACCTTTAATCCCAGCACTCGGGAGGCAGAGGCAGGTGGATCTTTGTGAGTTCAAGACCAGCCTGGTCTATAAGAGCTAGTTCCAGGACAGGCTCCAAAACCACAGAGAAACCCTGTCTCGAAAAACCAAAAACAAACAAACAAACAAAAAAACCTAACAGTTCATAGATGAGGTGGGTATTGGGGTTGGCTAACTCACAGCCCTGGTTCTGGGCCTGGGTAGTAGCTGGGTTGGTCAGCCTGCCAGCTTTCCCTCATTGTCACCTGGGTGAGCTTTCCAGCACTGCCTCAACTAGTTCACCCAATGTCCACGTAAGATCGTAAGATTAAACTGTATAATAGCTCTGCATGCTTGTGTGCGTGCGTGTGTGTGTGTGTGTGTGTGTGTGTGTGTGCATGCGTCCGTGCGTGCCTGTGTGTGTGTATACCTAAGGTAAAATACTATGTATTAGTCATTATTCTTGAAAACCCATAATCAGATTGGGGACCATTGTTTGGGACAGATGAAAATATGGGATCACACTAGCTTTTCTTCTGGAATTCAGTCTGTGCTTTTACTATTAACAAAAATAGCTTCAATAGGGTGAGTGAGGTGGCTAAGCAGGTAAAGGCGCCTGCCACACAAAGTGTGACCATGTGAGCTTGGTTCCCAGGATCCATATGCTAGAATGGGAGAACTGACTCCTGCCAGTTCTCTGTGTGCTACAGGTAGGTGCTAGAGCATCAGCTTAAGGGGTTGAGGGTGGGGCGTGCACAGAACAGATTGAGCGATGCTGGAGATGGAGTGGATTGCTGCTGCAGCCCTGCACCTGTGTTCATCACATCATGAGTGAGCATCTTGGCGTTCGGCATTAGCTCAGTTACTGCAATGGCTAGCTTTAAGTATCAACTGGACTGGATTGAATAATACCTGGAAACCTGGGAAAGCGTCACTTTGGGCTGTGCCTGCGAGGGTACTTCTAGAGAAGACTAGTGTGGGAATGTCAATGGACTAACAGATCTGCTCTCAGGGTGAATGAACGCCGTTTAAATGGTCAGAATCCTGGAAAGAACAAAAATAGAAATAGCTCTCCGTCAACCTGCTTGCTGATGTCTCAGAGAAACTGTTTTTTAATTTAGAAAATTATTTTGTTTTTACTTATGTGAGTGTGTGTCTATCTGTGTGTGGGTGTGTGCATGCGAGTATAGATGTCTGTAGAGGCTTGAGAGGGTGTCTGGTCACCCGGAGCTCCAGGTGGTGTGAGACATTCAGTGTGGGTGCCGAGAACTGAACTCAGGTCCTTTGTAAGAGCAGGAGGCACTGTTTAACTAATCTCCATCCCTGGAGCCATTTTCTAAAAAATCTACTTGTTTCATTTATTTATATTTATTTTTTAATTTTTATTTTGAAATACAATTGATTATTTTTCTTTTTATATTGTTTGCTTTTATTGAACTATATGTTTTTCTATGCTCTCCTCCCTTCTTTCCCTCTCTCCTTCTAACCCCTCCCATGATCCCCACTTGTTTGGTTAGAGTTACTCCAAGGTATTTTATGTTATTAGTGGCTATTGTGAAGGGTGATGTTTCTCTGATTTCTTTCTTAGCCCATAAAAGTGGATGTGTGCGCGCGTGTGCACAAACACAAGGAGAGGTCAGAGAGCAACTTTGTGGAGTTGACTCTCTCCTTCAATCAGTACATGGGTTGCAGGGCTCAGACTCAGGTTGTCAGGTTGCCAGTGTGCACATTTGCCTTCAGAGTCCTCCACTGACCCTCAGAGGAGTGCCCCCTCAACCTCCCCCCCCCCCCGACCGCAACTCTTCACAGCACAGAAGCAGCAGCAGCCAAATGGCAAGCGCTCCCTACCTTTTGGGGATTGTAATTCCTACTAGTTTTGGAGTTACATACCTTTTGAAAATTAAGGGACAGGTCCGTGGACGTGACTCAGTGGTAGAGCAAATGTCTAATACACTGGGGACCCATAATTCAATCGATATCGTTCTATAAATAAAATCAGGCAACGAGTCCAAGCCCTCTCTCCAAAAGATTCAATGCACATAGATTTTTACACACATGTTTTGTACAGTGCTTTTGGAGTTAAAAAAAAACATCTATAGGTCCAGGCTTATCCCAGGTCTTCTTGATGGGACTTAAGAAGGTAAGAGGTCTAAGTTATTTGAAAGCAGCTGTTCTCAACCTATGGGTGAGGAGCCCTTTGGCAGATCTCATATTAGATATCTTGCATATCAGATATTTATTTACATTATGATTCATAACAGTAGTAAAATTACAGTTATGAAGTAAGCAATGAAAATAATATGACTGGGGGTCAGCACAGCATGTGGAACTGTATTAAAGGGTCGCAGCATTAGGAAGGTTGAGAATCACTGCCCTAGACGCTGTCATCAACTAGTTAGGTTACCTTATTCCAACCAGTGAACTTGTGAACTTTGGTGTGCCTCAGTTTCCTTACCTGTCAGATAGGAGCTTGCTACATCTTAGTCTCAGCAGTCCGGTTTTAGCTAATTGTATTCTGACTCCCCAGTCTATTTTCATGAAGAGGAACTTGAGTTTAATTTCAGGAAAAGCTTGAAATATTTTTTTTTCAAAAAAGAGAACCAACTGCAAGTGAATAGGTCTAAAGACATTATGCTGTCTTTTGTTCCTGCCGACATGCATCAGAGGGCCTCTCATGTGCCTGTGTCTGTGTAAAACACTGGTGTTCATAGACAAATAAGGTTCCATCTTTACCTCTACGACAGGGGAGCTTTCCGTGCATTTACACATACATATTCTGTTTTGAGAAGCGAGAAAATGGCCAAGTTGTGAGTTTCCCTGGGCCTGAATAAAAACCTGCTTAAATGGTCTCTATTCAAGCTTTTCCTGGCAGCTATGCTTCTAATTCAGCTCCCTCCTTTAAGGGGAAAAGCTAATGTATGGAGAACCAGGCTCCTTTCCTATTCTGCAACTCTGTGCTTGCCAGAGACCAGATTTTTTAATTCTTAAAGGGACCAGGCTTTTCTTCCCAGAAACCTTCAAAAACACTCTCAACAACACAGCGCAGAAGCTGACAGGCCATGGTTTCCTCACCCCACATTGCTCTCCAGACTTACAAGACAGAGGAAAGAGTCCTGCAGGCTTGAACTGGTTTATGAAGGATACAATGGAGCACTGAGACATTCTCACTTTTATTTACTTATTTGATAATCTGCTACTTATTTTATTTTTCTGCCTTTGTTCAGTCTTAGTCTTTCTCCCTTTGATACTCACCTGATTGTGACAGCATGATTACTTAATGCTTACCTGCCAAATTAACTGGCTTATTTTACCAACTGGGTGGATATACAATACCTTGACACTTGATATTTGAGTATTTTACTGACTGTAAAAAAAATGTCCCTGGTGATATCTCATCCAAAGGCAAACCCCAGGGCTCCCTTTACAAAAAAAAAAAAAAAAACAAAACAAAAAAAAAAACCCAACAACCTGCATTTGTTGCTTTTGCATTCATAGAGCACATTTAGTTATAATACATATTCTACTGTAAGATAAAATTAACTGGGATTCTCCTTCCACTTACAAAGGGTGAAACACACATATACACACATACATACATGCAAACACACACACACACACACACACACATATATATATATATATATATATATATATATATATATATTCCAGTTGAATTTTGTAGAAATTGCTCTGCCATCCCATAAGATGAATATGGCTTTGTTCACAGACCTGGATTGGGCAAATTAAGTTATTTTTGTCTGACATCTTTATTATATACAGTCAGCAATGAATAAATAAAATATTTCTCAAATACTAAACAACTGTTTTTGTTTTTCTGAGACAGGGTTTCATAGTGTAACAGCCCTGGCTGCCCTGGAACTTGCTCTGTAGACCAGGCTGGCCTTGAACTCACAGAGATCAATCTGTCTCTGCCTCCCGAGTGCTAGGATTAAAGACATGTGCCACCACTGCCCAGCTAACTGACTTCTTTTGTGATACTAGTGATATTTCTCTTGTTTTATCATTCTAGAAATTAAAACACTGCCCACCTATAGCATACAAATTTCTTCTAATAGATAAAAGTATAAAGGAGTAAATGAAAATTAGTATAAAGGGTAAAATGAAATGTTTATTTTGTTCAAACAAACATGAATTTTGAAACATATCTTGGACTGTAAGAGAGTGGCATGCTTGCTATTATTTTTTCCTGTGATAGAGTTACGTATTCTAACTAATGTTTGTAGCCTCCTCTAAGAAGACAAGATTTGGGTCTCAGAAAAGATCAAGTTATATGAATTTCTCTAGGACAATATAAAAAACTCTAAATGGCCTGACAAATTAAATCCTTCCTTGCCACATATGATACTGTCATAGTTACTGTTATATTGCTGTGAAGAGACATGACAAAGGCAATTTATAACAGAAAACATTTAGTTGGTGGCTTGCCAACAGTTTCAATGGCTTAGTCCATGATCATTTTGGTGGGAAACATGGTGGCAGGCATGACAGCATAGTGCTGGAGAAGGAGCAGTGAGAGAGGACTGGGGGGAGGGATAGGGAGAGAGAGGAGAGTGCTGGAGAAGGAGCAGTGAGAGAGGAACGGGGCAGGGGGGATAGGGAGAGAGAGGAGAGTGCTGGAGAAGGAGCAGTGAGAGAGGACTGGGGGGAGGGATAGGAAGAGAGAGGAGAGTGCTGGAGAAGGAGCAGTGAGAGAGGAACGGGGCAGGGGGGGATAGGGAGAGAGAGAGTGCTGGAGAAGGAGCAGTGAGAGAGGAATGGGGGGGATAGGGAGAGAGAGGAGAGGCGAGGAGAGGTGAGGAGAGGAGAGGGAGAGAGAGAGGGATGGGGAGAGAGAGAAGAGAGGAGAAGAGAGAAGAGAAGAGAGAGGGGAGGGAGGGAGGGAGGGAGGGAGGAAGGGAGGGAGGGGGGAATAAGGGAGGGAGAGACTTGGCTCCTTGTGGACTTTTGAAACCCACCCCCAGTGACACATCTATAACAAGGCTATGCCTTCCAATTCTTTCCAAATAGTCCACCAACTGAGAATCAAACATTCAAAGATATGAGTCCCTGGGGGCCATTTTCATTAAAACCACCAGATTCTTGTGGTTGTTGTATTGGTTTTTTACTCTTTGGGGACCTGCTACTCAGCTCCCAAATAAACACACGGTGACTCATTCTTACCTGTGAAAGCCCAGCTTTGGCTTGGCTTGTTTCTAGCCAGCATGTCTAACTTGAATCAACCCATTTCTCCGCCTTCTACATTTTGGCTCTGAGCGTTTTTACCTTTCTTTATTCTGTATGTCTTTCTTCCATTCTTATTCGCTGGCTGATGGTGTGGGTGGGTGGCTGGTCCCTGGTGTCTTCCTCTCCTTCTTTTCTCTCTCCTCCCTCTCTCATTCTTCTCAAGCCTAGATTTCTCCTCCTATTTTTTCTACCTGGCAGCCCCGCCTATTTCTCTCTCTTGCCTAGCTATTAGCTGTTCAGCTTTTTATTAGACCAATCAGATGTTTTAGACAAGCAAAATAAACATAGCTTCACAGAGTTAAACAAATGCAACATGAAAGAATACAACACATCTTTGCATCGTTAAACAAATATTCCAAAGCATAAACAAACCTAACATATCTTAAACTAATATTCCACAAGAGGCCATCTTTGTTTGGGCTTCTACGAACAAAGAAGGAAAGGTATGAAAAGCACAAGAATACAGCAATCTGATGAGAGGCTGGAAGCCGAGGTGGATGCTTTCTGTTTACTTAGTAAGCACTAACTCCTGAGGAGCAATGAAGACGATGCTTAAATGGCATTTGGTGACGCTGGGGCCATCTTGCTAGGTTTTATTGGCCAGTGGTTTAAAGCACAAAAACCAACACAAGTAGTTTACTTTCCACTTGACCCATAGGCTTTGTCTTTACTGATTATGATGTTCTAGAAATAATTTCAGTCCCTAAACTTGTCTAACAGTGGTTCTCAAAGTGGGGAATTCACCCGATTGTTTTAGGGGATATACAAAATAAAACTATTTTCATGCTAACAGCATAGAATTATTTTCTTTGTAAAAATCTCTCTCTCTCTTTCATTCTCCTCACTCTGTATATTTCTTGTTTCCTTTACGTGTACAAAACCGGGCTTATTAACATTTCATCATGGAGTGTGTATGGGGTTCATGACCCCCTTCCATCTTGAGGATATATAAGGAGTTAAGAGTTGCTAGGGGAATGGCTCACAAGCCTCCACCCCTCCCTGAGGAGCTATTGGCAGTTAATAGTTGCTGGGAGAAGGAAAGACATTTTCTTCAGTGTTGTAGCCACTGGTAACTGCCCATGTTTCCATAAAAACCATCCTTCCATGCTGCACAACTCCATTAAAACTCACTGCATCACCTCACCCCCATAAAAGGCATGAAAAAAAGTAGAAAGAGAGGTATTTTGAAAGAGGAAGTGGATCAGCAAGAGGAGGAGTGGGGCATGAGATTGTAACAGGGGTGAATTTGATCAAACAGCAATGTCATATTGTGTATAATTAATACACACTAAAAAAAGCCCAGGGAGAGAGCATGATGACACTGTCCAATCCCAAGAAGCCACATAAAATAAGTCAGGGATGGTGATGTGTGATTGTAATACCTGTGCTGGGGAGGAAGAGGTAGGTGGAGCCCTGAAGCTTTCTGGTCCTACTTTGTGGTTTTGAGGACAGTGAGCAACAACGCTGTGTCAAAACATGGTGGGGCTGAGGAGGTGGCTCAGTTGTTAAAGTGTCTGCCTTGCAAACATAATGACTAAGTCCAGATCCCTGGAACCTCCATAAGAAGCTGGGGGTAGGGTGGCCTCCTGGGACTCAGCACTGGGGTAGTGGGGAGGTAGGGACAGGCAGAACTCTGAAGTTCATTGGCTAGCAGCTTAGTTGAAGTGATGATCTTCGGATTGAAAGACTCACAAGCAATGGTTGAGAGTGATCCTGTCCCCGACAGTCACATGTACACACACCCACAAACACTCATGCTTCCACCCATAGTAATAAGCACATACATCACACATATCACATGCATACACAGAAAAGGTAGACAGCACCTGGGAAGGTTTGTCTGCTGGCCTCCACACGCGCATACACACACGTGCACCTGCATTTGCACACACACGTGCACCTGCATTTGCACACACAAAAAGAAAATATATCCCCCTTTCTTGAGTCTACAGTAGTGTTTTCCAAAAGTTCCGTGCTGTGCAATACTGCTAGAGACTGAAGGCAGCGGCAGGCATTTGGAGGAGCTGTTTTCATTAAACCAGACATTAAACAGATTTACAAAAAGATAGGACAGTCCACTTCTCGCTGTGTTTTTGGTGTGTAAAATACAGTTGTTTTGTGAAGCAGTGTCCTCTGGACATCATAGCTATTGCACACGTGAGCTCATAGAAGCAGTGGTTACCTAATCCAGACTTGTGCAAGATCAAACGAGTTGAGAATTTAGGTTCTCTCATGCTCACGGGGACACACACGCACTCACAATAGGGCAGGGTACTCACCAGCTCTCCAGGGGCACAAACTGGCCTTTGTCTGGCCCAAACATAGTGAACGCAGGCAGGGCTGGGGCAGACTGCTTCAGGATACAAAAACAACAAAGCTACCGAGAAACCCTGTTTCAAAAAACCAACACAACAAAACAAAGCAACCCTAAACCAAACCCAGAAGTATGACAGGGAACTGTGAAAACAGGCGCATGACTCTTTACGAGAGAGGCCGAATGAACGGTTGTGAATGGCAGATCCCTGAGAGGAGGATGTGGGGTGAGGGTCTGGCTCAATTAGGGGCAGGTGGCGGCCAAACTCAGTGTGGGGGAGGGAGGCAGCAGCAGAAATTCCACTCCAGTTGGATTCTCTTAAAAAAAAACACTTCAGGGCTTCAGGGTTTGCTTGGGGTTTTGCTTTTGTTGTTGTTGTTCTGTTTGTTGTCTTCCCGTGTGTGTACCCCTCTCCTCTGCACTCTCAGACTAAATATAGAGATAGAGCAAACTAGAACAACAGTGGGGTAGTTTAAATTTCCTTTTGTCTTTTATGTCCAGGAATACTTTTTCATGGTGATTTGTTTTAAATGTTTGTACTTTGGTCAGAAAAAAAAACAACTATTAAAAAAATTCTAGTCCAAGAGTAGGCGGGACCCCGAAGACCCCACCAGGAATGAGGCTCTAATGACAACGGATGGCCAATGGGGGAGGAAGAATCTCTGTTCTTTTCTTTTCTCTTCTTTTTCAATAACAATCTTTCAATGAGTATGGGTGGTTTGCTCGATCGTGTGTCTCCACACAGACACACAGACATATTGGTCTCAAGGTGCCTAGTGCCCAGGGAGGCTAGAAGAGGACATCAGCTCCTCTGGGATTGGAGTCACAGACGTCTGAGAATGCTCATATGGGTGCTGAGAGTCGAACCTGGGTCCTCAGGAAGAGTAGCCCATGCTCCGTAACCACTGAGCCATCTCTCCAACCCTGAAGTCATTTTTCTTTATGCCTGTGGGACTACCGTGGGTGACTCCATGCTCATGCGCATATGGACAGCATTAACTGAACTCGAGGGGTTAAAACAATAAGAAAAAGTTAAAAAATTATAAAAGGAAGCTGTTAAGTTGGGAGGGAGATGAGATGAGGGCTGGGTCCTGAAGGGAGATGAAATGGAGAATGAGAGGGATGAGCAAGCTACAGGAACACCCGGGTGGAACAGTCAAAGAATACGAAGTTTAAAATGTAGCTGTTTTATATTCAACATATTCTTTATTACCAGTATAATACTGGTACCTTCCTGCCAATTACTAGAAAACCTTTTATGACACCAAAGCCTCAGTTTGCATTGATAACAAGGTAAATATCAACAGACAGAACCATGCAAGTCAAAGGTTTTTCAGGTCCTCAGTAATATTTGAGAGCGCAAGAGGTTCTGAAACCAAAACGCTTAGGGCCTGCAGCACTCCTGACACACACAGGCTGACCACCGAAGGCAAAGCAAGAGGAGCAAGGCGTGCAGGGCTCCGGAAAGCAGCCACTACAGAATCTAAGCACTTTGTTCTCCTGCAGAATGGCAATACTGCATCTCAGTTTCAACATTGTCACAACTTGATGCTTTACAGCAAATTGCTGGTGTGACATTAACCATTCTCTGTCAAATGCATCTGCTTAAATTTAGCAATGCAAGGGTAATTGCCATGGCTCTTTGTAATTTGACCATTGTTCTACAGCCGACTTCTTCTCCATCTGTCACTGAATTGGAATATTTAACCATTGTTCAGTATTCACACAGGTGAAGTTAGTGGCATTTACCATTTGTTCTGCTTCTTTGCATATTTTGTTGGTTCTGGAAGATAAACAGTATTTGGCCAATTGTTTAGTGCAATTATCTGTGATCATCTGGAATTCATAACTACTGTGTATTTGTTAATTAACTTAAAAGGGTCCTAGCTTCAGAAAATAACTGTTAACGGTGTTGATGGGACTGTAGAATTTTGACATTCGAGCTGGCTCCCCTAATTATGTTTCCTTTACTCTGATCTTAGATATTTTGTTCTTCCTATTCTTCACTGAGGACTGTGTCATGTTCTGAATGATTTAAATAAGAGTAAGGAGCATTTAGGAGGAGATTTTATAGAAGCAAAGTGTCGATTAATTGAGACAGTTTAGCTTGAAGAAGAGGCCTTAACAGAAATCTCCAAGCATAGAGTGCCTTATTTTGCAAAGGACAGAAAGCAGCTATCCTTCAACTCAAGGAGATGAGGATAATAGGACAGAGACTTAAAGTATAATCAGAGGGATTTACTTAAGATACACTGAATGTCTTTCCACACAGCAAAGACTAGTGGATCCTGCAGTGGGCTCCTGAAGGCAACTGTGGACTTTCTCTGGAGCCCCAGGAATCTGACACCATTTTCATGTTGATCGGTTGTAGGCAGAAACTGGGCGACAGCTTCTGGACTGATTTAGACTTTGGCTTTTCAATATTTTACAGTTTTCATTCCAACCTCTGAAAAGCGCAGGTAGTCTTTTTATAGAATTGCATCTGAATATGATAGTGAAGAATGGAAGAAAAAGAACAGATCACACACACACAGAATTCCTGTAAAGGAGTGCTTTCTGCCTGTCTGATTCTTCTCTTTTTCCTACAGTTTATAGTCTGCCCATGCTCACGGCATAGTCTATGTATCTGTTTGTCTGTCTATCTTCTAGTTAGTTTATCAGTTGAGAATTTTATATATGAATATGAAACTTTAACCATATATGAAGCTTTATCCAAATCCAGCACCTACTCTCTCTCTTCCAGTGCCTCCCAATTTCATCTACTCTTTTTAAAAACCACTTAGAGGTTCAAGTATGTGGGTGGCTGTAGATCCGATCATTCGCTAGACAATAGGCAGCCCATCAGGGGCTGGGTTCTTGAAGAAAACTCCTTGTCCAGCATCCTGGCTGAGGAGCTATTTTTATTCATTTTAAATCTATTACACCAAATACATATTTTTAGTGTGTGTGTGTGTGTGTGTGTGTGTGTGTGTGTGTGTATGTGTGTTTTGAGTTTAAATGGAGCTGCTCACAGGAACTGACTAGGGTGAGGAGTTACTCACAGGAGCATGGGCACCTTACCAGGGGCTACACCACTGAACAGAATGCCCCTTTCTCTCTCAGCTACCATTAACTACTTACAAATGTTTAAGGAGGGGTAAGGCCTCCTGCTCCCGTCCCCTTAGCGACTGTTAACTGCCAATAAGTCCCAGGAAGAGGTGGGGCCTTGTAAGCCCCTCCCCCGACTCCATAAAGGAATTTGACAGGCTCAGTCTTGGGAAGGTCTTGTGTAGGTAACCACAGCTGCTGAGTGCCAGGGCCAGGCTGAGGAGAGGACTCTGGGTAAAAGTGCTTGTCCTTCAAGCTTGAGGACCTGAGTTTGACTCTTAGAAGCCATATAAAGTTGGAAGGAGAAAAATCACTCCAAAAACTTGTCCTCTGGCCACCACATGTGCACCAGGGCATGTGCCCCCCTCCCCCCGCATCATGCACATACATAATAGTATGTAATAAATAAAATAAAGAAGAAGGCAATTGTCATGCCATGGCCAGAAGACAATGTTCCTAAAACATTCTATCCTTTCTCCTGGGTCTTCCATTCTTTCATCCCTTTCTTCTGCAATGTCCCTGAGCCTGGGACACGGGTAGAGATGTCCCCCTGAGGGCGGAGAACTCCACACTCTTATTCTCAGCAGAGCTCTGCAGTAAGCCCCGCCCACTGCAAAAAGACGCTTCTCTGACTAAAGCTGATAAGAGCACTAATCTATGACAAAGTGAAGTCCATGTGACAGGCATGCCATGCCCATTTACCAAACGACAACAGTAAGCTTTGCTACTGGGACCTATGTCCTCCCCAGGCATAGGCTTTGTACCAGGCGAATGGTACCAGATATGAATTCTCTCCTGTGCAGCAGGCAGGCCTCAAATCTAATCTGAAAGGAGCTGGTTACTCCCACGGCAGTCACGCTCCTGCTGTAGTGGTGGCCATGTCTTGCCTGGAAGGTGGGTATTATAGCATGTAGGGTGCACAGCTGGCTGAGACCTTTGTTGACGTTTCTCCTCTAGCAGCCGACATAGCAACCCCGGGCACTGTGAAAGCTTGACAGCAGGGTGGAAGCTTCCAGCTCAGTTCCAGTCTAATTTATCCACGTCCTGCCATCGAATGTGTGGTGGCTTAATAGTATCTTACCATCTGGTTCTGGTGGGCAACCGGCAGCAGTGGCTATAGCCTGCATTGTTTCCTCAGCAGCCTTCTTGACCAACAACTCACAGGGAGGTCGGCCACCCCTGGCACTTTCTCAGTGAATAACCTTCTGGCTTTTTGGATCAGCTTTATCCACCGACATACGATACTGCCTTTTAAACTTTTGCTTTTAAATTTGTTTACAAAGCAGCAGACTTCCTTATGGTTTTCCCTATACTTTTAGTTGTGGTTGAGACAGAATCTTGCTAAGCTGGCCCTGGACAGTCAGTTCTTCCTATCTTGTGTTGCTGGTGTTACAGATGTATGTTACCATGCCCACATAAGTGTGCCACTATCACCACCATCTGTGTCCAAGGGTTTTCTATCTATAAAATCCAAGCTCTGATAGTCTACATGCACTAACTCCTCCTCCGTCATTTTCCTTGCAGGCCCTGGTTAGCTCTTATCTTTGTAGCTCATGAAGATGCAGAATAGTCTTTGAAAAAGAAATGGCACATTGCCCATTTTCACTTCCCTCAATCCCCAGCATTGCTGTCTGATGCAATGAGAACATATTCTCAAGAACTCACTGTAGCAAATGAAGAGATGGATCAGCAACTAGGATACTCACTGCTCTTGTAAAGGACCTGGGGTTAGTTTCCAGCACCTGTTTGGCAGCTCACAACCTGCTGTAGTCCCAGTCCAGGGGGAACTGATAGCTTCTTCTGACCTCCATGGCCACTAGGCATACTCATGGTGCACAGACATAGAGGCAGGCAAAATATATAATAAATAATGTTTTAAAGAACCCACTGTAGTTCCACCTTCCTCTATAAATTTGATCACTGTACCCCACTACTTTGACTTCATTTTTTTGTATTACCTAATGATTTTCAATGAACTCTTATGTCTGTTCTTTTGCTGGACTGGTTCTCTCTGGAGTTTCTCACAGCTTCATTCTTTTCAACAATATTTTACCTCTGAAATGACCTATGAAGAGAGGCCTTCTCACCAACAAAAGGTAAAGAAGCATCCTCAGCCTTCTATTTCCTGTTTCTTTCTACCACTTAACAACCACTTGGAATTATTTCTTCTCCCTTTATGATATATGTAGAAGCCATAACCGTGGCTGCAATCCCAGTACTCAAGAGGCAGGGGCAGCAACTATGAGGTCAGACTGAGCTTGAGGAGAGTTAGGGCTGCGCGATGTCTCAACAAACCACAAAAATGATGTAGAGTATTTTTGCTTTTCGCCCTCCCTCCCTTTACCTTCCCGCCTAAGTGATTGCCACCATGGCTGCAATGACGGCCTCTGAACTTGCTCTGCCCCCAGTGCTATGTTCATCACCCAGAGGAATCTGAAAAATGGCAGTCAGATCACGTGAGTCTCCATTTCTGTCCGGATACGGCGTACCTTTGTAACTGTAGCTGATGCTGTGCCTCCATTTCAACAATTTTGTCTTTATAGCAACTGGCCTTTTTACTGGTTCTTCAAGTCAAACCTGCTCTTGACTTATTTTTAACTTCCTGTAACATTTATTTATTCATCTATCATAGTTATCGCTTCCTGATTATCTGTAGAATACTTGGCTATATTACTACAAGGTATGATTTTTCTATCTAGTTTACTCCGGAAAGTATATACAATACCTAAAACAGTATCTGACATATGGTAGGCACATATGAATTGAGTTATGTCTCCTCAAAAGATATATTAATGTCCTAATCTCTGGTCACTGTGAATGTGGTCTTAGCTGTAAATAAGGGGCTTAATGTAATCAAATTAGGATGAGGTTATTACAGTAACCTTAGACTAATAGGGACCAGTGTCCTGATAAATGTATGTAATGACAGAGCAACAGACAATTTTATGCTGAAAACTATATTCATGTGATTTGCTTTGTATTTTATTGATATGGACCCAATTTAACAAAGAGCATCATTATCCTGGAACAATTCACGGTACTGCTTTTTCGTTGCCAGCATACCTGGCCTATCATCATCATTATTATTATTATTACACTTGCAAGACAGGTGCAGTAAATAGGTGCCAATGAGATTATGGATCACACAAAAGTCTTGTCAACAGTAAAACAAAAGTAGAATGCAGCACCTGTCACTTCAGGCTGAAAGTACTTTCAGATCCGGCTGAAATATTAACTGAGCTGGTTAGTAATTGGTTAGTTACCACTCGACTCATTCAGTCAAATCTCTTTTGTGTGTAGACACCATCTAGGAATCCCAGATTTCAATTTATCCTCCCACTGGCACTATTGTTATGCTGGGTTTTATGAAGACTGCTTGTGAACGAGTGAGAGGTTCTCATGTCACCAAGTCTAGGAGAGAGAAAAGGAACAGCTAAATTGAATTCTATTAGGTCCTATTATTTCTAGCTTAGCCTAGAAATGGGCAATGTTGCCGGGACTTAGCAGTGGCAAGAGGAGCAGGAAGACCATGGCTCTAGAGTTATTACTGATATGATCTTGGCCAAATAATCCGCACTCACTCATATTCAAAATAAGTCATGGAAGAAGTGCTCTCCCTGCTTTACATGGTTGTTTTTTTGTCACAGAGGAAGCAATATTTGTTCTAGTGATTTAAAAGATGTAACATATTATGCGAAGCTAGTTATGATTATGGAGTATGGTTATAGTATGGACACAGTGTAGGAAAAATATTTGGAGTGGATTTCACGGTGGTTTAGGATAATTGAGTAATTTAAAAATGAATGTACACCAACAACCTTGTGACTTCATGATGATTAGGGCTCCAGGGTAATCTCAGATTTAATCGGGTGCTTAGAAACTTTATGACACGTTTCATGGAGCAAATGTTCCCTCACTTCCAGATGAAGCAATATATACTGTGTCTTTACCATGACCTGTACAGCTTAGGGATTCCCCTACCTAGGGCACCAGAGAATGAAGAAGCGAAAGACCAGCAGAGAAAAGCTAGGGTGTGATGGACTATGCACTCTGACGGAGGTGTGCCAACAGTAACCCAGAAATCCATCTTGTTTGTTTTATACATCTGAATAGAGGAGGTAGGTTTATTGGGTACCAGTGAACAAGGAGGGGAGTTTACCTAGCCTTGGTAGTGGGTATTTGTAGAGGATACATCCCAGACTGTAAGCATCTGGGAAGAGGAACTTCCATGGACATGTTCTGCACACACTGCCAGCAGGCACACATGGACCAGAGAAGGCTGTGCTATTCCCACAGGTCTAAGGCATTGTCATGCCCATGTCAGCACACATTTACTCAGGACTTCATCCATCCTTATACCATTCCCTAAGGGCTTCCTCAGATCCTTACAGTCTTTTGTCCTGTGTCCTTGCGGTTTCTCTCAGTGGAGCAGATGGAGCACATTTCTCTAACCCACTGATGGTGATTTGCTATGGAGTTGCTTTGGCCAATGGTATGTTCTCTGGCAAGATATTCCAATGTCCTTCAGATGCTTCTGTTGATTTAGCTTGGTTTGCACCTTTGTCCATACAAAGGCATACTTCTTGTAATCATTGATTCAAAGAAGCCATCTTTTTAGAAAATTTTGTTTCCTTTTGTTAAAAATGATTTTTTCTTACATAATATATCATGATTTGGTTTTCCCTCTCTCTTCTCCTCCCAGTTCCTCCTTACCTCTCCTACCCAGATCTACCCCATTGCTGGGCAGTGGTGGCGCACGCCTTTAATCCCAGCACTCAGGAGACAGAGGCAGGCAAATCTCTGTGAGTTCGAGGCCAGCCTGCTCTACAGAGTGAGTTCCAGAACAGGCTCCAAAAAGCCACAGGGAAACCCTGTCTCGAAAACACAAACAAACAAACAAGCAAGCAAACAAACAAAAAAACCAAAAAAAAAAAAAAAACCCAAACCAATCAACCAACCAACCAAACAAACAAAAAAGAAAAAGGAAAGAAAAAACCAAACAGTTTTCTAAGGGATAATAATAAAATAGAATGGCACATTGGAATTGGAGAAAGCAAACTAACCAACGGAAAAGAGCCCAAGAGCAGACACAACAATCAGAGACCCACTTATTTGCGCACTCAGGAGTCCCACAAAAACGCTAAACTGGAAGCTATAATATATATGCAGAGGACCCAGCGCAGCCCTGTGCGGGCCCTGCACATGCTGCCTCAGTCTCGGCGAGTTCATTTGTGTTTGTTCAGTTGATTTAGAGAGCCTTGTTTTCTCGGTGTCCTCCACCCCTTCTGGTTCTTACTGTCTTTTCTCCTTTTCTGATGGATTCTCTGAGCCCTGAGGAGAGGGATTTGATGGAGATGTCCCTAAATAGGGCTGAGTGTTTCAAGGTCTCTCATTCTGCTGTCTGGCTGTGGATCTCCACGTTTGTTACCATCTGCTGCAGGAGGAAGCTCAAAGCTACCTTTTTTTTTTATCATACTTATGTGGATCCTTTCATTTTTCTCAAAGGCTACTAAAGGAACAAATTAAGGCTGGAGATATAGTTCTGTTATAGGATACTTGACTAATAGGCATTAGGTCCTGGGTTCAAGCCCCAGAGCTGCTGAAGAAGGAGGAAGATGAGAAGGAATAAAAGAGGAGGAGGAGGGAAAGGAGGGGGAAAGGGAGACAAAAGAGCTGAGATGAGGGAGTCTATCTTTTTTTCAGTTCTGTCAAATGAAAGCTTGGTGCACTGATAGTGCATTCTAACCTTGACACATATATTAAAGTGACCTTCCAGTTAGTTTAGTATCTACCCCTATCTTTTAAAGCATGAACAATAGCATGATAAGAACAAGATAATATCTTTATATGCACCCATCTTCAGTCTGCATTTGCTTTGTTGATTCACACAATTTTTATAAAAAATGTCAAGAGGCACATTCTTTATCAAATTCAGTTTTGTAGGAGAAAAATAAGGCACAGGGAGGACAAATTGCTTGCCAAGGCCACAACCTAATAAATGGCACACACACATTAGGGCTTACATTGCAGCTGTCCTTTTCTTAAAAGGAAATTATCTGCTTGACCTTTCCATTTCTCCTTTAACAAGAAGGAAAATGGACAGGTACAGGAGTTGTGAATTTTCTTCTGGTGAATGCTAGATGTGCATAAAGTATCTGAACGTGTTCTTATTCGAGCCAGGACCCAGAAATGGACATGTGGAAGCATGTTCTTTTCTCGACAGGTGACTTTTAGAGATGTTGTTTCAGAAAAATACTTTGTTTTTGTTTCCCATCCTTGGTCAACTTGAGTTTGGTCTAAATTAACAATGTACTTTTTGACACCAAATTTATTTTTTTAATGGCATCTTTTGAGCAAATGTAATTGCTCAGTATAAAAGAGTGAGAAATATAGAGGTGTGTGTGTGTGTGTGTGTGTGTGTGTGTGTGTGTGTGTGTAAATTTGATTCTTACTGGGAGAAATGTTTCAATGGACAAATATAAAACAACCCTTGTAAAATCCCATTTCTGAATTGTTCTCGATTGATCTCTAATTCATATACTGGCACAATTTGTTTAGTTCATATTTATTAACAATTCACACTACAGTTTTCCATCCCCTTGCTGTTAGGAAATTTTAGGATTTCAGGACAGCTGGCCACCTTTGCTGAGGCCCCAAAGTGCTTTTTTTTGTGATTACAAAGAAAACTGGTGTGTGGCCAGAATGGGCAGCGACAGGTGGAAGGCTCAAAGGTCACTCTTTGTGCAGGTTCCCACCAGGAGTGCACACTCTCTACTTTTGTTATGTTAACCTCTTAATTACCCATAGTCCGCTGTGGGCAGGGAAGAAGGAAATTAACTAAATTGACTTAGAAGGTCCTAGCACAGCCAATTGAGACCGATGGGCTGCATCTGTATAAATTTCTGATCTGGGTATAAAACTGAAATATACTTCACAGGATTCCAGAAATTCTGAAATATCCCAAAGGTTTGGGGATCATTTCTCAGAGCACAGCTGTGTGCAGCATTCATTAAATAGACAGGTCTGCATGACCTTCCTAAATGACAAAAAAATATTTGGATTATTCTTGTTCTTAGGTAATGCATTGTTGGCTTAAGAGTAGGGGGTGCTACCAGGGATAGTGTGTGTGTGTGTGTGTGTGTGTGTGTGTGTGTGTGTAAGTGATGAGATTTATTACTTGACAAAGGATTAACCTGGCTAACCTTCACATTTTAACTTTAAGTCAATGTTCTGGTCATTAATGAACATTTTTCTGGGTGTCTTAAAACTTTTGTTTTTGCATTTTATATATTTCTCTCTCTCTCTCTCTCTCTCTCTCTCTCTCTCTCCCCCCCCCCTCTCTCTCTCTCTCTCTCTCTGTGTGTGTGTGTGTGTGTATACACCATAGTATAAATGTAGAGGTCAGAGGACAACTTGTAGAAGTAGTTTATCTCCTTCCACTGTCTAGGACCTGGGCACTTAAATAGGTCACCTGGTTTGGACGCTGGAGCTTTTAGCTTTTACCCACTGTGTTGACTCAATACTCCCTATTTTGGTTCTCTTAAATTCAATCCCATAAAGAATTTATTCTTTGAAAAAGTATTTGAGATTAATGACTTCTATTAAAGCAGAACAAATGCATACACTACCCCATGGAGACATTTTCAAATGGCCAATTTTCTTAAATTAACAAGGATTTGTATTACTAGTTAGAACTGTGTTCCACTACACACATACACACACAAATCTTAAATATTATATAATATTTATATGTTAATTTAAGTTTGAAAAATCTTATAAAGTCTTTGTAATGGTAAAAGTAAATCCGAGTTATGGCACCATTGTTATGGTTTAAATAAAATGCTGCAGATCCCCAAGTGGCTGCAATGGGCAGCAGGCCATAAGACCATGCTGCAGGTTCCTGAAGGGGTGGCAGGCAGTGGGCAGCAGATCCTGAGACCATGCCAAAGGTCCCCAAAGTGGGGGCAGTGGGCAGCAGGTCTCAAGAGCAGCCACAGTTCCCAGGTAGGGACGGCTCAGTTCCCCAGGTGGCTGCAGTGGGTCAAGAGGGGAAGCAAGTCTTAGGCAGGGAGCCACATGGTGGGTGAAAGACCTCAATGGGGCAGCCAGTCCCACAAGGAGAGAAAGATGGATGGCCACACTATGGAGATTACACTGCAGGTTTCTGAAGGCAGCTGGTCCAGGGCAGGGAGCTACACACAGATGAGAGACAGAGACATGGATAGGCACACCATGCAGAATGAGGTTGGATATTTACTTAGTGGGTTATAGAGGAAGAAGGGGAGAAGAGCAGAGAGAGAGGCAGAGACAGATGGACAGAGAGAGAGAGAGAGAGAGAAGGGGGAAAGTGAGAAGTGGGAAGAAGAAAGAGACAGAAGCAGACAGAAGCTGCCTCTTTAAGAGGAAGACAGAAAATCAGGCTGGAAGCTGAAAACCAGCTTGCCTCAGCAGAAGAGGGAGGAAGTGGGTGTGGATTGTTTCTTAAAGGGACAGAGCAAACCATTACAGTTTTAGTTCTTTATCTCATAAATTTGTGTTAAAATAAATTTTTGCAATGCTGAGATAATTTATAGTCTTAAATTATAAACATTTCATATCTAATTCTTTAAACTACAAAAATATTTGGTTCTATTGAATATATCTTAATTGTAATTTTAAATTACATACAATATCTATATAGATCTTTCAAATTTGCCAGGCATGGTGATACATGCCTCTAATACCAGTACTCAGGGAGGCAGAAGCAGGCAGATCTCTGTGAATCTGGGGCCAACCTGGTTTACAAAGTGAGTTCCAGGGCAGCCAGAACTATACAGAGAACCCCTATTTCAAAAAATCAAAAAAGAGAAAGAAATTTAAAAAGAAAAACCAAACAAAAAATGTTAAAAATTTGGGGGAGGTAGGTAAAAAAGTACATGTACTACTGATATTCTTAGCTGGGGAAAATATAGTTAGTTGACAGACAGGAAACTTTCAAATTAAAAAAAAATAGTTGCAATATCAGATTTTGAGAAATGAAGAAATTGAGGTACAAAGAGATTTAGTAATATGTTTTAAGAGTAGGGATTCAGGAGAAGCAAGCAAACCCTCCCCTATTGGGCTATGATATGTGAAGGATACAGCATGTAGATGCAAATCCAAGATCTTCAAATACAGGAAACGCTGGGTTGATGCTACGTATTATAGAAGATGAGCAAGAATGGTAGGCAAAGAAAGGAAGTTGACACATGTAATTCCTTTTAGAAGAATGGCATTTATCAGGAGAAAAGGCCTTTGGTGCCATGATTATACTTGGAGATAGGAGGCAGAGCATTAGAACTGAAAGAGGTTCATTAAGAATAAGAATATGAATGTGAGGGAGAGAGGAATGAAAGGGAGACAGAGAGATACACATAAGCAGGAAGAGAGAAAGAGAGAGAGAGAGAGAGAGAGAGAGAGAGAGAGAGAAAGACAGACAGAGAGAGAGAGACAGAGAGAGAGAGAGACAGAGAGAGAGATTGGACATGAGGTTAGTAGGGAAGCCAGAAGCTCTTCACGAGGGCAGTCTTGGCAGACTTGGACACAATCTTCCCGGCAATCCTCCTGAGAAATCTTGGACCTAATCTCTTGAACAAAGAAAAGGTCTGACTTTTCCTGACATTTTAGGGGTACTGGGAAGTTTCATATCAAACTTTAACAAAGCATACTTGACAAAGAACATGGAAGAAGGAGGTACGGATTAGGACCATAAATCAAGGTCTACTGTTTGGTCACAGCACAAACTCTTAATTTTCTGTCCCAGAGAGAACTGCAGGTAAGTGTGGTCTGGTTGAGGCTATGGGACCTGCCCTAAAGGTTCAGGCCTATGTTCTAACCCTATATAAATGGCCCATCTAAGCCCCCTACTTTCGAGCTGTGTAGCTTTGAGCTTCTATATTTTCCCAACTCTCTGGCCTCCTTCCTTTCTGTTTTCATCACCAGCTGTGTGTCCCTGGCCTATTATTAAGAGGCATATCAACACAGAAGCTTCAATGGGTACCTTCTAAACTTCAATAGGAGTAGTTCATCTTAGGTCACAAGGCAAATAAAAGCTAGAGGTTTTCATATTGAGTATGATTATTTGCTTTTCTGTCTAATTTATCAATTTCCACTGTATTTTATTGATAGACATATCTGGCTCCCAAGTATAAGGTAGACAATACATTTCAGAGAAGATTTCTCCTGCTGAGACCAGTGCTATTGGTGTGGATGAGGACATTATACACTCCTGGGACATCTTGGGCATGCTGTTTACTATACTTGAATTTGTTTACTGGGACAAAGGGATGTGTGACATAGAATGGGAGGTTTGGGATTTTGTTTTAGGCCTACTGATTGAAATGAGAAGTTCTAGAATAAGATACAGATTAGGGAAGAGATTGAAAAAGTTAGTTTTTCTATACTGGTTGTGAAGAGTCTGAAATGGATAGTCAAGGTGGCCAGTGGGATGTTGTAGTTCAGGAGAAAACAAGGATTGAAAGTAGATATTTAGGATTTGTCACATATAGAGGACAGTTAAACCTGCATGAGCAGCGTGCCCAAGATGGGCTAGAGCTGACTAAAGATCAGAGTGGAACAAGGAAAGAAAGTTGCTTGGTGGGCAGGAGTTACACAGTTGGCAAAGCCCAGTATTTTGGGGAGTTTGGGGAGAACAAAGATTGTTTTAAAAAAAAGAAAGAGAAAGAAAGAAAAGAAGGAAGAAAGAAAGAAAGAAAGAAAGAAAGAAAGAAAAATTGATTTAGGATTTAGCGTTTAGGGAGCCATGAGTAACCAAGTCAATTAGAAAGCTCATTTCAAATAATTTATGAAATGCACACCCAGATGGCACGTATTTTCTTAATGGTGCATCAGGCACTATGGTAGGGCAGATTTCTAACTAGACTACTTACGTCTAGGTGATGGGACAGGGTAAGTGTTATTACTCTTTTTTGTTGGGTTTTGGGTATATGTGTATTTAAAATAGTCTACGATGACCATGGATTATTTTGATAATCATAAAGGAAAATGGTAAAAATCCTTATCAAAGGAAGGCATTGGCAACCTTGGTGTGAACAGCTTCAGTGCAGTGTAGGAAGCAAACATTGTGTTATGACAGACAGAGGAGATAAATGGGGCTGAAAAAAATGAGAACAGGGGGTGACTGACTCCCTGTTGGTGGCAAAGGCAACAAAAGAACAAAGTAGCCCGAGTAAGTAGCAGGCTTTAGAGCAGAGGGTTTTTTTTATTTTTTTTTTGTTTTTCATTCATAGTAGCAGTTCTCAAACCTTCTGCACATTTCCACTTGGAAAATTTGTTGAGGAATCCTGGGAGCTCTCATCGATATAAATAGCAACTGTTAATAATTTGGCAATTTATATACAGGATTTTAAAAATTGATTAGTCTAAAAATAGCACCCTCATGACTTCTTCATAATAGCTAAGACAACTGTTGCTTAATGTAAAAAGTATTAATGAAAAGAACAGCATTTGTCATTTCTACAAATCACTTTTAATGTCCGTCTTAGCAAAAGACAACTGGATTATTGTATTGTACATTTGCATCCAATCTATTGTAATACATGTCTTAGCCAAAGCAAATAAGAACTATCTGAGCTGACACACATGTGGAACTGGTAAAGGGGAGACCTTGGAGACCCCCTGAACGTGATTCGGAGACCCAACCCTGGTAGGAATTCTTGGACCATGCTTTGAAACTGAAATATTTACAGTTTGGGCGGAGATTTGAACATAAGGAAATAACAGTGAAGCAGAGAATTAAAATCTAGGGAAGAGACATAACTGTTAGAATATACAACTGTAGATAGAGGGCAATCTTCGTGGGAGAGGCAGGTAAGATAGAGTTGTAAATGTGGGTACTTTCCCCTTCCTTGCTGTTTTTGTTTTGTTTTTTAAGTCAGGACATCACTTTTTTAAAGACTGGCCTCAAAGTCTCTATGCAGTCAAAGAAAACCTTGAACCTCTGATCCTCTTGCTTCTACCTCCAGAGAGTTTTGTATTGCAGGCATGTACTACTATGACTAGGTTTTGTACTATTGAGGATTGAACCCAGGGCTTTTTGTATGTTAGGCAAGTACTCTACCACCTGTGCTACATCTGCAACCCTTAAGGTTTCTGTAGTAATAAGAGCAGCGGGGCTGCGTCCCCAGCACCCCGGTCGCCTGGCTAGCTTATGCCTCGAAATAACAACACACAAATTGTATTCATTTAAACACTGCTTGGCCCTTTAGCTCTAGCCCTTACTGGCTAATTCTGATATCCCGATCAACCCATCTCTAATAATCTGTGAGCACCGGTCTTACCTCTTACCGGGAAGATTCTAGCCTACGTCCATCCTGGGTCGGAGCTTCATCGCGTGTGTCTGCCCGGGAGCGAGCAGCATGGCGTCTCTGCTCCAGAGCACAGAGCTGTCGAGTCTGAGCTCACTTCCTCTTCCTCCCAGCATTCTATTCTGTTTACTCCACCCACCTATGTTTTAACCTATGAGAGCCAAGCAGTTTCTTTATTATAATTAACCAATGACCTTCCTCCATCAGGTTTCCATAACCTTCTGTAGGCACACAGCAAGATGAGATGTGCTCCGTGGGAAGGTGCAAGTGTTCCTGCATCTCTCATGGAATGTAAGGCATTCTTTTATTTCATTTTTATCTATCTATCTATCTATCTATCTATCTATCTATCTATCTATCTCTGTTTGTTTTACATACCAACCACAGTTTCTCCTCCCTCCTCTCCTCCTGTTCCCTCCCTCTACCTACCTTTTACCTCACCCACCCACTCCTCCTGCCTCTTTTCAAAAGAGGTAAGTAAGGCTTCCCATGGGAGTCAACAAAACATGGCATATCCAGTTGAGGCAGAACCAAGCTCCTCCCCCTTGCATCAAATCTGGGCAAGGCATCCCACCATAGGGAATAGGTTCCAAAGAATCAATTTATATGCCACAGACAAGTTCTGGTCCCACTGCTAGGGGACCCACAAACAGACCAAGCTACACAACTGTCACCCAGATGCAGAAGGCCTAGGTCAATCCCATACCGGTTCCCTAGCTGTGAGTCCAGAGTCCATAACCTCCCATTAGCTCAGATCAGCTGTCTCTGTGGGTTTTCCCATCATGATCTTGATGCTCACTGCTCATACAATCCTTCCTCCCTTTCTTCAACTGGGTTCCCAGAGCTTGGCCCAGTGCTTGGCTATGGGTCACTGTGTCTGCTTCCATCAGATACTGGATGAAGGTTCTATGATGACAATTAGGGTAGTCACCAATCTGATTATAGGAGAAGGCCAGTTAAGGCGTCCTCTCCACTATTGCTAGGAGTCTTAGCTGGGTCATCCTTGTGGGTTCCTGGGAGTTTCTCTGGCACGGTTTCTCTCTAACCCCCAAATGACCCCCTCTATTAAGATATCTTTTTCATTGCTCTTCCCCTCCATTCTGCCCTCAACTCGACCATCCCAAACCGTCATGTTCCCATGCTTCCACCCCCTCTCCTCTACCCCCTTCCCCTAGTTTACCCAGGAGAACTCATCAATTTCCCCTTCCTAGGGAGGTCCATACATCCATCTTAGAGTCCTCCTTGTTACCTAGCTACTCTGGACTGTGGATTGTAGCCTGGTTATCCTTTGCTTTACATCTAATATCCACTCATGAGTGAATAAATATCATGTTTGTCTTTATGGGTTTGGATTACTTCACTCAGCATGATTTTTTTCTACTTCCATCCACTTGCCTGTAAATTTCACAATGTCGTTGTTTTTAATAGCTGAGTAATACTCCATTGTGTAGATATACCACATTTTCTTTATCCATTCTTCAGTTGAGGGGCATCTAGGTTGTTTCCAGGTTCTGGCTATTATGACAATGCTTCTATGAACATATTTAGGCAAGTGTCCTTGTGGTATGATTGCATATCCTTTGGGTACTCAAAAGTGGTATAGCTGGGCCTTGTGGTAAATTGATTCCCAATTTCCTGAGAAACTGCCACACTGATTTCCAAAGTAGCTGTACAAGTTTTCACTCCCACCAGCAGTGGAGGAGTGCTCTCCTTATTCCACATCCTCTCCAACATAGGCTGTCATTTGAGTTGTTGATCTTAGCTATTCTGACAGGTGTAAGATGGTATCTCAAGTCATTTTGATTTGCCTTTTCCTGATATCTAAAAATGTTGGACAAGTCTTTAAAGTGTGTCTCAGCCATTTGAGATTCTTCTGTTGAGAAGTCTCTTTTTAAATCTGACCCAATTTTTAAATTTTATTATTCGGTATTTTGATGTCTAGTTTCTTGTGTTCTTTACATATTTTAGATACCAGTCCTCTGTCAGATGTGGGGTTGGTGAAGATCTATTCCAATTCTGTAGACTGCCTGTTTTTGTCCTTTTGACAGTGTCCTTTGCCTTACAGAAGCCTTTCAGTTTCAGGAGGTCCCATTTACTCTTAATCTCAGTGTCTGTGCTACTCGTTTTATATTCAGGGAGTAGTCTTCTGTGCCAGTGCATTCAAGGCTACTTCCTACTTTCTCATCTATCAGGTTCAGCGTAACTGGATTTATGTTGAGGTCTTTGATCCACTTGGACTTGAGTTCTGTGCATGGGGTTAGATATGGATCTATTTGCATTCTTTTACATGTCAACATCCAGTTATGCCAGCACCATTTATTGAAGATGCTTTCTTTTTCCATTGTATATTTTTGGCTTCTTTGTCAAAATCACATGTTCATAGGTGGGTGGATTTATGTCAGTGTCTTCGATTTGATTTCATTGATCCACATATCTGTTTTTATGCCAATACCAAACTGTTTTTTATTAGTATAGCTGTATAGTGGAACTTGAAGTCAGGGATGGTGATACCTTCTGAAGTTCCTTTATTGTACAGGATTGTTTTAACTATCCTGGTTTTTTGTTGTTTTTTTTTTTTTTCATATGAAGTTGAGTATTTTTCTTTTGAGGTCTGTGAAGAATTGTGTTGCAATTTTGATGGGAATTGCATTGAATCTGCAGATTGCTTTTGGTAAGATTGCATGTAAGGCATTCGTAACTGTACATATTCACCCAGGAGCCTTCCCTGGCATAATTCTGTCAAAATAAGCCAAGTTAAAGTGAATGTCAAGATTACTCTTGTTTGAAGAATTTTAAGAATATCCTGAACCTGAGATCTATATGGGCAGAATAGTGACAATAGTGGATAGATGTGTGAGAGAGAGGAGGGGAGGGGGAAGGGGAGAGAGAGAGAGGAGGGGAGGGGGAAGGGGAGAGAGAGAGAGGGAGGAGTATTTTATTCCTAGCCTTTTAAAGGTCATTTTCTCTTAGTTCCTGGCTAGCAGGATGTGAAGAATTTTGTTCTATTATATATTCCTTGTCCCAGTGTTGTGATTCATCAAAGGCCCAGAAAAAAATGGAGCCAAGTGACAATAGATAGAATCTTTGGAAACTCTGGTCAAAATCAATCTTTCTCCCTTTTAGGTTGACTTTCCCAGCTATTTGGCCACAGTGTCAGAAAGTTAGCAGAGTTCTTTGAGCTTTGATTTACTTACAGTTTTGAATTCAGGGTGATTTTCTTGTATATAAAGTTTTCACTGCCAGTCTATAACTTTTAATAGATCAATTTAGATCAATTTATTTTTAATGTATTCCCAGGCTGTAAGTCTTTCAATTATTCCTATACTCTTTATGTTTTATATTCTACTTTTCTTTTGTTTCCTTTTGGGGGGTAATAGAACAGTTTTAGCATGCTAACCTGTTTTATGTATAGTGTCTTATGTATAATGTACTTCTTTGTTTAATTTTCTTAGTGGTAACTCTGTATATACTGATGTGACACTACATTCGGCTTATATTAACAAATTGATGTGCCAACAGCTTTATTCTATCTTGATCCCTTTACTTTTCTCACTCTTAATTTTAATTTTCTTTAGTTAATGGTGTTACTCATTTGATTCACTTACCATGTAGGAAAAAATGGCAAAAACTTGAGATGACAAGGCTATTTTGTTGTATATTTCTGTATTTCTGTCCCTTTTCATTGTTTTCTTTTCTTCCTTTACATCTTATATTTTTAGATATTCCTTTGGCCATTCTGTAAGTATAAGTTTGCTACTGAGAACTTATTTTCTTCCTCTGATAATGCTTTTATTTTCCCCTTTATTCTTGATAGTTTTTATTAGCTATAGAATACATAGTCAGAATTGATATTTTTCTTTTGGTTTAGCACTTTAAAAATATTATGCCATTGGGCTGGAGAGATGTCTCAGCTGTCAAGTGCTAGGCTCACAATCAAAAATATAAAAATATTATGCCACTTTATTTTGGTCTCCCTGGATTTAGATGAGAAATTTCTACCATTTGAATTGATTTTCCACAATATGACAGTTCTCTTAAGATGATTTCATTAATATTTGCCATCAGTTTTTAGAAACTGAATTATTATGTTCCTTAGCATAAATTCATTTGGGTTTATCTTATTCAAGTTTTTCCCAAGCCTTGAATATGTTGGTTTATATTCTTCTCCAAATTTGGTAGGTTTTCATCTTTTTTTGAATACCCTTTCAGTTCTGTTTTAGACTCTTCTTCTCTCCCCCTCCTTCTCCTTTCCTCTCCCCCTCGTCTTTTTCCCTCTGTAACACAAATTGAGTGAACTCTATTATTATGGCTCCCAGTTCACTGATTACTTCCTTTCTCTTCTCCATTCTGCTGTCAAGCTCATTTATTACATTTAAAAATTTTGATAATATCATTACGTTGCATTGCTGAGGCTCCAAGCCAGGACTTCCCACATAATTGGCTGTAATCTCTGGCTCTGCAATTTCATTTGGTTCCATTTTATACCTTTAGTTTATTTACTGCTATTTTCTACCTTTCACATTTCTCAAGATAATTTTTTTACAACGTGTTGAAGAATTATTATTAATTCTGCTTTAAAATTCTTGTTGGATGACTGTAACCTCTGATTCATTCTGATATTGGTATCAGTTGATCAACTTACTTGACTCAAACTGTGATTTCTTTGTTTTCTATATGATAGGAAATTTTTCTTTTGGTCTTTTTGAGTCAGGGTTTCTCTGTAGCTTTGGAGCCTGTCCTGGAAGTCATTCTGTAAACCAGGCTGACTCAGACTCACAGAGATCCACCTGTCTCTGGCTCCTGGGTGCTGGGATTACAGGCCTGCGCCACCACTGCCCGGCCAATGGAGGTTTTTAATCTATCATGGGCATTTTGGTTATCGTGTTAGGGGACTATTAGTCTTAACTATTTATACACACTATCTCCTTTTTTACATGTATTGTGAAGATTCTTTAGTGTTGTAGGATTTTAAAATGCTGTGTATATATTGGAATACAACCTTTAAAAACTTATAAAAATTGATACATAATAAAGGCAATATACAGCAAGCCAACAGCCAACATCAAACTAAATGGAGAGAAACTCCCAGCAATCTCACTGAAATCAGGAACAAGAGAAGGTTGTCCATTCTCTCTATTCAATGTAGTTCTTGAGGTCATAGCTAGAGCAGTAAGACAACAAAAGGAGATCAAGGGGATACAAATAGGAAAAGAAGTCAAACTCTCACTATTCGCTGATGATATGATGGTTTAAATGAGCGACCCCAAAAATTCTACCAAGGAACTTCTACAACTCATAAACACTTTCAGTAATGTAGCAGGATACAAGATTAACTAAAAAAAAGTCAGTAGCCCTCCTGTACACAGATGATAAATGGGCTAAGAAAAATCAGAGAAACATCACCCTTCACAATAGCCACAAATAGCATAATATATCTTGGAGTAACTCTAACCAAACGAGTGGAAGACTTGTATGTCAAGAAGTTTAAATCTTTAAAGAAAGAAATTGAAGAAGACACCAGAAATTGGAAAGATCTCCCATGCTTTTGGGTAGGTAGAATTAACATAGTAAAAATGGCAATCTTACCAAAAGCAATCTACAGTTTCAATGCAATGCCCATCAAAATCCCAGCAAAATTCTTCACAGACCTTGAAATGACCAATAAGTCATGAATATAACACCCAGAGTGTGTAATTCCTAGAGCAAGTGCTGAAACTTGATGCATTTTATGGCTTCATATTCTAAGTAAGAAGATGTACTTTAAAGGGTTACATGTATGATTCCATATATATATATATATATATATATATATTCTTAAAGATTTATTATCATGCATATGTGTGTGTGTGTGTGTGAGAGAGAGAGAGAGAGAGAGAGAGAGAGAGAGAGAGAGAGAGAGAGGGAGAGAGAGAGAGAGAGAGACAGACAGACAGACATATGTGTGTGTGTACCCGTGGAGTTTAGAAGAGAATGTTGGAGTCCAGGAGCTGGAGTTACAGGCAGTTGTGAGCTACTTGATATAGTTACTTGGAAGTGAGCCTGTGTCCTTTGCAAGAGCAGGAAATACTCTTGACCACTGAGCCCTCCTCTCTTCACCCTTCTATACAACATTCTTAAAATGAAAGCGAGTAACCATAACAATTAAAGAACAAGAAGCCATGAATTTGAGAAGGGCTGAAGGGAGCATGGGAAGGGTTGGAGGGCAGAAAAGGAAGGGAGATGATATTATATATTGTAATTTAAGAAAACTAATGGGGAAATTAATTTTCACTGAAATTAATGGAGATCAAATTAGTGACAGCCAAGGACTGGGAATAGTGAATGAGCAGGACTCTAAAAGGGAACACAGTGGGATCTTTGTGGTGACGGAACAGATTTGTGTCTTGATTTCAGCATGTTTACACGAATTGACAGATGTGATAAAATTGCACAAAGCTATAGACCATTGGTTCGCAACCTTCCTGATACTGCAACCCTTTAATACAGTTCCACATGCTGTGGTGACCCCCAACCATAACATGATTTTTGTTGCTACTTCATAACTGTAATTTTGCTACTGTTATGAATCATAATGTTTTCCAATGGTCTTAGCTGACCCTAACAGGTTGTTACCCACAAATTGACAACCATTGCTATAGATGTATGTTAAGCCAATGTCTATTTTCTGCTTTTAATATTATTACATGTAGTTATATAGGATGTAACCATTGAGATAAACAGAGTACCAGACTGCAACTCTTTTCAACTTCCTAGAAATCTTTTATTGTTTGAAAACTAAAGGAAAATAAATTAAAAGTGAAAAACTTTGGGAAAATTATTTTTGTTCTCATTTTAATTTTATTTACTAATGCTTTACAAAATAGAATATACTATTTTATTTTTCTCCATTGTAAAATTTGAGTGTCACATAAAAGTAGTAGATGATGGGGGCAATCCGAGAGAAGATTCTTTTTCTCTCTTAGAAGTGATTTTTGCCAACTGACTCACCATGGTTGAGATGGCATCAGTATTTGATAGCACAGAAGGCTGTGACTGTCCCCTCCCTTACTTCTTGTACCTGGACCACTCCTGCTCTGTGGGTTTACTTTTCAGTAAGAATTCTAGATGTAGCCAAACACCTCCCCATGCCTGTCTTACCCAGGGTTCTAGTTCTAGGAGACAATTGCCTGTAGTCAGAGGTGCAGCATCAGCTGGACAATGGAATTCTCCCTACACAAAGTTGTAACCTTGACTAACTGAACTTGGCTTTACCGCAAGGTTTTTCTTGTGACTATCATGTTTTCTTGTAATTAATCAACATTTCCGGAAGCTCTATCTGTACAACTAACTAGACTAGATCTCTCTGCAGATGTGGAAATTGAAATTACTATGGGAATCTTGATTGTGTTACTAATTTGCATAGTGCTAATGATTATTATGTTAATGGGACTGGGAGGCCAAAGGACTGTATGTTAGTAGAATCTGTTTCCTGTTTCCAGTTCTGCAACTGTCACTGGTCAGCTTCAGCTTCTTTTGGGGGGACTTTTTTCATTCTTTTGGTTATGGCTAGAGTTCCGTTGTTTATTTGAAAGGTTATTTTTACCTCTCCGCTACTACTGAGGTGTTCCTACTATCCCAAATAGCAACCTTTTAACAAGAATATTAGTATTTCAGTATTCTATTATGGTAGAACTTCATTAGATATCAAACTAAAATAAAAATGGAAGAATGCTGTCAAATACATTTTATATGACACACTGCACACTTAGTTTGATACAATAGAATTACTAAAGATATTTTATGTGACTTGATGTCATTTTAATGCACACAATAGAGGAAATTTGGGGACCATCTGTTGAAAACGTTTCTATAAGCTAGAGTAAAGCTGACATTCAAAAACTCATCTTGCTATTTGCTTTCTTTATACCCCCAATGCTCATCTTGAGGAACTTTCTAATTATTATTAAATATGTAAGAATAAAAGTGAGACGACTTTTAGTATGTTGTGCGCTCCATTTAGCCACTACCAGTCGTCATAGTAAGCAAACACACTTAGAAATGATTTCTGCCTTGTGCTATTCATGGCATTTGATAATCCCACACCCTTGAAATATGGGTTAGGCTTATTGATTTGCTTACAGTGAACAGAATATGGCAGAAGCAATGGGATACTAACCTGCTATGCTAAGCTGGAAAAAGATTATGGCTTTCTGGCTTGGGGACACTCTCTTGTACTGCTCATTTTGAGATGTATTAGTCAGCCCAGGCTGCCTTAACAAATTACAACAAACTGGGAAGGTTAAACCACAGAAATTACTTTTCTCACAATTTTGGAGGCTGGAAACTCCAGGTCAAGATGACAACAAATTTGTTTCCCCCTAGGGTTGTTGGCAAACAACCCTTGTATGTGCTCATATGACCTTTCTTGTGTATACTCATAGGACCTTTCTTGGTGTGTTTTCTAAGGAGGAAGAAGGAAGGGGAGAGAGAGAGGAAGGGAGAGAGAGATGGGGGAGAGAGAAAGATGTATAAGTGGGACAGAGGATTAGGAGAGAGGGGGAGGGGGCTAGATACTAGTTAGTATCTTTTCTTATATTAAAATCTTATCATGCCGGGTGGTGGTGGTGCACGCCTTTAATCCCAGTACTCAGGAGGCAGAGGCAGGCCAGCCTGGTCTATAAGAGCTAGTTCCAGGATAGGCTTCAAAGCTACACAGAGAAACCCTGTTTGGAAAAATGAACAACAACAAAAAAATCTTATCATATATGGGCTCCTGTAACATGGAGGGTCCTGTTTGTTGTTGGGGTTTTGTTGGGTATTTTTGTCACAACTCTATGGAGTTTCAAGGTCCTTGCCAGGAAGCACGCTGCAACAGTGTGTCTATAAACAACACTGAAAGCTCCTAAGGCGTTTCAAGGTCCTTGCCAGGAAGCAAGCTTCAACATTGTGTCCATAGCTCCATAGTCAGGACCGCCTGCTTGAAAGAGTCAGAGTTTTCCCTGGAAGGTTGGCTCAGAAAGCTGGCATTTTAAAACAGTGCAGGTTTTATCCTGCTATGGCTGAAAACTGAAATGCTTTACTCTAGTCTTTCCCAAGCTTTTTAGGCTTTATGTGGATGTAGTTATCCTCCTGGGCGCCATTCTGTAACATGGAGGGTCCTGTTTGTTGTTGGGGTTTTTGTCCCGCCCGGTACCCCACAACTGTTTAGCCCTAAAGAAAATCACACATAGGTCTCCATAAATTATAAGCTGATTGGCCCATTAGCTCTAGCCTCTCACTGGCTAACTCTCACATCTTGATTAACCCATTTTTCTGATCTATGTTAGCCATGTGGTTCAGTACCTTTTTTCAGTGGGGCAGACCACATCCTGCTGCTTTGGTGGTCTAGGCAGGAGTGGGAGGAATCAACTTCCTCCTTCCCAGAATTCTCCTGTTCTCATTATATCATTTCTACTTCCTGTCTGGTTTTCCTGCCTATATTTCCTGCCTGGCCAATCAGCATTTATTTATAACATGATTGACAGAATACAAACAATTCTCCTGCACCAGGCTCCACCCCGCTACCCACTAAACTTTACTTCTTTGGAGGCCTTCTCACGAAATATAGTCATGCCAGGGATTAGGGCTTCAACATAGGAAGTATGAACATTAACATTCAATTCACAACATAGGAGTCAACCATGGTGAGAGGCTCCCACTAGTAAGCTTAGAAACAAATCGTTTGTGGCTTAACCAAGAGCCCTGTGAAGGATCTTTGAAGGGAATTCTTGAGTAGCTGGGCCCTCGAATAATTCACCTCCGGCCAACCCTCTGACTGCAGCCTCACAAGCGGCTGAAACATTGCTGCCAGCTTAGCTGCTCTTGGCCCGAAGCTGGTTAATCACAGAATGTGGGAGGTAATAACTGTTTGTTGTTTTCAGCTGCTTCACTTTGCGGAATGCATTACATGTAACAACACATAATGAATATACATAGTATCATTTAATGTCTGGCTCTTTAATTCCCATTTCACAAGCTTCAGAAGTAGGATATATTAGTAGGCGAGTAATTATTAGCAAGGAAGAGAAAAATAGAACACATGAGAAAGAGCTAACAACTCTCTTTTTCCTGTACGCTCTTTGTTCCAGGAAGAATTCTTATATTCTGTTCTTATCCTGATATGTAGAATGTTTTTCTCTGACTCAGGGAATCGGGTGTCTTATGAAAGCTGCCTATAAGCTTTATGATTCTACAGGTGCATTCTGGATAGGTTGTACAGAAATATCTGTTACTACAAGATCTTGTATGTGGAAATTCTTTGTTACTACAGGATTCTGCAGATGCAACTGTAACTGTGTGTATGTGTACTTTTTTTTTAAATAAACCATCGCCACATGATGGACGGGCATTTGATAGACAGCAGGAGGTAGAGGTTGGCAAAGAAACCATTTACATTTACCTTCTCAAATTTCCTCCAATGTATGTCTATCGTAAGGATTTTTTGCCTCGAGCCTCAAGGCCCAGCTCCATTGGCATGCGGGAGTAGTTACATTCGTAGCCAATTAGCAGGGTGGCACACACTCCGCCAAGAAGCCCTAGTCTCTATAAAGCCGGTATAGAGAGTGAAATTAGCTGAGACAAATACCTGTTAATCCCCGGTTCTTGGCTGGCATGGAACGCCTACTGTGCAGTGCTAATAGTTCTGGGAAATCCCAATTCCCAGTGTCAAGAGTTGAACAGACTAAGTCTGTTAAATGAAGAAATTTACAGCACATTAGCTTTGATCAAGAAATTCTAGGTGCAAGTCTCTTAAACAAATGAAGGCTGCTTGGGAATACAGGTCACTCTTTCTGGGAAGCCGTTCTTTGAGGGAGTTTATCTCAACTTTCTTTCTCATGCCAGAGCCGAGGGTTGAAGAGTGGCAGTTTGAGGGCCGAAGGGGCCGTAGCATAGTCTTATTCAATCATGAGGCGAGAACTATGTGACTATGCCAGAGTCCAGTCAAAGGGAGCTAGGATGCGGCTTGAGAACGCGAAATCTGTAACAAAAACCACAGGAGCCCTAACAGCTTCCAGGGAAGGTTCGTTCATACTTATATGTGTAAGCCGCGCCCTCTGCTGGTTATATTAAGCCATGTCCCTGTCCTCCTTCTCCCTTCCTGGGAAAATCATGTTGTATTTTCCCATCTGAATTATGTTTTTAGTTGCATTTTATCAGCCCGTTGCTGTCTATGCAAAGAATGAGTCAAGCAGAATTTAAATCGTGGCTTATTTCATACTTCCTTTCACTCAAAGCTCTGCATAGCGGTTCTCAGAGAAAGGCGAAGAATTTGGCAGTTCCTGGAGACACAACATGAATGTTCAGATTCTGCTTCTTTGGCTGAGTCCAGGTTCCTTTTTCTTTTTTGGTATATCTTTTAATATTTGTTCCACTGTGGAAGGCATTTTAAAAATCTTTTAGTATCAAGAAATGCTTTAAACTCAGACAAGCTTTTAATTCTGGGTTTAAAAATTTAAGAGAGAAGAGAGTTTGGCTATTGCCTTCAAGCTCCAGGTGAAGGCAGAGAGAGAGGGAGAGAGAGAGAGAGAGAGAGACAGAGAGAGAGAGAGAGACTGAGAGAGAGACAGAGAGAGAATATGAAGAGAATGACTGGAAGAGGAGGGTGGGATACTGAGACCAGCGAAGGCGAGGACAGGCAATAGTATGCTCTAGGGTCGTGCTGCCTTGTCTGTAGAAGGAAAGATGATTTACATTTTCACGAGCCTGGGAAAAGAAACCAGAAGTCCCACTATTTGTTAAGAGGCTCTCCACACAAGGCACTACTAATTTCTTTTTTCCAAACAATGAACAAAGAAGTATCCATTTTTAGGGACAGGGATGGCAGAGGAGCAAAATGCAGCTCTGTCTACTGGCCTGAGTTAAGCCTGCCATAAGGAGCCGAGGTAGTAGATGGTGCTGTAGAATCCCGTTTCTGGAAAGGCATATTCGAAACGACCAGGGTAAAAATGAAACTATGGCATCCTAATCTCCGTAGACATTGACATACAAAATCGAACCTTCTCCGCCTCCCTTTCTGCACAGAGGCTGGCATTGTTTGGCAGAGTTGGCAGAACTAAGACGCATGACAAGTAACACAGGTGCTTTTCTAAATTGGGATTAAGTCACAATTAGCAGAGTCATCCAGCTGGTCTGTTTGGCTAACCCTCTCTCCTTCAGTCAGCTTCAGTTGATGAAAGCACTCCCTACTAACGATGGTCACTGTATGCTCATTCCGTTAATCCCATTTCATAAAAGTCAAATCTACAGCAGAGAAGTTTCTATTGATGTTAGGCCCTAGAAAACTCGCATGCAGGCTGAGGCCATGTGTGGGGGATGTTAAGCTTTTGTAACAATGGATTCCAGCTACTCATGTTTACCAAGGGCTAGGGATCAGGACCTGTGCTGTTATTCTACAATAAAATATTATGGTGATTGCACGGGGACGCTCCACAGACAAGTTAAATCTGCAATTTGTATGCCATATAATATTGCTGAAACCTTTTAGCTGCTGTGAGCCCTGAGTAATAAAAACTTAAGTGTTTTCCTTGCCATTTTGATTTTAAAGACTGTATTTTGGCATTTTTTTCCTCTGATATACACAATATATCGAGGTTAGTGATTGTACAGTAAACTAAACCTCATAATCTGAGAATTGTTCCTTTTATACCCAAGTGCTTACCAATGCGTTTCTATGACAATGGTCAAAAGCACGAGTTGTGGAGTCAAATGGATCTGAATTTAACATTATTAGATGTATGGTGATCTAAGTTATGCTTCTGAATTTTAGTTTCTTTAATTACAAAATGATTATGATGACAGAATCTATTATTGCTTTGTGAGAATTTACTTAATGTATAAAAATTGAGCCCAATTCTTGACTCACGTAATTTCCAGGAACATTAGCTGTGTACACCAAACAGACTAGACTCTTGGGATGAAATCAGAAGGCATCATTGTTATGTGTCTCCCATTGTTCCTTCTCATTTTAAACTGGAAAACCTTCTTTTCCAGTTGTGCATAAAGCTTCAGTTAAATCCCACGAGTTCCTGGCTTCCCAGAGGAAACAGCAAGTTTCGAGGTGACTGTAATTCACAAACCCAGTTTCAAGCCAATTAATATTGTTAGCTCCCAGATATTCCAAGCCTGAATTAGAGTTAAATTTCTTTTCTCAGTTCTTCCCCAGCTCTTTGCTCAGGCTTTCTGGCCCCTTTGGATCTGAAACACGGAGAGAGAGAGGGGGAAGGAGGACCCGTTCCACGGTGATTTGTCAGTACCGGACAAATGTCGCACAGGATGAGCCCCGAGCACTTTTGTGGAGTTTGTGCCTCCTTCTTTGGTTTGAGTCAGTGTCTCTATTCCTTTTCCTTCTCTCTGTCTGGGTAACACACACAGCCTCTCAGTTCTGGAAGGCTCTGCAGTCGGCAGGCTGCTGTTGTGGGCAGCAACGACATATGGTGGCTGGGATTTACACACATTTGAACTGTCACTGGAGGGGAGTGTATTTACTTCCTAGACACAGCCTTTTAATCTGATGTGTCCAGCTACATTGACTTTCTAAAGTGTGTCAACTACCAGTGCAGTGTGTGCCATCTGCCACTGAGCACACATTAAGCTCTTCAAGTGGTGCCTGTGAGGCCATGTCATCTGGCTTGGGGAGAGGAGTCAAATCTCCCCATCTCCTGTCCCCTTAGAGATCACAACTGTGAGGTTCAGAACTTAGCCTTCTTTATAAGGGGAACACATATCCTTTTATGTAGTCTCATACTCTCTAACACAAACCCTCTTTGTGTGCGTGTGCATGCGTGTGGTTTGAATGTGTGTGGGGGAACACATGTAGAGTCCAGAGGGTGACACTGGGGCTCTGTCTTAATTATTCTCTACCTTATACATTGAGACAAAGTTTCTTGCTTAAACTCGGAGTTTGCAGACTGGGGCCATCCTAGCCAGCCAGCTTGCTATACTGGGAATACAGTCATGCCAGGCCACCATTTGGATGGGTGCTGGGAATCTAAACTCTAGTCCTTCAATGTGCACAGCCGAGCTATCTCCACAGCCCCCCAAACTCTCCTTTTATAATCTTGATGTGGATGAAATATTGAACTGGATTTATCCTCTTACTATAAACTCCTCCCATAGTACTCCAGCTCACATGTTCCTTTGAGTCTGGAGACCTGGGTTCTCAGGTTAAAATCCCCATCCTCTTACAGAGGTTGTGATCACTTATGCTTTCCTCTCGTGTAGTTCCCATTGTGACCGTGTGGAATGTTTTAAAGTAGGCTCAGAATCTTCATTCTGAGAAACTTTAGTTCTGAGTAGTGAATCTAAATAATTTCTCCTGGCACTATTGATCGTAGAGTTCTTTACTGTCAGTCTCAGGGAAAATTATGTCTAAGATATCATTAATATGCTGTATTTTCTAGGAGTTTCATAAAACTTGAGAGTCTTAGAAATATGGAACCATACAAAAATGTCTTAAAAGCTGTTCATTACAGTGTTATTTAAAATAATGAAACATGACGACAATGTCAGTGTCTAAATGTAGGTTAGGGTAGTTCTGAGTTGAACAATGGAATATTAAGTCATTCTTAAAATTATATTGTAGAAGAATATTTAATTGCTTGAATGATGCTCATTATTCATTATACATTATTACTAAAAATGAAAATATGGGAAAAAGAAATACCCATGTATAATTTTGTTTTGGTAAAAACACACAAAGCTGTATTTACAAAGACCATATATATATCCACCAAAATGTTAGTGGTGCTTTTCTGTGTGATTATACAGTTCAATAAGATGTTTCAAGTGTATCCATGGATCTCATATATTAATAATTCAATTTTTGTATTTTATGTATTCCTGCACATGTCACTATAAATAATACTTAGTTACTTCCAAGTTGACCTGTATATAGCTCCCAGGTTAAAAGAACACTGTGAGCAAAGAGATAGTATCATAACAATACTGGTTTTGCTGCCAGCACCTCTGGGTCTATAGATAGTCTTCAACATCAAGATGTAGGACCTGGTTCTAGGTTCCACAAGATAGGACTTTTGTTTTGTTATTCACTATGTAGCTCTGGCTGACCTGCAACTCACTCTGTAGACCAGGCTGACCTTGAATCCTGAGATCCACCTGCCTCTGCCTCCTAGGCACTGGGATCAAAGGTGTGCGCCACTACTGAACAGCTTAGATAGAACTTTCTAAATGGTCTTGATTTGTAAAATTTGTCGTACGGTGTTTCTAGATGTGTATAGGAAATAGAAGCTGCCCTGGGCCTGTGTACTCCTTCACAAGTCTATTCCTTGATTTTTAGCCCAAGTGAAGCAGAGCCTGAGAATTTAGTCAATTCTTTTATCATTTGCCCAAGCCTAGCTCTTCAGCTAATGGAAATGAATCCTTCCTTGTCAGCTGTCTTCAGCACCTAAACTCTAGAGGATCTGAGGGAGATGATGACTAAGAGAGGTGTGTGGTAGAAGGAGGATGCTGACATGTAACAAGCCTTTCTGTGTATATTAATATCACAAGGCTCATTCATCAAAGCCCTTCAAGTTTTCACTCAGGGGAAGGACTCAAGACTGGTGACAACAGAAGGTTTGTAGAATTACAAACTTTTCAGGGATTTTGAGCTAGGAATTTTGAGCACAGCCATGTTTGTTTGTTTTTTGATGGTTATGTATCCCTTGAAGGGGAAAAGATGAAGTCACGAAGATCTGCTAGGAGCTTGTGGCAAGTCCAAGGTCTGGATCCACGTGGTGGAAGCATAGATGGGAAGCAAGTGGGCAGAGTGAAGTAACTTGGGGCACAGCACTGATGAGACTTGGCTATGGCCTGTGGGTTCTGAACATAGCTTATGGATATGGGAAGACTTCATGGTGAATTATGTGAAAGGAAACATGTTAGGTTGGGTAAATGTAAATTATAGTGTGAGTTTCATTCAATCTTTTGAAAATATGGAGTGACTGCCACTTAACAGGCATTGGGTAAATATTTGTTGACTCTCTGAATGAATTTTAGCCTAATAAAGGAATGTCGCTGGGCTGTTCATATAAATAAGTTGCGCAACATAATTGTAACTTAGCTATAAAACCCAAAGGGCTATTTAAAAAAAAACAAATCTCCTTCTCATCACAGTGGGTTTGTGTGCTGCTTAGCTGGTCAATGTAGGAGGGTCTCTTGAAGTTGAGGTAGTGATAAACGTGGGCGGATGGCAGGGAAACACAGTAGAAGGAGCTTGCTGAAGTGACCACATTCTTGGCTCACATTTACTCTGATACCTTTGTAGTTACATTCTGCCAACAGTTCTCTGTGAAGATGTCATCATCTCTCTGAAACTGGCTTTGTGTGTGGAGGGAGGTGGCCATGGAATAGAGAAATAGCAGATCTTTCTGGGATGCCATTTCAACCAAGTAAACCAACACTTTTGTCCATAGATCTGGAATTTAAAGAGGGTTCTTCCCTTCTTTCTGCGGAGTTTCATGGGAATTAGAGTTTGTAAAATAGAGGAATGAGTGGTTTGGGTCAATATGTCATATCTCCAAGGGCGAATTCATGGCGTTGTCATTGGGTATCTAAGTTGAAGCCAGAGTGATGTATCTTGATTGTATACATTTATCATGCTAACCGGGTAACTATCAAACTGATGGGAATGATGACCTTTTCTATGTACACACAGTGTATGTGTGTCAGCCTGAGGGCTGTGTGTCTACTTTTAAACAAATGATGGAGGATTTATTTACAGCAGCTGGAAGAGAGTAATGAGTTCAATGTTTGGAAGACTACTGACGTTCTACGAGGAACTACAAATACAAATGGGCCTCAATTAAAACATTAATCGAGTTGTAAGCTCTATTATTGAATATAAAAAGAAACAAATTGACAAGGTGGCTTGTTTTTTGAACAAAGCAACTGGCCCATGATGATATTATTTTGATGTATCTGAAATTATCATAATAGCAAAGTCCAACAATAAATAGAAAAGTGAATGGCAGTGAGAATCCAACAGAGACCGTTTCCCTAAGAATAGGAGTCAGAACATTCACCATTGTATTCACAGTATCATTAAAATATGAATAAACAGCAGCAACTTTTTATTATACAGTGAAAGAGCCTCCTACAGGGCACTGAAAATTGAGTGGTGTGTGTTTAATAAATTAAAACCAACAAGAAATGGCTATTTACCAGGATGCAGGAAGGACTCAGATAATAATGGAGGTTTCGCCAGGGATGTAAATGGAACTCACTTATTATTAGGTGGGATTTTAAAGGTTTAAAAATTTTAATTATATAGCAAAAGTTGGGAGGGGAGGGGAGGAGAGGAAGCAGTGAGAAAGGAGACTGTAGCGTTTAGCTGGTATTAAATTAGGAAGAGTTGTATTGTAGTATGTTAAGACATTTGTGCCTTATCTTGAGGTAATTTACTATGGGATTCCAAATAGGAAACAAAATGATTTCTTTGTTTTAGTACACAGCATAACAGCTGAAAATGATAGCCTTTTGCTATTTATCATTAATATTTTGGGAGTTTAGGCTAGTCTTTGGTGTTGGCTAGTTCAGCTGGTACTGGCTGGTCCTTTATATGTTCTGAATATCAGGTGATGTGACTGGCATCTCTCTCCAATATGATATCTCAGGCTCGTTCCCACGATGACTGAAGAATCACAAGCAGTGAAAGAGGACAAACCTCTCTTGGAACCTCTGCCTGTGGCCTGATTGTTAATTTCCCATTGGTCAAAGTGAGTCACAATTGGTTAAGCTCACATTCAAAGAGTAGAGAAAAAACTCTACCACTCAAGAAAAGTAACTAACAATATTGTGGGCATTGTTATTTTGACCCATCACAGTTGTCTTACCTTTGTGGAGATTGGACTAGAATATGGTAGATCCTTGTGAAACAGAAAAGTTATAGCAACCTAATAAAAACACTGTAAATAGGGAGGTATAGAAGGCTCAGTAACAATTTAGCAGATGGAATTAAAAGACGTTGATTGTAGATGGGAGGGCATGGATCGGGAATACAATTGGAATCACAGTTGTTACTCATGCTTTGGGCTTTAGGTTCTGAGTAGAATTAGATTTCCAATAGTCCTGTGGGGATAATGTTTCTTTTATTCTCTCATACATTACATCCAGACTACAGTTTCCCCTCCCTCCACTTCTCCCATTCTCTCCCCACACACCTCCCCTCTAACTCAGATACACTCCTCCTCTGTTTCTCTTCAAAGGGGGAGGGCGGCCTCCCAGAGATATCCACCAAACATGGCTTAGCAAGTTATAATAAGGCTAGGCACAAACCCTCATATCAAGGCTGACAAGGCAACCTGGTAGGAGGAAAATGGTCCCAAGTGCAAGCAAAAGAATCCCCCCCCTCGTCTGCTGTTAGGAGTCCCACAAGAACACCAAGCTCCACAAACATAACATATATTCAGAGGACCTAGCTCAGACCCATGCACGGTCCATGTTTGTCATTTATATATAATATTTAAATATAAATAAATCCAGTTATCATTTCGTTTTTCTAGATAGTTTTTGTAAGGTTACCATTTGGTTCAAGCTTTTCATGGGGATTAGAGAGATGGCTTAGTGGTTAAGAGTACTTGTTCTAGCAGAGGTTTGGGGTTCAATTCCCAGCAGCCATGTCATGGCTCACAATATAACTCCAGTTCCAGGGAATCTGATGCCAGCTTCTGACCTCCTCAGGTACCAGGCAGGCACACACACACACACACACACACACACACACACACACACACTTTTCTCTTAAAGCAAGTGCAATTTAATGGAAACATTAATGACAAAATATTTCTGTGGTCAAGGTGAGTTGTATAAATTATTAAAATTCTCCAAGGTCGTGAAGGTTGTGAAGGAATAGTAAAATCCACTTTCAAAGAGTTTTTGGGTGAATGTGCCTGAAGTAGTTGCCACTTGAGGAGCACACAGGGAATCTGGTTTTGTTCCCCTGGCGAACATCCTGAGAATGATTGTCTCCCCCAGGGAGTGGAATGCACCATCTTGACCTTCCACATTATATGTTCTCATCATCTGGATGCACTGTACTTTCTGAAGTCAAGTGAAAATGTATAAAGTGTAAAGGAAGGTTTTTTTTTTGAAAAAAAATATTGTTGTGATAGGAGCAGCAGGCTATGTTCCTGGCACCGGGCCGCCCACACGGCTAGCTTTACCCAAAATAATTACACGGAAACTGTATTCTTTTAAACACTGCCTGGCCCATTAGTTCCAGCCTCTTATTGGCTAGCTCTTACATATTGATCTAACCCATTTCTAATATTCTGTGTAGTACCATGAGGTGGCTTACTAGGGAAGATCTTAACCTGCGTCTGTCTGGAGTGGGAGAATCATGGTGACTGCCTGACTTGGCTTCTTTCTCCCAACATTCTGTTCTGTCTACTCCACCTACCTAATTTTCTGTCTTATTAAAGGGCCAAGGCAGTCTCTTTATTTAACCAATGGAATTAACACAAAACAGAAGACTCTCTCCCATCAAAAATTAATTAACCAACTAATTAATTTCCCTAGCCTATCACAGTTTCATCTCTCTCTCCTCTGTCCTCACTCCTCACTCCATCCCCAATTTCCCCATCTATTCCTTCTCCCTTCCCTTTAGAAAAGCACAAGCCTTGATCAATGGGACAGAATTGAAGACCCAGATGTAAATCTACATACTTATGGACACTTGATTTTTGATAAAGAAGCCAGTAATATGCAACGGATAAAAGAAAGCATCTTCAACAAATGATGCTGATATAACATATAGAAGAATGCAAATAGAAACATATCTATCCCCATGCACAAGCCTAAGTCCAAGTAGATAAGAGATCTCAACATAAATCCAGTTACACTAAATCTGATAGAAGAAAAGGTGGGAGGTAGCCTTGAACACACTGGCACGGGAGCCAACTTCCTAAAATATAACCCCAGCAGCAAAGACACTAAGATCAACAATTAATAAATGGGACCTCCTGAAACTGAAAAACTTCTGTAAGGCAAAGGACACAGTCAAAAGGACAAAACATCAACCTACAAAATGGGAAAAGATCTTCACCAACCCTACATTGGACAGAGGACTGATCTCCAAAATATACAAAAACTCAAGAAACTAGTCATCAAAATACCAAATAATCCAATTAAAAATGGGGTCCTAATCTAAACAAAGAATTCTCAACAGAAGAATCTCAAATGGCCGAAAGACACTTAAGGAACTACTCAACACCCTTAGGAATCAGGGAAATGCAAATAAAAACTACTCTGATACACTGGTCAAGAATGGCTAAGACCAAAAACACCAATGATAGCTTATGCTGGGGAGGATGTGGAGCAAGGGGAACACTCCTCCATTTGGTGGGAGTGCAAACTTGCACAGGCACTTTGGAAGTCAATATGATGGTTTCTCAGAAAATTAGGAATTGATCTACATCAAGATCCAGCTATACCACTCCTGGGCATTATATACAAATAAATCTTTAAAAACTCTTCCAAGGTGACTTTGATTTTCTTTCTTTGATTTTCTATTGCATTTTTCGTAGACACTTTCCATGTTGAAAAGAAGCTGGAGTAAAAGTACAAATGTCTTGATATTTATATTTAATGATCAGGGTAATTTTGTTTCACTTTCTAAAGAAAAACATTAGTTTGAACATTTCTGAAACTGCTAATGGTGATGATAGAAAATCAAATAATAATTACCAATATTTTTATGCATTTCATGTTTTTCTTCTCATGCAGCTCTATTATCCTGGCACTGTTTTAATCACCATTTTATAGAACATGTAACCAAGTTGTGCTTGCGAGATGACCCAGTAGTTAAGGATAGGTACTACTCTTGCAGAGGACCTGAGTTCAGTCCCCAGGACCCACATGGAGTGACTCAAAACTGCTAACAACTGCAGTTCCGGGGTTGTCACTTAACAGTGGTGTGTTTGTGTTTCAGAGTGACAAGGGGTGGCCTTGTGATAGCTAATCTTGATTGCCAACTTGACACAGCTGGGGAGAGGGAAACCTCAATTGAAGAACTGCCTTGATCTGGTGGGCCTATAGTTATGTTTGTGAGGCATTTTCTTAGTTGTCAATTGATATTGGAGGACCCAGTCCACCATGGGTAGTGCCATCCTTGGGCATGTAGGCCTGGGTTGCATAAAAATGTAGTTTACCTTGAGTCTGGGAGTAAGCCAGTAAGCCTCTGTTCAGTTCTTGCCTCTAGGTTCCTGCTTTGCTCTCCTGCCTTTCCTTTCCCAATGGTGGATTGTAATCTTAGCCAAAGAAATCCTTTCTTTCCTAAGTTGATATTAGTCATGGTGTTTATCATAGCAACTGAAGCCAAACTAGGAAAGATACCCTCTTCTGGCCTTCACAGGCACCTGCACTGTGTGCCTATACTCCTCCACCCCTATACATGTGGTTAAAAAAATCCTTCTGGGAAAAAAAGAACACAAAACAAAGGAACAGTGTTTGAAACACTTGAGCAAAGCTGCATAGCTGATAAACAGTCAAATCAAGAACAGAACCCATGGAAAGCTAGATTATTGTTTAAATCATTTCACTACTCATACCTCCAGGGAAGTATACTTGGTCACCCCATTGGTGCTGGTCTTTGGTTATGTGACTCAGTTTAATCGCATGGTGGGTGGTGCAAGCTTGATTTTCCATTACCATTGAGTTTGATCATGTACTTGAGTTGACAAGTGTGATTAAGCAGAAATGATGCAAGCCCGGATGTGCAATCTGCTCATGTGATTCACCATGGACGCATACATTTCTCCCACTGTCATAAGGGCACGTGCTCGTTAACCCGCTGACTCAAAGAAGCTCTAGACCTAATCAGTAACTTCAAGCGAAGCCTGATGACTCACTGATGGCTTTGAAAAAAAGGATTCTGTTTTAAGTTACTGAATTTGATATAGTCTGTTATGTATTGAGAGCTAACTGATACTCTAAGCAATATAAATCCAAGATTTATAAAGGGGGAGGGTCTAGCAATTATTATCGGAGTATCACATTTAGAATTACACCCAAGTAAACATATCTAAAACAATGAGACTGAGAAGCGTCAGTCCAACATGTGCAATGGTAGCAGAAATGTGGCAATCAACCTCTTTCTGATTGGATTTCAGATATTCACTACAGGAAAAAACACATGGTTCCAACTGTAAATCTGGCCAAGAATGATTGTGGTGTTCGTGGGCCCCAGGAGTGAATCTACTGTAATTATTATGCTAAATGAACACAATATCACACATATCTCTAAATTCACACCTCCATACTCATAGATTAGTGCAGCTCTCAGACATTATCAGAGAAGTTTCTTCGTACAGTGCGTGGTGGTCAACACAGAAACTCTTAACTATGGTCAAAGTGCAGAGAGTAATTGTTAGTGGGGGACTCAACCACATGTGGGACATCTGTATTATACCTCCTCCCCAAGACTCAGGGGCTATCACAGAGGAGGGACCAGAAATATTGTAAGAGCAAAGTCAGGGAGAATTGGAGTTAAATAGTATCTCTGAATAGGACAGGACAGCTGCATTCGTGAGCACACAGGAGCTGTGGTTACCTGCACAAAGGCTGCACAGGAGCAAGGCACTGAACATTTTAGCAGAGAGTGGGAAGAGGTTTATGGCCCCTACCCTAAACAGAGGTGCTCCTGATAGCTGATGACTTCTAAGGGAGGGCAGGTCAGTTTTCTTTAAAGTTCCTGGTAGGTCAACTCTTTTCCAGTGGGTAGCCCCATACCAGGAGAATATGGGTAATGCATATTGGCGTCAATGGGTTATTAAAAGAAGAGAATATGAAGTAGGGGCAAGTTAGGGAGATGGGATAGATCTGGAAGGAGTTAGGAGGAGTGGGAGTGAACATTATGAAAATCCATTGCATGAAATTCTTAAAGAATTAATAAAAAAGTGCCTGTTATCTGCAACGATTAACTCCGTAGTAATATTTGTATTTGATATAATTCTAGAATTATCCTCCTTGGTAGTTATACATTTTGTACCACTCTCATATATTTAAAAATCAGAACTCAGTTTTGTTCAATGTCAAGTTCACATAGCTTATGTGTTCATTTCTTGCCCCTCAACTTCCAGACGTAATCCACTTAAGAGTTTGAGAACATGTCTGCCATTCTGAAACAATATCTGAGATGGATAAGTGAACATATTTTGAATGACACAAATGGTTCCCATCCACGCCAAGCAATGACAGGTAAGGAAATGGAAAACTGGATATTTGCAATAAAAATAACTAACAACACAAAGAGGTTTTTTCTGCACCAATGGGCCAGAGATGTAAAATTTAGATAGAGATGCGGACGACGACTACCTGAGTAATGACAGACTTGGTTTTTACCCTTTTAAGGTGTGTTATTGTGCATTTACAATAAGTCTGAGAAATGTGGAAAGCAGGTCAAGGTCTTGGTTTGAACTTGCCTGTGCTTCATTCTTGAAGCTTTAGGGCATAAAATGCATGGGAGATTATATAGCTTAGACACCCCTGGTGATTGTCTAGCTTCTTCCTATGTACCCTACATTTAGTTTACATGGTGTTTTATAAAACGTATTCTATGGGTTCATAATTTTGTGAGTATATATAGATTTTGCAAATGCATGATCACTCAAAAATTCATTTTCTTGCAAGAATTCTCACGGACATCTATGTGGGAAGCTGCATTATAAAAATCTTCAGAGAGTTGTGGGATATGCCACATTTCTTAGTCTATTTGTCTACAGATACTATTCAAGGAGTAACTTCTAGTGATTTGTTATAACAATTTAATTCATAATAGATCCTAAATGAAAATAATGCAAATGTCTAGCAACTCATGAATGGGTAAAAAAAATGTGGTCTAGCCGTACAGTGGAATTTTTTTTTAAGCAAAGGACATGAGACGTGGATACATGATATAATGGATGAATCTGGAAAACTGAAAGAAGCTAGTCACAGAAGTCTACTTGGTATATGGTTCATATGTATTAAATCTCCAGAACTGGCAGAAGAGAGAACCTCTGGGAAAGATTGGGGAATGACTTCTAGTGGATACAGGAAAGGAAAAAATGTTCTCAGGTTAAATCTTAGTCTGTACAACCTTGTAAATATACTAAAAAGCACTGAATTCTATGATTTTTTTTGTGGTGTGCTTGGATCAAACCCAGTGCCTTTTGCATGCTATGCAGGACTATACATCTTAAATGAGTAAATTATGAGATCTTTGAATTATATTTCTATAGGCGTGTTAAAATTACATTCAGTATTATTAAGCAGGATTGCTAGTACTGGGTCTTAGGAATTCTTTCCAATCTTTGGAATGCTTGGTAACAGTTGGGTACGTCTCATAGCTGCTAATTGTGTTTTGGATTAAGGTATTTCCAGGGGAGTCTCAAAAATGAGTTGGAAGCACTAGAAAATCACTTCCTCCCTCTGTGATTATGGTAGAGCTTTTTGTTGAAGCTTGTTGCTTCATTGCAGTCGTAGCTTCTGATTGCTAAATTGGTTGAGGCAAGATATAGAGAAGGCCAAAATCAAAGCCCATTGAGATGATCGTGACTGGGTGTCTTTGATTCCTACTGGCCAGAGAATTCCTTCTTATTTGCAGATTGGATTTGGAGAATTTATCTTATAGAGTTAGTCTTCAGCTGAGAAGTGATGATTTCATTCAGTTTGATTGATGCGGTCCTCTCTTCTTTGTTTATGGAAGTGAGCTCATTATTTCTGTTCTGTAAATTCAGAACATAAAAATCACTTCCTTTCAACCAGCTCACAGCATATCTGGCAATGTGTAGTCTTCGATTTCACATTCAGGCTTAGATTGGTAACCAATGTGTCTCCTGCCTCCTTTCCTACCCTTCCCCCTTTCTTCCCTGTGTTATTTTGTGCAGTACTGTTTGAGGGATTATTGCAGATTACATGAAATCTCACCCCTAAATATATCATCCAAAGAACAAAGACATTCTACTACACAACCACACTATAACTATATAACTATTAGTCTCAGGAAACAACATTCATTAAACTACTATCTAACACACACACACACACACACACACACACACACACACACACACACACTCTGCAGATGTCCAGATGTCCTCAGCTATCATCCACTTTTGTTTTGGTAACCTTCCTGGAATCTCCATGTACTATATAGGTGGGCTACTGTATACATGTCTTGTTTCATTGCTGGGACAAAATACTTGACAAAATCAACTTAACGAAGGGAGGGTTTATTTTGACTCCCAGTTTGGGGGTATAGTCCATGATGATGGAGAAGGCATGGTGGGAAGCCTTAGGTGGCTGGTCACATTGTATCTGCAGTCGGGAACAGGGAGAATGCTCAACTCACTTGGTCTTTTTATTTAGTGCGGGAATCCATTCCGTGGAAGGGTGCCACCACATCTAGGGTGGGTCTTCACACCTCAATTAACCAGAGTTCTGATAGTGTTGCAAGAATTCTCCTTGGTTTTAATAATAAAAACCCGGAGCCAGATATCATCTCCCACAGGCATCCCCAGAGGCTGATGTACTCCAGATCCTGTCACTGTCTACATTAGCCATCACACAGAGCTCTGTGTTGATCTTGCAGCATTATTCTCTTCAGCTCACTTGCTGTCGTTCTGCTGGTCTCAGTTCACAGCTTTGCTTACAGGTGACTCTCTAGTACAAATTTCCCCACAGTTCTGCTCACACTATCCCACAGCACGCTGCTGATAGTAGACGCTCAATAAGGCTTTGGGGGGTTAGATTGGGGTGACAACAACAGTGTGAGATCCATGTACTGATGCCACAAAAGGTGGAGGGTCGTGGGAGAAGGGGAGGTTGAAGAGATTTCTCGGATTCATAGGTAGTTAAACCTACTTTGTTCAAGTGTAGGCTGCCAGGCTGGTAGCTGCCAGCAGACACCCAGGTGCATGCCAGCACATACAAGCCACGCATAGCCTGGTGCAGGCAGACATGTAGGGCAGCACACAGGCTTCCAGTCGGGGCGACTAGAGAAGGTAAAGGTTCAGGCCTCTGACCTAATGACTCTTTATACCTAATCACACAAAAGTGGCACTCTGCTAAATCCAGTAATATAACAGATTGCATCACTGTTTACTTTGGGGTCCCTAGATATCCGGCATCAACCACGTTTTAGGAACCTTATACCACATATTCATATCAGTGTCATGTTGTCTAAATATAAACCGGCCCTTCTGACCTTCTGTTCCCTACAGGGTCCATGTCGCACACATAAATGTTGATTCTTCTGGTTGTCTACTTTCAAAGCTCAATGTGAATTTCCAAGGAATGCCATTTTTTCCTTTACATTTTTTGGCACAGTTATTTGCCTTTTACATTCTGTTTTTGCTGTACTTGTATTAGCACAGGTCTATTTTTTTTTCAGTGAAAAGAAAGAAAAACAAATCTGTAAGAACTGGCACTGTTCCTTAAATTTGTAAGAGCTCTAAAATTTTAATCTTTTTTAACCGTAGACTTATCCCTCTGAGCTAGATTCCAAATTTTCCTTCTATGCAATGATGCTAATTGTTCCTGGCTCTTTTGTGTGTGTGTGTGTGTGTGTGTGTTTATATGTTTCCTGTATTATGTAAATCTTCTAAAATGCAAAGCTAGGGAGAGCATTTTTCCCAAGCTTGTATTCAGCAAACTGGAATTGTTAATGATGCCCTTTACTTTGTTAAGTTAAAATCCAGGTGATATTTTTAAAACTTTAATTAACGTGTGTGTGTGTGTGTGTGTGTGTGTGTGTGCGCACGCATGTGTGAGTGTACCAGTCAGGATTCTCTCCTGCCACCTTTTGGAATCTGGGGTTCAAACTCAGGTTCTCAGATCTGCTTGCTAGCATCTCTACCCTCTCGATCATCTCATTGGCCCCTGGTGATATTTTTAATGGGATGATATTCAATTTATAAATTAACCTAAAGGAAACTAATGGATTTATCATGTTAACCTTTCCTAACAGAAAACATAGCTCCATTAATTTTCAACTTTCTTTCTTTTAACTGACTTTAGGAACGTTATTGATTTTTATGTTAATTTTATAATGTTCTACATCATTAAATTGCCCCATTTGTTTGTAGTAGGTTTACCATTGACTCTTCAGATTTTACAAATAGAATATCATCTCAAAGTGAAGATAGTGTTTCTGTTTTCTTTCAAATTTTTTTTTGTCTCTGATTAATTTGTCTTGTATTTTTTGCATTGGATAATGGCTCCAACATAGTATCAACAGTAGTAGGGCATCCATGTCTTGTAACTGACCTTAGCAGGAAGGCATCTAGTATGTTTCTAGTAAATTCTACATTGGCCTTTATATGGATACTTACAAAACTGAGCAATTATTCACCAAATCCCATTTTATCCTTTTTTATTTTATTCACATGTACAACTACTAAATTTTGTTGAATACCTTTACCACTATAAAATAAGTGAATGACTATCTTTTTGTGGCACTTTATAAGACTCTAGATTGGGCCACCTTTTATTTCTGGCAAAACACATGATTGGAATATACTATTTTAAAAAGCAGGCCAGCCTAGTCTACAGAGTGAGTTCCAGGATAGTCAAAGCTATATGGCAAAACCCTGTCTTGAAAAACAAAACAAAAATAAAACAAAAAAGCCTGTACCATTTGATTCTTCATGTTAATAGTTAATTTACAATTTTTTGGGGACAGAATCATACCATGTGGCCCTGGCTGGTCTTGAACTTATGATCCTCTTGCGTGCTGGGTCCACAGGCATATGCTACATTCCTGACTATCTGCTCCTATTCTTTTAAACGTTATTCTTAGTGACTTGGTGTTTAACTTGTTTTTCCTTTTTTTATATAGTTTGATGTTATAAAATTTTCCTTTGAAAATTTTAGTAGTAGTTCACATATTTTGTATGTTGTATTTTCATTAAAATTATTTTCAATACATTTTATAATTTCCTCTTGTACTACTCTTTTATCTTACAAGTTTTTTCACAAGTATGCATTTATGTGTGTGCTCGTGTGTGTATGTGTGTGTGCACATTTGTATGTACATGTATGCATACATGGAGGTCAGACATTGATATTGCTGTTCTAATCCTGCTCCTCTATTATTTTTGAGACCCAGTTTCTCGCTGACCATGCTGTTCACTGATTTGTCTAGACTGCCTGGCCAGCAAACCTCAGGAGTCCTCTTGTCTCCATATCCTCAGTCCTGGCATAACACACACCATTCACCTTTGCCATGTCCGGCTGGATCCAAACGCAGATCTTCATGCCTGCACATTAAACCCTTTACCCCTGAACCATCTTCCTAGTCTCTGTTAGTATGCCTTTTAAGTTTCCAATTGGTAATTTCTTGTTTGATTTTGTGATTAATTTCTATTTTTATTATATCCTTGCTTGAGAATGCTGCATGTATTAGTTATATTATTTGGAATTAAAAATTAGTTATGGCTTAGACATACTAAATGGTTATGAATGTCCACATATGTTTTGATTTTTTTTTTCATTTTCGAGACAGAGTTTCTCTGTGTAGCCCTGCCTGGTGTCGAACTTGTACAGTAGACCAAGCTGGTCTCGCCTCCCACGTGCTGGGATTAAAGTCTTATGCCACGACACTCAGCCAAATATGGTTTGGAAAGAACCCTTACTCTCTGTTTCCAGGGTTCAGTATTAAATATGAACATATGTAACATATGTGAAGTATGATATATCATTATCACACTGATTTTATTGTTTAGGTTTTTCTCTTTATTAACTTGCTCATTTTTTCCTAGGATGCAGTCCTAGAGATAATTGAGAATATGACTATTTTGTGAGGGAAGTTTGTGCATTATACATGTTTCATTAGGGATATACTGTTTTATAAGCATATTCCTTATTGGTTAATGTAAGTCTATATGTATTGTGGGGCCAAAGGCTTGTTAGACATTTGAAAATGGAGTTCTAGAATGAGTAAGAATGTGGCATATTCTTTTATTCCGTGTTGAGGTGTTTGCACACATCTTTCGTCTGGAGCCTGAGCAGGTCCTATGTATAGTCTCACATTTTCTGTGGCTCAGAATAGGCCTACCTGTGCTGTGGAGCAAGAAACTTTGAACTTTCCAATTGATTGAATTTGCATTGATCAAACTGTAATCATGTGATAGAAATATCAAAGAAGATGGATTTTACCAAGAAGTCAGGCTTAAATTAAAGGAACATATATCTCTAAGTGTTAAAAGAGAGCACAGAACACTAGAGGAAGGGTAGCTTATAAAGTGAGATTAGGGCATATGCATGCAATCACTTATGTGACTGTTCCATACACACTTAGTGACTATGCTATAGGCAAAAGACGATGAATAAAGAATGTACCGAATGTCAACTTTCATCCTGAGCTAGAATACAGTCCTCACAGATCACTACTTCTTTACCTTTCTAACTTTTCACATGGGGCTTTTTAACACCAGCAGTGTTCAGTTCAGGTTTTGGAACCAAAGATTACCCAAAGTAAGGAGCTTTTTAAATGAACTTAAGCTCATTAGCTATGATGGCAAAACCTAAACCTGTCAGTTGGTCTCTCCTGAATCTCTGCTTAATGGAGACAACTGGGTCTAAGTTGCCATACTGTGGAACTCTAGACTACATATGGCAGCCCTTGGAATTCTGGGTTGGGCAACCTTGGCAGTCCAACATGATGGTTATCTAGAGGAAGGGGTCTCATTCCCTTTTCTTTTCTAAGAAGTGTACACTATAGTGCTCTTATTTAAGAGAATAAAAATGCAAAAACATGAAGACTTTTTGGGTTGCTACATTCCAGAGACTTCATTCTTTGAAGCACTATTGTGGCCATCTACAGAATGTGTACTATAATCGGAATTGCTTAGAAACTCTTTGATAATCGATGAAGTTGACCTGGAATCAGGAATGAATCATTTCCCTTCTGTTCATGTTGTTTCAAAGTTAAACTTAAGTCGGAAGTTCAAAGTTTTCCCTTTTGGCACAAAGTTTAACAGTGGTAACAGTGCTGAGGAAGTGACCAGAATTTACATTATGTTCCAAAAGACTGTAGACATTTCGACTGGGATTGTTTGGATCCACAGCTTAGGCCTAGTTCATAATGATGAACACTGAAAACTCAGCCATGCTCAGAAAGATAAAGTAAAAAAAAATGGATGTATTATTCCATGCAAGTTTTTTGTGGTGTTGGAATAGTCAGACTTCATTTGAGTTGTGCTGATTCTGCTAGGGTTTTGGCCCAGTGATCAACTGTGTGTTTGGCTAGGCCCAGTGTGCTATTTCCAACTGTAATAAAAATGCCACATAAAAGTCATCTAGACCATGGAAACTTCACGCAAGTGAGCAGAGCTTAATCTTAATGCTCAGCTCGGGTCGTATAGCGTTGTTAGGCATTGCTGTGTATTTCCCCAGTAACCCAGGCCTTTTAATGTGTATATACAGGCCAGTATGTTTTCTGTGTAAACCCACCTGTTTGTCCTAGCTTCCCATTTAGGTGTTAATCTTTGGAACTTAGGAACTTCATCTTTATGTTTGGCTGTATGAGAGAGAAATATTAAATCTGTATTAGGTACACAAGACATATTAGAGACATAAAAATTGTTCAGGACATTTTGAATGTTTAAACCGGCATCTTCATTTGCTTTCCAGTCATAAAATGAAAATGCTGAGCTAGTGAAATTACTTAGACTTGACACGTACCTGATGGTCAGTGCAGTAGCGAATCTGCTGACAGCCCTGGACACGGGGAAAAAATACCACATTGAAATGTTTGCAATGCTGTTTCAGGGAAAAGATATGTTTAGAGCAATGAAACACATTATTTAGAGGCTGTGGATGCAATCCAGGCCTTTGAAGTGGGAAGAAGATCTTAATTAGTAAGAAACGGGAAGATTGAATGTGTTCCTGGGGAACCCGACATGAAAAGGTAGGCTTATCATAGATGCAGATGATATTTATTGTGCACTGGTTGCAGCGCTGCCTTGACCGTTCAGAAGCCTTTAAAGTTGCGGAGCACATCTGCCCTCAAGTTTGCTCAGCATCTAATGAGCAGGCATTAATCATGTCCAACTTGGAGGCAGTTCATAAAGGGACAAGGAAGATGATTTAGAGCTTGGAAAATAAAGCCGGTAAGGAGAGGTTCAAACAAATCACATTATTAGCTTGACAACGAGGGTTTGAGGAGTGAGGACTTGAAGTCAGCTCATGCAAGGTTGTTTTTGTTGGGATGGCGTGCTTAATGAGAAGCTTTTTGCAGCGACTCTAAACTTTCTTTCTGTTGGTCTTATTACCGAGACATAGTCATACAAAAAGTCAGGAAGCATGCCTGAGGAAGAACATCTTTTAACCTTATCATCCAGAAGGGCTGTGCAAAGGAGGTGTAGAGAGGCCGAACACAATGTCTGGGTCTAGTGTTTGCTTAGATGGAAATGGTTTTGCAGTATTTCTCTTAATTTCAGTTAACAGATGACACACACACACACTTATTTATTATTGTATCTTCCCGACTAGACAAGTTCTACTGGGCTGGGAATTTACGTACCTCTTCTCACTAATGTACTCTCGGAACCTAAGAGACTCCTTAGGACATAAGAAGTACTTAATACCAATTTTAAAACCAGCCATGGTGACTCAGACCTGTCACCCCAGGACCAGGGAAGCTGAAGCAGGAGCATTATTATGATCTTGAAGCCAGTCTGGGCCTTCCTGGCTTAAAACATCAGAACTTGTCTCAGAAAAAGGAAAGAAATACAGTTTTACTATGCACATGAAGACTACAAATATAGTACCCATATGAAACAGATCACCCTGTACATGTTATTTTTGTACTTTCTATGAGTGTGATAATCTTTCCACCTTATTAATATTCGACATTATGTGGTTGTAGCCCTAGGTATGTAACCATTGATCTATTTGGAGACACTGAAGGTGTTTCTAGTTTTCTCTTTCCTTCCTTCTTTTTCTTTTCTTTTCCCTTCCTTCCTTCCTTCCTTCCTTTTTTTGAAACAGGGTTTCTCTGTGTTGCTCTGGCAGTCCTGGAACTCACTCTATAGACCAGGCTGGCCTCAAGATCACTGAGATTTGCCTGCCTCTGCCTCCCAAGCAGTGGGATTAGAGGCTTACTTCACCACCACCTGGCTAGTTTCTTTTTTATTTCTAATAATACAGAAATAATCATGATTGTAACTAAATACTTCTTTATAGGAATATTCCAAATGGGGATTTTTCAAAGAGACAGTGAGGTGTCACTCACTGAAGGTCTCGGTTTAGCCAGCGTTGCTATAGTCCTGCACGCAGTTGGTGACCTTAAGATCAAATTCTGCTTGGACCTTTAGTATGTGCATTTGTTTCTGTCTGAGCTACTCATACCTCCCTCCATCTTACAGAGAATAGAGAGTTTATAAAAGTTCTGGAGGAAGGAAGAAAAGTCTCTGGAGAGAGGAGAGAATTATAATATTTAAACAGGTGCTAATTTTCCTTTGTCATGTGTTATTTATCAGCATCAGAATGGTTGGTAAATTGGATCATAGCATAAAGGAAAATATTGACTGCCCTGTGAGGCTTAGCTGAGCTTTCTTTCTTTTTTAACACCAGAAAACTAAAGTTATTTTCTTATTCACAGTATCTATTGCTATGATTAAACGCCATGGTCAAAGCAACTTGGGAAGGAAAGGATTTATTTTATTTTAGAACTTTTTGGTTATACTCAATCACTGAAGGAAGTCAGGGCAGGAACCTAGAGGTAGGAGTTGATGCAGAGGCCACAGGGTGTCTCTTTCTCTGTGTGTGCATGTGTGTATGTGTGTGCTGCTTACTGGCTTGCTCCTCATGGTTTGTTCAGCCTGCTTTCTTATACAACCCAGGTGTCCAGGGTTGGCACTGCCCACAGTGTGTTGGGCCCTCCCTCTCTCCCTCCTTCCCTCCCTCCCTCCTTTCTTTCTTTTCCTCTTTTTTCCTTTCCCTCTTCCTTCCTGTGGTATTTGGGATTGAACCTAAAACCTTTTGCGTATGATAGGCAGGTTCTCTACCTCTGAGTCATAGCCCCACCTATTTATAAACTTTCTGGTTTGAAGAAGGGTCTTCATAAGTGCCCCGGAGTACTCTTGAACTTGTTATCCTCCTGACTCAGCATCCTAAATAGCTAGGATTACAGGCCTGCTCCGTCAGACCTAACTGATTCATATTTTGTGAAATTAATTATGTCTAAGAATTGTCTCTCTATAAAATTCTATCTTTCTAATACTTTATTCATCGAATTGGAAGATGTGTTCTGAAAAGCTGATTATGAAATTCATTCAGACATGGCCTTTAGGATCATATATTTTCTTCACCATACGTGGTCTTTCACTAGCAAGGTTGTCCTATTATTTTGCCATTGTGACCATGTCTGTCTTTGCTGTGGTTTGTTATGGACTCAACACAACAACTCTGATGCTGAGCATTCCAATTTGAAATTTATGACTGCACTCTCTTCTAGTTTCTCTTATCAAATCTAATGTTCTGGCTGCTGCTTTGGGATATTGATCCTTCTTTATCCCTGTGGTCCTTTATGATGTCTCTTTCGGGCACTGCCTGCCATTTTTGGACTGTTTGCCTCAACCTACGAATTAGATAAATTCCACATGTCCTCAAATTTGCTATGGTGCCTTCTGGGAACAGGAGGTGCTCCCTTTTTTCATCCTCACGATCATGATGAGGTGGTACTGTTGTAAAAATGAGGCTTGGCAGAATGAGTGGAGTAAAGAAGTAATTCACAACACGACAATGAAGGGGACTCTATCCTCCCTGGGACATACACTTGCTGATTCTGCTGCCTGCAGCACATGTCTCCCATTCATCCTCATGGTTTTCCTGAACTCTGAGGGGATTCCCATCTTATCCTGCTTGCAGGTAGACTGCCACAGCTCATGACTGCTGGCAGAGCTGAGATTTTGGGTAGGAGACAATGGACTTTATTATTCAGGACAACAGTATTGTTTGGAGCATCAAGGTTTTCTTTTGCTGATTCCCTGAGTCCCAGTTCCTATAAGGAGTTACAAAGAAAGCCAGGTAACACAAGCACACATAGCGAGTTATTTAACTGAAGAGGGACTCTGACATTAGGAAACACGGGTTGCCTAGAATGACAAGTGACTGTGGGTACCATTTTCTCCAGAGGGATGTTTTGTTACCTTTATTGTTTACTCATTGAATAGTGAGCAAATGTCCCCTTTATTTTGAAAGGAGACATTATCTCTACTGTCTATGGACATTTGCTTTATATACATCCTTGGAAAGCTATCCAGAATAAAGGTAGTCAGAGTCTCTCCTTCCAAATTGTGCAAAAACACAGGACACCTGTGGAGAATCATTTCTCAACTGGGATTTGCTCTCTCACTTCCTTTGGGTCTCTGTTCAAAGGCTACCTTACCACTGAAGCAGATACAAACATCTAATATCAAATAGCTACATACGAACATGTGTCAAATAATCCCTTACCATCACTGGAATGCTAAACTGTTCATACTGTAGGGTTTATCACTGTCTTCTTACATATTTGTTCTTCTATATCCTTGTCTGTGTATACTTGCTTTGTTGGTTGTATAAGCTCTGTGTTGCATCCCTGTCCCATTTGGGGCTTTCCTTCTTTCCTAGCCTCTATGGGTCTGTGGATTATAGCATGTAATCTTTTACTTTATGGTAAAGTAAATACTTTATAAACTTATAAATACATTACAATATCCACTTATAAGTGAGTACATATCATGGTTGTCTTTCTAGGTCTGGGTTACCTCACTCAGGATGATCTTTTCTAGCTCCATCCATTTGACAGCAAATTTCCTGATAGCATTGTTTCTAAAAGTTGAGTAATACTCCATCATGTAAATGTATCACATTTTCTTTATCCATTCTTGGAGAGCCTAGTCTTACTTCAACTTGATATGCCATGCTTTGTTTACACCCATGGGAGGCCTGCCCCTTTCTGAGCAGAAACAGAGGAGGAGTGAATTGGGAAGATCTGGGGTGGGGGGATGAGAAAGGGGGAATGGAAGAAGAGGAGGGAGGGGAAACTGCAGTCAGAATATAAAATAAATGAATAAATCTAATTAAAATAATGAAAAATGTACTTGCTGCTCTCAGAGTCGACCACAGTTCCATTCCCAGCATCCACCTGCCTGTAACTCTGGCACCAGAGGCTCATACCCCCTCTTCTGGCTTCTGTGGACACCTGCACACCCATTCTCTCTCCTTCCCATCCCAACCTCCTTCAAACACATACACACATAAATAATGAAAATAAATCTAAAGATATTGAGTGGTTTGAAAATTCTTGGATATTTAACAATGGGCCCCCACAAGGGTTGGGACTAATACCTCATCCTGGTAAGAATATACATATCACAATAAGATGGCATGTTATCACAAGAATTAACTTGCACAATAGAAATCTTGTATTTTTAACTTGGTACAGTACCATATTTATTTTCACTTGGTCCAATAACAAAAAGGATTAAAGAAAACTCATCTGTTGGTCAAGATGACCCTGTACTCTGAACTTGTGTTTTTGCAGCTTCTGAGTCTCACATGATGTGGTAGGATGCTGCTCACACTATAGCACACATCAGCATCCTCAGGAGGAATTCCTAAGAAACTCCTTGAGTTTCTGTGCCCAGCATATCGGTGGGACCTGAGACTCTATCTGTATGTCTAACAAGTCCCCTGGTGATGATGCTGCGAGAGCAGAGACCATTGGAGAGCTGTTGCCCTAGTGTGATCACACACAAAACCCTTCGCTCAATGTTTTGCTCCTACATGCTGCATGGAAGAGGTGAGATGGTGGTGGTATTTTAAATAAACAATATACATGGACCAAAGGGAGGGAGGAAAAGGCACAAAATCAAAGAAATAGGAAAACGGACTATAAAAGAGTTAACAGGGCCTAAATCTGATCCCCACAGATCACAAAGAGGTGAATTTGGGTATATGGGAACACGTAATCTCTTGATTCACACTCCTGTTGTCTGCTGGCTTCCTAAAGGAGGAGGCCAGGCTGGAAATGGTTCCCATGAGGGCACGAATCTTGAGGCTTGCTGGGTAACCTCTCCTTTAGATGAAATGGAGCAAAGATCACGTATTTAAGGGCCTGCATTTCAAACAACCTTGAAAAAAAATGATTTACCCATTACCATGTGGTACTCATGCAAATAAGAGGGCTTGGGCAAAGAGGGACCACTTACCCTTGATTAGATGGGACATATTAGCTTCCTGAAATTTTCTCACCTGTTTAAGCAGCTCTCAATCACAAAGCCTGACAGGATAGACACTCATGGTGGGAAGGATTAATAGGGCTCACTAAACCGAAGGGGTGTCACACTCATCCTAGATCTCCAGGGCAGTATATGATTTTCTCTGTCCCTCCAAAAATTCCCTTTGCTCATTTGCTTAGGCACTAGACTTAGCCTTTTCCTCTGCAAGTTCTCCAGGGGGGCAGTGTTGTAGGCAGACTACTCAGCCTGGCATTTTTGCAATTGATTTAACACCAGGGCTGGTTAATTCTCAGAAGACAGCACACAACAAGGTAGGAATGTGACATGACACAGGGAACCCTGGTAGAATGGGATGGCAGTAAAAGTCTGATTTTCCTGAGCTGAGCTATTTTGTCATTTGCTAGGGAACCAAACCTGACCTTGGCACTTATGCACAGCTAGTTTCGACAATCTCTATTTGAAATCAGCGGAGAAGAAGGATAGTTGTTAGTTCATTATCAGACATCTAAGCACATGAAGGAAGAGAGAGGCCGAACCTCTATCTTACTGGGCTTTCTGTGCTCTATTTTGAAAAAGTTTGCATTGCTCTGAGTCCAGGAATTTCTGTGTGGTAGTTGTAAGGCAACAGGGCTGCTTTCTTCCTTGTGGCTTCACCAGCCTAGTGGGTATCCTTACCCTTCCTGGAGGAAATGAATATCCCGGGGGTTAGGGGATGGTGGGTCCCTAGGAGAAGGCCTTTTGCCTGTGGCTCTGTAGTCTTCATTATGACTAGATGACTCTCTAAGGTGAAGGATCTTGAAGGATCCTGTTGTCCAAGCTAATTCCAGTCACCTTTCAGGCAATGCTGCCAGTAGGGTAGGGTTAACAATGCTTGCTGTGGGGCTTTGTGTAGTCCTGGGATTAGTAACATCAGTACCAGCATCAATATCCCTGCAGCATGCAATGCCTGTTTGTGGGCTCCACCCACTGGCTGGAACTCTGTGAGCTGGCTAGTCCAAGCCCTGTGGGGGATCCTGGTGTTATGCCAAAGCTTGAGATCTACAGGTGTACATAAACATTGTCTCTTGCAGACCTCCTGTGGCAGCAGATTGGTAGCAAGCAGTTTGACGCATTTTGGATGAGCTGTTTCTTGGCAGCCATCCTTCCCACTCTGGTTGCCTTTTGAATAATGTGCCTTTCTTCCCTGGTGTCACTGCTTAGTGATAAAGTGCCATTTTGGCTGTTTCAAAGGTAAATGAAACTGCTTTTCTGGTAAGGAGATCTGAAAAGGCGTGAGCATGAAGGGTGCCCTTTGCCCTAGGCTCCATCTTTTACCTACTGCGAGAGTACGGCTGGAACAGTCACTCTGACTTATCCCTCTTCTCTGGACCAGATCGTTTAGGGTCGATCATCTTACATATTATAATTTGGTTTGGAATCTTTGCCTTACAGAATGCTTTATGACTGCAACATGGTAGCAGGGCTTTGTTCCTGACACATCCCTTGGACTTGGATTAACTTACTGACCATATGGCAGAAATAGAGGGTGTTAGAGTGAGAGACTCACCCAGACCCATGTGACAGTATTTTATAAAAGGTCGTACCGTTGTTCACCTTGTGAACTTTAACATGCCCCAATGAAAGGCAGGTCTCCATTGCAGGCTGAGCCAGCCTGGCATTTAGGATCCAATTGGAGAGTACATTTCACTTCCCCATCAAGGGCACCTAACATATCAGTTCTATAATGAAGACACCGAAGTAAAATTTTCACGAGCTGGAAAATGGGTGAGAGTACCAAGGAAAAGGTAGGCTTTGAGAAACTTACTTTTAGCTTTACTTATCTGAAAAGCGGGTATCATGCAGGGTGCTATGGCTTTGGGCCGCATACAATGTCCTCACCAACTCTGTATGTGATCAGAGTCCAACAGCCGTTGAAGACATGATACACGTGGATGTGCCTGTACACATATGAATTCATGGGTGCACTCATAATTCATAACATATATTCTCGTATTCATACAGGGCATGTCTAATACAAACACACAATGCATGGCTGAATAATAGGCAACTACGTGAGTTGGAGTGCATACAGCAAGCATACCTCAAGCTCTTCTGCCCTGAGATCATAACACAGTGCTTAGTACACGGAGCACACTACTGTTCACACATGGACACGCATGGGACTCTTATGTGGATTCTGAGCATTGAGAGAAAGAAAACTAAGATGGCTTTCTTTACGTCTTTTCTGTCTTGACTAAAATCCATTCCTGAACCTCTAAGATACACACTGTTCAAGCACAGGAAACTGCTACAGTTAGGAAAATGGAAAAGAAAATGTTTTTCACAGCTGAGGTGAATTTCTTTACCTTCCTTCAGTTTTATGGCATGGCAAGAAACCCTTATTCCATCAGCTCTGGGGGTTCAACCGTTAGCTGGAGACCGACTCTGTGAGGTGTACCCTCCCTATGAGCTCACTTGCAGGATGGGGACTTTGTAAATCATAGAAGTAAGAAGGCGCTTTACCCTCTCTATCTTTGTAGGTGGGAACATCAAGAAGTTCTGGGCATTTGAACATTTCTTTCACAGCCCCGTGCAGGAAGTGGCTCATCGTTTTTCTTTGAAATTCACATACTTTGGAGAGAGAGGCAATTGTTCAGCTGTCGCCCCCAAACGTAGTCATTCTATTGATCTGACATCAGAAAGTGCTTAGCCTATTTATCTAGTGTCAGATGGGTGGTATCATAGTAATAACGGGCTTTGATTGACAGCTTGAGTTGACAGATTATCAAGTCACAGTTTCCCTCAGCCAAGATGCTGGCAGGTTTGGAACACACCTTGCTGCCACAGATCCACTTGACCCTTAACTCTGCATTACACGTGCTAATCCAGTCCTTATATGATGGCATTGAAAATGCTCCCAAGTCACTTTACTTAAAACACACAAGAATTATCTAAACCTAGGAGAGGAGCATTAAGAATAAGATAGTAAATACTACTGATTTTCAGGTGTGGTGATACATGCCTGAAATCCCAAGACTGCAGAGGCAGAGAGAGGGAGATGGAGGGTATGAGGCCTGCCTGGGTTACAGAGTAAAATGTTACCTTAAAAAAAACAACACAAGCTGGGCCGTGGTGGCGCATGCCTTTAATCCCAGTACTCGGGAGGCAGAGTCAGGTAGATCTCTGTGAGTTCGAGGTCAGCCTGGTCTACCGAGCGAGTTCCAGGACAGGCTCCAAAGCTACACAGAGAAACCCCGTCTCAAAAAACCAAAAAAGCAAAACAAAACAAAACAAACAAACAAAACAAAACAACCCCCCCCAAAACCTCAAAAACGCAAAATAAAAATAAAACCACATAAAAAAGAGATGTTAAGTGCGTGAATAAATGAACTGACAACTATGGTTTGTGTACTAGCCCTTAAAAAGATGGTTAGAGACGATGAGATGGCGCTGGCCTGGCATTCCAGGCCATCTAGAGAGAGATTGTCACAGCAGCTTCAGCTATGTCACCAGTAATAGATATTCCAGGTTCTGGGATACTGATCGGAAAAAGGCGGGTAGGCAAATCGTTATGTAGCTTGAAATTAGGGGTGCCTGCAAGAATCCACACCCGCGTCGCCACTATTAGGTGTTTAGTTTTGTAGTTCTAGGATTTCCCCCATGGCGTGCTCTGGGGCCAGCAATAGCAGCAGCCTCCCCAGGGGGCTGTGAGAAATGTCACTTTTCTGCTTCTATGGAGTCCTAAGCAATGAGGAGGTCCAGCAGTTTAACAAGATCCCCAGGTGATTCTCATTAAAGTTTGAGCAGCATTTGTTTAAGAGTTTCATCCTCTTCAGATGCAAATTTCTTAAAGTAAAATCTTCCCTAGAACTGCAGGAGGTTAAACTCTAGGTTTCAGGTTCTTCAACTCCATATTCCATCTTTAGAAGGTCAGAATTCGGAACTTTAAGCAGCAGAAATACTTTTGGGTTGAACTAAATTACTTACAAGGAAGTATTGCATAGTTCCCAGGAGCATCAGGAATCAGGCTGATAAACTAGGGGCGGTAGTTAACTGGGTCTGTAGCCCAAACTATACCAGATAATCATTTCGATGACGTTATTGCTGCTGCTATCACTGAGGTCATTGCTGCTACACCAAGGCAGCTTATGCCAGCTCCTGAGGGCCAATGGCCTGTCTCTCTTTTCGGCGTTCACTGAGGCCTGGGCCATCTGGATGCTTGAAATCATCTGTACAGAGAGCATGTCCACCGTTAAGACTCAGCAAGTGCTGCAAATCACGCCTCTTTTCGTGAGCCAATTTACCAGCACACTGCCACACTAAGTCCATTACTGCAGCCACTAGCCCTGCTTCCCTTGGAGACTGGATGTTGTAGACATAGCAGATGGCAACATGGATACTTATCTGCACTTTATTGCTTTCTCTTGTTATCATTGGCCTGAGGGAAGTGTCATGGAGGCTGATTGGCAGTACTGGATGCAACACTTTCCAAGAGTAGTACTCTACCTATGATCAAAGAGGACCATATACTTGCAGATGCCCTCTGAGGCCAGAAGAGAGCCACAGAGAGATGCCCTGAAGCTAGAGTTATGTGCAGGCCTGACCTGACCAACAGGGGTGCTAGGAACCGAACTCAGGTCTTCTGGAAGTACAGGACATCCTATTAACCGCTAAGCTTTCAGCCCCAACAATCATGATTTAAAATAAATCCAAGTGAAGCTGTTTTGGTCCATGACTGATTCTGTGAAATACTTATAAAACCCCAACAAAAATAGGTTCTGAGTTTGGCATGGTAAGAATGTTTCTTTATTAGGTGACAGATTGTAAATTCAAGATCACTACAAAAGTGTGTATGTGTGTGTGTGTACATGTCTGTGTCTATGGGTCTGTCTGTGTGTTCTAATTTCATAAATCATAGAAGTACACCATATAATTTGCAGTGAACATTCAGAATTTCGCTGATCTTGAAAATACCCAAACTTTCAAAAACTGGGAGTTTTTAGCTCTTTATTTTGTGTATTTGACTATGCTTAATTAAGAAGAAATAGAAAAGAAGATAAATACAAAGAAATAACTTAATCTTGTTTTAGATTTTGTTTTGTTTACATTTTTTGAGACAGGGTTTCTCTGTGTAGCAGCCCTGACTGCCCTAGAAATCCCTTTATAGACTTATAGACCAGGATGGCCTTGAACTCACAGAGATCTGTCTGCCTCTGCCTCCCAAGTTCTGGGATTAAAGGCATGTGCCACCACTGCCTGGCTCATTTTATATTAGATTTTTAAACATTTATTTATTTATTCATTCATTTATTTATTTTTGTGTGTGCATGTGTAACATAATACAAACTGAACAGTTATATTTTGAAATACATATAATAAGTATGTTTATGTTTATATTTATGCATATTTGTTTGACCTGACCATACACACACGCACATATTCATGTAACACAATAAATGAAAAATAGGCCACAAAAACGGGGTATATAGGAGGGTCTGGGGGAGGAGAGGAGGGGGGAATGTTGCAAGTATTATATTATAATCTCAAAAACAAAAATAAATTATTTTAAAAAATTAAGAAAGACCCTGATGGCAGACATTGGAAAAAAAGTGGTATCGTGAAGAGCTCATGATTATTTTGAAATTAGCCACATAAGAACTGGAGAGCTGGCTCACTGGTTAAGAGCGTGTACTATTCTTGCCAAGGACCCAAGTTCAGTTCCCAGCACCCATATCAGGCAGCTCACAACTACCTGGAAGTCCCACTCTAGGGATCTGATATCCCATTATGGATTCCTTGGGCACTGCACACAGGGCACATGTCCTCTCCTCTGCCACATGGACACACACTGTAAAAGTCTTAAACTTCACAACATAGCTCTAATTTCCAAAGCTTTGCACGTTTGTGTATGTGTGTGGGGAGGCTGGAGACCAATCTTGGATGCTTTTTCCTCAGGTCTCATCCACTTTGATTTTTGAGACAAGGTTTCTTACTAGCCTGGAGCTCACGAACTTGGCTGGGTTGGTTGGCGAGTGAGCCTCAGTGATCCAGCTGTCGCCACCTTAATTCTGAAAGCTTTGTCTTTACTCCTGGATATTATTTGACAGTTTGGGGAGCTACATAGATGTATCCCCAGCTCTCAGATGAGGAAGTTAAGCTGCGGAGGAAATTGTCTATGCTCTTCAGTGGTAGACTTGAGAAATAAATGTAGAATTTGTTTGTTCAAGATAAGTTTTAGGGCTGGGGATGCAGTTTGATGGTAGAGCAATTACCTAGCACACGTGAGACCTTGGGTTCAATCTCCAGTTCCACAAAACAAAACAAAGCAAAACAAAACAAAAGGCAAATCTTAAGTCCGCAATTTGCTCTCTATGTTTTTTCTCTGATTGAGGGGAAAAAAACCCGAAGGAGGTTTTTTCTTATCGTTTTGTTTGTTTTTCATATGAAAAATGTTGATGGAATCGCACTACAGGAAAGAACAAAGGCAAAAGAAAGACACAGAAGATGAGCCAGTCAATCCTGAGGCTAAATGGGGTGTTTTTGCTCAAGAGTAGTTTTTAGCAGTGGTTGGGAAAGAGACATGCTGACAGTTGAGGAAAGACTTCTGGGTACAGTTTAAATGCTAATTGGCTCCTAGTCTCTGGTGGTACTAGGTTCAGTGTGACTTGGATTAACTGTGGCTGGGGGAGGCATTGTGCCTAGTTTTAGCAGTGATTGGTTACAATTTACAGGCCTGGGAACAGGAAGAAATGCTTAAAACTTGAAGCGTTTTGTTTGACATACTGTTGTCTCTTCAAGGAAAGATAAGTATGATTTTATCTTATCAAGAGAAAAATGAGACATAAGAAGGTTCTGGAATTTACCCCACATCGTAGAGATGATAGTGTAGCAGAGTTGATTGACATTTTCTGACCCTCATACCATGGTACCGAGGTCCAGGTGGGAATTTGTAAACAGTCATGTCTTCTTAATTATAAATTATACATTTCTTTTGTATTAATTGATACTAGAGTAGATCGACATTTATGTTTATTGATTTAAACAAGCATTTATTAATTCCTGAGTACCAGTTCAGAAATTTTACTTATTTGATGTATGGTGTGGCTGGTGATTTGGAAATTTAAAAAATAGTATTCCTGATGTACAATAAGATGATAACCCTTGTGCTAGAAAATTCTCTGTCTCTTGCTGTATTATCTTGCCCTTGCCCACTTTTAGGGCATCTTTGAGAACATAAAGTCATAAACAAATCAGCTCATTAATCTGCTAGCATAGCAGCAGGCCAGGAAGTACTTGGCAAACTCATGGTTATAAATGGGAACGATAAATTTTACACTCAGTCAAATGTGGAGTATACTGTCATCTTTCATGCATTCAGAGACCATCCCAAGTCTATCACAACTGAGGAGTAAAGCTGGCTAATTTCTAACATCATCAGTTGGAGTTTTTGTTTTTCTGTTTTGAGAGACAGAGTTTTTCTGTGTAACAGCCCTGGTTGTCCTGGTACTTGCTTTGTCGACCAGGCTGGCCTCGAACTCACAGATGTTTGCCTACCTCTGCCTTCTGAGTGCTGGGATTAAAGGCATGTGCCACCACTTCCTGGCATCAGCTGGACTTTTATTTGTTCTTTGAATGCCATGGCAGTTGGTATGCAAGCCTGATAGATGCAATAGGAAAACAGTTCTTGACAAACATGAATATGTTTGTTTTTCATTTGTAACGTCTGTAAAATTGAGGCTGACAGAACCAACGTTCTAGGCCTAGGACTAAATTCTGTAAGTGTGTGTGCAGCACCTAGAACAATCCTTGACAAAAGGTGGTTCTTATACTTCAGGTAGTGTAGTCTCCTAGCTTTGTCTACCTTGTTGGACTTAGCTCAACTAGAGCACTTAGGAGCTGAGATACTAGGTAAATCATTAGCAACAGCACTCCAGAGGCTGAGGCAAGAGGGTCATGCACTCAAGGCCATCCTAGGCTGTATCCTGGGACACTGTTTCAAAACTCAAAAGCCCAAACCCAAAGCAAAACAAAAACTAAGCAAACAAATACACACCGCCAGTGGGCACTGTGCAAATAATAGCAAAATCAGTGGCCCAATTTAACATATCTGCAAATTTTTCTTCATTCCACGAGAGGTATATAATATTTTTGTGGAACAGAAATGACATTAGCCAGAGTTTAGTTTACCCTAACACCCTCAATACAAATTCTACTTAAAGTTTCTATTTTAAAATAAAAATTATGCTCGACAAGCATTTCATTATTTCAGGTTAGAATCCGTTGTGTAATTGAGAAGCCAACGGTGTTTGCATTAACTTTCCTTTCATTCCTTCATCACAGGACTTCGTCCCTTTCCTGGGATCTCTGTTCATAGGTGCCACGTGACGGTAGTCACTCTGCTTTGGGTGCCTTGCTGTTACTGTTTTTTTAAGTCTTCCTTTATCTTGGTAAAATATGTTTCGAGTGCTTGAGGAAAACAGAATTTCCATCACTCAAAAGGAAGGGCAGAGAGAAATCTAGAAATATTTCTTGTTCAACGGATATGCTTTTATTCTGAGACCTCGTGGCAGTAAATAAAGAACACTGGAAGAATAGCAGAGCGAGCAGCACAGCCACATGTCTTGTCACGTTCTGCTTGCCCCTACACCTGATTTCAAATGTAAATTGCACAGCATTTAGCGCTAATGAAAATACTCTAGCGAAGGAAATTGTTAAGATTTTCTGGTGCTCCCCTAGGGGTAATATTAAAACCCCGGTTACTAACATCTCACTCCAAGGAGACAAAAATGTGCGCTGAGAACACAAAAGCCCTGTTGGCATCGAAATGTGGGCCAATTAATTTGCTGTTATCGACATGTGGCTGTGTGAGGAGAAGAGAAAGTAGGGCCCAGGAAAGCTATTGAGATCTCTGTATTGCAGGGCTCCTTGACCCTGGAATTTTCAATGCTTGCTTAATCATGACATTCTGCTTTCTATTTATTTATACAGTTGCTTCAATGAACAAATTAATAATTATATAGCACATTGACAAACATGCCGGGTAATATTTGCCAGATTTTAAATTAAATTAATTTAATTCAAGGGCCACTTCATTTACAGGATTCATCCGCACATCAGGCATCAGCCTTACCTCGTTGCTATTCATGCTACACCAAGATTTGTCATCATTTTCCCCTTCTTTTCTTCTTTGCAGACAAAGACAGCACAACTTGCCATGCCAAATAAATAGACACTAACAAGCAGGTGGAAGACAGATAGAAGACAGACAAATAGGGATATAGATAAATGCACAGATGACATAAATTTAGAAGGGAGGGTAATAGCTCTTCCTATGATGTGTGGAAAACAATTAGAATCCACTAAGATCTTGTATTTATTTTCTCTTTAGCTCCAATTTGCAATTTATCTTCTCTTGTTTCATATCCACACGCCTTCTTCACAATTTACAGACTGGAAATTCAAACAAATAGCTCATAGTTTGAGAAATGATTACTTTTCTTGGAAACAATGACAGAAAAATCATATGAAAATTTAGCTTCTTGGATTTGGGAAACCAGGCAAGATTTCAGGTTGCTTTGCATATCAGTAAGACTTGAGCCAAAGCTAATGAGGTTGGATTGTATAGAAGGGGTTGGCTGATTTTAGAGATGTTGCAATGTACGCTCCGACCGTAACTGAATTTGTATTTTTATGAAAGAAAAAAGTTTTAATTGAATTGTGATGTCTTATAATATATGCAGTTATGGGTAAGTTATGCCTTTAAGAAAGACCAAGCAAACTGATGAACCAGATTTCAAGGGTATACCTTTATTCCTGATGCTAGCATGGGAAGACATTGGCTGAGCTAGGGTTTCTGCCATCAAAGGAAGGTCTGGACACTAAAAACATTGTCTTATGTTCATGGACAATAATAAAATAAATAAAATGGGGTATGAAGTGATTACCTCAAACAAGAAAGCCATAAACTAAATGCCAGGGTAACGACCTTGGAAGTTTTTTTTTATGAGGCCAGTATTCTAGGATTTCTATAAACATTTCTCCCATATTGTTGTTTATCCTGTATGTAGATCAATGCCTATCTGAAGATTATGCTAAGACTGGGAACTATTTCAAGCAAAGCCATCACAGGATATGGTGACAATGGTGATATAATATCTAATAGTGAAAATACAGATGCAGGTGTGTGTGTGTGTGTGTGTGTGTGAGAGAGAGAGAGAGAGAGAGAGAGAGAGAGAGAGAGAGAGAGAGAGCGCACACTGTCATATCAAGAGATACTGACTTTTTCTTCTGAACGTATTTCTTCATTACACTGGGTTTAGGTTTGCCATGTTGGGATGGGGGTGGGGAAGCCACAGGGTAGTGTTGCTAAAGATAAATCCTTTCTCTTGTGGGAGATAAATACCAATTTATACACTATTTTGCCAATGTTCATAGTTGTTTGTCTGTCCGGGATAAATTATTCTTATAATGCTTTACTTTCATTTTCTAAGCAGAGCAACCATTTAGAGAAAATCAGGCAAAGTCTAGGCTGATAATTTTAGTGCAAGCAGGCTTTTGCTTCAGTACCCGAGATAATTGTCTCAATCTCCTTTTTACTCTGCAGGGTCACAAATGTCAAAAGGCATTCCCACATGCAAGTGGAAATTGTACTCCCACATGCAAGTGGAAATTGTACAATACATAGCCCAGAAATTATGTGTCTTTTACTTAAAAAAAATCAGGTAGACCTATATGCCACAATAATTATAAAAATTATACTAGCACTTATTTGGTTATATAATATGCTATTTGTATTTACTAGTTTTACTAATTACCTAATTACTGCCCGCTAGGGTAATTACTCATCTTGATTAAATGCATGTTGAAAGGTGAACTCACAGGCATGAATTTGGTAATCATTTTCCTATCTAGAATAATAATGCTGAGGGCAGATGCTCAATCCACTTAGTATTCTCATTGAGGTAGAAGGAGTTTTTGAGGTGTAGCTCATAAAACAAGTGTAACTAAATAGAAGATTGAAGAAAATAGGTGTACATTAGAAGCACTTACTGGTGTTTCCTTTGATAAAAATGGAACGTTAAAATGAGTGATTTGAAAGTCACTTAGAAATGGCATAGGGAAAAATGCAAAGACATGGGCACTAGATGGATTTGAGTTGAATCTTAGCTTTATATGGTTCTGGAAAGCAACCTTGGTTCTCTGAATCTTATTTTCCTATTCTGTCCAATTCGGATATTGCGTTCATTGTCAGCTTCAAGTGCTATAGGGATGAGTGAGTCAAACAATGATTGTAAAATGTGTAGCACTAAGGAAAGACCTTTAAAATCTACATGTAGTTCTCTAAGATCCAGGATTTATTAGTTTGGCATACTATTTAACTCTTAATACATCAACTTTTGAGATGGCCGTTATTAGAATGACTAACAGTGTGAAGAAGAGGGCATTCCTTTAAGAAGTGTGTCACCAAAGCTAAACTCCAGTGCCATCAATCTTATGACATAGGTGTGCATCTCCACATTGATGCCACCTGTGTGCATCCTGAAGGCAGAGATTTGGACCCTTTTGCCTAATTCTGTGTTTTCAGGGTTTATAATAAATGAAATGGTCTGCTTAAGAAGTATTGTTGAAAATGTATAGATTAATGACTGAATGTCTAAGTGTTTGTATAATAAATGTGTTAGATAGTTTGTGTTCCCCATGGTTCTGAGTTCTGAAGGCCACTTTGGGGAGTACATTGGTGTTCCAAAACTGTAAGATGTTATCACTGCGGGCAGCTTTTGCAAGTTTTAGCAGCTGCTGTGGGCTGATATGCATTATATTTCCAGCTATTATCACATATTATCCAAAGTGATAAAGAACTATATCTTGCCTTCTTCCTGTTACCAAAGGTATGCAGTTTATTTCATACTGAAATTTCCTGTGCTCCCAGAGTGCTTCTGCTAGGTCATCATGACTGATGTTGAAATTAGTCCAGCAATAGGAACACACTCATTCCATAAAGGCATGAGTCTTTATTAGTTGTTGTAAATTTCAGCCTTTTCTCATATTAAAAGCTAGCTGTGGTGATTCAGAGAGAAACAACAACAACAACAACAACTTCCTACAAGAGTCCAGTGGACAAGAGAACTAAGCACTTAACTGATTTCAACAGTCCAATAAGTGCCCATGAGTAGGGTGTTCGAGTGCAGAAGACGACTTGCTCAGTACTTCCTGAGATCATCTGTTTGGAGGCATGCCTGCTACCCTCGAATGTCTTGTAACATGGGTGTGGTACAGGCAAGAGCTAATCTAAAAGTATCCTTGAGGCCAGACGCACGGAGGCGCAGCGGCGGCGGCGCCAGACGCACGGAGGCGCAGCGGCGGCGGCGCCAGACGCACGGAGGCGCAGCGGCGGCGGCGCCAGACGCACGGAGGCGCAGCGGCGGCGGCGCCAGACGCACGGAGGCGCAGCGGCGGCGGCGCCAGACGCACGGAGGCGCAGCGGCGGCGGCGCCAGACGCACGGAGGCGCAGCGGCGGCGGCGCCAGACGCACGGAGGCGCAGCGGCGGCGGCGCCAGACGCACGGAGGCGCAGCGGCGGCGGCGCCAGACGCACGGAGGCGCAGCGGCGGCGGCGCCAGACGCACGGAGGCGCAGCGGCGGCGGCGCCAGACGCACGGAGGCGCAGCGGCGGCGGCGCCAGACGCACGGAGGCGCAGCGGCGGCGGCGCCAGACGCGGCTGAGCGGTGGCCAGACCCAAGCAGCTGGGACAGGCTGCAATAAGGAGAGCAGATCGCCCTACTACAATTGAATCAAAGAGGTAGGCCTTTGGTTGGCCAGGTCACTGGCACAAGGGGAGCCTGGTCCTGTCCTGAAGATCCTTCGGAGGGGTGAGAGGGTTCTTGGCCTGCAGCAGGAAACACAAAAGAGAGTGAGGGCATTTTGTAAGCGGAGCCCTTGGCCAGCAGGGAAACCTGATCCGGTTTCTAAAGGATCCATTGGATAGGATCAATAGGAGGAGATGGGCAGGCGCCAAGGCAAGAACTCACCCAATAATCCGAAAAACAACATGAAAACATCTGAACCCAATGATCTTACAACAGAAGTATTTGAACAACCTAACACAGAAGAAGTGGAAAAAATCGACTTTATGAAGATAATAGAGTCCCTTAAACAACATGTAAAAAATGCCCTTATAGAAATGGATGAGAAGTACAACAAAAAGTTTGAAGAAATGAGTAAATACGTACATGATACCCTGGGAAACCAAGAAAAAACCATCAAACAGGTAATGGAAACAGTTCAAGAATTGAAAACTGAAATGAAGGCAAAGAAGAAAATACAAACTGAGGACCAGCTGGATATGGAAAATCTAGGCCAACGAGCTGAGTCTACAGAAACAAGCATAATCAATAGAATCCAAGAGCTAGAAGAAAGACTCTCAGATGCTGAGGACACCATAGAGAAAATAAACGAACAGATCAAAGAAAACAGCAAAGCCAACAAATTCTCAACACAAAACATTCAGGAACTATGGGACACAATAAAAAAACCAAACCTAAGAATAATAGGAATAGAAGAAGGAGAAGAGTCACAGCTCAAAGGCTCAGAAAATATTTTCAACAAAATTATGGAAGAAAACTTTCCCAACTTAAAGAAAGATATTCATTTAAATATTCAAGAAGCATACAGAACACCAAACAGACTGGATCAAAGAAAAACATCTCCTCGCCATATAATAATCAAAACACAAAATATACAGGTTAAAGAAAGAATATTAAGAGCTGCAAAAGAAAAAGGGCAAGTAACTTATAAAGGTAAACCGATCAGACTTACACCTGACTTCTCGATGGAAACTATGAAAGCCAGAAGGTCCTGGATAGAGGTTCTGCAGAAGCTAAGAGACCATGGATGCAAACCCAAACTACTATACCCAGCCAAGCTATCGTTCACTATCAACGGAGAAAACAAGACATTCCAGGATAAGAACAAATTTAAACAATACGTAGCCACAAATCCAGCCCTACAGAAAGTAATAGAAGGAAAATCGCAACCCAAGGAATCCACCACTGCCAACACTGCCTACAATAACCCAGGCATCTAATGGCCCTTCACGAGCACATCTCAAAGAAAGGAGACACACAATCTCTACTACCAAAAGCAATAAGAATAACCGGAGTAAACAACCACTGGTCATTAATATCACTTAATATTAATGGGCTCAATTCACCTATAAAAAGGCACAGGCTAAAAGATTGGATACGAAAACAGGATCCAACATTCTGCTGTTTGCAAGAAACACATCTCAACCACAAAGACAGGCACCTACTCAGAGTAAAGGGTTGGGAAAAGGTGTTTCAAGCAAATGGTCCTAAGAAAAAAGCAGGTGTGGCCATACTAATTTCTAACAAAACTGACTTCAAACTAAAATCAATCAGAAGAGACCGAGACGGTCACTTTATACTCATAACAGGAACAATTCATCAGGAGGACGTCTCAATCCTGAATATATACGCCCCCAATATAAAAGCACCTACTTATGTAAAAGAAATATTACTAGAACTCAAGGCAGACATCAAACCACACACACTAGTAGTAGGAGACTTCAACACACCTCTCTCTCCAAGGGACAGGTCAATCAGACAGAAACCTAATAGAGAATTAAGAGAATTATTGGAGGTAATGAAGCAAATGGACTTAACAGACATCTATAGAACATTCCACCCAAATAGGAAAGAATATACCTTCTTCTCTGCAGCTCATGGAACCTTCTCAAAAATTGACCACATACTCGGAAACAAAGGAAACCTCCACAGATACAAAAAAATCTCAGTGTCCACCTGTGTCTTATCAGATCATCACGGATTAAAGCTAGAAGGCAACAACCACGCTGCCCCCAAAAAACCGACAAACTCATGGAAACTGAACAGTCAACTACTGAACCACGCCTGGGTCAAGGAAGAAATCAAGAAAGAAATTAAAGTCTTCCTTGAATTTAATGAAAATAAAGGGACAACATACTCAAACCTATGGGACACAATGAAAGCAGTGCTAAGAGGAAAGTTCATAGCACTAAGTGCCCACTTAAAGAAAACGGAGAATGCATACATTGGGGACTTAAAAACACACCTGAAAGCTCTAGAAAAAAAAGAAGCAGACGCGCCCAGGAGAAGTAGAAGACTGGAAATAATAAAACTGAGGGCTGAAATCAACAAAATAGAAACACAGAAAACAGTCCAAAGAATCAATGAAACAAAAAGCTGGTTCTTGGAGAAAATCAACAAGATCGACAAACCCCTATCCAAACTAATTAAACGACAGAGAGAGAACACGCAAATAAATAAGATCAGAAATGAAAAGGGGGACATAACCACAGACACAGAGGAAATTCAGAGAATCATTAGATCTTACTACAAAAGCCTGTATGCCACAAAACTGGAAAATACAAAAGAAATGGACATTTTTTTAAATAAGTATCATATACCAAAGCTAAACCAAGACCAAGTGAATGATCTAAATAGACCGGTTTCTCGCGAAGAATTAGAAATGGTTATCAAAAATCTCCCTTCGAAAAAAAGCCCAGGACCAGATGGTTTCAATGCAGAATTCTACCAGAACTTCCAAGAAGAATTAATACCTATACTCCTTAAGGTATTTCACAATATAGAATCAGAAGAGTCATTGCCAAATTCCTTTTATGAAGCTACAGTTACCCTGATACCAAAACCACAAAAAGACCCAACCAAGAAAGAGAATTACAGACCGATCTCACTCATGAACATCGACGCAAAAATCTTCAATAAAATAATGGCAAACCGAATCCAAGAACACATAAGAAAAATTATCCATTATGATCAAGTAGGCTTCATCCCAGAGATGCAGGGCTGGTTCAACATACGCAAATCTATCAATGTAATCCACCATATAAATAAACTGAAAGAAAAAAACCATATGATCATTTCACTAGATGCGGAAAAAGCATTCGACAAAATTCAACACCCCTTTATGATAAAGGTCTTGGAGAGAATAGGGATACAAGGGTCCTACCTAAATATAATAAAAGCTATTTACAGCAAGCCAACAGCTAACATTAAATTGAACGGAGAAAAACTCAAAGCCATCCCACTAAAATCAGGAACACGACAAGGATGTCCACTCTCGCCATACCTCTTCAATATAGTGCTTGAAATTCTAGCAATAGCAATAAGACAACATAAGGAAATCAAGGGGATTCGTATTGGAAAGGAAGAAGTTAAGCTTTCGTTATTTGCAGATGATATGATAGTGTACTTAAGCGACCCCAAAAATTCTACCAAAGAACTCCTACAGCTGATAAACAGCTTTAGTAACGTGGCAGGATACAAGATCAACTCCAAAAAATCAGTTGCCTTCCTATACACCAAGGATAAGGAAGCAGAGAGGGAAATCAGAGAAGCATCACCTTTCACGATAGCCACAAATAGCATAAAATACCTTGGGGTAACCCTGACCAAGGAAGTGAAAGATCTACTTGACAAGAACTATAAGTCTTTGAAGAAAGAAATTGAAGAAGACACCAGAAAATGGAAAGACCTCCCTTGCTCTTGGATTGGGAGGACCAACATAGTAAAAATGGCAATTCTACCAAAAGCAATCTATAGATTCAATGCAATCCCCATCAAAATCCCATCAAAATTCTTCACAGATCTGGAGAAGACAATAATCAACTTTATATGGAAAAACAAAAAACCCAGGATAGCCAAAACAATCTTATACAATAAAGGATTGTCTGGAGGCATTACCATCCCTGACTTCAAACTCTATTACAGAGCTACAGTATTGAAAACAGCTTGGTATTGGCATAAAAACAGAGAAGTCGACCAATGGAATCGAATAGAAGACCCTGACATTAACCCACAAACCTATGAACACCTGATCTTCGATAAAGGAGCTAAAAGTATACAATGGAAAAAAGAGAGCATCTTCAACAAATGGTGCTGGCAAAACTGGATGTCAATCTGTAGAAGAATGAAAATAGATCCATATCTATCACCATGCACAAAACTCAAATCCAAATGGATTAAAGACCTCAATATCAGTCCGAACACACTGAACCTGATAGAAGAGAAAGTGGGAAGTACTCTACAGCACATGGGCACAGGAGACCACTTCCTATGTATAACCCCAGCAGCACAGACACTAAGGGCATCATTGAATAAATGGGACTTCCTGAGGCTGAGAAGCTTCTGTAAAGCAAAGGACACTGTCACTAAGACAAAAAGACAACCCACTGACTGGGAGAAGATCTTCACCAACCCTGCAACTGACAAAGGTTTGATCTCCAAAATATATAAAGAACTCAAGAAACTAGACCGTAAAAGGCTAATCAACCCAATTATAAAATGGGGCACTGATCTGAACAGAGAATTCTCAACAGAAGAACTTCAAATGGCCAAAAGTCACTTAAGGTCATGCTCAACTTCCTTAGCGATCAGGGAAATGCAAATCAAGACAACTTTAAGATACCACCTTACACCTGTCAGAATGGCTAAAATCAAAAACACCAATGATAGCCTTTGCTGGAGAGGTTGTGGAGAAAGGGGTACACTCACCCATTGCTGGTGGGAATGCAAACTTGTGCAACCACTCTGGAAAGCAGTGTTTCGGTTTCTCAGGAAATTCGGGATCAACCTACCCCTGGATCCAGCAATACCACTCTTGGGAATATACCCAAGAGAGGCCCTATCATACAACAAAAGTATATGCTCAACTATGTTCATGGCAGCATTGTGTGTAATAGCCAGAACCTGGAAACAACCTAGATGCCCTTCAACGGAAGAATGGATGAAGAAAGTATGGAATATATACATATTAGAGTATTACTCAGCAGTAAAAAACAAGGACTTCTTGAATTTTGCATACAAATGGATGGAAATAGAAAACACTATCCTGAGTGAGGTAAGCCAGACCCAAAAAGAGGAACATGGGATGTACTCACTCATATTTGGTTTCTAGCCATAAATAAAGGACATCGAGCCTATAATTCATGTTCCTAGAGAAGCTAAATAAGGTGAATCCAAAGACAAACACATAGGCATCCTCAGGAATATTAACCTTCATCAGGCGATGAAAGGAGACAGAGACAGAGACCCACACGGGAGCACCGGACAGAAATCTCAAGGTCCAAATCAGGAGCAGAAGGAGACGGAGCACGAGCAAGGAACTCAGGACCACGAGGGGTGCACCCACACACTAAGACAATGGGGATGTTCTATTGGGATCTCACCAAGGCCAGCTGGCCTAGGTCTGAAAAAGCATGGGATAAATCCAGACTAGCTGAATATAGCGGACAATGAGGAATACTGAGAACTCAAGAACAATTGCAGTGGGTTTTTGATCCTACTGCACGTACTGGCTTTGTGGGAGCCTAGGCAGTTTGAATGCTCACCTTAGGAGACCTGGATAGAGGTGGACAGTCCTTGGGCTTCCCACAGGTCAGGGAACCCTGATTGCTCTTCGAGCAGATGAGGGGGGGGGGGGACTTGATCGGGGGAGGGGGAGGGAAACGGGAAGCGGTTGTGGGGACGAGGCAGAAATTCTTAATAAATAAATAAATTAAAATAAAAAAAAAAAAAAAAAAAAAAATAAAAGTATCCTTGAGAGAGTCTGCACAGTTTAAAACGCTCCCTGTTAGTTTTCCCAAGGATATACCAGAAGTGTTAGTCTTGGTGCTGTTAATAAGATTCAGGGTGATGGTACAAGTTAAACATGAACACCACCATCAGAAAGGTTAATTGCCCATCTGTCTGTCTGTCTGTCTGTCTGTCTGTCTCTGTTCCTTTTTCCAGCTCACAGCTGCCATCTCTACATTGCAGTCTTCTGGTCTCTGATACTGTACCGTTAGAACCGTTTCTGGTGATATCAGAACAGGTGGTTTAGTTGTCTGCTCGCAGATCCGTTTTTTACATTCTTTGTTCTACTTTAGTTTGTAGTGAACAACTGCCACTGATTCTGACTTCCAGGCAGGGGTGCACTAGCTGATGATTGCAAAATGGAAGGGAGAGGTTGGGGAACAGTCTCTCTCTCTTCCTTTTTCTTGCCTTCCTCTCATTGCTGCTATAATAACTCCTGTTAAGGTCTCTTTGTTCTTCTCTTCTCTTCTCTTCCCCCCTTTCCCTTCCTTTCTCTTTTTCTCCCTCTCTCCCTCTCTTCCTCCCCCCTCTCGGTTTTCCCTCTACATCTCAGCTCATTCCTTTGTCTCTGCTCTCCATTTAGCCTGTCTTAACTGTTCTCTAGGTTTTAACCTTTTCATTGTAAATATTCTTGTTGGGCTACCTCATCAGATTGTATGATGTTAACCAAGTGATTCCTAAATCTGAGTTTCAGTTTGGGCTTTCTTTTCTCTGACTTTTAGAACTATATATGTCCTACTGTATTATGGCTATCTACTTGTATGACACATTGAGCATTTTCAAAATGATCACTAATCTTTCATACATATCTTCACTGTGAATGAAACTTCACCAATTCCAGGAATTAAAATGTTGCACATGGCTCCCCAGTCTTCTGTGCCCCTATTTGTGTTTTACTTTTACTAGTGTGGGTCTTTTACTAGTGCATTTTTCTTGTTCTCTGTGCCGATTACTAATGAGCAAATTCAAACGCACACCCTTCTTACTTTTACTTATGGTTAGAATCTTTGTTTTGTAATTTCTGCTTCTGCTTCTATTCTTGGCCTGTCTCCTAATCCATGTTCCATATTGCTACCTGAGTCCTATTTCTTAACTAAGAAACTGGTCATGTATTCATTGTATAAAGCCATTCAGAGATTACCCATTGCCTCATAATTTAATCACGAGTAACAAAGTTCTGCGCTGTCACTATTATTTGGTTATTGGAATTATAACTATCTCTCAACACCCCCAACAATTGGGCCTGGAGGATGCTCTTTCCAAAGATTCAGGGACCCTGGCTTCTGCTATCATCTGGATCCACTAAATCCTTGGATACTTTTCCATTCAGGCAGAGGATGGATGGTGAAAATGTTGAGTATGAGATTTTTTTTTTCTGGGCCAGATTTGGAGGTGGTGCACATCTAGTATGCTTATATTCAGAACTAACGTGTAAAAACATTTTACTGTAATCTGCAGGGGAGACTTAAAAATTTCATGGGAACGTGAACAATCAGGTTGGGCAGGGCAGGGTGAGGGTACTGAAAAAGACTACTGGAAAGGGGTTCATTTCAGGGTCAGGAAAAACTTGGTGCAAGGGAATCTCCCAGGAATCTACAAAGAAAACCTCAGCTCAGACTCCTAGCAATAACAGATATGTAGCCTGAAGTGGCCATGTCCTCTGAGCAGGTTAGTGCCTAGCTCAATTGTCATCAGAGAGGCATCATCCAGCTACTGATGGAAACAGATGCAGATTCACAGCCACAATTTGGCAGAGCTTGGGTAATCCTACAGAAGAGGAGGAGAAAGGATTGTAGGAGCCAGAGGGGTTAAGGACACCTCAAGAAAACTCACAGAATCAACTAACCTGAACTAGTAGGTGTTCCCAGAGACTGAACCAACAACCAGGGAGCCTTCATGGACTGACCTAAGCACTCTGCATATATGTTACAGTTGTGTAGCTTGGTCCTCTTGTGGGTCTCCCAACAGTGGAGACAGAGGCTGTTTTGGACTCTTTTTCTGGCTTTTGGGACCCTGCTCCTCATACTGGTTGCCTTGCCACATTAATCCATGAGGAGGTGCTTTGTCTTACTGCAACTTGCTATGCCATGCTTTGTAGATACTCATGGGAGACCTGCCCTTTCCTAAACAGAAATGGAGGAGGAGTGGATTGAGGGTGGGAACAGAAGGGGGAAGGGGAGAGACTGGGAGGAGAGGAAGGAGGGGACAAGGGAGGGGAAACTGTGGCAGGGATGTAAAATAAACAAATTTATTAAAAAAGTTCCATGTGGCCATGTTCCTCCAAAGAATAGGAGTGGCAATGGCTTCTGCTACAATGACCGAAAGGAAAGCAATGTTCACTATATCTATCACCCTCATAAACAAGATCAGGAGTCGTCGTGCCTCCGAATTCTTCCAACTTTAACTGGGAGTGCTATCCTTTGCAACCCCACTTGGAATAATTTCTCTTAAATGTTGGACTTGCCATGCTGTGTTTCATTTATGTCATGGTGTTAGTGAGGGACTTGGGTAAGTGATCTGTGGACTACGACAAAGCCCTACCTACAATAGTGCCTAAGCCATAGTTTATATTTGGTAAAAATTGCTTGAATTGATTACTAAATGAACTGTAGCTTTGCAAAAAACAGTTTTAGTATTCTTCAACAGTAGGTATCTGCCTAAATCAATATATTTTGCCAATTTCCATCAAGATAAAAATGTGGATTTTTGTTTTCATATTAAGTTGTCCTTTGGGGCCCCAGAGCCCATCAAGATAAAATGATGTCTCCCACTGTAGAGTGCTTAATAATTAGGCTTCAGGAATAAAGGGCAAATACAGACACATTTTATCCCTCGTGCAAGAAAGAGGGCAGTAATAAAGGCAGCTGTTGTCCCTTGAGCAAGCCGCGAGCCACAAGCCAGATTTAAAGGAGGCACAAGCCTAGTTTTGAGTGGAGATCATTAGACGATAGGTCTTACCTATGTGCTTTGCACAGCCGGCAGCAAGCCACCATAATGTCAGTGGGGATGGAAGCTGGGGAGACAATCAGTGAGGCTGCTCAGGCTGCAGCACGGCAGGTACTTTGTAAAAGCAATTCATCTAGTGTGCTTCAAAGAACCTTCTCTTATATTCTGCACCGGAGGCACATAGCTTAATGTTGAGAATTGAATTGTTCTCTAATTACTTAATGAGCTTAATCTTTCCTAAACAAGAGGTCGGAAGCCTGTCTATAAAGCATCTTTGCAAAACGTTTTCCTTTTAAAAACTTGGCCTGTTTAGACGCTTAGGATACAAAGGATCCTGCAAATCAGTGTGTCCAGTGGCCATTGGCAAATGCCAGGATTCAGTGGAGGTGGCTTAAAGGGACTTGGATGGTGGGGAGGTAAGGGATAGGAAAGGGATAGTTGTGGGTGTGTCTGGCCTTTCTGCCTTTTGATTGTGTTGGTGCATTTGGGTTCTGGAAACTTTTTCTGAAAATCAAAAAGAATTCACTGTTAAAATAAATATGTGAGAACGTATTGATTTTTGTTGCCTCTTGTTTTAGTCATAAGGAAACAGGATGAAAGAGTTAAATTCACACATCTAGTCAGTGATGAGTACAGTTGGGAGAAAGCCAAGTCTTTTATTCCCCCAGCCTAGTCCCCTTTTCAAGAGGCACGATCATTCTCTGTTTCTGACATTTAGAAGCTAATGAATTTATTTTAGGATGACCACATTACACATTTGTACACAACATAATCTTATTTCAGACCATGAGCAAATAACTCGCGGCTATTCTAGAATTTACATCCCTAGCAGCCATGAAAAGGAAATTGAATTTGCTTTTAAATGCTCCCCAGAGACTGCATCCAACACCGTAAACTGTGCAACTGGAGAAAGGTAGCTACCGTGGAACTCTCCAAAGCCGAGCTGCTTCTCTACTTCAAATTATGGAGAGAACAGCTCTGCTTAGTCAATGCCCAATTACTGCACTCAGAAAGAAATTTAGAGAAAGAAGCAAGTTTGCAGATGCCAGGGGCTGGAGGTCATCCTGCCTTTGTCCCTAAAGCAATTAGCCACAAGGTGGCCACAGCTCACCCCTCCACCTGCATAGATGTCTCCATTGTGTGCTCCCCGACCCCCCATGAAAAGAATTTTAAGTACATTAGGCAGTGTGTTTGGAAGACAAGAATATGTATGATTTCATCTTTAATCAGTGAATTTATGTTTTTTTATGAGAGCTGAATGAAAGGCAACATAATACTTTCAGCTGAAAACGGATATAGCAAGATTAAAAAACCAGGCTCATAGGCAGTTTTATTGGCCATTTTTAAAACCCAGAAATGAGAAAAGAAGATGATGCTGGTATCTTGAGATAATACATGTCATAATGTTTTTGTAAGTAGGCACTATGGTGAAGGGAAGGCAATTCACTTCTAACCACGTAATGTATTTCTCTAGTGGTCACTTTGGCATTCTTGGTCTCTATAGAAATATATTTCGTTCTGCTTAAAGTAAGGGTGACACTGCACTCAGTGAGCATATGTGCATCTTCTGACTCACAATGCTGGCACTGAAGGCTGTTTAATCTTGTTGAGGTGCCTCACTTTTATCACCTGTGAAATGGACAGATCGATCCTCTCCCATAGCTTTGTGTAGGCGGTTAAATTGATAACGTCTGTGAAAGCTTGGAGCACCTTGGCATGTCACAGGCATTTTGTAATCGCGAGTTCCTCCTACTGAGTACACAGAAACAGAGGGCAGGTTGTTTAAATGAATATAAGGTCAGTATCACTCAAAGTGGATACAGAAGACCCAAGAGAACAAGACTGGATGGGCTTTTGTGTTTGCTCAAGTACTTACACCCTGGATTCCTAGCAGTATTACAGTTTCTTTCCACAGTATAAAATGAAATTATAACTAAAAAATGCAAGAAAGAGAGAGGGGAGAGGGAATGAGAGAGGAAGGGAGACAGAGAGCGACAGACAGACAGGCAGACAGACAAGCAGACAGACAGACAGACAGACACACACACACACACAGAGAGAGAGAGAGAGAGAGAGAGAGAGAGAGAGAGAGAGAGAAAGAGAAAGAGAGAGCGAGCACAATACCAACTTGCTTTATAGAGTATATGGATAGGGAATAGGATCTGTCTACCAAATCGCTGATGCTTAGGTATTATTGTCATTAAACTACTCTGTGAGCAATGACTGAAGAGTCAACACAAGAACATGGCTCCCGGAAGAAAGGAGTGCTTAGTCCATTTCACAGGTGATGGAACTGAGACAGCTCAACAAGATTAAGCAGCCTTCAACAGCAGCGGAATTAAAACAGTTTTTGTTGAACCACATGCAATTTGTTGCCCCTTTGAAGGTCCTAATTAATCACATATTGGCAACTTCAAGTGATTCTGCAGAATATATTCCCCACGAAGAAGATGTATGTCGACATGAGTTGTTCCAGGGAGGCTGGGGAGCTTTAATTTTTCTTCCTGAAGTTATCTGGTGGGAGCCTAGAGAGTTTTATGTCCCGTGTGATTCATACATTGAGTTCCCTGAAGTGCAGGGGAGTTCCCTGAAACATAGGGATGAGTGAGATAATGTTAAGACAAGCTTATCTGCCTCCTGGAGGAGGCCAGCTCTGCTCCTCTGTGATGCTTGGGGAAACCAAAGGGAAGAGTCCAGGTTTTCATAGAAATACAACCCACCACGATTTTCCTCCTCCATTGTTCGGGTGGAGACATTTCATAAACCAGAGTTTCACAATCCTGCCACTAATACCATGGGGGCTGGGTGGCCCTTTGACTTGGGAGTCATCCTGTGCCCTGTCCCACTAGATACCAGTAGCATCCTTCTACACCGAGATGCCTCTAAACATTGCCAAATGTCCCATGGCAGGAACAGTCAACCCCCAAAACTACTGGTCTAGATAGCAGTCTCCAATCTGAGAACTGGTTTGACTAGTTCTTGGTGTGGGAGTGGGGGCAAAAACAAAAAACAAAACCTGCTGGCAATAAAGGGGAAGGCCACCATATCAGGCCTTAAAACTGTAGCCCAGGTTGGCCTCGAACCCATGATCCTCCTGCCTCTGTCTCTTCAGCATATCCTACCAGTGCATGCCATCATAGCCATCTTGAGCTTTTAAAACCTGAAATTTCCAGTGGGAAATCTTGTTGCCATCATCGTTGTCATCTCTTATGTATTGCATTTTGAGTCTCTGGGATAAAGCATTATTGCTTGTTCCTAGTTACCATCCATGTTTTGTGAACCTATCCAATGAAGCCATCACTGTATCAGGTAGTGGTGGAGCCACCTCTATCTGGCAGGCCTGCAAAAACCTGAAGTGTAAGTACAGAACCTGTCAGTTACACAGAGCTATGCCTGCTGAGGTGTACTTGGACTTGAACTTTCTTGTTACTCTTTTCCCACTAACCCAAGCAAACTTAAATCGTGTGGACGGTTAAATGACTACCACTGAGCTCCAGAAACAGTGGCGATTTCCCAAGTAGTTGAAAGCTTCCTTTATTTAAAGTCTCTCCCAGCAGGACTTGATGCAGTGTTCTCTCTCTCAGATCTTAGACAGCGATGGAGCATCTCCAAGCTGCCGAAGGGGTGTGTAGAGCTCTTAGATTATCTGCCTGTGTATGGTAGGCCCTAAGAGAGGTGTGGAGGCGAAGTCTGACAATGACCCTGTGATGACTGCTGCCACTGGAAGTACAAGAAACCGCGGCTTTTCTTCCTCACAGTCTCCCAGGAGCATCGCAAAGATTGAGGTCTGGGAAGCAGAATGCTGCTGCATACACCAGCTCAGAGGGTGAACAGGGACTGTGAAAAGGGCCAGCTGCTGTGGATTTTTTTCCCCTGCACTGCCAAAATAAAAGCGATTTCCTTGCCTTGTGCAAAAGCATAGCAGTGTTGACAGCTGAGAATATGTGTGAATACTTTGGAGGCAGCAGAGCACCATATCGGGAAGAGTCCCCATGTTTGTAGAGGTCATTTATCCAGCAATCTTGAGTGATGTCCTCATCCTCCACCTTACCTTTTAGATCATGGGCTCCAAATTCTGCCTTTACATTGGACTCACGTGGAGAGCTAGTAAATAACCAGGCCCTATTTCACACAAACTAGGTTGGGATTGCTGATGATGGGCGCACTTGAACATTAACAGGGTTACAGTTTGGCATCTGATTTGAATATGGAGTGTTAAGACTATTTGCTGTCTTTCCTCCTTTTATATCTAACCTCCTAAGACTGTTTCATTTGTCTACATACTTGGTTCTTGCAATCTATTGCTAGGCCTTTCCCCAGAATTGCTGATTCACTCTGGGGGTAGTGAATTTGCATCTCCAACCAAAGTCCCGATGCTGCTGCTGCAATTTCCAGTCCGAGGGCCACACGTTGAGAACCATTGCTCTGTGGTTATGTTCACTCTTCTGGATTCTTGCATTAAGACTTTCTGTTACTGCCCGTCATCCTTGATTTGCATACAAAGTGCTCATCCCTCGCATATTCCTATGCAATGATAAACTCTTTCCTTTGATTCTCATTTCTTTATTCATCCATGTGCAGGCCTATCCTGGCTATCTGATACATGCTGGGGGTAGACCTTTTGTCTTTTTTCTTTCATTAAATGCTCATAGAGCTGTGGACGTTGTGGTGCTTGGAATGAGAATGACCCCATAGGCTCATATGTTTGAATGCTTTGTTCCAGGTTGGTGGACTGTTGGGTAGAATTAAAAGGTGTGGTATCATTGGAGTAGGTGTGGCCTTGTTGGAAGAGGTGTGCCATTGGAGGTGGGCTTTGAGGTTTCAAAAGTCTACACCAGGCTCTAGTCTCTCTCTGTCTTTCTCTGTCTTTGTGTCTCTCCATCTCTCAGTTGTCTACTTAGTTTATGATGTTACAGGTTTGGAGACATATTTGGTTTCTTCCTGCCTTTGTACTTAAGGACTAGGTTGCACATCTGGGTTTTTCTTTCTGCAAGGAGGACCCAGAATTGGGAGCTTGGGCATGTAGCTAAGTTGGTAGCGTGCTTGCTCAGTGTACGCAAAGCCCTGGGTTGGATTCCTGGCCCTGGGTAGAGTGAGCCATTACTAAAATCCCAGAACTGGGGAGGGGAAGGCGGGATAATCAGAAGCTGAAGGTCATCTCAGTTACAGAGTGGGCTTGGGAAGAACCTGAGGTACATGATATAGTGTCTTTTTTTTTTTGTTTTGTTTTGTTTTGTTTTTCGAGACAGGGTTTCTCTGTGGTTTTGGAGCCTGTCCTGGAACTAGCTCTTGTAGACCAGGCTGGTCTCGAACTCACAGAGATCCGCCTGCCTCTGCCTCCCGAGTGCTGGGATTAAAGGCGTGCGCCACCACCGCTTAAAATGTTACAGAGTAGTTGTTTGTAGTCAGTGAGCAGTGCTGGGTGGGGGAATCCATTCTGAAATGAATAGTGGCTTCCATTCTCGAGCCTTTGCTTTTATTTCTGGAAAAGTAGAATGATAACACTTGTTTTAACTTACGCTAATTGTTGCTTTTATCACCTCCATCACTCTCATGGGTTAGGATTCCCCATTGTTGATTCTTCATGGCTGTCTCTTCTTTCTGTCGATGCATACTAAATTTTCCTAGACTTAGACTCTTAAAATAAAAGCCATGCATTGTATTATAGTTTTTGTGGATCAGCAGTTTTCATACTAGGTTAGTTGATGTTTTTCCTCTGGGTCCTGTAAGGTTGAAATTGAAGTGTTATATAGGCTGAACTCTCATTTCAAGAACTCAACAGGGAAATATTCATTCATTCTAAGATCACATGGTTATTGGCAGAATCCATTTCTTTAAGGCTATAGAAGAATGGAAGTTTGCTTCTTCAAAGTCAGCCAAAGACAGAGTCTCCATTTCCTTAATTCTCCATCTAGAGCCTTTTAAACACACCACATAACTAGGTCAGGCACACTCAGGGTCCCGGCCTCAGTTTTTCAGACAGAAGCTTGCCTCTGCAGCCCTGGTTGGTCTCTAAATCATGATCCTCCTGTATTGTCAGGGATTACAGAGTGTAATATCACACTCAGATGTGATCTTCCTTTGGAGCAATGAATTTAGCTGACTAGGAGTTTTTGCTCTATCTGGAAAATACTTCCATTATATTCCTTTGGTTAGATGGAGCTTATAGGACCTACTCCTCACTGAAGGGGCATGGTTTACAAAAGAATGTGAGTATTTTGTTTGCCACAATGGCTATAATGAAATGCTTGTCAAAAGGTACAGAACTCCTTATGTGGTATAGAACTATAACTACGTGGTCATATTGCTATATTCAGATAAATGCCTCATGGATGGAGATTCTTGATTACAGTGTGGGAGACAGTGTTTGCTCCGTGAGAAGCAGCACTATCACTCATGGAAAGGAATTGATTTGGCAAGAGCATCCTTTTTTTCCTTCCACAATAAAACTCATTTTTGATTTATTTTCCTGTGTTGCATTCCAGTTTTTATTTCCAGCATATTTTCAAAATAAACCAATTATAAGTTATATTCGTGTCACTGAAGACAAAGCTGAACTAACCTTTATCCATTTACTATAAAATAAATGGAGGTCTTTAACCAGAAAGAACTAAGCTAGCCCGAGTAAAACCCTTCATAAATCATACCCCTCTGGGTATGTGTAACCAGCACAGTGAGCTTCAAACTTGCCTACATGCAGTCAAGATGAAGTGCAAGGGCAACTTTCCTTAAACTGGTTGCAGAAGCATCAATAGCCCTGGAGTTTTGCAGTTTTATGGTATTTTAGGAATCCTCTTCCAGAATCTAGACCCAAATGTAGCCTGACTGATATGAGGTATAATGGGCTTTCATGCTCCTGACACTAGGGGTAATATCTTTCCTTACCTCATTGGGGAAATATCATTGTAAGGTCTGAGTGAGCACCAGATGTGGGGTGTGGAGAGCAGATGAGAAGGATGGCAACTCATGTCGTGTAAAGGATGTGGTGGGAGAATTGTGGTGACCCTGCTGGAATAGGAAGGGCTAATAAGCAATACCCTTTGCTCTAGCTCTCTTGAAATTTCCAGGGAGTCTGCTTTTCCAAAGCCAGTGCTAAAGTGAGCAGCCTGGGCATCTTCCGCCGCAAGCAGAGCAGCCAATCATTTTAAATAACCTCTCCTCTACATTTAGTGGTACTACATTTTTATGTTATAATTGCTCATACAGGCGTAGAAGCCAAGGTCATCTTGAATCCTATAACACAGTGATATGAGCTATGTTTAGTAGTGCTTCCTCTAAGTGTCTGTACAAAATGATCTTCTGAATGCTGTGTAAAGGGGAATAAAGCCAGATGCTCTACAACACACATAAAATAGGTTTAGAGATTTAATTACAGTAAAATGATTATAAAACCCTATGAAAGGCTACTGGAGTCTGTATACTGGTCTGCTTTATTTCAAGGAACCTTGATAAGCTTCTGATCTAATGATTATTTATAAATATTGCCGAAGTATCCTTTGTTGCTCAAAAGGATTCACTCAAGGGTTTCTTTAAATAGTGCCTTTAAATGTTTGTTTATAAACTATTAACTACTTGACAGAGAAGCAGGGAAACTTAAACTGTTGGGAGCCACTGCCAGTTGAAGATTAATCCAAAATGTAGATAAAGCCACTCTCTGATTATAATGTAAGTCAATGAGAAAATATAATTAAATTTATAAAAATTTAATCACCACAGAACTCTTCAGGAGCAGATCTTTTTCAAGGAAAGAGGTACACCTGTGGTCGGTTGGTCTTTCCTCACGTCTCTCCCTTCCTCTCTTGCGGCGAGCTCCCTGACCAGCAGGAAGGAACAGCCACCAGATGAGGATTCTTCTCAAATCACGCTTTATTGGAGCCTCTTGGTTGTAGGGAGAGCAGAAAGCACGGGGCAAGGGGCTCTGAACTATAGCTGCTTATATAGGGAGTCTGCCTAGCAACTTTTGATACTTTGATACTTTAACTATTTTTCTGGAGACCCACCGGCAGGAAAGAAAGCAGGGGAACATCCCTGTCAATTACAGACCAGGATGTTCCCCTGCCGGTCAGGGGAAGTATGGGCAGCTAGATCACAACAACTCACCCTGTTTTCCTGTGGAAGAACTGCAACCCTAATATGGAGTTATCTATCAAGCCAGGCTGGGGCCAAATGCCATCTTGTAATGGCAGCTATTCAAATCGGCTCCCAGCACTCTCTCTCTCTGTCCCTCCTCCCCTATCCTTCACATTCTTCTGTCTCTCTCTTCCTCTCTCTCTGTCCCTCCTCCCCTATCCTTCACATTCTTCTGTCTCTCTCTTCCTCTCTCTCTCTGTCCCTCCTCCCCTATCCTTCACATTCTTCCGTCTCTCTCTTCCTCTCTCTCTCTCTGTCCCTCCTCCCCTATCCTTCACATTCTTCCGTCTCTCTCTTCCTCTCTTTCTCTCTGTCCCTCCTCCCCTATCCTTCACATTCTTCTGTCTCTCTCTTCCTCTCTCTCTCTGTCCCTCCTCCCCTATCCTTCACATTCTTCTGAAAGCCATTGTCTCACAAATCTCTCCTCAGCCTACGCAGATCTCATGGGTTTTATTCACACGTGCCAAAACTTCATTGCTTTGCGTTTTGCTTTCCTCATTGTGCCTGGCAGACAGCCTAGATCACAAGACTCCCCGGTAGGTATTTGTTGATTTGACATGAGACATTCCTTCAGAAGTAGGCCAAGAAATGGACATCACACATATGGCTTGTATTGGGTTGTAATAAGTCCTGCTATGACTTTCAAAGTCATTGGAAGCCGTGATGAGGATTTACACCTCTGGGCTGAGGGGCCATAAACATCGACATGAACTCTATAAATTCATAGTCCTCTTCTCAAGGACAGTTCTCACAGAAATCAAACCTAAGTGAAGTGGAAAGGAAGACAAATTCTTCTGTTTATTTATTATGTTTTCATTTACTTATACATTTTCACTGGAAAAGCATAGGCATAGAGCTAAAGATAAGACATTCATAAAGCATAATTAATTATTATAAGGTCAACTTTCTTTTAAATGCCACCCAAGTCAAGAAATAGAATCTCGTCAGTCACCTAAGAAGCCCCAAGGCTAGCCAAGTGTTCCGTCTCAACTTCATCTACCCTCTCCTCCCTACTGGGCTTTTATAGTAATTACACTTTCCTATGTATTTATAGTCTTAGCATACAATGGTGCATCTTTAAATCCTATAGCTTAGTTTTTTCAGTTAAAATATATACATCTTCTAAGCATATTTTCATCCAAAACACTCCCTCCATTTCTGTCTTTTATCCCAGAAACTTACTCATCAAAATGTATTCCTCAAATGCTGTGTGTCATTTGATCTGTGCAGATTCTCACAGTGCATTCTGGTGATTGGATTTATGTGGCTTAATTTATCACATTCATCTGTCCTCTCTTTCTCCTGTGGAGTGGTAGTTGCATGTAGACCAGTGGTTAACTAGGACTGATTTGCTCAACTTTCTCTTCCACGGGAGACATTGGCAGTGCTTGGTCTTTACAATGGAGTAAGTAGAATACTGTTTACTCAATATCTAGGTTAGTTAGGTACAGCCTAGTGGTAGTGGTAGACATCCTACAATGTACAGAACAACCCCCATTTCTACCTTGAATAGTTTTCTTTAGCTCCACATGTCATTAGTACTGAGTTTGAAAAACCCCAATTTAGAGGTTTGTGTAGATTCAGGTGTAGGTATAGCATGTATGCATGCTTGTCTGCATGCTTGTATGTATGCATGTATACGCATATGTATTTATGTATTTGGCAAAATTGTTGGTGGTATTATTTTTATCAACAGTCACATAACATATAGATATCATTTAGAAGTTTGTGATATTCAATACTTACATTAATATTTTTAAAATAGTTCTAAATGACTAATTGCTATTTTATTTATAAGTTGAAAAAATCCAGAAAAAGTCCTTTCCCATCATTGTTTAGTTGGTTATTCACTGGTACAGTTCACTTAAAGTTGCATAAATGCTTGAGTCTTCAAGATTATGAGATAAACGATAGGCTTTGAAAGTGTTTGTGTGTGTGTGTGCGTGCGCTCTTAAATCTTGATTTCTATATTCTCTAGTTGTGATAGTGAGCAACTTATTTAAACCATTTGAGCTTGACTTTCTGAATCAATAAAACTAGCATAATATTTGTCTTGTAGTAGACTTAGATGAAAACAAATTTAGATAAATCTATTCTTCCATTAATTCTGTAATTATTTAGAGTCTGTTCTGTGTTAGGCAATGCTCTGGGTCCTGGATGTATGTATGTGTGTGTGTGTGTGTGTGTGTGTGTGTGCGTGCGTATGTATGTGTATATATATATATAGTTTTGTTCTGGTGAAGGTAGAAAGATCAATGCATATGTAAAATATATAGCATTCCTGATGATGAAAACAATGAAAGAGCATGTTGGTTCATTAATTAGTTTTTTAAAAACAATTAAAATAGGCTATTCAGGGAAGATTTCACTGGAAAGATGACATTTGAGGCAAGACCTTAAAAGGATGAAACAGCAATCAGAGCATATTTGGGTGGAACACTCCTGGAAGAGGGGATACCAAAAGGAAAGGCTTTGGGGTAGAAGGATAAAGGTTGCCTTTAAAAAAAGGAGACTAGGCATGGTGGTTCACACCTTTAACCCCAGCACCCAGAGGCAGTGTAAAAGAGATCTCTGTAAGAGGCCAACATGGTTTAATGTAGTGAGCTACATAGTGAGACCCTGTCTTAAGAAAGAAAGAGAGAGAGAGAGAAAGAAAGAAAGAAAGAGAAAGAAAGAAAGAAACTGAATCTATCTAATGTGTTTCAAGTGGAGATATTTTCATAAGAGCTCAAATCAGAGAGGCATCTATAGGGGGAGTATTATAGTGACTTGGCAAGACTGTTTTATTTTAAATGAGATAGGAAGCCACTAGATTGTTGGTTCCCAACCTTTCTAATGTTACAACCCTTTAATACAGTTCCTTATGTTGTAGTGATCTTCCCCCAACCATAAAATTATTTTTGTTACTGTTTAATAACTGTAATTTTGCTGCTATTATGAATTGTAATGTAAACATCTGCACTTTCCAATGGTCTTAGGCAACCCCTGTGAAAGGCTTTCTCAACTCCCAAAGGGGTTGTGACCCACAGGTTGAGAACCATTGCACTAGAGGGTCTCAAGAAGAAGAATAAGATGACATGAGTTTTTTTTAAAGCATTTCCCTTGCCATTATGGCAAAATAATAGTGTAGAGGGGGTAAGATTAGAGAAAAATCCTGTAAGGGTGTCTAGGACTATGGATTGATGAGTAGTCATTTTGTAGTGGCTGGGATTTAGATGTAAAGTGACAAGAATTTACTGATTGATTGAGGATGAAAGACTAGAAAGTAGAGAATGTAAAGAGGATGCTGTTATTTTAAATGAGCAATTATATGGATAGAGGCTGCTATTTACCAACATAGAGAACAGCACAGGGTACTTGGGATTTGGGACAACCTGAGGAATTTAGTCTGAGACCTGAAAAGTTTGAGATACATGCTATGAAAACATAATTCAATGGAGTTACTGAATTGGCAATTGAACATAGTTGTCTCAATGCTAGCGGGAATTTTTTAGTAGTAAAGAATAATTGAAGATAAGAGAGAGGGCATGACTTCTTTGATTAATGAAGAGAGGTAGGATATAATACAAAAGTGGAGAACTTGGCTTTTGACCACTGAATGAAGAACACATCCCTTACATCATAAAAAAGGTGGAACATAAAGAAGGTGATGAAAGTCGGGGAATGATGAAAGTAGTTGGAGAGGCATAAAATGGAGTGAATATCCTGTTTTTTTCTGTGTTTTCTATTAATCAGGAAATAGGACCATCAATAGAGAATAAGTAAGGAGGAAGAAACACAGGGCTTAAAGACAGAAGAAAGAATGACAGATGTCTATTCGAAGACTATCTGGATAAAAGAAATATAGAAGGAATGACAACCTTTCTAAGGACCTGATTGAGATAATAACCTTTGAATATGAGTAATTACTTCTATGGTCATATTTATATCACATGAATACAGGCTTGGAATGAAAAGAGAACTGGGTTTATAATTGCTAGGCAATTATGATGAATAAAGAAAGGAACAATGGAACTAACAGGATGCAAAGGAGAGATTGACAAGTCCATAGGCGAAAGACCATTGTATAAAGATGATGGACAATGAAAGCATGGGAAGACTTAATGGGTTGGGTATATTAGTGAGGTAGATAGGTTATTGCAAGGATGGGCACTTGTTGGAATAAGCCAGAAAGATAGGACATGCTAGTTAGAGAGTTAAATGATTAAGATAACACAGGGGCAGTATTACTGATAATGATAAAAGTCTTAGATATGGCTATCAAAGCATATGGTTGAGCTAAGGCTAAAATATTCAGTGCTTGGCAAATATCAAGCTATTAAAATGTTCAGTTCTTTCCCTAGTCCATTATATATTCAGTTATAGCTCCACACATCTAGACCACTTCTTATCAATGAATTTTTGATTGAAATGAATCAAACAACCCAGTGAAACTTTTGGAATCCATGACTCATATCCACATTGAGGTCTTGTATTTTACTTTCAAGAAATTATGGCAGTTAATGCAAATTTTGGTTACCAATAGTTCCTCTTTCACACACATTGTTGATCCTGCTGATTGAGCTAGACATATTTTCTCTTGGATGTGGCCTCAGAATCTTTCTCAACACAGCATCCGCATCTCTATTACCAACCAGCAGGACTTGGTGTGTGTGACTAAACCTATTTGTCATCCTTGAGCTACTGGTAAGGTCACTTGGAAATTGTTTGAGTTTATTGATTTTGTGAAACTCAATTATTTTTAAGTAAAGGTCTTGAACCATATTTAATTTTTCAGCATGAGAATAAATGCTTTGGTAGGTGAGAAAGGAAAGTGGCTTTCAATTTTGAGTAATGATTTTTCAGATGCATGGTTTCTACAGTGCTGTGCATTCTCTAGGACAGCTCCCATACGTTCTCTCTCTCTCTCTCTCTCTCTCTCTCTCTCTCTCTCTCTCTCCGGATTAGTTTAATAAAAAGAAAATGCTAGCAAATTAGTTTCTCCAGGATACTTTTATACCAGATCATTATTATTAGTTAGAGTTTGTCCTAAAGAGTGATACTAATTTGAAATGTTAGGTTTTGAGCCTGCATTTTAAATCTTTAAATTATAACCATTCAGATAATTGTATTGGATTATTTTAGTTTTAGCAGAGAAAGCAAAATGAGTAATGCCTTAAAAATATTCATGTTTCAGAGTAACTTTGGATTCTAAGTGACTAAAAACATGAGCTGTTTCTGAGTCACTTGGCTTTAACTATATTTTGGGGGTTGCTTGATTTATTTGATTGCTTTCAGCAGAACACATTTGTGTGCTAGTAATGGCTCACTCTCCCCCTGCTTTTACGGGGGTTAAGCACTTTGGAGATGTAAAGTGATTATTTTTGGTTTCATCAGTCAAAAGGAATAGAATGAGATAAAAATCATTAACATTTCTTTGCTCAACTTAAATTTCCAACGATCTTACAAGATGACTACTGCTTAGCAAAGGATGTTAGTAGAGTTCGTTTGATTGCAAAATTATTGGAATAGTTGTTTTGAAAGTTATCTCTTTGTTGAGGTTCCAATTAAATCTTATATAATGAGTATGGAATAGCGGTAAGTGCTGTGGGGATTACAGAGGAGTATTATTTACAGTACTGTATGCAATGTTTTGTAGTCTAGTTAGGAAGACATTTTGTACACCAAAATGCAACAAACATTAAAAATTGTAGGTGTTCAATATTAAAGATGCATAGATGATGGAACTGTAGAACTCCAGAGGACAGAACCACACTATCTTGAGTAAGTGGAGCTTTATGTATGTGGCAATAAAGGGCTGGCACTAGAAGCTCACAGCAGCACATTATTGTTCTTCCTTCTTAGAACCATGAAGGGTTATGCAAGCTACTTAACTACTCAACCTCATTTTCTCTCTTCTGTTCAAATGGCTCAGTAGAAGTACTTATCCTATAAAACAACGGTAAGGATTTATAGTCAATGCAAATATCTTAGTATGTTCATTTAATCATTTACTAGTGATAGACAAGGATAACAGCCAGTAAGTCTTAGTTGTTGGAGAATACAAACTTCTAGAGTCGTCTTTGACATATTAATTTCATTAAAAATAGAATACTTTGCTATTTATGCACTAAAGGTTTTGAGGAAACCATGGCTTATTATTCGCCATTCCTTTTCTTCTTTCTTTTTTTCCTTACTGAAATTTCTTGGGTATTTCTTCTTCATTAATTTGCCTTTTTTAATTTGTCTCTGGTTCTGTATAACTTTTTCTGATATTCCTCCAACCTCTTACTTTCATTTTTAATATTTTGTAAGAATTCTGCTATGGTGGTTTGAATGAGAATAGCCCCCACAGTCCAATATATATGAATACTTGGTCCCCAGTTGATGGAACTGTCTGGGAAGAATTAGGAGGTGTGGCTTTTTGGAGGAGGTGTGTCTTTGGGAGTGGGCTTGAGACTTCAAAAACTCAGGTCATATCTTGGTCTCTCTCTCTCTCTCTCTCTGCTTCATACCTATGGATCAGATATAATTTTCAGCTACTACTTCAATACCATGCCTGCCTGCCTGTTGCTATGCTTCCTGCCATGCTTGTCATGGACTCTAACTCTGTAGAACCATGAGCCAACAAATTAAATGCTTTCTTTTATAAGTTGTCTTGGTCATGATATCCCATAACAGTAATAGTAAAGTAGCTAAAATAAAAGTTGATACCAGGGAGTGAGCTATTGCTGTGACAGGCCTGAACTTTTCTTTTTAAATGTAGAAGACCTTGGGACTTTGGGTTAGGAAAGTGAGTGAACATTGTAAGTGGGGCATAATAGAACATTCTAGTAGGAGCTTGGAAAAAAGTACTGCTGAGAGCCATGTGGACTATGAAGGCCAGCTGAAGAGGTTTCTGAGGGGACAATATTAGCATCTGGGCTAGAGACCATTCTTATTGTATTTTCACAATGAATGTGGCTTTTTTCCCCTTGTCCTAAGAATCTGCCTGAAGCTAAACTGAAGAGTTTTCAATGAATTTCATCACTGGAGGAGATTTTAAGACAGCCTAGTGTGTCATGTGGTTATTAGTGGTGATGCACATCTACAATGAAAAGGAGCAGGCAGGACAAAAAGAAATACAAAATGTACAGTTTGAGGAGAAAAATACCAACAGGAACTTTAATGTTGGAACCTTGCTTTGTGCTGAAAGAGATAAGGAAAAGTGGTATAAAGAGAGTGGCAGCCTCAGATCAGTGAAGTTTGACCCTGAAATTTGTGAAAAGAAAAGGATTAAGGAATTATCTGTTCATAAAAAGTTCAAAAAAACCAAAGCTTATACAAATGTAATACAAGGGGAGGGCCAGGTTCCCACTCAAGTGGGCAACAGAACTTGGCAGCATTAGCCATGTGGCTTTTAGAGTCATGAAGAATACATGAGTAAAGAGGTCGTGAAATCTTCCTACAAAATTAAGGAGAGCCACATGTGTGTGGCAGGGCAGTCCCTGCCTGCAGACCCTGAGAGACCATTGGTTGAAACTATAAATGGGAAGCCTGGATATCATTGGCGACTCCAGGATGTTGGAGCTGTGGGCTATTTGTCTGCCAAGGAAAACTTCAGACAGGGAGTAGAACCAACCCATGAGAGAGAAGTGTGTTGCAGCCAACAAAGCTGGAAGGGCAGAGCCATCTAACTCCTTTGGCATCAGACATAGAGCTACAGGATTTTGGGTTTGCCTTACTGGGTTGATTTGGTCTAGTATTTGTTTACTATGCCCTTTTTCCTCTCTTTTGGAATGGTAATGTATCATCATATGTTTGAAGTATGTAATTAGATTTTTTATCTTGATTTTATAGGGGATTACAGTTAAGAGATTGCCCTTAGTCTCAGAAGAGACTTTGGGCTTTTAAGGTATATTGATATTGTGAGAGACTGGGGGTTTTTGAAGTTGTTTTAAATGCATTGTGCATTATGATATGGCCACAAGCCTATGGAAGTCATACAATAGGATGTGGTTGTTTGAATGAGAATGGCCCTCATAGGCTCACATGTTTGAATGCTTGGTCTCCAGTTAGTAGAACTGCTTAAGAACAATCAGGAGAGATGTGGTCTTGTTGGAAGAGGTGTGCCATTAGGAGTGGGCTTTGAAGTTTCAAAGCTCATGCTATTTCTCAGTTGGTTCTCACTGTCTTATGTCTGTGCATCAGATATAATCTCTCAGTTACTGCTCCAGCACCTTCTCTACTTGCTAGTTGCCATGCTCCCTGACATGATGGTCATGAACTCCAACCCTTTGGAATTGTGAGTCCCTGAATTATGAGCTTTCTTTTCAAAGTTGCCTTGTTCACAGTCTCATAACAGCAAATAGAAAAGTAACTAAAGCATCAGCCAAAAGTTAATAAACATCCATGTAGTAAGAGACTGTTTGTTCATTCCTGGCTGCTGAGACTCAAAATAACTACACAGAAACTGTATTAATTAAATCACTGCTTGGCCTATTAGCTCTAGCTTCTTATTGGATAGCTCTTACATCTTAATTTAATGAATTTCTATTAATCTGTGTATCACTACATGGCTGTGGCTTACCGGCAAGGTTCTGGCTCATCTGTCCCTGGCTGTGGCTACATGACATCTCCTGACTCTGCCTTCTTTCCCCCAGAATTCAGTTTAGTTTTCTCTGCCTAGCTCCACTTTACACTATCAGAGGCCAAGGAAGATTTCTTTATTAACCAATGGTATTCATAGCATACAGAGGGAACTCCTATGTCACATCCATTCAGTTGTCACTTTACAACTATATAATACTAAAGTTCAATAAACATTATTTTTAATTAAAAATTAATTAATTAGAATGCATATGAGTATTTTGCCTGCATTTACATCCGTGTACCACGTGAAGAGCTAGTGCCCACTGGGGCCAGAAGAATGTGTTGGACCGTCTGGAACTGGAGTTACAGATGGTTAAGAGTCACCACATCTGTTCTGGGAACTGAACCCAGGTCCTCTACAAGAGCATCTAGTGTTCTTAACTGCTCAGCAAACTCTAGTTCCTGTATGAGTTTTTTTAGAAACATACAAAATTAGCAGAATTCAAATCCATCTTCTCCATGTAATCTGATGTATCTAGTTCTTAAACACCGAGCTATTTCTTTTACTTCCACACTTATGAATGTACTATATACCAGTAGATTCTTTATGGAACTGGCTTTAATGGAAGGTATAGGATAGAGAGCCTTCTTATCATGTAAAGAATAGATGGGGGCTCTTACTCAGCCCCACTTTTCCTTCTAATATGATCTAGTCATATGTGAAGGACCTGAAAATGTTGGTTTCCTGTGTCCTTAAAGGATGATTCACCTCTTATAGGTTCAGCCCACATTTTCTCAACCTTTGTATCTTTAGGCCGATAACTGTGGTTTAAACATGGCATCCCAATGAGTCAGGAAATGACTTCATTTCTTACCGAACTGCTTTTCACACTAATGGGAAGCCCTGAAATAGATGTGCCTCACATCCCTGCTGCAAGCTTTTGCTGTCATTTAGAGGAGCTATTGCTCTATCAGAATTCACACTGAAGCCTATTATTCCAGGGAGACAATTTTGTTATAAAGAAGTGATTTGTTATTTTAAGACTTGGCAAACAAGCATATGGGGAGGGGAGTTTATTTGGAGAGATGGCAATAACTCTCAGCGAGGTGTGCTTTCTCCTTACTTTGTTCTGCTTTACAGAAAGGACCAGGATTTGGCATAAGCTAAAATTCTATAAACTAATTTATCAGGCTCTGCCAGCATCTGCTCATTGCCCTTGAAAATAAACTGCCTTTTCTTTTATACACCTACGTGTAGTATTACTTCTGTTGCCTAAGTGGGACACAGTTGGGAGATATATTCAACAAAGAAGTGCAAATTCCAAGTGATCATAATCTGGAATCGGTGAAATTGACAGATGACAAAATAATTTGTACTAAGTTTTCCAAGGCTTTGCTATGTCTCCACCAGTGATTGCCCGTGCTGACTTATCATTTATTCAAAGTCTAAATGGAAGCAATTACAGACATTTTAGAATAGGCAGTCAAAATAACAAGTCATTTAGAACAGTAATTATGCATTATATGCAGTTGTCCTTTCTATTAGAAGATGACACTATTGATGCCACAACCTCCCCATGTTGAAAAAAAGGTGTGGCTGAAAGATTGAAGTGTGACTGTCAGATTCTTCCCCTTGGATCACACATGCTGCTTGTCATTTTGCTGTGAACTCAAGTGGCAGTTTGCAGGCGTCCTGGCTTTTCTTTTTCACCTCTTAGCCTCATGGTCAGGGCCTAATTAGGCATCACGAGCAGGCAAAGAATGTATTTACAAAGTCAGCTCATGTGGGAGATGGTTTAGAGGTCTCCGTGAGGGTTAGGGCTCCTGGGTGATTCTTGTGCTTTGACCCACTGGAGGAGCAGTCTGCAGCAGCCTGCTTGGCAGACATTTCCCTTCGGTTAAAAATGGAGATGCTTTTTGTTCCCCTTTGGCCAAGCTTGGTGTCCTTCAGACCTTCACATTGTTTCTTGTCTTAGTGGAGGCCAGGAAGAGAAAAGATTTATTTGTCAAATTTGTATTTATGGAATGTTGCACTCCAACTGTGTTTAATGTGTTTGGTTGATTTGCAAAATGGGCTGTCTCCTTAAAAAAGTCAAGTTGTAAAAGACTGTATCTTTTGCCGAGAGGCTGAGTTAATAAGGAACAGCTGGGGCCGAGTGATGTCATGTGCCACCTGCATGAAAGGCCGCCCAGAGGCTCACACCAAAAGAGAGTGCTCCAGACAAGTGGGTTTCAAACCTATTATTATTTTTTGTAATTTTTTTTTTGCAGAGCAACATTTTCCCCATTGAAATCATTTCCAAAAAACCCCCAAATATATCAGAAAGATGCAGTCTGACTTGCCACGAGTGAAGCTACAGTCTGGGCCCATTCAACTTTCCTGTCATCAGCAGCACAGTTCTTCCTTGGAATTTTAGGGAGTAGAAGTATAGACAGCAAGAGGATTTTCAGTAGTGTAATGTATGCACCCCAGAGAGTTACCAAGATGATTAATTTGGATACTGGAAGAATTACTGATGCTATTTATATTTATTTTTCTTATGTTTAAACCAAAGTGTTTGATTTTCATTACTTTTGGTTTTTTTTTCTTGAGAGAGAGAGAGTAAGAACGTGAAGTTAGGTGGGTACAGAAGAAGGGAGGATCTGTGAGAAGGTGGGGGAGGGAAAGCATGATCAGAATACGTTGTCTGGAAAGTTTTTAACTAAAGCTAAAACTTCTTACCTTTATATAGCCAATAATGTAAGAGTGCAGTGATACATTGTGGGAGGAAGACACTGCACTGAGAACAAAAGACATGAATATCAAGAATATGTGGAGACTGAGGCTCGTGTTGAAGTCCAAAAAAAAATGGTTTATGGTTGCATTGTAGGTGATTCATAGATATACTGCAAGAACCCTGGGTTACTTGTTGGCATAGTAAGCAGCAGGACAGTGTCACTGGGAATGGGTGACTTTATATTTGGATACTGTAGTGGTACTGAATGGTGATTCTAAATGTACCAGGCTTTAACTCCTTGGTAATTATTAGGAAAATGTTTTAAATGTGAGCTAACACAGGCTCTGAAAGACAACTACCATATGTTTTTTCTCATGCATGAACCTTAGCTTCAATTTTTAATATATTTATATTTAATGTAGGTTTATGTATTGTGGCAGGAAACTAGGAATTGGGCACTAACAGGAAGAAGAGGCCTTAAAGGGAGAAGGATGGTAATACAGGGAGGGCTACAGAACACATACAATTTGACAATGGAAGGGGTCATGCTGAAGATAGAAGGGTTTAAGCAGCAATGGAGAGGAGAGAGATGGGGAAGAGGATGAGGTGAGGTGAGGGTCACTCCAAACTGTGGGTGAAAATGCCTGCAGGAACTTGCTACTTTGTAAATTGATGGAAAAATTATAATTAAAAAGAAAAAGGAATCACCCAAGACTACCTGGATGGTTACTGAATGCCATTGTAAACTTCTTCAGAGGGCACATAGGGAGATTTGACACACACAGAAGGGGTAGTAAAATGAAGGTATAGGCAGATAATGGAACAAAGCAGCCATAAACCAGGAAATGGAGGTGGCTACCAAAACCTGGAAGAGGCAAGGAATGGAATATTCCTAGAGTCTGTAGGTTTTAATAACTAAATTTCCTAATCTAGTCTTCCAAACATAAGGACAACCCACAAAGTTAAAGTGGGTTTTGTTATGATTTTGGTATTCTAAATAGGTTATAGCCAAACTTTTAGGTACCTTAGGTCAGAAATTTCAAACTCTGGAAATGATTTTTTTGTTAGATTATGCATACCTGTTGGTTCTAAGAAGAGGTGAAGCCCAGGCCTTAGCCAGCTTGTTCTAAAGCAAGAGATTGGCAATTACAAGAACAGGAAATGGCAATGGCTTCATGGACGAGATAAAGATGAGAGAGCAGTAATAAGGGAAGGAGCCTTGCATGAAGTTTCTAGCCCATCAGGATTCCTATCAATTTTATTTAGAATCATTCTTTGAGGTAGCATACCAATACTTAACTTTAAATGGTTAAGTTTTGCCAGCATGGAGGACCTTTGTAGTGTTAAAAGCCATCTTAGAGAAATTCTACACAATTCTCACATTTCTAGTTATATACTTATATTTTATAAAGCTCATACCCATGTTAATTGTTGTCCATATAAAGAAAGCATTAGTTGTATCTCAGACGCTTCCCAAATGTCCCTTCCCATTAATAACTGCATTCCCTTCCTTACAGATACAGCCTCCATCCTGCTTTTGCATAGTAATCATGTTCTTCATTATTGATTATTTTAGTATTTTTCATTTTTATTATTTTGCAGTGATAGAAAATGAACATAGTTTCATGCATCCTAAGCAAGTGGTCTACCATGGAGTACACCTCCAGTCTTCTTTGTAGTTCTATTAACTGTGTTAGCATCCCTAAAGAATGGTAGTTTTGACTATTTGGAACTTTATTTTAATAATAAAATCATATTGTTTGTATTGGTTGTGCCTTCTCTGCTCCACGCTATATTTATGTGACTCATTTATATGCTTGTAGAGTTCTAATTCAAGAGTTTTCATTGCCATGTAACATTTCATTTGATGATAATGTCATAGTTTATCCTTTCTATTGTTGAGACTCTTTCTAGTTTGGGGCAATTATAACCACTGGACATTTTTATGTGTGTCCACGTATATCTATTTTTTTGTGTATATATTCTCGATTAAAGAAACACATTTTTCTGCATATTGGGAGACTGCACTAGACTGTTTCCCAAAATGGCGGTTGAGTAAGTTGATACTTCAGCATCAGTGTGTGAGATTCTTGATTCTCTCCGTCCTTGCAACACTTGGTATTGTAGAGATTTGATTGTTTTGCCAAAATGATGTCATACGTTATTGAGACTTTAACTTCTACCTTTTGAATCACAAATGACTTTAATCTCTTTAAATTACATATTGAAGTATGTATATATGTGGAATATATTCTTTGGTTATTCAATCTGTCTTTTATTACCACAGTGCTTGGGATTAAGCCTAGGGTTTCACGCATACTAGGTAAGTGCTCTATCACTAAGATGTATAATTAGTTCAAAATTCCTCCTTTAAACATTGTTACTTAAACCCACTTTGTATTGTTTTATTTGTCTCTTCCTTATTGATACGTGGGAGTTCTTTTCTCTATGGTACAATAACACTTGCACGTTTCCTTTTTACTGTTGAAATTATATCTCAGATGAACAGAAGATTTTTATTTTAATGCAGTCAAGGTACCTTAAGGTATTTTTTCCTGGTTACCAAAGTAGTTCATGTTGTTACAGAAATTTTAGAAATACAGAAAGAATGAATAGCACACAATTCAACCCCCCCAAAGATCATCACGGTTAGGATGTCATATAAGCATTTTTTTTTATTGAGAAAAGGAGAAAAAAAAACAAGTTTCCACCTCCTCCCAGCCTCCCATTTCCCTCCCCCTCCTCCAACCCTTCTCCCCCTCCTCCCACCCTTCTCCCTCTCCCCCCACTCCTTTCCCCCTCCCTCTCCACTCCAAAGAGCAGTCAGGGTTCCCTGCCCTGTGGTAAGTCCTAGGACCTCCCCCCTCCGTCCATATCTAGGAAGGTGAACATCCAAACTGGCTAGGCTCCCACAAAGCCAGCACATTAAGTAGGATCAAAACCCCATGCCATTGTCCTTGGCGTCTCATCAGCCCTCATTGTTCGCCATGTTCAGAGAGTCCAGTTTTATCCCATGCTTTTTCAGTCACAGTCCAGCTGGCCTTGGTGAGCTCCCAGTAGATCAGCTCCACTGTCTCAGTGTGTGGGTGCACCCCTCGTGGTCCCAACTTCTTTGCTCATGTTCTCCCTCCTTCTACTCCTCATTGGGACCTTGGGAGCTCAGTCCAGTGCTCCACTGTGGGTCTCTATCTCTATCTCCATCCATCACCAGATGAAGGTTCTATGATGATATGCAAGATATTCGTCAGTATTGCTCTAGGATAGGGTCATTTCAGGTTCCCTATCCTCAGCTGCCCAAGGAACTAACTGGGGACCTCAGCTTGGGCACCTGGGAGCCCCTCTAGGGTCAAGTCTCTTGCCCACCCTAAAGTGGCTCCCTTAACTAAGAATTGTGGTTCCGTGCTCCCCTGTCCAACCTTCCTTTATCCCAATCCTCCTGTTTCCCCAAGTCCCCCCCTCCTTCCCTTCTACCTTTTCTCTCCCCATCTTCTCTTACCCCCATCCCACCCCACCCCCAAGATCCCAAATTTCTCCCCGGCAATTTTGTCTACTTCCCTTAGCCAAGAGGATAACTATATGTTTTTCCTTGGGTTCACCTTCTTACTTAGCTTCTTTAGGTTCACCTATTGTAGACTCCGTGACCTTTATTTATGGCTAGAAACCAATTATGAGTGAGTACAATCCCATGTTCATCTTTTTGGGTCTGGGATACCTCACTCAGGATAGTGTTTTCTATTTCCATCCATTTGCATGCAAAATTCGAGAAGTCATTGTTTTTACTGCAGCGTAGTACTCTAATGTGTATATATTCCATACTTTCTTCATCCATTCTTCCATTGAAGGGCATCTAGGTTGTTTCCAGGTTCTGGCTATTACAAATAATACTGCTATGAACATAGTTGAACAAATGCTTTTGTCATATGATAGGACATCTCTTGGGTATATTCCCAAGAGTGGTATTGCTGGGTCCAGGGGTAGGTTGATCCCGAATTTCCTGAGAAACCGAAACACTGACTTCCACAGTGGTTGCACAAGATTGCATTCCCACCAACAATGGATGAGGGTACCCCTTCCTCCACATCCTCTCCAGCAAAGGCTATCCTTGGTGTTTTTGACTTTAGCCATTCTGACAGGTGTAAGATGATATCTCAAAGTTATTTTGATTTGCATTTCCCTGATTGCTAAGGAAGTTGAGCACGACCTTAAGTGTCTTTTGGCCATTTGAACTTCTTCTGTTGAGAATTCTCTGTTCAGTTCAGTGCCCCATTTTTTAATTGGGTTAATTAGCATTTTAAAGTCTAGTTTCTTGAGTTCTCTCTATATTTTGGAGATCAGACCTTTGTCTATTGCGGGGTTGGTGAAGATCTTCTCCCAGTCAGTAGGTTGCCTTTGTGTCTTAGTGACAGTGTCCTTTGCTTTACAGAAGCTTCTCAGTTTCAGGATGTCACATTTATTCAATGTTGCCCTTAATGTCTGTGCTTCTGGGGTTATACATAGGAAGCGATCTCCTGTGCCCATCTGTTGTAGGGTATTTCCCACTTTCTCTTCTATCAGGTTCAGTGTGTTCGGGCTGATATTGAGGTCTTTAATCCATTTGGACTTGATTTTTGTGCACGGTGATAGATATGAGTCTATTTTCATTCTTCTACAGGTTGACATCCAGTTGTGCCAGCACCATTTGTTGAAGATGCTTTCTTTCTTCCATTGTATACTTTTAGCTCCTTTATCGAAAATGAGGTGTTCATAGGTTTGTGGGTTAAAATCCAGGTCTTCTATACGATTCCATTGGTCGACTTCTCTGTTTTTATGCCAGTATCACACTGTTTTCATTACTGTAGCTCTGTAATAGAGTTTGAAGTCAGGGATGGTAATACCTCCAGAAGATCCTTTATTGTATAGGATTGTTTTGGCTATCCTGGTTTTTTTGTTTTTCCATATAAAGTTGATTATTGTCCTCTCCAGATCTGGGAAGAATTTTGATGGGATCTTGATGGGGATTGCATTGAATCTATAAATTGCCTTTGGTAGAATTGCCATTTTTACTATGTTGATCCTCCCAATCCAAGAGCAAGGGAGGTCCATCCATTTTTGGTATCCTCTTCAATTTCTTTCTTCAATGCCTTAAAGTTCTTGTCAAATAGATCTTTCACTTCCTTGGTTAGAGTTACCCCAAGATATTTTATGCTGTTTGTGGCTATCGTGAATGGTGAAGCTTCTCTGATTTCCCTCTCTGCTTCCATATCCTTTGTGTATAAGAGGGCGACTGATTTTTTGGAGTTGATCTTGTATCCTGCCACATTACTAAAGCTGTTTATCAGCTGTAAAAGTTCTTTGGTGGAGTTTTTGGGGTCGTTTATGTACACTATCATATCATCTGCAAATAACAATAGTTTAACTTCTTCCTTTCCAATTCGAATCCCCTTGATCCCATTATGTTGTCTTATTGCTATTGCTAGAACTTCAAGCACTATATTGAAGAGATTTGGCGAGAGTGGATAGCATATAAGCATTTTTTTAAATGATACTTATCACATGACATTTTCTTTATGAAAGAAAATTAATAGTCACACACATAAATATTTATTGCAGAGATGCACACGTGTGCCATTAGCATGCATATGGCTTTTTAAGTCAGGAACAGACAAGATTGTAGGCATGTGTGACACTGATATGGATTCTGATAGAGAAGCCAAAGGAGGAGAGCTTGCTTCTACCTGGATGGGCTAGGAAAGACACTATCCTGGAGATTCTATAAGCTGAGCAGTGGTGAGGAAGTGAGTGTATAGTTAAAGGCTCTTATGACATGATACAATTTCACATCTTATGATATGATTAGAATGTGATTACTGGGGGTTTTGGGGTGAGTAGAGAAGAGATGAAACTGAGACAAGCCCTATCTGACAGTTGGAGTCTGGCCTATCTTCCTTTGCTGCTTTCTCTACTTTGCTCCAGTCACTTTTGGTTTGATGGTACTTTCTCCTAGCAATGCCATCAGTCAGGGCATTGGGGAGAATTCTTTGGAAAGCACAAACAAGATCTGAGAATTTGAAAGCATTTTTTTTAGAGTTATTTCATTTCCTTAGTACTTGGCTGCAAGTCTCCTGCTTAACTTTCAGGTTTGATCTAGAAGAAATTACAGGACCTACCAAGAGAATGGATTGTGATGAGCTATTGGGTGAAGCTTTGGAGACTATAAGGTGGGGCTGTGTCCCTGAGACCTGGGATACCATGGATGCCAAAGACAGAGACTTCAGAGACAGACCAATCAACAAGTCTGTATTGAATCTTAGCTCTGTCCTTGCCTAGCTTTGTGGACATGAACAAGTCATGCCATCTTTTCAAGTCATAGTTTTCCCCTTTGTCACAAAGAATAACACATTTTACTTATTGAATTACTGTCATGATTCCATGGAATGATTAAGTATACAACTTAGAAGAATGTTTGCTATTTATATCATATATTTTCTCTGCTACTATTGCCTACCTAAAACAAGAAACTGAAAGTAATCTATATTTTCTCTCCTTATAGGTCTGTTGCCCACAGATGATCACTTCCAACAATTACAGCTATTTTGGATGTCTTGTATTAATAACTTAAAAAAAGTTTTTCTGGAAGAGGCAGACTGTGTTTTCTTTAAGAGTATTACCCCTGACTACACTTCAGAGGGTGGCCCCATATACACAAGTATTTGGGCAACACAAATTATACTTCATAGCACAAAAAAAGATCTAAATTCAGGTGATTAGGAACAATGAGGATAGATTGGGAGGAGTTTGGAGATGGAGGTGAATATGATCAAAATACACTATAAAATTCTTAAATAATTAATAAAATACTATTAAAAATAAAATGTGCTGGGCAGTGGTGGCATATGCCTTTAATCCCAGCACTCAGGTGGCAGAGGCAGGAGGATCTATGTAAATTTGAGGCCAGTCTTCTATGCAGAGCAAGTTCCAGGATAGCTAAGGATGCACAGAGAAACCCTTCCTACAAAAACCAGTGAACCAACCAAACCAACCAAATAAACAAACAATGTGCAATTTCAGAAACAAAAGAGATTTTTTAAACTTCTTGCTATGGTAAATGAGAATTTTGCCCTATCATTCATACAAACCTATATATGCACATACTCTATGCACTCAGCCTTCCCTCATTTGCATATAGTTTTGCTACTATTTTCATAACTCAGGAGTATTTACATTATTATGACTATTTCAATATTGTTTACTACTAAGTCAAATTGTGTCTGTCACTGTCTTTCTTTTTGTGGCTGGTTGTTTCTCTTGAGGTTACAATTGATCTATTTTGGCACCTTTAAATTTTATTTTTCCTATCTGCTCTCTTAGATGTGCTATATACCTACTACAATGACACTCTAAACAGAAAAACTGGCTATTGCTGCTCCTGCTGTGGGTTTTCCTCCTGAAGACCATCGTCTTGTTCTGTTGGTGAAGTTTTAGGCGCCTGGTATAGTTGATTAGAGTCTCCTTCCCCCACCTTTCTGTGCTCTATTGATTGTCTCATGGGATCTATATTTTTTTTAGTTTCTTTTTATGAGAAAAGATTTCCCCCTGTAACTTTCCAAGAAAAGGAACTAAGAAATAAGTGCCTGAAAATGCATACTTCTAAATACATAGTTGATTTTTAATTTGGCTGCATTTAGAGTTCTTTTTTTCACACTGTTAATTGAAAAATAATTTCCCCCTTTGCATTTTGAAGACACTGCTTCACGGTCCTCTAGAATCTCTTGTCATAAAAGGTTATGCTATTCTGATCCCAATCCTTTTAGAATCTTTTCTTTTTCTTGTTGTTCTGAATTTTCATATAATTCTTTCTACACTTGACTGACCCTGGGTCTTCTTATCTGTACCTTCTGAACCAAGGCCTAAATGTAGAGAGTGATTTGAGCAAATGCACTCTGGGCAGAAATAGCTTGGCACTCCATTTCCACTTTACTCTCTGGATGGTCCTTCCTCCACAGCTTAGGCTTTGAGTTTAGCTATTTGATGCTTTTAAGGCGATTAAAATCATTTTATCTAGTTGTAAAAATTCTTTTTCTGAATGATGTCCCGATCTGCATCACTAGAAGCTAGTATTTGTGTTCTCTTTGAGTATAGCATGTTGGTTAGCGTATTCAGTAAATATGTATTTAATTTTCAAGGCATTAATATATATATTTAAATCTTGGTAAGTTTTATTAACCCAGTTTCCTTTCATTCCCTTTCCCATGTGTTCTAAGAAGCTCTTGTCTAATAGGCACATTAGCTTCACTGAGTTGTGGTAACCCCCCCCCCCACTACTGGCTTCTAGTCATTTTTGTAGTGTAATGCAAATTAATTTATGCGATAGATAACGTCATATGTTAACTTGTCTGAGGTAAGGGACGCCCAGATAGCTGGCAAAACATTATGGCTCAGTGTGTGTGGGAAGGTGCACCCCAAAGAGATTAGCACTTGGATCAGTGGAGCCAGCAATGAAGATCCAGCCTCACTAGTGTACACGGCAGCATCCAATTGGATGAGGGCCCAGAGAGAAGAAAAAGGCAGAGAAATGAAAAAATGTCTTTCTCTTCTTGTAGTGGAACATTTGTCTTATCTGCCTTTGGATGTTTAAGTCTATGGTCCTCGTTCTTTCAGACCGTGGTTCTTCCACCACTATTCCTGCCCTCTCCTTTTTCCTGCAGCTTCAGAATAGGATGGAATTCTGTCGCCAGTGCTCCTTGTTATTTGGCATACAGATAGTATGTCCAGGGACTCTTTGAACTCCAAAACCACAAATAAGCAATTTCTGTAAGTCTTACCTTAGATATTTGCATAATTCTATCAGTGCTGTTTCTCTGTGGATGTCTACTCCAATTATTGGATTACATGGTCGTCTGTCAGGAAACAGTAAGCCTGTTCTTAAGAAGAAATAACATATAAACCAGGGAGCATTTAAATGACGTATAAAGCAATATTGGAGCTGAGAAAGCAGTGGTCTTGATAGTAGACCCTTCTAGGTCATATAGGAAAAGGGGATAGATGTTCACACAAGGATTGATTGTAAGCTTGGGGAGAACACAAAACATGCCTGTGAATGTGAATTAATGTTAAGCTGGTACTTGATAGGTGTCACATCTATGCTACAGCTCCTATGTAGGCGATTACTTTTTACTGAGGTGCTAGAGGGAAAGAAAACTGAAGGCACAGACATTAAACTATTTCCTAATCTTATATTGCTGGTGATAGCTCAGCTTCTTTAATGCTCAGGCCTAAAACTGTTTTCAACAACTAGGGTCAAGGGGAGTCATACATAAAATCACAACATCTGACTTTTGTGATAACACTCACATCTCAATTCATAAATGGAGCAAAGAAGAATTCAAGAGATAACCTCTATTAAACACCTCTTTGGAGCTGTTAAATAAGCACCAGAATGTATTCATTTGAATTTCATAGTTTGAACTAATGCATAACCTCTGCAAAGCTTTATAAAATGGTTAAAATGCCAGGTGTGAGCAGTCGGGAGACCTGGAACATCCTCAGAGTGGATAATTCTCACCCATGTTCTTTTAGGTGTATAGGATTCATTTTATTCTGACAAAGAGGGGAGTTACGGTCTACAGGCCATTTCCTCTTGGAATCCCCATAGCAGTAAACACCCATAATGTAACTTAGTATAATCCCTCATTCTGGTACCAGGCATGATTTGCACCACAAAATCCGAATGAAAGAACTATGTATTTGTTAGTGCAACCTGCCTTTTTGCAATTTCTTGACTTTCAAAGACTAAAGACTATTACAAACAATGCTGCACCGGACTCGCTGCACATAGCAGACAATGAGGACTACTGAGAACTCAAGAACAATGGCAATGGGTTTCTGATCCTACTGCACGCACTGGCTTTGTGGGAGCCTAGGCAGTTTGGATGCTCACCTTTCTGGACCTGGATGGATGTGGGGGTTCCTTGGACTTCCCACAGGGCAGGGAACCCTGATTGCTCTTTGGGCTGACCAGGGAGGGGGACTTGATTGGGGGAGAGGGAGGGAAATGGGAGGCAGTGGCAGGGATGAGACAGAAATCTTTAATAAATAAATAAATTTATATAAAAAATGACTAAAGACTTCAGCTGTTGCAGCACTGCTTGGAGGTAAGGAGCTAGCTCTCAGGAGAATGCTTTCTGAAAACAATAGGGCTGTCTGTCTTTGCTCTTTAAAAACACTCCAGCTAAACCCTGGGCTACACTGCCTCCTTACTAGTTTTGTTCATCAGCGGTTTCCCCTTCAAATGCTATCATCGAATCCCCCTTATGCTTTTACTCAACCATGTGTTGAACTGCTAGATACCGCTTCAATTAATGCTATCATTCAACATGAATGATCTCTGTGCAGTCTCCAGAGGCTAGAAAAAACACTCAACTTCGCTCCAACCTCTGAAGCGAACAGTCTCAATGATTTTGCTTATGACAGTTTTAGGTAAATCAGAGATCATATGGTAACCTTTCAGAATCACATATATTTTGTCTTGCCAGAACTCTTTTCCCTTCCATGGGCTATAATAGTGATAGTCTCTAAATTTGTGCTCAGAATTTTAGCATTTACCAGCATAATTTTTGGAGCTTCATATACATTCACTTAAAAAGTTCCTCACCCTGTGAAGGAAGCAGCAATCGCTTCATTTCATTAGAAGAACTATGACATTGACAGTTTTAATTGCTATCAGTTAGCGTTCTGTCAGCTGAGTCCAATCTGGATTCAGGGTCTGTGAATTCCCAAATTTAACTCGAAACTTCGATGTCCATTTGAAATAGTTTCCCTCCCAGGAATATTGCAGGCTGAGACCATTATTGAGATAGTTGACTCTCTTGGGAGTTTCCTAATGGTGAACTGCTCCTGTGGCTCACGATTGGGGAACTGGCAAAGAACATATTTTCCTGTTACAATATTTCCTTTAAGGAGGAAACCAAACCATGTTTATAAGTTGTGGTTCAAATGAGGACTTGAATACATAACAAAATACTGTGCCAAATTAGGAGTATGTTTTTTTTTTAACTATTTGACTCTTGCTTAGGAGTCCATGAAATGATAAATAGATAGTAAAAATACGGTATCTATGCACACTGGGATTTTATTCAGCTGCAAAGAAAAATTAAAGTTATGAAATTTGTAGATAATTTGTGGGGCGATGAGAACAGGAGAATTCTGGGAAGAAAAAAGACACGGTTTGCAGTCGTCACCCAGCCACAGAGGAAGCAAGATGAGAATGCCTCACTGATGAAAGGTACCAAGCCACATGGCTAACATAGACAAGAATTATGGGCTAATATAAGTTATGAGTTAATAAGAAGCCTGAACTAATAGGCCAGCCAGTTTATGATTAATGTAGACCTCTGTGTGTTTATTTGGGACTAAATGGTTGTAAAACTTAGTGGGACAGAAACCTCTGTCAACATAAATGGATGAAACTGGAAAACATTATTTTGAGTGAAGTAACTCAGACCAAGAAAGACCAAGGCTTTTGTAACCATTCATATGTGTATCCAGGTGTCCAACGTTTAAATTTGTGTGTTTAATTTGGAATAACTGTCGACTCCAGGAAATAGAAAGGGGTCATTGGTAAGGAAGGGGAAGAAATATCTGAAGAGAGGGGAGGTAGAGTAGAGGTGGTGTGAAGATAACAGACGGAGTATTGGAGAAGGGATTTCAGTGGAGAGTAACGAGGGTAAAGAACAGGGTGTTGATAACTAACACTAACGATGTCAGAGAAAGCTATATTAAAAACCCATTTTATGTTCATGGGTACACGGGTGACATGAATGCTATAAGGGAGGCTTACCACTTTTCTGAATGGATTTGAGGCTGACTCCACAGGAGAAAACACATGCCTGGTGCTGTAAACCTGACCATGAACCCACAATGGGTGCGGGGGCTGACAGGTCCCAGGAGTAAACTTATTAAGTGAATGAACTACCCTCTACATTCACAAAATTTATATCCATAGGTTAGTGTGGCTCTCAGATTTTTTATTTTTTTAAAAGAAAATAAACTGTCTTTTTTCATTATACATACTAATTCAAGTTCCCACTCCCTCCCCTCTTCCCATCCCCTCCACTTACCCTCCCATCCACTCCATGGAGAGAACACATTGTTTTAAGGAAGGTCCAAGGCCCTCCCTACTGTATCTAGGCTGAGCAAGGTATCCATCCAAAGAGAATAGGCTCCCAGAAAGTCAGTACAAGCAGCAGGGATAAATCCTGGTGCCACTGTCAGTGGCCCCTCAGTCTGCCCCGGCCATGCAACTGTCAACCTCATTCAGAGAGACTAGTTTGTCCTATGCTTGTTCCTTCCCTGTCCGTCTGGAGTTGGTGAACTCCCATTAGCTCACGTAGACTGTTTCAGTGGGTGAACCCATCATGGTCTTGACCTCTTTGCTCATATTCTCACTCCTCCCGCTCTTCATCTGGACTTTGGGAGCTCAGTCCAGTGCTCTGATGCGGGTCTCTGCCTCTGTTTACATCAGTTTCTGGATGAAGGTTCTATGATGATATTTAAGATATTCATCAGTCTGACTACAGGGCAAAGCCAGTTCGGGCTCCCTTTCCTCCATTGCTTAGGTTCTTAGCTGAGGTCATCCTTGTAGATTCCTGGGATTTTCTCAAATTCCAGGTTTCTTGCTAGCCCCATAATGGCTCCCTCAATCAAGATATCTCTTGCCTTGCTCTCATCTCTGTTCTTCCTCCATCTTGACTATCCCATTCCCTCAAGTTATCCTCACCCCTTCCCTTCTCCCCTCTTTTTCCCCTTTCACTCTCCCTCCTACCCCCACCCCCATGCTCCCAATTTTGTCAGGCAATCTTGTCTATTTCAACTTTTCAGGTGGATCTATGTAGTTTTTCTTAGGGTTCACCTTGTCACTTAGCTTCTATAGGATCATGAACTATAGGCTCAGTATCCTTTGTTTACAGCTAGTATCCACTTATGAGTGAGTACATACCATATTCATCTTTTTGGGTCTGGGTTACCTCACTCAGGATGGTGTTTTCTAGTTCCATCCATTTGCATGCAAATTTCAAGATGTCATTGTTTTTTTTACCACTGAGTAGTACTCTAATGTATAAATGTAGCACATTTTCTTTATTCATTATTTTGTTGAGGGACATCAAGGTTGTTTCCAGGTTCCAGCTGTTACAAATAGTGCTGCTATGAACACAGTTGAACAAATGTCCTTGTAGTATGATTGAGCATCCTTTGAGTATATGCCCAGGAGTGGAATTGCTGGGTCTTGATGTAGATCAATTCCCAATTTTCTGAGAAACCATCATCTTGACTTCCAAAGTGCCTGTGCAAGTTTTCACTCCCATCAGCAATGGAGGAGTGTTACCCTTGCTCCATATCTTCTCCAGCACAAGCTATCATTGGCGTTTTTAATCTTAACCATTCTTACTGGTGTAAAATAGTATCTCAGAGCTGTTTTGATTGTGGCTGTCAGATCTTATCAGGGAACTTTCTTTCTGCAGTGGTAAGTGCATAACATGGAAACTCACAACTGGTCAGAGTGCTGAGAATAACTGTGAGGCATAGATATCACATTCCCCTCCCCCCAAGACTCAGGAACCATCATAGAAGAAGAGGCAGAAAGATCAACTGGAGCAAAACTGTTTTCTGAACACAGCAGGCTGGTTATGGTTATGAACACACACAGCTGTGATTATTTCCACAACACCCACAGAAGACCAAGGCAATCAATACTCTAGAAAGGATGGTGGAGAAGCTCACAAGCCTCCACTCTTAGCTGAGGAAGTATGGGAAGTTGATGACTTTTAGGGGTGGGAGATTGTTTAAGGGCATGACCCTTAATTGATCAAGCAAGCTTTAGCTGATGGTCCTACACTGTGAGTATATGGGCAGCACAAATTGGACTTGGTGGGTGAAGGTTCTTTGATGAGGGGTGAAGGCTACCTTTATATGTGGATATAAGTTTTAGAATGTAGTTAGCAATTATGGTGGTGTGGTAAAGTGTTGGTAGTAGGTTTTCCTCTAAGATTTATGATCTCATTAGCCTTAGGTATAACTTCCCCATGTTGAGTGGGGCCTTAAGTCCAATCAGACAGCTGTTGGTTACCACTAACATGAGTACCACTATTGCACCATTAGGGATATCTTGCCATGCTGGTCATGGTTGTGGTTCAAAAGCATCACATGGATAAGACTATTGATTGTTTCACTTAGCAGCTTGCATAGTACTTTCTGGTACTAACAAAACTAGACCACAGAAAGAAGGCTTTTAGAAGAGATACATCTCAAATCAGTAGTCCTGTGTCCTAAGTGTTTGGTTAATATCTTCAGCAATAGAGTCTTACATTCAACCTCTGAGTGGTAACCAAGAGAAACAGCAATAGCCAATATTGTTTTAGGAGTTATGTGGCAGGCTTTCTCTTGGCTATCAGCCAACTCCCAAATAAAGACATGAGGGTTTATTATTAGTTATAAATGCTCATCCTTAGCTTAGGCTTATCCCACTAGCTCTTATAATTTTATTTCTGCCTAAAACTTATTTTAATCTGTTTCTCTTATCTATGTTTTGCCTCAGGGCTTTGTACCTTTCATTCTGTACGTCCTACTTCATTGCCTCCTCTGTGTCCGTCTGTCTGGCAGCTGCCTGGCTGGCCGGCCCCAGGCATCTCCCTTTCTTTCTTTCTTTCTTTCTTTCTTTCTTTCTTTCTTTCTCTCTTGTTCTCTCTGCTCTCTCGAGCTTAGCTTCCTCCTCCTACTTATTCTCTCTGCCCGCCAACCCTGCCTATCCACTGCCTAGTTATTGGCCATTCAACTTTTTATTAGATCAATAAGGTGCCTTAGGCAGGCAAGGTAAAAGAACAACAAATCATTACATAATTAAACAAATGCAGTATAAACAAATGTAACTCATCTTTACATAGTTAAACAAATGCAACACACTTTTACATAGTTAAAGTAAATTTCTGCAACATAAACAAATCTTTACATAAACACAAAAATACATTTTTACATAGTTAAAGTAATATTCCACAACAGAGTTACTTAGATTGCTCTGACAATTCAAATGAAGATTTCTCACATCTGGTACTGGGCAAAGAAGGTTCTCTTTACAACTTCTCTTTCCATTATAGAAGACCACAACTGGACACATTGCAAAAATTAATGGATTGCAGGAAGCATGGTCTATAATCCATAATGCAACTCCTGTATCCAAGGGCCAACGAACATCATGGAAGAGGGGATGGAAAGATTGTAAGAGCCAGAGGACCAAGACATCTGATATGAGACTGTGTCTTGTAGAAATGGTTACCTAAAGGAGACCTGACAAAAGACAGTATCAATATACATCTTGATGTGGAAGAAGGACACTCTCATGGGGTCTTGCTCCTAGACAAAAAAACTACAGGCAACTACTGTCAGCTGAGAGAGGGAAAATTAACCTTTCTCAAAGATGCGTTTCCCGATTGGTTAGTCAATACAGTGTGGTCAGCCCTGTAACCATAAACACATAAGTGACAAAAATGGACTTGGTGAGTTGTATTTCTATATTTGTACATATATGTAACAACAATAATCAAAGAGAAAGAGAATATCAATTTGAGAATGGAGGCACAGGAGGGTTTGAAAAGAGTGGACATTGGAGGAGCTGGAGGGGGAAAAGAGAAGAGAGAAATGATGTAATTATATTTTCATTAAAATATAAAAAAAATTCCCAAAGAATAAAGTATATTAAAAAGATCTTTCAAGTAGTGAAATAAGGATATTGATATATAATTTCAAACTAAAAGTATGTTGATAATTTTAGGAAAACCATTAAATATCCTTGGATCAGCAATTTTTAAAGATGTAAACAAAAATATAAAACAATATAGATTATATTACAAGGGCTTTATTTGATTCAAATATTCCAAAGGGAGTATGTCACTTTTAAGACTATAGAATTCCTGGACTGACCTGCCTCAGTGGACTGAATCAGTAGTCTTAGTTCTTCCGTGTTCAATTTTTGGCAATAAATTTGTTTCGTTGAACAGGAAGTAGAGGAGTTTAGAATATTCCACCACAGAATATTCTACAATGGCATAGAATTATTTGACTAGAAGGCAATTAAGAACCAACAGTTGGGGGGAGGGAAAACTGTGATCAGAATATATTGCATGAAAAAAAAATATTTCTAATAAAAAAAGAAAAAAAACCCCAACAGTTGCAGGAAAAGTTCTCTCTCCCCTTCCCTTAGATGCCTACAATTTTGGGTAAAAGTTTTCTCTATGAAGCGCGTTTGTAAAATCCAGTTCCCTTCCGATAGCAAACTTCTTGAGTGGTTCTTCTTTTTCTTTTTGCAGCAGATGGAGGCTATTACAGAGAACTACAACTGGTCAAAGTACAGAGAATAAGTGATTGCGCGCTATCTATATGACTCTTCCCTCTGGAGATAGAGAGCCAATGCTGAGATGAGTCTGAATAAACAAACTTAACTAATTAACCCTTCTCTTTATTTGTTTCTCTCATGTATTTCCCAGTCATGCTATCACAATTTATTGGAGCCCAATCCTCTTTCCCTTGTCTTATCTCTTCTCCATAATTTATTGCCTTTTATTTAACTGCTATATGAGTCTGCATCCAATTACTTTTTTTGGTTTTCACTTATTTTCTAGGAAGCCTTTGTGTACTTAAAAATTAAAAATAACAAAATTTGTGTGTTTTTTCCTTGCTTATCAGTCTATTGTCAGTTTAATTTGTAGTACCCAACACTGAACGTAATAGGGTAGAGGAAGTTCCCAAGCCTAGAGGTGTTAATGAAAATGATTCAAGAAAATATTTGAAATAATGTTCATATCACTCTTTGCCCCCTTTGAATTCCACTTCTCTCCTTGAGAAGAATGTGTTTCAGGAAGGAAGGGCAGAGCCACATGGAACAGAGTTGGACTGAATTTATAGCCATGAACAGAGATCTGAACCCAGCTTTTATCAGTAAAACGTGGCTGCCCTGTAGATACTGGAGTTAGAAATAATACTGTTGAGGGAATTTGCATAAGTGATTCTTTTAGAGCACTATTGTGGCATGGCTACCTGCTAGTATTATTTCTGAAGAACATCTAAGTATTGGGATGGAAAGATGGCTAAGTGGACAAAGTGCTTCCTGAGCAACTGTGAGGACTTGAGTTCAGATCCTAAGAACCCAAATAAAAGTCAGGACTGCTGGATGCATCTGTAACCTCAGTATTAAAGGGTTGGAACCAGGAAGATCTCATGAGAATTGCTGGGCAGCCAGTTTAGCTAAAATAGTGAAAGATTCTTTCTGTCACAAAAAGTAAGGTGGAGACAATAGGTGAAGATATCTGATGCCAGTTGTTGGATCCATCAAATATGCACAATTATGTGCACAAACAAACTCATAGCACACACACACATACATGCACACATGCATGCGTGCATTCACACGCACGCGCGCACACACACACCCACACCCCAGATAAGAATATTTAAGTATCACTGCAATAATCCAACAAACTGAAGTATTACCAGACAGACTGCTATAGTTGAACTTTTTGACTTCTTCATTTCCAGGCCTCCAAGGTGACCATGAGAAAACTTTTCATCTTTTGGAAAAAGAGAAGAGTAACTGTTTTTTTACTTTGACTTTTTGTATTATTTCAAATGACACGTCTTTATTAGGGGTTTTACTTTTTCAGGGAGTAATTGTCATCAACTCCGCATGGATTGATCAAATACTCTTGGGGGTTGTTCACAATGTGCTGGTTTCACTGCTTTTTAGACTCCAGGAGCTTTTTGCCCCTCAAGAGCTCATCTTGATTACTTAAGAGTTGTGCTTCTCCACTTTTTCTGTGAAGGAAACTGTTTCTGAGTAGAGTCCAAAATAAAAGAAAAAAATGTATCTTATTTCTTTTGATGCTTTCAGATGGGTTTGAACAACAAATTCTAGTCTTGATAAAAGAAGAAATGATATTTTGTTAATCTATTTCAAATTCATGAGGAGTTGCAGTATGGAATGCTCAACCTCCCAAGCAAAGGAAGAGCTGCATCTGTTACTGGCAGGACATTGAATCATGCAGATACATGGGCTTTAGTTTGCCAAATCATTCTGCATAACTGATAATTTTCCAATGTATTATGTAGAGATGGCGAATTTCACTGTTGTATCAACACTTCTGTAATGCTGTTCTAAGACATTTAGACTCATTCAAGGGATATTACCCATACCGTATGAATTTTGAAAACTACAGGGAAATCTACTATTTTATAAGTGCTTAACAAATATGGTTTAATTGAAGTTATCCCACATGGAGGGGAATAATGCTACCCACCGGAATCCATACTCTACCAAACAAAAAAGCCCAGTGCCAGGAAAGGGACATCTTCTTTTAAGTTGTTGGTCAGTGGGGCCCAAGAAACTCCCACCCCCAAACAATACTACACTATTGTTATTGCTCTTGATTACCTGCCAGAGCTTGAGGGTAGGATGATATTGCTGAAAATACCACACTCACTGGTTACACACTGGTTATAGGAATTGAAGAAATCAAGCTGGGACTGATAATGGCTAGCTCTCATAATGTTGGATAGTGTTGTGTAAGCTGTCCGTCAGTGTATTAGTGCACCGATATCTCGGGGATAATCAATAGCTGTCTGATTTTACTCTGAGTCCACTCAATAGGAGGGAGCTCATGCCAAGAACCCATAGCTGGAGAGATCAAAGACCCTAGAGCAAAATCTATTACTATCATTTTGCTAAATTGATACATCTGTCTATACTTTTTCTTTTACACAGATATGAATGAAGACCTCTCCTTCATCAAAAAGTTTCTTTTTGCAACCTATGGAAGCTATTACTGAGAACCAGCACTGGTCAAAGTGGAGAGAATAAGTAACTGAGGGGTTCTCAACCCCAAATGTGATGTCTGTAACATAGTTCACACACCCAAGACTGAGGGAACATTATGGAATGGGGCTAAAAAGATCCTAAGAGCCAGAGAACTGTAAGAACTGCAGGTACTGCCAACAAAATACTGCCTTTTGGGCATGGCAAGGCTTTTTGTGCTCACGCACTCTCCAAACTATGGTTACTTGCATAAGACCTGCAAGACTACACCATAATATGTAAGTTTACACTAAAGAACTAGGCAAAGAACCTGAATTTCCCCAAATACAGTCTTAATTATTAGTTAAGATTTTCCAATGTATTTTATTAACAAATTTATTAGATAGAATAATGGGTTTCCTTATCATATTTTTATAGATGTATATAATATATTTTAATCATATTCATCCTCCACTCCTAAACCGCTCTTGTTCCCCTCCACTGATGCTAATCTTCCCAAAGTGGACCATCTTCTACTTTCTTTTTTATTAAATTTTTATTTATTTTACATACCAACCATAGTTTCTCCTCCCTCCGCTCACCCCATTTCTTTCTACCCGCCCCCCCCCCCCCCGATTCACTCCTCAGAAAGGGCACGGCCTCCCATGGGGAGTCAACAAAGCCTGACATATCAAGTTGAGGCAAGACCAAGCTCCTCCCCTTGCATGAAGGCTGAGCAAGTCATCCCAGTATAGGGAATGGGTTTCAAAAAGCCAGTCTATGTGCCAGGGACAGATCCTGATCCCACTGCTAGGAGCCTCACAAACAGACCAAGCTACACAGCTGTCACCCACTTGCAGAGGGCCTATGTCGGTCTCATGTAGGCTCCCCAACTGTCAGTCTATAGAGTCTGTGAGCTCCCACAAGCCTGGGGCAGCTGTTTCTGTGGGTTCCCAGTCATGATCTTGACCCACCCTTGCTCATGTAATCCCCTCCTCCCTCTCTTCAACTGGACTCCTAGAGCTTTGCCCAGTGCTTGGCTGTGGATCTCTGCATCTGCTTCCATCAGTTACTGCCGCCCTCTATTTTCATGTCCATTTGTTCTTTTGCTTTTGGGAGTATGATAGAATTACATAATTTCTCCTCGCCTTTCAAGCCCTCCCATGAATCCCTTCTTGCTCTTTTTCAAATTCATGGCCTCTTTATTCATTTATTGTTGTTACATGGATATCTGTATATGTATATATAGATATATTTCTAAATATAACTTATTCAGTTTGTATAATATTACTTGTTGTAGTGACTAGTTTTATGACAACTTGACACAAATTAGTCATTAGAGAAGAGGGAGCCTCAGTTGAAAAAAATGCCTCCATAAAATTTGGCTGTAGGGCATAAGATTACTACCAATGGGAGAGGGCCCAGCCCATTGTGGTTGGTGCTATTCATGGGCTGGTAGTCATGGGTTCTAGTGAGCCCAGCTGAGCAAGCCATGAGGAGCAATCCATTAAGTGGTACCCATCTAAGGCCTCTGCATTGGCTCCTGCCTGCAGGATCCTGCCCTGTGTGAGTTCCTCCCCTCACTGCTTTTGATGATAAACTGTGAGTGAAATAAATCCTTTACTCCCCAAGTTGCTTTTGGTCACGGTGTTTGTCACAGCAGTAGTAACCCAGGCTAAAACAAGTTGATATCTGTATATTGGGGTATTGCTGTTACAGATCTGACTATGTTGTTATTGGGAGGATTGTGGAAGGACTTTGGAACTTTGAGCTCGAAAAGCCATTGAGTGCTGAGAGCTCAGTGGGATGTTCTATGGGAGCTTGGATGAGAAGAATGTTGAGAGAAGATGATGAAAACCTGGCTTGTGAAGTTTCAGAGAGAAGCTTACAGACTCTATTGGGGCCATTTGTTATTTTGAATTAATTTATTTTGTGGTTTTGATTAGCTGGAACTGAATTAGCTGTGATTAAAAAGATACCAGAACTACTAAAGTGAAACCTTTGCTTTGCTGGGATACTCGATGCTGGTCATCTGGACCTGAGACATTAACAGTGATTAAGAAGAGACCAGCATGGTGGCCCACAGAAGTGTGTCTACTCTACCTTGAGTGAAGGTCAGAATGCTTACGCCTACTCTTGCTCTTTCAAGGTTATTGACAAGAAGTCTGACTTAAGGAGTGGCTACAAACAAGATATTCTGACCTGGGGTGTAGTTGCTTGGTGTTTTGGATATTAAGATGGTCTATAGAGGTGGATCTGCTCCACCTAGATAGTACTTCACAGGTATGCCTTAGGGAAACTTGTCTCCTGAGTAATCCTAGAGCCTGTTGAGTTGAGAATTAACACTAAATATCAAAATGGGTTTGTGAGCTTGGGTATGGCTTATGTCATATAAATAAGGTTATTTTTCTTCTATTCCATTAATAATGAATGGAAAAGTTGGATCTTGAGAGGTCAAGGTGGCAGAGGATGTGAGAGAAAGATGGAATCTAAATGACAAAAAATATTGCTTATATTTATTTGTTCAGCCAGCACTTACAGTCTCATTACAAGTTTAGTAGTGTGATTTATGCTGGAGTGCTTATTAAGACGTGAAGGACATGCTTAGAAGTTTGAATCAAAGTACAGGCGCGTGACGAAATGAATTCTCTAGTTCCCTGATTTATGTCTTATGACACTCATTTCTCTGATGATTTTTTAAAAAATGTTTTCCTGAAAATAGATCTTTTCCATGCAATATATTCTAATTACAAGTTCCCCTCCCCTGACTCCTCCCAGTCTCTCCCTACATCCCCTCCCATTCAGATCCACCTCATTTCTGTCTCACATTAGAAAACAAATAGAGCTCTAAAAGATAATAATAGATACAAGATTAAAAAAGAACCAATCCAAAGCAGACAAAACAAAGAGAAGGAAAAGAGAACAAGAAACACTTGTAGACACAGAGACATACATATTCGCACACACAGAAACAAGGGTTTATTTTCTGTTGTCTCTCTACTGCTGGGCATGAAGTTTACCCTTAAGAGTAGTTTGTTTTCTCCACTCCCAATAAAAACAATAAAAATGAGTAGTTTGTTTCTCCAGGAGAATACCTTGGAGAAAACTATTTTTTTTCATTTGCAAATGGTTATTAATTGAAGATAACTCCTGAGTCAGGGATGGAGGCATATATCCACTTCCCCATATCAGCACCGGGACCCCATCTGATACAGACCCATGTGGGCTCTCTGCACGCTGCCTCTCTTCTCTCTGAGTTCTTATGTGCATTGCTTCTGCCTTGTTTCCTTGGTGTCCTCCATCCCCTCTGGCACCTATACTCGTTTTAAAAGACTTGTCCATTTATTTATTTATGTATATTTTTATGTGTATGGATGTTATGTGTATGGCCTGCTTATATGTCTATGTACCACATGCTTACAGAGACCTTCAGTTCCTCTGGAACTGGAATTACAGATGGTATGAAGTCGTGATGTGGGTACTGGGAGTAAAACTTGGATCTTCTCAAAGATCAGCCAGGTCTCTTAACCACTGAACCATCTTTCCAGCTCCTCTTATACTCTTTTAGCCACTTCTTCTACAGACTTTCCTGAGCCCTAAGGGGAGGGATTTGAGAGAGACATCCAGTTTAGGGCTGAGTGTCCTAAGGTTTCTCATTCTTTGCATATTGTCTGTGGTCTCTGTATTTGTTCCCATCTGCTGCAGGAGGAAGCTTCTCTGATGATGGCTGAACAAGGCACTGATCTTTGAGTATAGCAGAATATCACCAGGAGTCATTTTACTGCTATGTTTCTTTAGTAGAACAGTAGTATTTGGCTTTCCCCTAGGTTCATGGACTGTCTAGTCTCAGGTTCTTGGTCACTTAAGCAGCATTGGGTGTATTTTCCATATCCTGTCAAGCCAGATAATGGTTGGTTGCTCCCACAAGCTTTGTACCATTATTGTACTAGTGTATACTGCAGGCAGGATACCATTATTGGTTAAAGGCTTTATAAAAAAGGTTGGTGTTTACATTTCTCTCTCCTTTGGTAGCATGCAGAATACCTTCCAGCACCATGAACACTAGTCACTAGGGGTGAAGGCTTTCTGTGCACTCCAGCTATACTTTTCTATGTTCAATGAGTTGTGCAGATGTTATTTTTAGCAGTAGGGCTTCGGTGACAGTTTGTCGAGAGCCACCTATAGCTTTGGTAACAGCTTGGGTTGTGTGGAGGTTCCCATGGGATCCCTTCAGTGGAAAGTTCAATTAGCAGTAACCCATTCACATTTCTGGAAGCTTAATTTGATGTTGAGAAATGTCCAGTTAGGGCTTTGTCTCTCTTGTTACTTGGTGATTTTGTTTAGAATACCTATAAATGTATACATTTTAGGAAACTTCTACTCTATTAGGTTTCCATAGTAGCCTTCATATGCTCCTTGATTTTAGCTGTCCCTTTCCTTATCCATCTGTTATTTCCCTCTTCCTTTCCTCTCCCTTTTTTGATACCCTGATCCAGTCTCCCCTCCATGTATATCCATAACTATTCCATTAACCTTTCCTAATGTGATCTATCTGTACCCCCAATCCCTTACTCTATACCCACTCTCTTTGGTTATATAGAGTGTAGTTTGCTTATCATTGACTTAATAGCTAATCCACATATAAGTGAATACATTCCATATTTATCTTTCTGGATCTGTGATACCTCTCTCAGGATAATTTTTTCTAATTCCATGCATTTAGCTATGAATTTCATGATTTCATTTTTTTATGGATGAGGAATACTCCATTTTATTGTATCACATTTTCTTTATCCATCCATCTGTCGATGGACATCTGGATTGTTTCAGTTTTTGTCTTTTATGAAAAGAGCAGTAATGAATATGATTAAGGAAGTGTCTCTGTAGTAGGATGAAGCATCCTTTGGGTATATATCTGAGTGGTATAGATGGATTTTGAGGTAGCTTGATTCCCATCTTCCTGAGGAACATCCACTATTTTCCACAGTGGCTGTACAAGTTTGCACTCCCACCAGCAGTGGATGAATGCTCCCTTTACTCCACATCCTGACATCAGCATAAGATGTCACTTGTTTTATTGATCTTATCCATTCTGATGGGTATAAGATGAAACCTTATAGTTTTGATTTGTATTTCCCCAATGACTAAAGATGTTGAACATTTCAGCCATTTGAGTTTACTCTTTTGAGAATTCTCTGTTTAGGTCTGCATCTCATTTTTAATTGAGTCTTTGTTTTCTTGCTATTTGTTTTTCTGAATTCTTTATGTATTTTGAATATTTAAATATATTTGAATATATAAAAATGTTTTCCCATTCAGTAGGCTGCTGAATTGTTAGAATGACGTATCCTTTGACTTTTAGAAGCTTCTCAGTTTCATGAGGTCCCATTTATTAACTGTTGATCTTAGTGCCTGTGTTTTTCTGTTCAGAAAGTGTTTTTGTGTTAGTGAGTTCAAGGCTATTTCCCATTTTCTTTTCTATCAGGTTCAGTATATCTGATCTTATGTTGATCTCTTTTATCTCTTTGGAATTAAGTTTTATGTAGGGTAATAAGTAGGAATCTATTTGGATTCTTTTTTATGCAGATATTTATTTTTACCAGCACCATTTGTTGAAGATGCTGTCTTTTTCCCAGTGTGTATTTCTGGTTTCTTTATCAAAAATTAGGTGACAATGGGTGTGTGGACTTAACGTTTGATTTTATTCCATTGATCAACATGTCTGTTTTTGTAGCAATACCACACTGCTTTTATTACTATAATTCGGTAGAACAATTTGAGGTCAGCAGTGGTAAGGCCTCCATCAGTCTTTTTATTGTTCAGGATTGTTTTAACTATCCTGGGATTTTTATTTTTCCATATGAAGTTGAGAATTGTCCTTTCAAGGTCTGTGGAAAATTGTGTTGGAATTTTGGTGAGGATTGCATTGAATCTGTAGGTTGCTTTTGGTAGGATGGCAATTTTTACTATATTAATCATTCTGGTCCATGAGCATGGGAGATCGTTCCATCTTCTGATAGACACATGGCCTCAGTTTTCTTAGGTCCTGATTCTGATTTAAGCAGGCAATAAACATTAATTGGATGAATGAGAACTGTGAGGATTTGGGAGGGAGGACAAGGCAGGCTGAAGTAGATGGAGAGATATGTGAGAGAGACAGGAAAATTGTAACAGAACTGAAAGGGGGCATACGTGCTTAGCAAGGAGGAATGTTTTGGATTAGAAGGGAAATCAGGTAGCAACTGCTTTTCAGACACATAGAAAAGTGAGGGGTTCAAATGGCTGAGCTTAAAATTTTGAGTAGTGAGGATGGAAAATATAGGTGTTAGAAGATAGCAGTTAAAGGAAGGGAAAAGATGATTTAATAAAAAATCAAAGAATATATTATGGTTTTAGGCAACATTGCAAACAACTTATTTTCAGGAAAGCTTATTATATAAATTATATTAATTGAAGAGTGAACTAAAAACGTGAAGGTATGTGTAGTCAATGCTTCTCAAAGTTCCCAGAATATTTTGAGGTATTACAAGCTCTTTGTTCATCTTTAACCTGTCAATAAAGAATAAACCAGATATCTACTTAATAATAATGTTTTGTAACTGACAGCCTCTGTCATGAGTGATTGAATATAAGTAGTAATCCTCAACATGTTCACTTATTCAATTGTTATTTCCATTTTCCATTTAAGGAAACAGACACAAAAGGCTTGAATAACTTAATTGTAATTGTTCAACTAGTAAAGGGCAGGCCTAGAATTGGATTTTGGTTACTTTCACTTCAGGATCTATATCTCTAACCATTTAATTATGCCTCTCTATCATGTACCTGTATGGCAAATGGGTAACCGCAGAAATTGTTTAAAATTAATTTTAAATATACTTAAATAATTCATGCGAATTTCAAAAGCAAGAAACAGCCTCAGGGCAGGTGAGGAGTAGATAAATACATTAGATGATAATGGTGTATTAGTTATCTGTGAAGATTTTTTATGAGCTAATATGTGTTCATCCTTGCATATTACTTTGAGCAATGCTGTCTCATAGAGGTATCATAGCGCATAGCAAATCTGCATTTAAGTAGTTTTAGTAGCCACATTAAAAACGAGAATATATATATATAACATGATTTCTTTCAATGTTGGCTATTGAATCTGTGGTCTTGCCTGTGCTGGGAAAGTACTCTACCACTGAACTGCATTCCCAGCCCCTGAAATCATCTAGATAATGTATTTATTTAACCGAGTACATCTGAAATCCTGTCATTTAATCATGTAATCAAGATATTAATTATTTTTGCATATCTAAGTTTTATTTTTATATTGACATAAAGTTGTTTCTATTTACTGTGTGCAACATCATCTCTTGAAAGCTGTGTACATCATTAAGTGACTAACTCCAGCTAATTAACATATGCATTTCCTCGCATAGTTATTTTTGTGGTAAAAACACTTTATAATCCATTTTCTTATCATTTTCAAGTGTGCAATATATTATTAACTATAATCACCATATTGCACAATGGATCTCCTGAACTTATGCCTTCTATTTAACTGAAAAATTTTAACCTCTGACTGACACCTCTCTACTATCCATCTCAACCCTGCCTCTGGTAGCCATCAGCTTGCTGTATGCTTATGAGATCTTTTTTTGTGTTCTATATGTCAGTGAGTTCATATGGTATTTGTTTTTTGTTTCCCTCCCTGGTTTATTTTACCCAATATAATGTCCTCAATGTGTTTAAAGGTATCAGGGCTTGTCTTTCCTTGGGGGTCCTGCGAACAATGTGCTGTAATTCCTTTGCCAAGTCTTTTCTGAAAGTAGTCACTGTATGGGACAGAGTGTGAAGTCATGATTTTGTGTCGAAACTTTTCTTACCATGCTTTCTGTCTTACCATTCAATCAACTTATGAAGTTAGACAGCTCCTTGGCCAGCCCAAGGAACCCTCACTAGGGGATATCCGAATCAAAGCCCTTAGGTGGCAGGATATTTTAGACAGGTGAGATAATGTGTGGCTAAGCCAATGACAAGAGTCAAGTTAAGATCTGGATTTTGAAGATAGAGTGTTTTTATTTTGAGGGGGGGCATGTGCAAAAGGGTTTAGATACTAGCCTCATACTCACTGTGTAGCTCCGGATGGCCTGTGTTAATTGTTAAGCATACAAGTATGCACTACCAGCACAACAAATGTTTTGATTACTATAGCTTTATGATATTTTTTTGAACTAAGGTTGTATGATGCTGTCAATTTTCATTTTCCTCAAGGATGCTTTGGCTATTTAAGGTTTTTAGATTATTTTTTTCTACTTATGTGAGGAATTTCACTGATATTTTGCGAGAAATTATTTTAAATCTATAGACTGCTTTAAGTAGTATGAACATTTAAATAACATTCTTCCAATCCATGAGTGTGGGATACATTCCCACTCACTTTCCTTTCCTCACGCTTTCTTGGGTGTTTTATGGTTTAAAGTGTATAATCCTTTACTTAAAATTGCTTAATTGGTTTAACATATTGTATGAAGACATGCACATGCGCAGTTCAGAGGATAATTTGTGGGAGTCATTTCTCTGCTTCCACCGTGTATATCCTGGCGATCAAAGTCTGGTTGGCAGAGTTGGTGGCACTTGTCTGTATACACTTTACAATCTTACAAACACTCATTTTTTGGTTAGATTTATTCCCAAGTTGTTTTCTTAAAATATGTACTTTGATTATTTATTTATTTATTTGTTTGTTTTTGGTTTGTGAGATAAGGTTTCTCTTTGTAGCCCTGGCTATCCTGGAATTCACTCTATAGGTCAGGTTGGCTTCTGGAATTCATACTCTGTAGATCAGGGTGGCTTCTGCCTTGCAAATGCTGGGATTAAAGGTGTGCACCACCACGCCCAGTCAAAAAGAGTTTTGTTTGTTTGTGTATGTTGTTTATTTTTTTCATGTACTTCACTGTTAATATATAGAGGGGATACTGGTTGTTTTTAGTCCTCAGTTACATTACTCATTTGTTAGTTTTAGCATTTTGTTTTTAATGAAGACATTAAGGATTTTTCTGTGTACAGAAATCATGTCATTTGTACACAGGGATGGTTTTACTTTTTCCTTTCTAGTTTGGATGCCATTTCTTTCTTTTGTGTAATTGCCCTCTCTAGACCTCTCATATTGTATTGAACAGAATTGACGAACTGGGCATCTTTGGCTACTTTTGGGTCAAGCTTTCATTGTTCCCCCAGAGAATATGATACTAGCTTCAGGCTTGTCATATATGGCTTTTGTTTTACTATATGATTTAATAATGTTATATTCTTCATTACTGCACTAAATCTGCTATAAAGTTTATGCTTAAAATACATCAGTTCAGAATGAACATATTTCCCATGCTACATAGCTGGTAGCTATGACACTGGGCAGGGTAAGCTCAACAGATTAAATATCTTGGGAGTGATTCTCATTTTGTTTAATGTTTTCATCCATTTCTCTGAGTTTATTTATCTTTAATTACATGCATACCTTACAATGTTATTTAGTTTGTCCAAGAAACTTATTGGGCCTATTCTAATGCCTCATAAAGACTGCTGTGTTAATAGCAGAGCCCAGAAATTTGAGCCTTCCTATTGACTTTGAAATTACATAAAATTTGATATTCTATGTGGTAAATCTGATTTTGTATTTGATAGATTACTTTTTTTTTTAAGTTTTTCCAGATAAATTGCGAAGTGTTTCTTATTTTTCTTTTCAGAGCCTCTGCTCCCCACTCCACCATTTGGGCTAATGAAGTGAATTCACGGGAAAAAAAGAAAGTCTGAATGTTAGAAATTTTTGGTGCAGTAACAGTGTTTCTTTTACAGAACACCTTAAAACTTAATTCTACCTCCAAGGAATTTCAGCAATGTCCATAGCTCTTCTGATATGTTCCCAGCATCTAGACAATTAACCTGTTCCCAATACACCTGAGAAATTCATATCTGGGAAACAACTATTTTCTCCAAAGTGATTAAACTTCTTTGTTGCCTATTTCCCATAAATTATATTGAAGTATATTTAGAGGCTTAACGTTGAAATGGGAGCAATAACTTGAAGTAGTGATTGAAACAAGGACTGAAAATCCATGAACATTGTATTTGTTTTATATAACTCTATTAACTACTAACCCAACACAAATTGCAAGCTTATTATAATATATACATATATATATATACAAGACATATGCAACATACATGCAAATATATGCTTGTACATACAATATATTTGTATATATACATAATAAGAATCTATATAAAAGCCCAACATTTGAATTTCTTTCAATAAGCTTTAGGATACTTTTGAACAAATGGTATAAACTAAATAACTCACTAAGAAGAAAAGCAAATATTGAAATAATATTGCCCATAAAATAATAAGTTTCTGATTTTATTTATTTATTGTTGAAGCGAGCAGCATTGACTCTGAATGAAACTATAACAGTATCTTGGCAAATTAGAGTGCAATTATTCTTTTCTATTAACTCCTGTAATATCAAAATAGATTGTTATCTCAAGGGAGTTAAAACAGTGGATGATTTTCCTATGGCATGGCCACGGTAGCCCACAACAGTTTGAGGAATATGCTAACCCTCTACTGAGTTTATAAAGAATTTTGGGGTAATCTTGCTACCCACTGGATGTCACTGTTGCTGCACCAAAAATGTCAAGTATTCAGGCATTTTTTTTCAGTTCCCCAAAAGGCAAATAAGGAAGTATAAGTTGGAATATCAGTGCTAATGTTGTGGGATAGAAAAGACCAATAGCTAGGTTTTCAGGTTGATAATTAAAATGTTGAGCTGTTTCATTTTTGATTTTAACCACAATAACTGTTTTTAAAACACTTTTCTGTTGAGACTAAAGCCTCATAGAGTGACCCAGAGCTGCCTTTGCTATCACAGTAGTAGTTTTATTATTATTATTTTGAAGCAGGACAGATGTTTTTAACATCTGTTTCTTTTCATCCCAGTGAAGGTTGAAAGGAGTCTTGCTTGATTGAGTCCCCTTAGATAAGGAATATGGAAATTATATTTTTTAACCTTGTATGACTGGACTGCTAACTAACAAGTAAAAGAAAACATCTTTTCAGATGGATTGTTTCTAGAAGTTTTCCACTCCAGCGGTATAGAATGCATCTATATTACAGCTGTCAAATCTCAAGAATTAAGAATACAGGTTTTGCTATTTTCATTTTCCTCATTCATGTATAAGTGGTCATTTGATTTGCTGTCATTTATTTCTCTATAATAAACAAACTGAAGCACTGCATTCACGAAAGAGCTGTGGTCCTTGAAGTTTCAAAGGAATTTAAAAACTTGCATGGGCATAGGAGATGATTTGGCTTTAAAAGATTAGGATTGAACATGAATATATTTATCTTTATATCACAAAACGATCATGTTTGCCCAGTGTTGCATTTATTTAGCTTTCTAAAACATGATATGTCTAAGTGATTCAGGGAGACCATTACCCTTTCTGTTATATTATTTTTCTTATTATCCCTGGGGTTCAACATGTCATCAGTCATAGGGTAGGTATTCATAAATGTTGGTTGGATTGGGTTTTTTTTTGGCAGTTTGATAAGTAAGGGGCTAGTACATGATTCTTGTTGCTTTAGGTATCTTTTACATAGGTAAAAAGAATAAATTCTGAAAAAAACCACTAGAAGACCCCCCACTTCTGGCTTTAGCACTTGTAAGGGCACTTCACTATTTATTAGTCTGTGACTCTTCCCTAACTGTGGGGTTACAAGATGTTGTAGTATCAGGAGAAACAATTGCGAGACAGTTCTAGATGGAAACATCCACTTCATCTATGAAAAACATTTTTTAAAAGTTATCTTGCTTTTATAGGCTTCTGCGTTTATTACTTTTACATGATGAGTTGAAATGGCAAGGATAGGGAGATGGCTTCCTGAAGATGTTGCCTCTCAAAAAGAAGCCTGCAGGTGCCAGCATTGGCATTTCTTGGGGGCTTAATAGGAATGTCAGATCTCAGGCCTTATCACAGATCACTGAATCAGAATCAGAAGTACTGATTTCGGGCACGTGTTATGCTAAGGATAGGTCAAGTCAGTGTGGAGGCTTTTAAGTAAAAGAGAATAAATTTTTATTGTTACAACAGCGACCCTTACAGTGCTGTTTACTAAGGTTTACTAGGTGCGAATGCTGTGACTCAAATCTTTTACAAAAGGGTATTTGGAAAAGACTTGCTAGCGCATTGAAGGAGTCATTCTAAATTAGTAACGAAAGGGAAAAGTGAACAAATCCAGACTGATTTGCACCCTTCCCAGGTGCTTAATTTACATGGAAGGCTGTTCTGTTGATTCTCCAAGATCAATTGAGCCTTGTGGATCTTTGCACCTCCTGCTCTTTAGACCTGAAGCCGCGAAAACTAGAATTTTGTTTCATGGCCAGCTGCTTCTTTGGGAAAAGAGGTTACTAACTTTGGATAATAATATCTTATGGCTTACCTCGCCTCTTCCCACAAATTACTTCCATAATGAGAAGATGGAGTACCTGTGGATTCTGCAGAACCTTTAGTTGACAAGACGTCTGTGAATGGCGATGCACAGATGGGCTGGGATGAGCTTAATTCATTATTGCACACACACTACAGCTTTGTTTATTATTAATGACACGGCATACATTTTCCTTAGCTCTGGAACTGAATAAAGCAATAACAGCGCCATAAGGGAGACAGGAATTGGAAGATAATAAATATTTATCACCAAATCTCTCACTTTCCTAGCAACCACAAATGGAGGAGGAAATGAGCGTCTCATTTTTTTTTTTTGAGAGCCAGTGCCAGGAAAACAAAAAGCTTAAAAAAATCTCATTAATCAAGCAGATTGATTGCTGTGGGGTTCTAGAAATCTCAATATGGTTTTTTAATCGAGGGAGATGCAATGATTGAACACAGTTGCGATATTCTTTGAGACCTGCAATCTTGGCCAGTTGCCACTTGCAAAAATGACTATCGTCTATCAGGAGTATTACATAATATAATCTGCTAGCTATGTTCTTCGAAGAGCATTGCTTTGTTTTCCTGGACTCAATACAAAGGCATGGAAGTAGTTTTTACATAGCAGGTTAAGTTCATCAGAAAATTTACTAATGCATTAGAATTGTGTTTTAAAATTAGAAGTAGATAGAGATGTGTTATATTCATGGAATTTTGACTTTTTTTCTGGTATAAAATTGTACCTTTGAAGGAGTCAGAGTGTTGAAGGAGTGTTTCAAACTATCAGAAGAACAGCTTAGCTTCTTGATATATAGGCAGCAATAGCCTTTGTTTGTGCTTTTTTATGGTCATTTATTTAATGCTAAAGAGAAAAGGTTACAAAATGAACTTATAGTCTACTCACTGCAACTTACCAACAGTGTGACTTTTTCACAGGTTGTTCTCATCCTCTGGATCTCAGAATCCTCATTTTATAAATGGTAGAATTTAGTCAGACAGTGGTGGCTCATGCCTTTAATCCCAGCAGCACTTGGGAGGCAGAGGCAGGTGGATCTCCGTGAGTTCAAGGCCAGCCTGGTCTATAAGAGTTAGTTCTAGGACAACTCCAAAGCTACTGAGAAACCCTGTCTCAAAAAACCAAAAAAAAAAAAATTCAAAACTGGACTCTTAAAATCTTATCTCCCATTAGCATTGATCTGCACAATTCTATTGCTAGCTTGCCTTGGCTTTGCCTATTTGGATCACTATCCTCAGACTCCCTTATTACCTTGCACTCAAAACTGTCACAAACATGGTTTTACTGATAAGCTTATTCCTTATATCTTTTTAATTCAGCTGATCTCTATTTTATCTTTATTTTATATTAGTTAATGCTCATTGGCAAATCACAAGATGACTATGATTTGGTGTGTGACTCAACTTTAGCATGGGCAAGCAGAGAAACACCCACTTAATTTTGTTTGTGAATGTGTTAGTCAAGTTGTGTTTATAGATGGGTCTTTCATTGTTAGGTCCTAGTGGATGAAGAAATCCTGAGGAGCGAATCATGCGTCTTTCCTCCCAAAAGATATACTTGATAGAGATGCGTTACAAATAACTCTATTGGTTTTGCTGATTTCTTGCAGAGCATTTGTGGTTTGATTTTTTGCCTCAGTGTACCAAAGACATGTGTGTGTGTGTGTGTGTGTGTGTGTGTGTGTGTGTGACACTTTGGGTTCCAAATTAGTAATTCTCAGAACTTTGTATTACATAATCATTGGGCTAGATTTCATGGAGTAATGTAACCACTTGGAATACAGCAGATAATGCGTTTCTCATTTCCTGAATTTGTCCCTGACCATTATAGCTCTATTTATTGGCCTGGGGATGCAATTTGTTAAATGCTACACAAATAGATTGAAGAAGTTAATGTGCCTCTCTCTCAAAATGTCTACCTTAAACCCAGGGAGCAATAATTCCCCATCTTACCATACCTTATATATTGTAAAAAGGGAAGTATGCTCGTCCCTATCACTATTTCCCTTTTACAACTTCTCCAACTTTCTTAACTAATTGAGACACTAACTTTCTCAACCCCAAAGGGGCCTATATTTCAGTAATAAAGGTGTGTACCCTTATTAACCAACATGAGTGGAGATGGATTTATGATTTTCAAAAACATACACGACTATCAAAACGATTTAGTCTTATGAGAGCATTCTAACCTTGTTACTAATGATGATCATTGCTCCAAAATACACATCTTTAATACTGTACTGGCAATTTTAAATGCATTTATTTTCCGGCATTCATTCAAATACCTGTACAGTTCCAGGCCAGTATTCTGTGCAGCTCTTGAATTTTCAAGATTCATTTTCTAATTAGTGAAATCATTTACTACTCTCAGATGCTAGGCCAGGAGTAATGGAGCAGAGAGAGTTGTTAGCTATGACACGCTGCCTTTTCTCTCATTTATCTGGGAAAGCACGAAAAAGAACACCTTAACATCCTCCATCTTCTCCCCCAAAGGAAACAGACACTAATCAACATTCAATTCTGCCTCCAAATCCAGCGACTCAATTGTCCACAATGTCACAGTGCCTGTCGGTTACCTTGGCTCCTAATCATGAAATCTTAGAAGAATGGCAAGTAGCCTTGGTGTATCCCAGGTGTAATCTGACATGCTTCTCAGGACCATCAGAAGAGAAAAATGATAATCATCAGCAAATGGTGGCATTTCTTTTTAAAATTTCTCTCATACAGTCTGATTTAGAGCGTTATAGAATGGCAGACAGTATGTTATGTTTTCACAATGGTAAAGTCAGAATGTTTAGAAAGATTTGCATTTTCTGTAAGGAAAGGAATGTGATATATTTAGTCATCTACGAAGTTATTGCAAGTAATAGTGTTGACAAAAATGTTGTAAGGAGCTGAAAAATCACCATCCCTCTAAAATGCCTTGGGAGAGCAGTTTTTATGCAGTGATAATATGTATTAATTTCTGGTTGTCTAGCATTTTGGGTGAAAGTCAAATTTTTAGGCATCTTGCTTTTAAACCTATTTAAATGTTGATAACATGTGTAGACTGGGAAAGACAGGACCATGAAATTGACAATAGTTGCCTAACTGTATCTGAGATAAATTCAATCTTGTCTCCTCACATCCTTCCCATTACATCTGACTGCTCGCAAATGCCTTTTACTAGTCTTTAGTGGTAGGCAAAACAGTAAATGGAGCGCATCTTGCCAGGGACCGATTGGCTCACTAGCATCTTTTTTTTTTTTTCTGATAGATTACCTCCTCATTATTTCCCAGGTTAGGGTAAAAGATAATTTTTCATTTTTATTGTTCAGAATGACTGTGAGAAGGCCTAGGCAGGGGTGGAACACAGGCTTGTGATTTCACTGACACAGCCTTTCCATGGCTAATCATTATCTCATGCCATGGAAAATTCAAACAACTATTTATTTTATTTTAATTTTTTATTAATTTTATTGAGTTATACATTTTTTTCTGCTCCCTAACCCTGCCTCTCCCCTCCCCTTCAACCCTCTCCCAAGGTCCCCATGCTCCCAATTTACTACTTCCCGTGTACATTAGATCCAGGCATGTCTCTCTTAGGGTCCTCATTGTTGTCTAACTTATCTGGGATTGTAAATTGTAGGCAGGGGTTCTTTGTTTTATGTTTAAAAACCACTTATGAGTGAATACATGTGATAGTTGTCTTTCTTGGCCTGAGTTACCTCACTCAATATGATGTTTTCTAGCTCATACATTTGCCTGCAAATTTCAAGATGTCGTTATTATTTTCTGCTGTGTAGTATTCCATAGTGTAAATGTACCACGTTTTCCTTATCCATTCTTTGGTTGAGGGGCATTTAGGTTGTTTCCAGGTTCTGGCTATGAAAAACAGTACTGCTATGAACATAGTTGAGCACATGTCCTTGTGATATGATTGAGCATCCTTTGGATATATATACCCAAAAGTGATATTGCTGGGTCTTGAGGAAGGTTGTTTCCTAATTTTCTGAAAAATCACCATAGTGATATCAAAGGGGCTGTACCAGCTTTGCACTCCCACTAGCAATGCAGAAGTGTTCCCTTTATCCCATAACCTCTCCAGTAGAAGTTGTCATCAGTGTTTTGGGTCTTGGCCATTCTTACAGGTGTAAGATGGAATCTCAGAATTGTTTTGATTTGCATTTCTCTGATGGCTAAGGATGTTGAACATTTCCTTAAGTGTCTTTCAGCTATTTTAGGTTCCTCTGTTGAGAGTTCTCTGTTTAGGTCTGTACTCCATTTTTTATTGGATTATTTGTTCTTTTGATGACCAATTTCTTGAGTTCTTTGTATATTTTGGAGATCAGCCCAATGTGGGGTTGATGAAAATCTTTTCCCATTCTGTAGGCTGACGTTTTGTCTTATTGACTGTGTCCTTTGCTTTACAGAAGCTTTCAGTTTCAAGAGGTCCCATTTATTAATTGTTTCCTAGTGTCTGTGCTACTGGGGTTATATTTAGAAAGTGGTCTCCTGTGCCAATGCATTCAAGTGTACTTCCCACTTTCTCTTCTATGAGGTTCAGTGTGGATAGCTTTATGTTGAGGTCTTTGATCCATTTGAACTTGAGTTTTGTGCATGGTGATAGATATTCATGGATCTATTTTTTATTCTTCTACGTGTTGATATCCAGTTATGCCAGCAACATTTGTTAAATATGCATACTTTGTTCCATTTTATATTTTTTTTTGCTTTTTTGTGTCAAAAATCAGGTGTTCATAGGTGTGCGGATTAATATCTGGGTCTTTGATTGAGTTCCATTGGTCCTCCTGTCTGTTCTTATGCCAGTATCAGGCTGTTTTCAGTACTGTAGCTCTGCAGTAGAATCAAACAACTCTTTATTGTTGATCTTAATGGGAGAGAATAGAGAGACAAATTATAAAAAACTTTAGGCAACCCATAGACCCATGGATTGCTACAATTTTTTGATAAAAAGTTAAATCATTTTCATTCCAAATGTTTTAGATATCTTGCATTTGTTTTTTGTGTATACATACATATAACTTATAGACATCTGTTCTCTTCTGCTACATGAATTCTGGTGATTGAACTCAAGTTGTCAGGCTTTATAGCATGTGCCTTTGCCTATTTACCCATCTCACCTGTCCAAAAATATTTTCTTCGCACTTATTTCTGTTTCCTGTATTTTCTACTTGGAAGAGCCTGTTTCTCTGGTTCTCTATTCAAGGACATACTGGATAGGTTATATATATATATATATATATATATATATATATATATATTCTTAGTAAAAATTCTTTGAGTTTGAAGGATAGGGATATATGGGAGGGTTTGAAGGGAGGAAAGGGAAGGAAGAAATGTTGTAACAAAATAGTAATGAAAAAAACAATCACAGGACTGTTCTTGGAGGTTTTGATACCTGCAGAGATGGAGTTGAGAGGAAAATAATGTGAAAACCTACCTACCTTAAGTTTTAGCTTCTTTTCCAAATGTTCCTACTATTTTAGTCCTTTCAGAGTCCTCAGGATCTTCCTTTTATATTTAGTATATTATTTTGGTTGTAATTGGCATGATATATTTTAGTATGCTTACTCCATTTTGGCCAGCCCTGAAAGTTTATGCCTTGAAAAGATCAGTTGTGTCAAATAACTTCAATCCATGTCTAGAGCACTGTACTAGTCTAGGTAGGAGGTGGTGATAACTTTGACTAGGAAGATGGCAGGTGTGTTATGAAGAGTCTGAGTTCAAGAGATCTGCTCAAGGTAGAATTCATCGAGCCTGTAACAATCTAGAAGCAGGGAATAAAGGGGAAATGTAAAAATTGCTTCTTAGAATTCTGGCTTGAGAAAATGGATGAATGACAGTACCATCTACAGGGATAGGAAATATTTGAAGAATGTTGTTTTAAGTGTGTGGCTATGTGTGTAAGGAAGATTGCAGATGGATATGAGTTCAGTTTTGAACACACAGAGTTTGAACCGAGTTTGAGACACGCAGGTGAAATGTTTAGCAGGATAATGTGTATACACATAGCAATGAGACCCATAGGAGAGCTCGTCGGTTTAAAGATATAAATATATGCATTGTTCACCTAAAATAGCAATCAAAGACAGTGGTGTGGTTTTCTATAGGGAGAAATAATTTTACACCAAGAGAGGGAAGAGTCCCCATCCAACCACTGAGGAACTTAGACACTTAATGACTTTCTAGAAAAATGGGAGTTAGAAAGAGCAAATCTAAAAGGCAAAAGAAAGCTAGAAGTGGGTGTGAAGGCAAACAAAGAATGATAAAAATTGGTTTACTCACCATGGTCAGTGTTTTTGGACATTAATGAAGATGAAGATGGAAAACTGCCATTTTGGCACAGGACCATGGCTACCATTGGTGACGTTAGTATAAACTACACAGTGGGGAATGACTGGGCTTTGAGCAGGTGGAGGTCACAAATATGCATGACTCGAGAAAAGTTTTCTTGTGAGGAAGATGGAAATCACCATCTACTTGAACGATAAGGGGCAGGATTTTTTTTAATGGGAGAATATGAGCATGTTTAACATTTATGGGACTGAATTATTTGATAAAGGGAGACTGAATATATAACAGGTGGTAAGTCTCCTGTGAGGCACTGGGCTGGAGAAAGTACTCAGGACGATTAGCACTGAATGGTAGTTTCTATGCTTGATAATGGGGGAGGGAGTTTTGTTTGGTAGCTTTTATTTTGTATATAAATATTAGCTAAAGTTGTTTTCAGAATAATAAGGATGCATAATGGATTTAGATAAGGAGACACTGAAGTTTGAAGATGCAAATGTTCTAAATGGAATAAGCTGTTTAAAGAAGTCTAACCACGGTGCTCCTTTTAACTCCAGGCTTCAGGCATATTGCACGTTTTGTAATTACTGAAACCTGTCATTCCCCCCACGCCCGAAATGTGACCTAGGGCATCATCTCTGCCTGGAATACACCTTCATCTGATGATTTCTACTCATGTTTCAGGTCTTAATTTAGGTGCTGTGTTCTCTAACAAGCCCTTTCTATGTTTAGATGCCCTTACCATGCACTTCTACCACCACCCTTACCTTCTCTGGAGTCACTGCATAGTCCGTGTTGTTGTTGTTGCTTGTTTAACTCACCAAATCCCTACTAAAGGTAAGCTGTGAATGCTCAGGGAGCAAGTCAGTAGGGATGTAACCTATACCACAGGGCCTATCACATGATAGGTGCTTAAGTTACAGTTGACAACTGGGTGCCATGAACTTACTATTGTAAGAGAACTGGTCAAATGGTTTCAAAGATGATACAACTCTTATCAGTGGTCTATCTAGATTAAAGATACAGTCTCTAAGAAGCACTATGCCATTCATTAACTGAACCATTGGCCATTCACTGTTTAGTTGTGATGTTAAGAAAACAGCGAGATCTGAGTCTGTGATTCATCTCTACTGTCAGGACTTGCTAGGGAGGAGCACCAGTCTGTGTTTCCCAGCTCCCTTAATAACCTACTCTTGCTGAAAGGGGGGCACTGTTGGTACTGGAGGTTGGAGACACTGGTGGAGAGGAACAGCACCCTTCTGAATGAGGCGTTAATTTGCACTGAATCACATGTGCTTCATTTCAACACTGTTGTTTAATGATGCTCGTTATTTTAGCAACCTGGAAATAACAGCTGGACTGTGTGGGCTAAAAGCGACGTTAAAGTATAGGCAAGCAGATCACAGTCATTGTCTTGGAGAAATATCAATTGTTAATTAAAAAACTAAGTCCCAACCTTTTGGTCCTCATTCTTTAAAAAAAAAGTCAAGATGTATAGGTGTACCTGTGTGTAAGATGAGGGATGGATAGATTTAAACTGGAATAATAATTTTATGTTAGGCTGCTGCCTTCTCTCTCAAAGAAATGCCAGTTAGGCACTGCATTTAAAGTTAGTTTTGCAGATGCCCAGAAAATTCACTAACCTTTGGGGATTTTAGCTCATGGAGAAAACAAGTTAGTACTGAGAAGTTCAATGACTCTCCTAAAATATCAATAGCTTAGCGGTAAAAAAAAAAGCCAAACAGTAGGCTTCTTTCTATATCGAGTGTATTCTCAAGATAACTATAAAGGCGTTCTACAGACAGCAAGAATGGAAAAGCTGTAAACGTTACTCAGTGGGAAGGCTTCAGAACACTGGGTTCTCCTCTGCGCCTCCAGTTTGGGATTAGCTCTGTCACTTCCCAGCAGGAGAGGCTCCACCTGGGCTTTCTTTACCTTTGTTTTAAGAAAGATTCACTTTCATCCCACCCCATCCCCAAGATCCCATTTTCTCCCCGGAAATTTGGTCTACTTCCCTTAGCCAAGAGGACAACTATATGTTTTTCCTTGGGTTCACCTTCTTACTTAGCTTCTTTAGGTTCACCTCTTGTAGACTCCGTGGTCCTTATTTATGGCTAGAAACCAATTATGAGTGAGTACATCCCATATTCATCTTTTTGGGTCTGGGACACCTCACTCAGGATAGTGTTTTCTATGGGGGTAAAGGGAGATGAGGAGAGAAAAGGTAGAAGGGAAGGAGGGGGGACCTGGGAAACAGGAGAATTGGGATAAATGAAAGGTGGATAGGGGAGCACGGAACCACAATTCTTAGTTAAGGGAGCCAGTTTAGGGTGGGCAAGAGACTTGACCCTAGAGGGGCTCCCTAGTGCCCAAGATGAGGTTCCCAGTTAGTTCCTTGGGCAGCTGAGGATTGGGAACCTGAAATGACCCTATCCTAGAGCAATACTGACGAATATCTTGCATATCATCATAGAATCTTCATCTGGTGATGGATAGAGATAGAGACAGAGACCCACACAGGAGCACTGGACTGAGCTCCCAAGGTCCCAAGGAGGAGCAGAAGGAGGGAGAACATGAGCAAAGAAGTCGGGACCACGAGGCGTGCATCCACCCACTGAGACAGTGGAGCTGATCTACGGGGAGCTCACCAAGGCCAGCTGGACTGTGACCGAAAAAGCATGGGATAAAACCGGACTCTCTGAACATGGCGAACAATGAGGGCTGATGAGACACCAAGGACAATGGCAGGGGGTTTTGATCCTACTTAATGTGCTGGCTTTGTGGGAGCCTAGCCAGTTTGGATGTTCACCTTCCTAGATATGGACGGAGGGGGGAGGACCTAGGACTTACCACAGGGCAGGGAACCCGGACTGCTCTGTGGACTGGAGAGGGAGGGGGGGGGGAGAGGAGTGGGGGGAGGGGGAGAAGGGTGGGAGGACGGGGAGAAGGGTGGGAGGAGGGGAAGGGAAATGGGAGGCTGGGAGGAGGTGGAAACTTGTTTTTTGTTTATGTTTTTTTTCTTCTTTTCACAATAAAAAAAAATTAAAAAAAAAAAAGAAAGATTCTCTTTTCAAGGTAGCTGGGCCACTTTGCAGGTCTTTAGGAAGGACTTCCTGTTTGGCTTTGTTTCTGGAGTGGCTAGTCTACTCTTATTTTTATTTCTTTTTTTAATTAATTAATTAATTAATTTAAGATTTCTGCCTCTTCCCCGCCACCGCCTCCCATATTCCTCTCCCTCCCCCAACCAAGTCCCCCTCCTTCATCAGCCCGAAGAGCAATCAGGGTTCCCTGCCCTATGTGAAGTCCAAGGACCACCCAACTCCATCCATTGTAGTAATTGGAGCTGCGGGGCTGCATCCCCAGAACCCCAGCCGCCTGCTAGCTTATGCCCCAAAATAACAACACACAAATTGTATTCATTTAAACACTGCTTGGCCCTTTAGCTCTAGCCCTTACTGGCTAATTCTGATATCCCGATCAACCCATCTCTAATAATCTGTGAGCACCGGTCTTACCAGGAAGATTCTAGCCTAAGTCCATCCTGGGTCGGAGCTTCATCATGTGTGTCTGCCCGGGAGCGGGCAGCATGGCGTCTCTGCTCCAGAGAGCAGAGCTGTCGAGTCTGAGCTCACTTCCTCTTCCTCCCAGCATTTTGTTCTGTTTACTCCTCCCACCTATGTTTTAACCTATGAGGGCCAGCCAAGCAGTTTCTTTATTGCTTAACCAATGAAATCAATTGATTGATATATGACACTCCCACATCACTTCCCCTTTTTCTGTTTAAACAAAAAAAACGGAAGGCTTTAACTTAAAAGACAACACTGTTGGATGAATGTACGTAGGCTTGAGAGAGAGAAAAAAAGAATATAGAGATAAAGTTAATGGTTTAAAAAAAAGTAAAGTCTTTAAAGAGACAGAGTACAGATAGTTATAGATTAAGAGAAATAAAGAAAAATAAGCCATGTAAAAATGGAAAATTCACAGAGAGTCTGGATTATGTACATTGTGTTTTCTTTAAAATTTTTGACTGTGAAGGAGCTAAGTACAGAGAGACATTTCATTATATGGACTGCCAAGTGTAACCAGAACGGATATCATGAGGGTATGACTTCAGAATTTGGGTCTAAGGATATGATGCTTTGGAGAGAATCTTCTTTTGTTTTCACAGAGGATGAGACTCTATGGATTTCTTCTATCCCAGTTTGGCATGATAGACCACGCCCTCCTGAAAGGTTGATGTGAACACCCTCAAAAAATTACTTCACTCAACTGCCAACTGAGATGACCCTGGCACACAGGTTATACCATGAAAGACCTAATTAACGATGCCCCCATTCAGCAGGAAGCAGTTTGGAGAGAAAAAACTGCGCCCGTGTTCCCAAAATATTGTTTATAAATGTTCTTTTACATTTAAAGGGGGAAATGATATAGGTATGAATAATTTGCATTGGTGTGGATTTTAAGGTCAATTCTGTTATATGTATATGTGTTTCTGATCTTGATTAAGGTATTGTGATTGTGTAGTTCATTTAAAATGTAACGTATAATAGGAAATATAGGTTGCTAATGGATAATTATCGATAATAGTAAAGCTTGTAGTCATGTTAGTTAGATTTTCTAGATATATAGAAATACATTTCAGTTAGATAGACATTCTTCATATCTTTCAAAGACTGCAGAATATGGCATTTTAAATGTTTTAATAACTTAAGACTTTTCATGACAATGAGACACTCTGCTCCTGGCAGCACCAATCTACTTCAAGAGGAAGATGGGCATGGAAGAGGCTCCTTATGGAGTTTGATAGCCATTTGGGCAAGAAACTGCTCTTGCCTGGACTGATGCATAAACTGGACACAAAGAACCTGCAGAGAGAGGACTGCTGAACTTGCCTAAAGGTGAGATGGTCTTTTGGGGTTCCTGACTCATGAAAGAGTCTGTGAGACATTCTGCAGGATACAGCAGAAAGTGACTGAATTGTCTTTGGAATTTCCTGCTTGTTGAAAATGTCTGCTGGATACTATGGGCCTGAAGGCTGAAGATGGATGCCCCAACGGTACAAAAGAACTTTGGGTGACTGTCCAGGCAGCGAGATGTCTCTGTCATTTCTAAAGTTTTCTTATTTCTTGTTTACTTAGGTAGCATTATATCCTTCTGGAGTCTTTGATGAAGTTGAAGAATAAATAGATAGTTATAGTTTTCCTTAGTTATGATAAAAGGTAAAGTAGATATAAATATTGTAACCATGATTCTTACTTGATAACTGTTTTGTTATATGTAATTTTACTATGTTAAAGTTAAAACCTTTCTTTTTTGTTTAAACAGAAAAAGGGGAAATGATGGAGGAAGGTCATTGGTTAAAAAATAAAGAAACTGCCTTGGCCCATTTTATTGGTTAGAACATAGGTGGGTGGAGAAAACAGAACAGAATGCTGGGAGAAAGAAGCTGAGTCAAGGAGTCGCCATGATTCTCCCACTCCAGGCAGACGCAGGTTAAGATCATTCCTGATAAGCCAGCTCGTGGGCTACACAGTTTATAAGAAATGGGCTAGTCCAGGTGCGAGAGTTAGCCGAGAAAAGGTTAGATATAATGGGCCAAGCGGTGTTTAAAAGAATACAGTTTCCGTGTAATTATTTCGGGTAAAGCAAGCCATGTGGGCAGCCGGGTGCCGGGGACACAGCCCCACCGCTCCTAATACTGCAATCCAGGTCTAGTAAGGTGAACATCCAAACTGCCTAGGCTCCCACAAAGCCAGTACGTGTAGTCTACTCTTGCAGGATCCAGTTTTGGCTTCCTGAGGAGCACCTGCTAAGCCAGGGGGGCTGCAGTGTTTCCTGACCTGTCTCATAATGTAATCATCCTGTAATCCCTCAGGGTCTCTACATTTTTAGGGCGTCTAGTATAGTCTAAGTTGTTTATTAAATACGTTTTAGGGGCACGGAGTCGATTATTGAAATGCTTTCTTTGTACTGCCTTTTCCATACAGTTTAGATTATGATGGGAACTCGTGTCTTTTGGTCACTTATTTTCTAGGATAAAGTATCTGACAAGGAATTAGCTGTGGAAAAGGCCAGACTTGGAGAAATTAGGGATTATTTGGTTAGTCTCCATAGCAAAACCAAATAGATTCATAGTACTATAGACTGAGGGTTTCTGTTGACCCTTTCCACGTCTGTGAACAAATCCATGATATATGTGTATTATATATATACATGTATGTGTGATATATGTGTCACATATACATATACATACATATATACATACACTTATCTGATCATCAGTTACACTTACATTTAAAGACATTTTTAAATTTTAATTTACTTTTTAAATTTCATTTTATATTTCGTCCACAGTTCTCCTCCCACTCTTCCCTGCCATCCACTCCTCCCAACAGGCTAAGGGTTCCCATAGGTAGTTAATAAAGTCTGGCACATTAAGTTTGTACAGGACCAAGCCCCTCCCTACTGCATTAAGGCTGAACATGGCATCCCACCATAGGGAATGGGCTCCAATAAGCTAGTTCACGCACCAGGGACAGATCCTGGTCCTACTGCCAGGTGCCTCCCAGATAGTCCAAGCTTCACCGCTGTCTCCCACACATGGAGGGCCTAGTTTGGGCCCATGGAGACTCCACAACTGTCTATTTATAGTTCATGAGTTTCCATGATCTTGGTTCAGCTGTTTCTGTAATCCCAAAGAACATTTGAACACAGCAAGTCCTTATTTATAAGTTACATGGAAGTGGAGCCTGATGTGTCACAGTGATTGAGAAATGTGTTTAGGGGCTGAACTATGCAGATTCTAGCTATTTGAGTTTAGGTTAGCCACTTTGCCTTCATAAGCCTCTTAATTGTAAATTGGACAAAATACTACTCATCTCATAGAATTGTTTTAAGGGTCAGGAGATATTATACCATCAAAGTTTGGACCAATGCCTGACAGTGAGTGTTAAATTATTGTTCATTTGGCTGTTTGTTCTTGTTCTGGGATGGGGTATCTTGAGGCCCATATAGGCCTCAAACATGATCTTCCTGCTTCAGCCTCTCTTGTTCTGGTATTACAGGCACACACCACCGTATCTGGCTTGTTCATACTATTTAACAGAACTTGTATCACATAGATACGTGCTCAGTCATGTCCTTTGCTATTGTAGTCACAGTTGCTAAAAAGTGAAAACTAACTGACAAATGGAGAATGAAAATACGGTATATATACACACTATGGTATACTGCTCAACTGTAAACAGAAAGGAAAATATGGTATATATACACACTATGGAATACTGCTCAACTGTAAACAGAAAGGAAATATGGTATATATACACACTGTGGAATACTGCTCAACTGTAAACAGAAAGGAAAATATGGTATATATACACACTATGGAATACTGCTCAACTGTAAACAGAAAGGAAATATGGTATATATACACACTGTGGAATACTGCTCAACTGTAAATAAAGGACACCATCAATCAGACAAAGTGGCAGCCTGTGGAATGGGAAGAGATCACATGAACAGGCAATCTTTTTTTCTCCCTTCTTATGTCCCAGGGCATATCTTCAGCAAGAGCTTTGTCACTCGGGCTACTCTCCTGCTGACAGCATTACATGCAAACATGTACATTGAAAAAAAGAGGCATTTCAGCTTCATTCTCATTCCAATAAGAAGTAGTTCATAGAGGTTCCCACAATGTCCCTTCCTGACGTCCCGAGTACTAAACTGCATGGTTGTATAAGAGCCTGGCAAATTAATAAATGGGACCTCATGAAACTGAAAAAGCTTCTGTAAGGTAAAGAACACCATCGTATGAACAAAATGGCAGCCTACAGAATGGGAAAATATTTTCACAAACTCCACATCCAATATGTTGGGCCTAGCTCGATTCTGGAAATAACCAGGCCAGCTTAAAGATAAACAATTATATTTTTACTTTTCTTCATATCTGTTTTGTCTTTATCACACTCTTCATTGAATATATATGTCTGACTATGTCTATATAAATAATGCTTAAGTTTTCCACAATGAACAATGAATTTTTCTGTAGTAAACTCTGAAGTATCCAGGAAGAAGATGGGGCCCCACAACAACAACTCCACCTGATTGATATGACATCATGATACTGATAGCGCTACTATAAGACCTGTTTTGGGTACCACCTGCTCAATAAGATTCCAGCTTGGTTAGCTGAAATGGTGCACATCTTTTACAATGTTCTGACCAGATCTCCACAAAATACTCAAAGACTATTTGCAATCTTACCAGACATTAATCTTGAAACTTAACCAGCATTTTACTTTCACAGGCTCCTGTAGAAACAACATTGCCCCCATGACAGCTGGAAGTAATTCTAGAAGACTATGTCCCCTCTCCCAGGAAAGTTTGTCCTCAGGATTAGGGACATCATTTAAGGGTTGATTATAATTGGTATATGGTTGAGGGTTGAGGGAAATTTTATAAGCTCAGTGATCCTTTTGTTAAAAAAAGGGGGGGATTGGATGATGGGACAATAGATTGGTTTGTGAGTTATTATTTATAAACAAATTTGTATAAATTCTTGTATATTGACACAAAGTTAAATAATATTGAATATTGTATGCATGCATGCTTCTACCTCTGTTTTAAACATTTTTATATGTTGATATATATTTACAATATTGCAGTGTACATTTCTACCTCTGATAAAGATACTTATACATTGTTTACATTTGGAGGACATTGTCCTCATTTATTGCACAGTTGTTTATTGTCTTAGTCTTTAAGTTATATAGGTATTAAGAATTATTTATCAATAGTCATCTATGTTTGTCATACTAATAGTTAGACTAATCAGGCTCTTGAGATACATAGAAATTTTATCCTGCATAGATAGATAATCTTCAACCACTTCAAAGAACTGTAGAAAATGGCATTTAAATAACTTAGAGTTCTGTTGACATGAGACATGATTGCTCCTGGCAGCATCAGTCTTTTCCTGAGAAAATGTTGAGCACGGAAAACACTCCACCTGGAGCTTGTTTTCTTTGTGGCAAAACTGACCTTTGGACACAGAAATGCCCATACCTCAACCACTGAAAGATACATACTATCCGTAAATGGATAAAACAGGACTGTCAAATCCTGCAAAGACAGGGTGAGATAGTTTTAGAAAGATTCTTGCCTTTAAAAATGGTCTGTGGTGGGAGAGGGAGAGGAATGGGGAAAGGGGGAGAGGAGTGAGGGGAGGGGGAGAGGAGTGGGGGGGAGGGGGAAAGGAATGGGGAAAGGGGGAGAGGAGTGGGGGGAGGGGGAAAGGAGTGGGGGGAAGGGGGAGAGGAGTGGGAAGAAGGGGAGGGAATTGGGAGGTGGGGAGGAGGCGAATTTTTTCAACAAAAAAAAAATAAATAAATCTTTACTTTCAAAGATAAAAAAAAATGGTCTGTCAGTCATTTTAGGCCTTAGCCAAAGTTGGTTGCTTCAACATTGCAAATGAGACTTTGGATGATTGCTCAGGTAGCCAGTTGTCTCTGCACATTTGTTGCACATTTTGGAAGTTGCTTCATTGCATTTCCTGCTTACTCAAGTAATACTGTTTCCCTTCTCAGATCTTTGATGGGGTTAAAGATTAGATAGTTGTAGTTACTTTCCTCATGATTTAGCCAAGCTTAATTTCAATGCAAGATTTAGACTTCTGAAAATAGAATGTTTAGTAAAACTTTTGTTATGTGTTCCTTGCTTAATATTGTTTATATTGCTTGTAATTTTATATTTGGTATCTGTTCCTTTGTATACAGTTGTATTGGGTTTGGATCAATCTTTTATTTTCCCTCTCCCCCATTATATTCTATTATCCTCACCATCAAATCCTTAATTCTTAATTCCACAAATTCTTAACAAGTAGTTTTACACATTAAAATAATCCCAAAGATGCCACTAAAAATCTCAAAAACTAAGTACCACATTTTTTTCAGCAAAGTTGTAGGATACAAACCTAACTAAAACCTAACATACAAATTCAGTAGTTTTTCTTATACCATGAGATAGAGCTAAAGTTAACTGATGTTCTTCCTTCTTCATCTTGCCTGGCTATTACATGATGCCCAAAGTAAAATAATAATTGGTTAAGGTGGAATACAGTATATAGAGAGAAGAAATTTTTACTTCTTTGCCATATGTTTAAATATTAAGTAATCCATTAATTTTCTCAGCATTTCTAGATTTTTCTGAAATTTCCTGCCAAATGGAATTCCAGCTGATGCAATTGTGTATAGAAAAGAAATTGTGCTTTTAAAATAATCAAATTAGCCTAAATTTATTGAGTTCTCAGGATACAATCCCTGCTGGGCAAAAGCTGTGTTTCTTCTAATTTATCCATTATAATCATGATTTAGAACAATGTATTCTTACCAAGCATAAAAATAACTTTCTTTTAAGTTGGAGTTTACTTTTCAAAATAATTGTACAGATGGAAAAGTCTATTGAATCTTAATTGTATTTTAATGTTCACCATAAAAAGTTAACACTTAAACTGTTGGAGAATATTTGTATAAGGGAAACATGTTCAATTTATCTTAAGTCCAAAGCTTAAATTTATACAGATAGGTTGAGTATTTATCACACAGATAGGAACTGCAAAGCTTATGATGGAAAGGATTTTCCCCTCTGAAACGTTTCTCAGGCTTAGCAGTTATGACAGGTCTAAAGGCTACCAACTTCCATCTCAAAATCCAGCCAACACAACCGGCACTACCAGAGTAGACAAGAGCACTGCCTTTGGGGTCATTTGAGATTCTTCTAATTGAGAATTCTGTTTAGATCTGTACCTTATTTTGAATAGATTATTTGGTTTCTTGATATCTAATTACTTGAGTTCTTGATATATTTTGGATATTAGCCCTCTATCGGTGTTTGGGGTTAGCTCAATTCGGGAAATAACCAGGCCAGCTTAAAGATAAACAATTATATTTTTAATTGTTATAAGGGGAAACTCACGCCACAAGAATGGGAAGTCCAAATTCCTCTGTGAGCGGGAATTGCCCAGAGAGAGGGAGCACCTGGTCTCTCCCAGCTTTTCTTCTTGGGCTCCAGGTAGCCACGCCTTAACTAGGTGTGATTGATTAACAGAGCTTCCCTATCATCTCCCCATCAGGGATTTAACTTCATGTAATGAGTTTAGAAGAACGCCTTTACTGATATTTCAGAATAACTGGAGAAAAATTGGTATTACTTCTTCACAAGCTTGATAGGATTCCATATGAAACTATCTGGTCAGAAGATATTTTTTGATAGGATGCATTTTACTGATTTAGTCTTGTTAATATTGTTTGTTCAGACTCTATATATGTTCAAGATTCAGTCTTATTAAGAAGAATGTGTCCAGCAACTTACTAGTTTCTGTAGGATCAAATTTGTTCATATATATATATACACATTACATTAGGGACACACACACACACACACACATACACACACACACATATATATATGTGTGTGTATATGTGTGTGTGTGTGTGTGTGTGTGTGTGTATCCCTAATGTACTCCGTGAAACTTTTGCCTTTGGTGGCATCATTTGTCACCCTTTTTGTCTCTGATTTTGCTATTTGAATATCCAATCTCTTCTCGTATAGCTAAGGCTTTAGTAATTTTGATGATTTTGTTAACTGTTTCTTTTCATTAAGTTTTATTTTACTTTAAAAGTCTATTAAAGTTCTTTCTATCGGCATATTTTAACCTGTCCATTTGCAACCTGGAAAATCCATCCCTCTTTAGGCAGCCTGATGGCTCCCTTTCTCTAGAAAGTTAGCATATTGATGCCACATATAGTATATATACTGGCTGGAATAGCCCAAAAGTCCTGGACACAAATGATCTTGTGTTAACTTCTCAAGTAGGTAGGATTATTGACAATTATCACCATGCCCAGCTTATTGCCGTATTTTAATTGTATGAAAGAATGGGCTTCGTTGGTATGTTTCCATAGTGCATATATTTTGGTCACATTTATTCCATTTTAGCCTATATTGTTCTTCCTACCCTATCACCATTCTCTTCATTTACACAAATAATTTTCCATTCTACTTTCATGTTTTAGATTTTTAAAATCTAGATTCCTCCTAATATGGAAAACGTGTGAAACTTGTATGAATATGGCTTGTATTACTTAACATGATGATCTCAAGCTCCATTTTTCTCTAAAAAGTATCATTTCATTTTTGATGAAACGTGATGAAAAAATGTAATGATTGGAATTTCAAATGTATTTACTGTCTATTTGTACATTTTTGGGAAGTGTCTCTTCAGTTCATTTGCCCATTTATTGATAGTATTATTTGCTTATTTGGCATTTATTTTTTTAAGTCATTTATAGATCATTGACTGGATAAATATATGCAAAGATTTCCTCCAATTGAAGGCTGTCCCTTTACTCTGTTTCTTTTATTGTGCAGGAGCTTTGGAAATTGATTCAATACCATTTTTCATTTCTTGCCATTATTTTCTGAGTTATTGGCAATCTGTTTAGAAGATCATTGCCCATCCCATACTTTGAAATATTTTCCTCTAGTAGTTTCAAAGATTCAGGCCTTACATTAATGTTTTTGGTTCACTTTTAAGTTTTTTGTATGTATGTGAGTGTTTTGCCCTTGTGTATATGGACCATATTCATACTCAGCCCCTGTGGAGGCCAGAAGAGGGTACCAGATCCTGTGGAAGTGGTACTAAAGCGTGCTTTTGAGCTGCCTCGTAGGTGTTGGAAACTAAAACCAGAATCTCTACAAGAGCAGCAGGCATCATCAATCACTGAACATCTGCTTAATCCCTCTGTCTTTGGCTTGGTTTTGTACCAGGTAAGAAGAGATAGGGATCTAATCTCAGTTTTCTCTAAACAGATGTCGCACCAGTTGTTTTCCAGTGTATGACTTTGGTACTTAGCTGAGTGAGTTTATTTCACTCTATACAATCCTTTCCCATTCTATACTATGCCACACCATGCCCTTCCTTGCTGTGTTACTCCACTCCACCCCATCCAGTCATTCATCTTCCTCTCCTCTCTGTGTGTGTATATGTGTGCCAGTATCATGTGGTTTTTATTACAACTGCTGTACAATAATTACAAAGTAATGTTGATACCTCCAACATTACTTTGACTATTCAGAGTCATCAGAAAAAGCTTGATGATTCTTGGTTTAAAGCAAAGTAGGTCTTGGTGAACATTTTCAAGGAATCAGCACTTAAGTATCATTGGCCTACTTAGACTTTAGTCCAGATGTCTTTGAGTCTTTGTTACCTTTAGCCCTTCCCAATGCCTTTCTGCTACACCAGGTAGAAATGAAAACAGATTATTTAGAGTCTACTAGCAGCAATACTCTGTGTTAAGGGAAAATGACTAAAACTTTCTATTTCAAGTACTATGCTAATTGTCAAAACCCTAAGTAATGACCTTGGTTTGATTTTCAGAAAAGAGACTGTTTTAAAAATTGTAGCAAGTAGGAATTTCAAGTAGCATGAAGAGCAGACCTCCATATCTTTGATTTATTCACATCTAAGTAGTTCATGTCCCAAGATTCACTTATAGAAGCATGTAGGGTTTGATTATTATTGATCTTAGGGAAGGTAAGATGAAATCTTGTAAGATAGTTTTTTTTTCTTTGTGCAGCAAGGTTATAAAAAAGAAGATAAATTTATCATTTGAAGAATTCTTTATAACTTTATATAAAACATTCATTGCCTTCATCACATCACTATTTGAATCTGAGGCAAACAATATATATTTTATTCCCAACTTACTGATAAGGAAATGGATAAAATGATAGATTAAAAATCTAGCTAATTACATATTAGTGAAGTTGGAGCAAAAAACCCAGGCCTGTTGCCTTTTAATGCAATGTTCTTTCCACTAAACCACTTGACTATTTACTGTGTGCACAGCATTGTATGAAACAGTGGGAACTTACAGTGAAATAATACTTACAGTAGTACTTATATTTAAATGCCACTTTAAATTCCCCCTCCCACAAACATTTATTTTATTTGCTGAAATTAGTATATATTAGATTACTCTTGTTCATGCTGTCTTGTTTAGTAGCTGTCAAGTGAATTTCTATACACTTGAGCTTTACATTGTAATCGATGTAACACAATTGGTATCTAGAGGAAAAGGCTTTTATCTATTAATGCCTCCTTTATTAGTTCCATAAGAAATAGAGCTAACACAAGAAAACCTTCTGAATTTCAGGCTTTTGCTTTTAATTCTATATGCAAAGGATACCTTAGACACTTAAAAATTAAAATAAGGAAGTAACTTCTTCATTTGACAGGACATATGGGGGTTATTTATTATTTTTATTTTTCTATTTTTCTACATAGGGTTTCTCTATGTAACCATGGCTGTCCTGAAATTCATTCAAAGAATAACAAACAAGTTTTAGTGATACTTTGAAAGGTGTATTTCAATTTTTTGGGAGAGCTGTATGGTAGAAGCTGGTCTAATTTACCTAATTAGAAAATAAGGAAACCAATGAAAAGATTTTATCTCTATAATACATCTTACCATGTAGAAGCATAGAAAGTATTTTTTTCAAATGTGAAGTTATATGGACATTGTGAAAACATGGGAACTTCAGAATGTTGATAAAGATTCATCCATGATTCACCCAAAGATATTTACCCTGCATTAACATATTAGTATATTTGCTTCTGGGTAAAATTTTCCATGAATGATAATGTAAATAGTTTATTATTGTTAGAAAATATGTTAGGACGTGATGATCTAATTCCCAACCTCGAAATCGATAGGACTTTAAGCAGTACACTCGTGTTTCAAGTCATCACAGGCATTTGGAGTGCTTTGCTCCGTAGAGCCATTTTCTCAGCATTGTACTTAGGCTAACAGGAAGCTGTTGTTTTGGAAGTTGCTGTGGCCGAGTGGAAAAAAGCCCTGAAGGCTTTCATACCAGAAAAGAAATGTTCTGGTTTGAAGTGACAGATACCAATTCTACATACAACTTATTGCCCCAAATTACTGCTCATATGGGCCATGAAGCATTATCATACTGTCTGCTGAGACAATGAGAAGAACCACAAAAATTTGGCAAACATTACTTATTGACTACTCCACACATGTTCTGAAATGACCTCTCTCTTTCGCTTTTTTGTTCCGCTAAGACACATCACAAATGGCACTGTACTAAGCAGATGAGCCAGAACATATATAAATACTGCTCAATTGTTGTACACCGAGGTAATTTTAGATATCTCGGTATTAATGCATTTAATTTTAACGAATGAGCATAAACAGTTAAGTGTGGTGGAAGATGTCTGTATTTCTAGAACTCAAGAAGCTGGCATCTGAGGGATAAAGATTTGAGATGAATCTCCATGACTTCTACGTACACCTAGAGTCTGTTTCAAAGGCAATAAATAAATAAGCAAAAATACTGAAAAAAATCTGAAGAAAAACTTCTCTTTTCTTTCTTTTTTACCCAGTTGCTCAAACACCTTAAATAGTCACCCAATGAGTCTTTCAGATTTTGAGTCCCAGATTATAGTACACAAACACAACCTGGATTTTGGGAAGAGGATTTTAAGTAACCTGGCTCTTATTTAATTAAAAATATAAATTCACTGAAGACAACTTCATATCATGCACCATTAGGATATGCTTATGTATTGTTGTATTTCTTTTCATTAGGGTTGTGAGTTCTATGTGATAACTAGAAAGTTATAGGAATATTTTTGATTGACAGCCCCCAAAAGAGATTAAAACCAGTCTTAATTTACCTTTAATACTGCTCACATATTCTATTGACGTGTTTTGAATATATTTTATTTTCATAATGAGTCACTTCAAAAAAAGATTATCATGGACTTTTTCTGAGTCAATGACAAATCCTTGCTTTCACAGTAGTTTCCCCTTTAAACTATGAATTATAATTTGTGGTCTTTTATAAGTATTTAATATTCTGAGCATTTTGTGTATGTGTGTGTGATTGTGGGAGCCTAAGTGAATCTTGTGGGATACACACATACATCTTTACTATATTCTTTGCATAGTTTCGTGTCCAGATTTCTATATGTTGAAATTTTGCAAAGATGTATTTTTTAATGTGACTGTATTACTTATTTTATGAACAAGATTGATGTTTTCTCCCCATAACATATGCTTCTCTGTGAACTTTCATATAACCTAAAAATGAGTTTTTCATGTTTGTGAGTACATTTACCACTAAAGATCAACTCACCAAAAGCATGGCTTTTGTACTTCAGTACAAGGAGAATATAATGGCAAAGTTTGAAAAACTTGGGGTGTTAATTATGGATAATTACACATGAGGAAAGAACTCAAATACATCCTTAGGACTTTGAGGTATAAATGGAATGTCTCCAATAGTTTCTATTATGATAGCATAAGGCTTAGTGTCAGCATCACTCACAAGTACTCTTTTCTTTGGTTAACATTTCCTCCTCTTCTTGCTGGTGGTCCTTACTCATACAGATCCTATCACTGGGAAAGAAACAGAGAAAGACAAATGTTTGAATTCACATACTAATTTAGTGACGCTTGATGAAGACTCAAATGAATTTTTGTTTTGATATTAGTCTTTTAGGGTTGCCAAGCCATCTGCCTCATTCAGCAATGGTTTCATTATTTTTCACGCTTATTCTGCATTTTGTTGATAGATTTATTTAATAGATTTTTAGGAGCCATTTGCCAGTCTTACTATCTCTTTCAAAAAGCATCCAATATGACAAGAAATGATCCATGATGATCTTTTTGCATTTTGAAAAAGTTAGTAGGAGCAGTATGGAGTTGGTTGGGAAGTTGAGATGCCATTTTATATGGAGACATCTTTCAAGGGAGATAGTTGATAGTTTAGCTTGGACCATAGCTTTCCAAAGCTTGTGTAAGCTTCAATTGTTGGTGTGCCTTGTTCTATGAAGCAAGCTGGTAACATCTTATTGACACAGTGGCTTGTTTTAAGCCCTGGGTTCTTTCATAGTTATTTCATTATGAGCATCCAGTTCAATGTTGGATCGTAGACTCAGAATAATTATCTTTATTCTATGAAGGTCTTCAAAATATATTTAACTGATATTTCCTTTAGGTAATTTACTTCCAAAAATTATTTAAGATAGAATACATGGATTGATGCTAAAATATAGAATAATTATGTGAGAGAAACTATCCCCAGATTTAGAGGTTAATTAAGAAAAAGTAATCTGAAATCATGTAATTAGTAACATAAATTTGAATATAAGGTATCGGTTATGAACATTTGATAAACATCTACAAAATGATATTTCAATATAATTATTGAAATCAAATCAATGACTTAACTAGAACCTTCTTCACAGGTAGGAATGGTATAACATAAAGTGGATAATAACTTTTGGAAGGAAGCAACTTCCTGGAAGACAAATAGAACTTTAGTTCTCCTATTGAGAAAGTTTGGAATTATAGAGAGTTCCTTCTCTTCTCCACTATCTTTGCTTTGGGAAACAATTTATTTTGTCTAGTGTGATATTATCATTTTTTGTTATTGTTGAATTAGGAAGGCCTCTCTTAAAGGAGCTGTAGCATGTCACCATCAAGCAGATCCCATTTGAAAAAAAATGCAGCTAAACTTTGTTTTTTAATGTCTAGAATTTCTTTTAAAGCCCCTTCAGGTTTTAAGTGATTTATCTAGCTCCATGTTGGGCACCAATTTGTTGTAAGAGGCCACTAGTTAGTTCCCGGCTGCTCAGCCATGAAATAATCACACAGAAATCATATTATTTGCAATACTGTTTGGTCAATAGCTTAAGCATATTTTTGGTCAACTCTTATATCCTAAACTAACCCACCTCCATTAATCTGTGTATCACCACATGGCTGTGACTTACTGTGTAAAGTTCCAGCATCTGTCTCTGGTGGGACTCCATGGCTTTCCCCTGACTCTGCCTTCTTTCTCCGAGCATTCAGTTTAGTTTTCCCCACCTAGATCTGCTCTACCTTATCACAGGCCCAAAACAGCTTCTTTATTATCCAATGGTATTCACAGCATACAGAGGGAAATCCCACATCACCTGGCTAGATATGTGCAAAGGATTCTGTATCTTACTATATTGATAGTTGCACATCTATGTTTGTTGTTGCTCTATTTACAGTAGTTGGGAAATGGAATCAGCTTACATGTCTATCAAATGGTGATTAGAAAATGGGAATTCTTTTTTTTTTTCTGAAGCAGGCTTTCTCTGTGTGTCCCTGGCTGTCGTGGAGCTTGCTCTGTACACCAGATTGATCCCAAATGCACAGAAACCTGGCTGCCTCCTCAGTGCTGGGATTAAAGGTGTGCACCACCATGCCTCCTGGCTGAGTAGAAAAAGGAAACATGGCAATAAGAAGTACAATTCTACTCACCACTAAAGAAAAATGAATTCCTAAACGTTTTAGGGAAATAGATAGATACTATTATACTGAGTGAGGCAATCCAGACACAGATCATTATATTATATGTTCTTTCTTATATGCATAGCTTAGTTTTTAAGTTATGAATTTTGAGGGTAAGTTGGAGTGAGTGTCTGAAGAACTCGGGAAGCTTGACGGAAGCGACCAGAGGAAGCATTATGGTAATCTTGAGAGAAGCCATCAAAGGAAGCATTTTGGTAGTGGGATATTAAAATACCTGGGATATAATAGTATGGGTGATATTATATGTAGAAAGGTTTAAACAGAAATGGGGTAGGATAATGGGGGATAGGTGTAGCAGGGAAGAAATCTAAGAATGTATGAAAAAAAACATAGAAACTTACTACTTTGTAAGCTAAGAAAAACATAATTCAAAAACAGCTTGGAACATTCTTATCATGTATGGGTGCAAAACGCTAAACCCAGAAATTAAAGTTTGTAAATGAAAATCCTAGTGCTAGGTACAGAATAATTCCCTATGAATTGTTGACCAGAGTATTGTCATTGTTCTTGTTTACTCACAAGGACTAAAATATAAGATCTCATTGCTAAAGGAATTACATTATTTGATTACAGGATATTGAAAAAATCAAGCTGGAACTGAGCTGGGAGCTCTATTTCTGCCAGCTAGTGTTTAGAGCATCAGAAAATGCTATTTAGGTTGTGAGCGAAGAAATATCATTAACATTTTTACTCAGCTGTGGTCCCTGAAGCTATAATTCCCAAAAAGATATACTCACTTATTGAATAGTGACCTGGCTGTTTTGGGAGTAACCAACTGTTTTTTGATTGGATTTTAAATCCATTCCATGACAGGGGAGGAGCATCTTAGGTACTGAAAACCCAGACAAAAGCCTATGGCTTGGCAGGTCATCTACTACTATAGTTTTCAAAATGGACATGTTACCAAATTGTCTTCTAAGAAATTATGACCATACCCATAGACCAGGGAAGTTCTTAGTCTTGGACAGAGGAGCTCTGTTTTAGTAGTAGTCAATGATAACTCTGCTCAGAGTGCTGAGAATGTGGACTGCTTAGTGTTCAACCCTGAATGTCACTTCTAATGCCCATGGGACATAGCAGAAGAGGGAGATGATGGGGATTAGTGCTTTGACGTTACCATCCCTCTGAACTCCTGTGTGTGTGTGGGGGGGTGGGGCTGGTTGATGAAAAGAAGGAGTTCAGAGGGATAATAGGGGTGGGAAATAAGATCACAACACATTGCATGGTACATAGTATGGAATTGTCTAAAAATGAAACAACATTGACAATAAAGAAAAGATACTCAATGTAGCCCTTTGAGTACTGCCACAGAACCTTTGTCATACAATCGCAGGGCACATAAACCAAATAGTTCCTCACTTGATGGAACAAGGTTCTTAGTAGTCAGTGTGGGATAGCCCTAAACATTGGTAATCTGGTTGTTTTTTAACTCTAGCCATCTTTAAATTGTCAAGTAGCATGAGGATTTCTGGCCACCTAACCATTCAAAGACTACATTGGTTATCTGGTTCTAAGAAATTCTGGCAGCCCTTAGATTTTTTCTGTAGGTCCTAGCTGGAGGTTCTGCCCACAGCAATCAGGTTCTGCAAAAAGAAATACGTTCTGGAGAGTCCTGTCTGCTCCAGCTGCAGATGTGACAGGGAGAACGAGGCTAAGTAAAGACGAAACACAAGCTAAATGTACTGGGATGAGCAATAAAGTGCTTTAGTGTTGTAGATGGATTCCTTGAGTTCCTTTTAAAAACATAAAAAGATTCATGAATTTGCATGTCATGCTTACACAAGGACCGTGTTAATCTGTATAAACTTTCCAATTTTAGTATATGCTGCTGCCAAAGCGAGCATTCCTGGAGTTCTTTTACCTACCTTAGGTTTTTTTTTCCAATTAAGAAAACTGAAGTATATTTTACATATAGTAAAATTTGTTTTGCTAGGTTCTATCTCTGTGGAGTTTCACAAACACACTATTCAAAAGCTTCCACCACAATAAAAGACAAAAGTGTTATTTGTTTTTTTTTCTTTTTTAAATTTATTTATTAAGAATTTCCACCTCCTCCCCTCCTCCCATTTCCCCCCCATCCCCCCACTCCTCTCCCCCTCCCTCTCCAGTCCGAAGAGCAGTCAGGGTTTCCTGCCCTGTGTGTTATTTGTTTTAAATATTTTCAGCCAGCTGCCCATTTGTGCTCTACCTCCTCTCCCCCCAAGCCTACACTGCCTGTTAAGCAATAGTCTCTTTTCTGTTATTATAATTTTGACTTGGCAAGAATGTTATGTAAATGGAATCCTACAGTATATATCTTTTCAGTCTACCCTTTGTCTCTTAGGCTAGTACAGTGGTTCTCAACTTTTCACTTTAATATAGTTCCTCATGATGTGGTGACTCCCAACCATAAAATTATTTTTGTTTCTACTTCATAAATGTAATTTTGCTATTGTTACTAATTATAATGTAAATAAATTTGGAGATAGAGATTTGCCAAAGGTGTCACAACCCCTATATTAGAACCGCTGGTCTAATATATAGATGCATCCATCCATTTGTTTGTATCAGGAGCTTTTTTTTTAGTTATTTCTGGCCAATTTTCTTATGCACAATATTTTATCCATTCTCCCATTCACCAGCAAGGGGAAATTTAGTTATCTACACTTTGGAGATATTATGAATAAAGCTACTGTCATCAGCCATGCTCAGGTTTTTGGGTGAACATTAATTTTCATTTCATCTGGAAGCGGGATGCCAATGGTGAGGTTATACCTATGAGAAACTGCCAAATGGTTTTATAAAATGTTTGTACTATTTTGCATCCCAACGTTTTCCCAGAAGGGAATAATATTAGGTGTTTCATTTGTAAGTATCAGCAGACATTAGAACCCTACAAATAAACATTGTTTTTCTGAAATACACTCCAAACATAAATAATCTGATCAAAGAAGATTTGTATGTCTTTGATCATGTGTTTTAGGAGTATTTTAATCTTATCATGTTTGTTTAAAAAGGCAGCCATACATATATAAACAGGCTTTTTGAGCTAACAGGACATAAGACACTGAGAGGACGTGGATGAAATGAAATAACGAAAAACAGCTAATGAGTTGATTATATTACATTATTATTTTTTAGTTGAAGTTTTCTAGTAATTAGGAATGTCCCAAACCTCTGGATTCTTATTGCATTAGGAGATACACTAGGCATCTAATATGGAAGAGAGCTGTGGTAAGATAAGGACGGCTTGCCATTAGTACACCGCAGCAGCATTGTTAGGTGGTGCTCAATCTTTTTTTTTTTTTCCTTTTGGTTTGGAGCAGCCTATTGATTTTGCTGTTGTTGAGCTCCAAGTCCAGAGAAATAGACTGTGCATGTTAACAACAAACCACAACAATCTCCCCTTCCTGCGACCTGCTGCTGCTTGCTGTGTAGGGGGCAGCTGCCTCGTAGATGTGAATAATTGATTTTTCAGCTGGCGCCCCAGCGCCAGTCATTTTCATCAGTCAGCAGGTGAAGAGATTCTGCAGCTTCTCCCTGTCCCTGGCTCGAAGCATGTGACATCTTTGCTTAAGAAGGCCTGCAATGTGGTGACTGCTAATTGCCTGTACTTATGAAGTGAATTTGCTTGGGCTCTCATTGTCTCCCTCCAAACCCATTTTAAAGTATATATTACTGGGCTGATTTTATCTCCTGAATTGGATTGGCTGATGAGCTCTGGGCAGCTGTGATTTGTCATATCTATGTTTATTTTCAGCTCTCAGATGACTGGTGATTAGAAGGCAGACCGAGTAGGAGATATGGTATTAGAGGTCATGGGGTCACGACCCAATGATCAGACTAGCAAGCAGCCCTTGCTGTGTGACAGTTAATGTGCTCCCCAGATTTCTATCAAACTCAGTTATGTGTTTACTGAGATAGGGAACAAAAAGTCTCTTTGCTAAGATTTTCTTTGAAGGAATCGTGTTATATAAGAAGAGTTTCAGTTCTCTAAACTTCTAGAGATGAGGCTATTGACGTTCTACATGATTAGAAAAGTGTGATACATGATTATACGAAAAGTAATATGGAAACTGAAATACAGAATTTATAAAAGTTTAAAAACCTTCTAAAAACCCAGAGAGGGTATATAATGTGCAAACATATACAATATATATATATATATATACTACTTATACAGTTTTATAAACCTACTGTTTTCTTTAACAGTATCCTTTTTCTATGTCATTAAGTGGAAATATATATGTCTTTTATTTTGCATATTTTGGCAAATGCTATAAACAATGGCTTAATGAGTTTCATTAGCCTATAGCTATAATTTCCTATCTGATTCTTTCTCGTTTTGTTTATTTGTTTGTTTTTTGAGATGGCTCTAACTATGTAGATCTGGCTTCCTGGAACTTGGTATGTAGCCCAGGCCGGCCTTGTATGTATTTATAGATTTGCCTGCCTGTGCTTCCTGAGTGGTGGGATTAAAAGTGCACACCTTATCTTCTTCTTCTTCTTCTTCTTCTTATTATTATTATTATTATTATTATTATTATTATTATTGGTTCTGGCTGAACCAGTCCATAGCTGTGCAGCTGGTCCAATATCAGTCCTATAGAGACTGGCAGCAGAACTACATAGCCAATGTATAGACTTGCATGAAGTGATAAATTGTTGTTGTTTTAAGTCACTGAGTTTTGAGGTGGTTGGTTTATAGCAATAAACTGAATGCATAATTCTAGAGGATTTTCATCTCAGCTGTGCCCATTTTTTCCCATTAGGAGTGCTTGGCACAGAAAAGAAATCTAAGGCTTTAACAAAGTTCTTTTTATCTCTGATTGCCAATAAGAATGCATCTATCCTCCCCACTTCCAAAATTGTGTCTACTTTAGTTTTTTTTTTTTTTTTTTTTGCTGGATTTCAGAGGAAGAGCATAGGGTGCAATTTTGGAATTGAGCCCATGTTTACAGAGAGCTCCTTGGACTAGCTGTGAGCTCATTACATCATTTAGTTCTTTGTGATTTTCATATGTTGAACTCTTACTAAGTGTCAGGCTGTTTTTTTGATTTAAATTCCTAAACTCAATTTCTCCAAGGTTCTGAAATTGCCATATGATTGGGGGTTAGAATCAAGAAGCATTCACAGTGAAGTGGAACTTTTTTTTTAAGAGTTGGTGTAAGGCTTGTAAAACACAAGAAAGCCATTCACCTTTCCATCCTCGTTTCCTCAGCTGTAGAGCAAGGTTTAAATATGCTTTATGGAGCGCTTGAATTCATAAAGTTGTTTCTTCATAACTTTTAAAATATTTTATTTATTATTATTGTATTTCTGTATTGATTTCAACTTCTAATTTTGTTTTAATTAGTTTTTTCCTGTGATTTAGGTCAAATGAACAGGTGTGCGTGTTGTGTGCGTGTGAGTGTGCATGTGTGTATGTGTGAGTGAGTGTGTACTGGTAAATTTGTTGTTTTTTACCAATAATATCTATACAAAATATACTTTACTATTTAATTGATTAAACTACAGGATGGTCTATATTTAATAAAATCCATAACTATCTCCAGTTTCATTATGCCTCTCACTTACGTGAGTTATAGTAGTCTAGGCCAGCAAAGCATATATTTCATTCCTTATATTTGATGTTAGTTGAGATAACTGAGATGACTTGGGCAAATCTTAAAATTTAGTAGGCTGACTTAGTTTTTTTCACATGTGTTTTTAAGCACTCCATGTGTGTATATTTGTGTGTGTATGTGTGTGTGTGTGTGCCTGGGAAGTTCATGGAACAATTTGCAGGAGTCAGTTTTTTCCTTTCATCTTTATGTGGTCCAGGGGATCAAGTGTGTAGATTGTCGGTTTTGATAGCAAGCATCTTTACCCATTGAATCTTCGTACTGGTTCCACTGTTTGTATGTTTGAGGCTCCCAAGAGCACTGATAAAGAGCAAACTCCAATATGTCAGTACATTTCAATCTTCAGCTCACATCATCTTTGCTATTGTCCTATAGTCAAAGCAAGTCAATTGAGCAAGCTCCAATTTCAAGAGGTCAAGAGATAGATTTCACTTTAAAAATATTATTTTATTTTCAATACATCCCAACAGTAGTTTCCCATTCCACCACTCCTCCCCTCTTCCCACTCTGAAAGAATCAGAGATACCCCGACTAGGTAGGAGTCCTACAAAAACGCCAGGCTAACAACCATAACATATATGTAGAGGACCTAGCACAGAACCATGCAGGCTCCACGATTGCCACTTCATGATATCCTCCTGATATCTTCCATCTCTGTGGCTTCAACATTTCTTCTCTCTTTTCCATGGGGTTCCCTGAGCACCAAGAGGAGGGACCTGATGGAGATTAAGATCTCCAATTTGGACTCTCCATCTACCTAAGGTTTGGCTGTTAATCTCTGCATCTGCTCTCATCATCTGTGAGAGGAAGCCTTTTTGATGATGATTGGGTTAGACACCATTCTATGACTATATAAAGGTATCATTAAGAATCATTTTATTGATTTTTTTCCTATCATATATCTCTGGACTATGCAGCTTCCAATTCCTGGTCATCCAGACCAGGTATGGGCTCCCTCTCGTGGTGTGGGCCTCAAGTTAGATAAGTCATTGGCTAGATCCCCTCACAAGTTCTGTGCCTCCATTGTCCTAGGATATCTTGAAGGTGGGATAGTTTGTAGGTCTAAAGTTTTAGGGTTTGGTTGGTGTCCCAGTCCCACCTCTGTAAGCCTTGCCTGGTACAGAGGATGGCTGCTTCAGGCTCCAAATCCTGTTATTAGGAGTCCTTGTTAGGGTCACTCCTGTAGATTCTGGGGAAGCTCCACTGCACTAGGATTCCACCCCCAATGCCCTCCAGTTCTAGTCATCCCACCCAATACTCTCTCTTTCTTCATCTCCCCTCCTCATCCCCCCTTTTCCCATCCCCATCTGTCCCCAGTCCACCTGCAAAATTTATTTTATTTCCTCTTTTCAAGGTGATCCATGTGTCCCCCTTAGAGCGCTCCTCGTTACCTAGGCTTTCTGGGTGTGTGGATTCTAACGTGATTATCATTTACTTAACAGTTAATAGCTACCAATAAGTAAGTATATACCATATTTGTCTTTCTGGGTTTGAATTACCTCATTCAGGATGAATTTTTTCAAGTTCCATCCATTTGCCTGCAAATTTCATGATGTCATTTTAAACAACTGAGTAATACTCAATTGTATATAAAGATCTTCTTTATATATTCTTTTTTGAGGGACATCTAGGTTGTTTCCAGTTTATGGCTATTACAAATGAAGCTGCTGTGATCATAGTTGAGCAAGTGTCCTTGTGGTGTGATTGAGCATCCTTCGGGTATATGCCTAAGAGTGGTATATCTGGGTCTTGAGGTAGATGGCTTCTCAGTTTTCTGAGGAATTTCTGTATTGATTTCCATAGCGATTGTACAAATCTGCATTCCTACCAGTAGTGGAGGAGTGTTCTTCTTGCTCCATATCCTCACCAGCATGAGCTGTCTCTTGTGTTATTGATCTTAGCCATTTTGACTGTTGTAAGATGAAATCTCAAATTTATTTTGATTTGTATTTTCCTGATGGCTAAGGATGTTGAAAAAAATTTTAAAAGTGTTTCTCAGCTATATTTGGGTTTCTTCTTTTGAGGATTCTTTGTTTATATCTGTACCCCATTTTTAAAAATTGTATTATTTGTATTCTTAATATCTATTTTTTGAGTTCTTTATATATTTTGGAAATTAGCCCCCTATCTGATGTGGAGTTGGTAAAGAACTTTTCCCATTCTGCAGGCTGTTGTTTTGTCCTATTGACAGTGTCCTTTGTCTTACAGAAGCTTTTCAGTTTCAGAAGGTCTCATTTAGTAATTGTTTATCTTACTGTCTGTGCTATCAGTGTTCTGTTCAGGAAGTTGTCTTCTGTTCCAATGTGTTTAAGGCAATTTCTCCACTTTCTCTTCTATCAGCTTTGGTGTATCTGGATTTATATTGTGGTCATTGATCCACTTAGACTTGTATTTTGGGCAGGGTAATAAAGATGGATCTATCTGCATTCTTCTACATGCAGACATCCAGTCAGACCAGCACCATTTGTTGAAGATGCATTCTTTTTTCCAGTGTGTATTTCTGACTTTTTTAAAAATCAAAAATCAGGTGTTTATATGTGTGTGGATACACATACACATTTGGGTCTTCTATTCAATTTTATTGACCAACATGTCTGTTTTTATGCTGTTTTTTATTACTATAGCGTTATAGTAGAGCTTAAAATCTGGGATGGTAAAACCTCTGAAAGTTCTTTTACTGTTCAAGATTGTTTTAGTTATCCTGGGTTTTTAATTTTTCCTTATGAAGTTGAGTTGTCCTTTCAAGGTCTATAAAAAATTTTGTTGGAATTTTGATGGGGATTGTGTTGAATCTGTAGATTGCTTTTGGTAAGATGGCCATTTTTACTCTGTTGATTCTACTGATCGATCCATGAGCATAGGAGATCTTTCCATCTTTTGATATCTTCCTCAATTTCTTTCTTCAAAGACTTGATGTTTTTGATGGGGATAGCTGCCAAGTCACATTACGAAGGGAACTTAGATGTCAAAATCAGCAAAATTTGCCCTTGAATTTTTTCCTGTCTATCATGACATCTAAGTTCATGTGTTTGTTTGCTGACCATTACTATGCCACCTTAATTTTCTAAACAGAATTCCCTTGTAAAATACATTTCCTTCTGTTTTATAAGATTGTTAGAAGCCCCTGTTTTACTTCAAACATAATTTTAGAAAACGTATTTACTTTTTTATTTAAAATTTTTATTCATTTTCATACCAACGGCAGTCCCCCCCCCACTTCTCCTCCTCCTGCTCCCACACCTCCCCTCCAAATCATTTCCCATCCACTCCTCAAAAAGGGTAAAGCTTTCAATGGGAGTCAACAATGCCTAGCACATTGAGGCAGGATCAAGCCTTCCCCCCTGCATCAAGGCTGAGCAAGGCATCCCGCCATATGGAATTGGTTCCCAAAAGCCAGCTCATGCACTAGGAGTATATCCTGGTCCCACTGCCAGGGTCCCTTCATACAGACCAAGCTACATAACTGCTGTCAACATTCAGAGGGCCTAGTTAGGTCCCATGCAGGCTCCATGGTTATTGGTCTAGAGTCCATGAGCTCCCATGACCATGGGTCAGCTGCTTCTTGTGGGTTTCCCTGTCATGATCTTGACCTCTCTTGCTCATATAATCCTTCCTCCCTCTCTTCAATTGGACTCCCAGAGCTCAGCCTAGCCTATAATGAATAAAAATAAGAAGACAGAATAAAAGTAATGTCTAATTTTGTTAGTCAAGAATAGCCATTATTCAGTTACTTGTGTAAGAATCTACTATAAGAGAGATGTTCTATTTGTTTAATTTATTTTCTATTTTTTAAAATTCATTTTTTGACAATCTCATTCATGTATACAATGGAAATGGTCATATCTACTCCCGATTTTCTCCTTTAGCTCACCCCATATTTTCCCCAACATGCTCTCCTCCCAGATTCACATTTTTTTATAACCCATGAAGTTCAGTTAGAATGCCCATATGTGAATGGGTATGGGGCCTTCCATTAGAACATAGAAAAACTTACCAGTGGCTATAGAATCCGTAAAGAATGATTCTCACTTCTCCAGCAATTTTCCACTGCCAATAGCTCCTCAGTATGAAGTGGGAATATGGAAATAATTTACCATAACCATGCTAAGATTTTGGCTGACTTGATCTTGTAGAGGGAACCTCATGTACTGTGAGATTATAATTGTAATAACCATACTATATTCAAGAGACAGCATTTCACTGCGCTCCTCCTCATTTGTTGGCCGAAATATTCTTTCTACCTCCTCTTTTACAATGTTCCCCGAGTCTGGTAGTGGTGGGGTATGTTATGTTTAGGATTGATCACTGAGTCTTAGACTAAGAGAGATTGTCTCATTATATAGCCCAGTATTGTAGTTATACATATTATATAAGAACTCAAAAAGCAGTATATAATTCCATTATTTTAACACATTTGTATTAATTTCCTCTATAATTTTTCATATTGAGTCTTTTAATGATCATTTAGGGTACAGATGGAACAAAAAAAACATCCTGAAATACAGTACCTTAAATAAGACAGAAGATAGATATAACATGTTCATTTCTCTCTCAGATAAAATCCAAAGGTAATTTAGATTGAAAAAAAGAACATTTCTGTTTCACCAGGTAGGGTGGATAGTATTGACTGTTAATTTGTCAAGATCTGGACTCACCTAGGAGACAAAGCTCCAGACACAGCAATGTGGAATTATCTTGATTTTGTTAGCCTCTTGCCTTTAGAGATTATTTTGTATAGTCTAATTGAGGTGAAAGACCTATCCTAAAAGTGGCCAGCACCATTCCCTGGCCTTGGGTCCTGGACTACATAAAAAGATAGAGCTAGCATTTGTTCACCAGTTTTCACCATTCTCTGCTTCCTGACTTTTGTTATGATGAGATCATCTACCTCAAGATCCTAAACACCAAGATTTCCTCACCACAACAGGCTGTACCCTTGAACTGTGATAGGAAAAAAGCATATCCTTTCATAACTGGATTTTTGTCAGGGCATTTTGTCACATCAGTGTGAAAGGAAAGCACCAAGCGTTCTGAGATTCAGGTTACTGGATGAACTTCGCTGTCTTCAAAATGTGCTTTCTACATCTTGGTCCAGGGAGGCAGGTATAGTTGTGGCTATTTCTCAGTGAGAAGGGAGATAGATGCTGTCCATAGAAATGTCTTTATTTTGAGATGAATTGAGAGTTGCACATGACTTTTTTTAATATCTGTCAGTCCAATCTTTGTCAAACAGCTACACCTAGCTGTTAGGGTAGCCAGCCGCACATCAGATAAAACTGTAGAAGACTGTTAGCTAATGAAAGAAAATAGGCACTGGAAGGCATAGCATTTTCTGTTATTTTAACAAAATTATGTGTGTCTAGATGAATTTTCCCTTAAATATGTAGTCTTCTACGGTGGATATTTTTGTTTTGTTCTGATGTGTGCCTATTCCTTTATGTTGAGGTCATAGCACTTCAAATTTCCTTTGAAAAACGGTCAGAAAATGTTTCTCTATACTTTTCTTTGTGATGGGGAATTGTATGTGACCTTGCCCTGATGAGTAGAAACACACATTTTCATATTTCATTGCAAATACTGAGAAGGTAAAGCTTTATTTTTCTCCTGCTGGGAAATATGTTGTGGTAGATTGAAGGATAGGAGAAAATCTCCAAAGGAAAACAGAAATGGAATCCTCAGGACATTGTTTCAGTCCCCAGTTCAGACCACTCCATGAAATATGAGTTAAAATATTTAAAAAAAACTCATTTTCTTCATTTGAGCCCTATTGTACTAGATTCCTATCAGTTGCAATAGAAAGTTTGCATGTTAACCCACTAATTCTTACTAAACTTCGATTCCTTTTGGTCTCACTGCTTTCCTATGTAGGAATGTATGAATTTAAATAATGTCGAGTAATGTCAAGACTATTCTACAGTGGGGTTTTACTGACAAGTTTATTTCTGGGTCTTTGATGAAATGATACTACAGATCAGAATCTGTATTGGTTGTTATTGACCACCAATTTCTGGATTTCTCTCTTTCCTAGTCTTTTATTTCTCTTTCATCTTTTCTACACCTACTACATATGCAGTAGAAAGTTGGATAGGAAGTATGTAGTATGGAGGAGAAAGCCATGATGGTACAGAAAGAAGAACATATAAATAAAAATCACTTGCTACTTTAAGCCACTGACTTACCTTTGTTCCAACTCTCAGTTAGAGTGATTTGATGGTAGAATTGGTCCAGAGTCAGGGCAAATTGAAAATTGTCAGTAAAAGTGATGCTACTGGTATTGTGAGTAGCATGAATAGGATGTTTAGAACGAGGCCAGTGGCATCCAGCAGAGACCAAGCTATTTGAGTGTCATTAAATTCATTACATGGCATCTTGTGTTGCTTTCACTTTTATTCCATCACCTAACAATTTGAGGGTTAAGGCCAGCCATCTCCCTATGCCTAGGTTCTTTTGTCGTTATGTCTGTATCAGTACTAGTGACAGCTATTGATTAATTGCTATGATGTCAGAACAAATAACTACAAAATCTGCTGTGCCTTCAATTATGGTAACTGATGTTGAGCTTGGGCTACAGAATGATTTCTAGACTTAAAAGTCACTATGACTAAGTAAGAAAATCCGAGATTAGGTCTTTCTTTTCCTTTTTCCACAGGTTATAGAACTTTAATCCTTGACAAAAGAGCCTACAAAATTATTGCTCTTTCAGATGGGGACTTCAATTCTACATATGAGGTTGACTTGAATCTAATGACGAGAAGTCTCACAAATTAATCAGAAATTGTGGCTGTTTCACTAAAGGGAAATTGGTCATGATATACATGGGTCCTGAAATGACTGAATTCATGTTATACACAATATATTTATTATAAGTTGTGCCAATTTATGGCCCCATGACCTACTATAGCTTCCCCTAAGATTACCCCAGAGGCAGGTACTTGGTAAGGACAGATAGCATAGACAAACAGCATCTCCTTTAGACTGAACTCTATTATTTGACATGTGTACACCAGTAGAGTTCCCTAAGGGAATATTTTCAATAGACTTGCAGCTTCATCTTTATGAATTATTTTGAGGAGTGTGGCTAAATTTCAGAACATATTCCAATCTTATTTTAAAAAGGCGCTGCTCACCATACCCATAAAGGATCTTTTAGCTGACTTTTTGTTATTTTCCCTTGTTATTGTGTCTCGGCAGGAACCATATCGGAGAAAATCAGCAGATCAACAGAATGCAGCTGGTGTGCTGAAGCTTTTGTTTGTGCCTGTGTGCCAGTGTAAACATGAGCATATTTCAGCCACCCCCCCAGTGCTCATTATTTGAAGCCATTTCCACAGCATGCTATCCCACAATACTAAGGAAAATTTGAGTCCACTATTACTTGAATGAAACTGAGAATAAAAGAATCCATTCTTAGTGGAGAGAAAATTTGTCCATGCTCAAACTGAAGGAAATCACCACAAATAGGCCATACTTTTTTTTTATTGTTGTTAAACCTAAGCAGACTTATTCCTTGGCCTATAATGCTCAATAAATCTCTAAATTTTTCTATAATTATTTGGACAGTTTTTTTTGTACGTTTCCTTCTTAATGTATCTTTATTTTATGATGATTTTCAGAGTTAAAATAACATTTGCATTCTCTGAATCTTTAAATGGTGAATGTACCATAACATTCCTCTTCTATTTTATTTGCAAATCCCACTGTCCATTTGTTTTTGTTGGAAAATGAGTTTTTTTTTTTTTAGGTCAACTCACAAATATCTGGTTTATTTTTCCCACTCTACCAATCAGAATCACAGCAGGGGGGAAATTCTTTGAGTTATCCAATCAAAACCTTCAATGTCTGATGCCATTACAACCTTTTTAAAGAGAAGACTGACACGGATTACCTGTGCTTGTGGATGGGCCTCAGTGCTAAGAGCAAAAGTTACATCTTTTTTGGAAAGCTGTTAGCACTAAAAATAATCCCAATAGAAGTTAACTATATCATTTTCAGGAAAATAATAACTATTATCATTGCAATGATGGTAGTCTTTTTCAGGGTGTCTTCTGAGATTGACATACATACACACACACACGCACACACACATATCTATCTGCAAACTTTTATTATGACTATACTATGCTTCTGACACTGTAAATGAGCTATATAATCAATTAGAAAATTTCCTATTCTAACAGTTTTTCATAAAAGATAATGCTGTCCTTATTTTACAGAGGAAAACCCTAAAGCTTGGGGAGATTAAATAATTCAGCTTTATGAACTGCTAATTGACAAAGTCAGAATTAGGGCCTGTGTCCACTCATTGTTAAACCCCATGTTTTTTCAATATAATATTGCCTCATCATACAAAATATACATTAAATATAAAGAATAGCTCTTCTGGTAGTCTTCAAGATGTCCATTTTAATGATGCTTTAATGGGAAGAATTGTTAGGAAGTCAAAATAAGGCGAGAGAAAAAACTACTCTGACATTAGTATTCTGCAGAGTTTCTCTGTTGATTTCACTCTCATTTTAGAATTTTGCATTTAATTACCTGCCAAACATATATCTTTACTTTCTAGAGGCAGGAGGGTCAGCCCAATTAGTGTTGTTATTTTTCTGCTTAGTTTTCTGTATATACTTAGTGCATTTAAAGTCTGTTCTCAACAATGCAACTTCAGAATCAGACTTGCCTAAGGGTAAATGTTTTAACCCTGAGAATATTGAAGTAAATTTATTTGATTTTTATAACCAAACTGGAGATTCAGTAGGAATGTCTAATTTGGGTGTTCAACCCCTTTTTATTTATCTTTCATGGCAGAGTAATGAGACTTCTAAATTTCTTAGATTGTGTTCTGTGCTTCCTTAGTAGAACCTGTGGATTTATTTTTCTTGAAAAGTTGAACTTTGAAACTTTGTTTTTCAATGTCGTCATTACTATTCTAGAAGACTTCTTAATAGTAGGTATATCCTAACCTCCCTATCCCATGCTATCAGAAAAAGTGGAAGCTTTTTGCTTTTATCTTTGAAAGAGAGGGAAAGAACAAGGACCTTATCTTGGTTTAGAATGAAACATTGATAAAGCCAATGATACACAATTATTTAAGGGATTATTAAGGGCTTTTTGGCTCAGGTAGAATAAATTTCTTCCAAATGAAATGTTCAAACTCCTAATGAACATGATCTTTGCGAAAGTTTTAAGCAAGGGAAAAGATATTATTAGATATTGGCTGTCTGAACTCAGAGCATTGTATAGTTTATAAGATACTAAATTGTATGATTGTATACAACTTACAACTGTTTGATATCTTTATTATCTCTCACATTTTAAAAACGAGTGTTTTAATTGTATTTCTAGAAAATTATGTACCTCTCCTCTTATCTATTGGATACATTAAAAACTCTTTTCAAATATTTCCAAATCAAACCTTGTTGACTATGGTGAAATTTTCAAATATGCTTTAGGATTGGTCAGACATATGGTTCTGTTTTTACCATCTTACTGATGATTGCCTTAGAATTTAATGTGTTTACTGAGGTATGAATGCAGTTTCTTAAGGGAGTTTGACTCTTCAATGCAAACATTTTGTTGATGGCTAAGTTACTTGTCTCTGTCTGGAATAAACTGCATTTCATTCTGAAGTTAATATAATGTCAACATTATGTTGCCAAATATTTTAGAGGTTTTAGGATGAAGAGATATCTCAGTGGATTATGTGCTTGTCATATAAACACGAGGATCTGTGTTTGGATCTACAGAACTCCTGTTCTGTAGTTGCATGTAGTAGTTTATGCCTATAATCTCTGTACTCCTCTGGTAAGATGGAAGTGTATATACATGAATCTTCCAGAGCTTGTGTGAAATCTAGCCTAGCATACACAGTGTACAATAAGAGATCTTGCCTCAGATAAGGTGGAAGATGATCACCAACACACAAGGTTGGCTTTTGACTTCTATATGCCCATTGTGCCATGTCATCATGAATATTAACCCACTTGTGAACACCATACATTCACATAAAGTTTAAAATAATTTACTATTTTCAAAACTTACTTCCTTAGCTGATTCTTAACACCATTGTGAAGTAAGCATGGAAAGTATTATATATTTATTTCACACAAGGAAACGGAGAAATTTGTGGGTTGAACCATCCTTAATGCTTGCACGAAAAAAATCCCTCTTTTTCTACTTACCATCTAGGGTGGTAACTCCTTCTCAAAAGTTATACTCATAGTGGTTGAAGATGATAAAGTCATTTATTTCATTTTATTAGTGTTTTAGCGTAGCCCTTTAGTTGACATCAGGGTCATAGAGGAGTTAGAAATTTAACACTTGAGTAAAATACAGAAGAACAATGTTTTCAGTTTTCAAGAATATTATAGGTACTATTTTCAGGTTCAAAGTTCTTAAAAAGTTTTTTTTGGTAGACATTGATCTCTTATGTATTTGGTGTATGAATTCTTTATTTCTCTGCATGTTACAATTTTGATAACAGCAAGCTAACAAAGGCTTGGAATTTTATATGCAGTATAGATTTCATGCAGCTAGTTCAATGCAGTATCTTAAAATGTGTTCAAATATAAAACTCGCTGAGGAAGAACCTTTGATAATTCAGAATGAATCACTGGCAAAAGTGTTCAAAAGGTAGAAAATTCTGAACATAAGCTAATTACACTGAACAAAAGTAAAACAAAGCAACCAAAGTTATAATTTGATTTGATTAATTTTTTTTTTAAATTTGAGAATGCCTCACTAGAACTCACTGCATAGATAAGGCTGTCCTCAAGCTTGCAATAAATCTTTCTTTTTCCAAAGTGCTGAGATTGCAGTTGTGAACCAGCATGCAGTGCAATTTGGGTTCTTTTGAGCCAGAGTACCAAGTAGCAGAGACTGGCCTTGAACTTGATATGTAGCTGAGGGTGACTTTGAATTAATTATCCTCTTGCCTCTACTTCTTAAGTGCTGGGATTACAGAAATGTGCTACCATTTTGGGGGGAGGAGTGTGGAGATCAAAATTAATGTTCTTGTTCTCCTGCAGCAAGCACTGAAGTTACATAGTCATCTTCCCAATATTCACTTAAACCATTTTAATTATAAACTCAGTGATATCTCATCTGTCTGTCTATTCTCTCAGTTCCTTACTCTATATCTAACTTCTTTTGCTCTATGGGTTTTAGATTGATTATCACATTGACTCAACAGCTAATATCTCCATATAAGTGAATACATATCATAATTGTATTTTTCTGGGTCTGGGATGCATCACTTATGATGATATTTTTTCATTCCATTCATTTAGCTATTAATTTCATTATTTTTTAATGATTGAATAATACTCCATTGTATAAATGTATCACATTTTCTTTATCTATTTATTTATGAACAGATTATCTGGGTTGTTCCCAGTTTCTAGATATTATGGATAGAACAGGAGTGAAAATGGTTAAACAAGTGTCTTCGTAGTAGGATGAATCATCCTTTATGTATATACCTGAGTGGTATAGCTGGATATTGGGGTAGATTGAGTCCCATCTTCCTGAAAAACAACCACAGTGTTTTCCATAGTGACCATTACAAGTTTGCTCTCCCAAGTAATGTGGGATTCCCTCTGTATTCTGTGATTATTTTTATTACCATTGTTTTATAAAGAAGCTGCTTTGGACTATGGAAAGGCAGAATTTAGCCAGGTGGGAAATCCAAGTAGAGATAGAGGAGAAAAGAAGGTGGAGTCAGAGAGATGCCTTGTAGCTTGTTGATTGCCTTGGCAGGTTACTTAGTCTAGGGTTAGTAACCCACCTAGCAGTTCAGTTATTCCAGGGTCCCGGAGAGGCGCTATCTGTAAGATATGAGCTGAGAGAGAGGAAGGAGGCCATTGCTAGGTTTGTCAGAGCCTCCGTTTATTAGAGATGGGGTACAGCTTATATAGGGTAAGGAGTTGGGGGGTGGGCACAGGGGCCTGGGCTCTTGCCGCGTGGTTCACATTGGTCACATGGTCCGGGAGGTTACCTTCGGTCAGGTCACCTAGGCCAGGAAGTCACGAGTTGACACACCTAGATCTTTAGATAGTTTGGAATGTGGGATGGGTTCCGCTAACAGATAGCTATCCATAAACAGCCAATTTGGGTGTGGGGTAGGCTCTGTCAATAGAACGATTCCTAACACAATTAAGGGTGTGGGGTTCTCTGCAGACTCCCCAGGGTGATGGTTCCTGTAATGATTTTAGGAGGAAATTGGCTCCTAACAGTAGCTGCCAAAGGAGAAAGATGCTGGAACCTTACTGGTAAGACACAGCCGTGTAGCCATATATAGATTAATAGAAACAGGTTAATTTAAGATGTAAGAGATAGCTAGGAACATGCCTGAACTATTGGCTAAACAGTGTTGTAATTAGTATAGTTTGGGTCTGTGTGACTGGGAAATGAATGTGTTATTGTCATTCACACCCATGAGCAATGGATGAGTGTTCCCCTTACTACACATTTTCACTAGCATGAGTTGTCACTTGTTTGATCCTATTTTGGGTATTTGATCTCTATTGAATATGTTCTTGGCAAGAATCTTTTCCCATTCTATAGGCTGCTGTTTTGTCCAAATGATGGTATCCTTTGCCTTACAAAAGCATCTCAGTTTAATGAGGTCCCATTTATTAATTGTTGATTTTAGTGCCTTTGTTATTGGTGTTCTGTTCAGAAAGTCTTTTCCTGAGCCAGTGATTTTAAAGTTATTTCCCACTTTCTCTTCTATTGTATTTAGTATTGAGTTCTTTGATCCATTTGGAGTTCAGTTTTGAGAAGGGTGATAAATGTGGATCTCTATGTGCACCTGCCCATTTTTGTGTGTTTATATATGAAGCAAAAATTGTCCTTCCAAGATCCATGAAGAATTTTGTTGGAATTTTGAATGGAGATTGTAATGGATCTGCAGATTACTTTTGGTATGACGGCTATTTTTACTGTGTTAATCCTACTGATCCATGGACATGGGAGATCTTTCCATCTTCTGGTATCTTCTTTAATTTCTTTTTTTTTAGTGCATTTAAGTTTTTAACATACAAGTCTTTTACTTGCTTGGTTAGAGTTACCTTAAAATAGTTTATATTGTTTGAGGCTATTGTGACAGGTGTTGTTTCCTTAATTTCTTAGACTATTTGCCATTTTTACATAGGAGGACTACTGATTTTCAGGAGTTAATCTTGTATATAACTACTTTGCTGAAAGTGTTTATTAGCTGTAGGAGTTCCCCAATGAAAATTTAAAAGGCACTTATGTATACTCCCATATTATCTACAAACAAATATGCATTGATTTCTTCCCTTCTATTTTGTATCTTTTTGATCTCCTGGTGATCAGTCAATAAAAAATACATCAGAAAACATTCCCAATTCAGAGAAAAAAATGGACATTCAAATGCATGAGGTATTTAGAACTCTAAATGGACATTGCCAGAGAATATTCTCTCACAATATATCATAGTTCATATGTCAACAATACAAAGGAAACAAACAATATTAAAGGCTTACAAGGAAAACAGCAAATCATATTCAAAGGCAGAAATATCAGCATAGTATTATATCTCTTGTCAACAATGCTGGAAGCCAAGAGAACATGGAACAATATATTTCAAAATTTGAAAGTAAATAACTGTCTTGAAAATTACTATACCCAACAAAGCTATCTCTTCAAATTGATGGAGAAATAAAAACATTTTTAAAAAAATCCACAAGCTATAGCAACTCATGACAATCAATCCAGCACTTCAGAAAATATGCAAAGGAATAATGTACACAGTGGTAAAAGAAAGATTGTCTCATCCACAGTAAAGAATATATCTGACTAAGGGACTAGATGAACATAGAATAGTTAAGAAGGAATCCCTCATATCCAACACAGTATATACTAAAGCACCAATATTAAGAGAAGGAGAAAAGCACTTTCCCAAACTTAACCAACCAGAAAAGCAACTCACAAAATCATAGTGAATAGAACCCCCCCCCTCTATAATAACCATAAATGGAAATTGTCTCATCCCGCCAGCCTAACTGACTGGATTACAAATTACGATGCAACTGTTATTTCTAAGAAGTGCACTTCACTGACAAAGATATCCAAAACCAGGTTTGGAGGTGGTAATCAAACTACTAAGCAAATGGAAGCTATAAACAAATGGGCACAACTATTCTCACATCTGATGAGGTAGACTTTCGACAAAACTAGTCAGAAGAGATAAGGGCATTTGGTAAAGGCAACAACTAATCAATCATGTATGAGTTGTAAGTATAAAGCAAATGTTGTCTTTCTCAAGCTCTCAGCTTCATAAAGCAGACACTAAAAGTAATGAAAGATCTCATAGATCTTGAAATGATAGTACGATGAAACTTTCATGCCTAATTCTCATCTTTAGATGAATCTTCCAGTTAAAATCCATCAATGAAAGCCTAGCATTAAATCATACCACAGATCAATTGGTTTTGAATGGTTTTTACAGACTATTTCATCCAACAGATAGGGAATATATTTTTCTTAATAGCCCATGGAAACATTATGTTATAGGAGAGAAAGCATGACATATAACCAATAAAAAATTAATTACGTGTATTTTATCAGACCACAGGGGAATAAAACTAGTAATCAACAGGAAGAGTAACCCACAGAAGATACGCAAATACTTGGAAATGAAACTATACAATTTTGTATGTACAGTATGTCATTGAAAAAATGGAGAGTGGATTTAAAAAATAAATAAGAAAATGACAAAAAAATTTACTAGGCCTCTGAGATACAGATAAAACAGTTCTAAGAAGAAAGTTTATACTAAGAGTGCTTACATTAAAAATATTAGGTATGTTTCAAACAAACAATCTAATGAAGCACCTCAAGGTCCTAAGAAAAGAAGAGGAAGTCAAACCCAAATGTAGTAGATAGCAAGAAGTAATTAAGTTAGGATATAAATTAATGAAATGAATAGTAAAAAATAATAATATATAAAATCAATTAAACCAAGGGGTAGTTCTTTTAAAATATAAAAGATCCAAAAGCCCTTGAATAAGCTAACAAAAGTAGTAAAATAAGGATGAAGTAAGATTAAATGTAAAGAGGAAGGAAATTTTCCTGATAGAGGATCCTTGGGAAACACATTGGGAGCTTATATTCCATAATGCTGAAAAACCTATGAGAAATGTTGTGTGGGTGTGGGTACAAAGGTCATTGTATCTCTTCACAGCAATAGAACGCCGACTAAGACATACTGTTAGCTCTATAAATATATTAAAAAAAAAACAACATGCAAAAATGAATAGCCTTTGTATATACCAATACTAAATTTGCCAAGAAAGGAATTAGTAAAGATATTCTATCTATAATGATTAGAAAATAATACTCCTTGGAAGAAAGGTATGAAGGAGGTGGGAGACCTTTACAATGAAATCTTAAAGTCATTTAAAAAAAGAAATAAGACTCTATTGTATGTAAGACCTTCCATTATCATATTTTGGCAGAATATTACAAAAATGTCTGTTATTGAAAACAGCTTACAGATTCAACTCAAACCCATCAAAATTCCAATGAGATTCTGTACCAACTAGAAAAATAATCATAAAATTTGTATGTAAACGCAAAAGGCCACAAATAACCATATCAGTCTGAAAGACTCTACAGACCCCCTCCTCAAATAGCTAGCAAGCTCCCGGGGGAACGTCCTGTTTGCTTTTAAAAAAAAATTCTCCGGATCAGCAGCCAGCCTGCTCCCGTAAGAATATCCCATGTGCCTGAGAGAGCAGGAGATAGAGATAGGAAGACTGCAAGGCAAGATGTCAATAAGATAGGATGTCAACAAAGCAGGTTAGCTATAAGATAGGAACAGGATGATTGTTGCCAGGCATCCATGCTGAGAGAGGAAACCATTCATGCCCCCCCCCCCCCCCCCCCCCCCCCCCCCCCCCCCCCCGCCGCCGCATTCTGATAACCACGCTTTTGCTTCTGTAAACTTGCTTCTTGCTGACACCCATGCTGAGAGAGGAAACCATTCATGCCCCCGCCTCATTCCGGTCAACCGATAACCACGCTTTTGCTTCTGTAAACTTGCTTTTTGCTCTTCCCTATAAAAAGCCCACCCTCCAGTTGGCAGGTGCGCAAATCTTCCGAGAGATCTTGCTGCCCACAGGTACCTGTGTCTACTCAATAAACCTCTTGCGATTTGCATCCCTGCGGTCTTGGCCTGTTCCTTGGCGTTGGGGAGGTCTCCTCCCGAAAAGAGGTCCTCGTAGAGGGTCTTTCAAGTCCAAATTTTTCTCAACAATGCTAGAAATACTCTAATACATGACCACAAAATATAGAGCTACAGGTGTCAAAGACAGTGTTATACTGACACAAAACTATATTCATACATATATACATATATATGTATGTGTATACACTAATGGACTAGAATGGAAGACACAAGAAAAATACAGATATAGCCATCTAATTTTTTGACAAGGATATGAAAATGTATATTGGAAAAAAGATAACACACTTGACAAATGGTGCTAGGTAAAGTTGAATAACCACATTCAGAAAAATATAATTACATTTACCTTACACAAAAATAAATTTAAATGGATCTTAACATAAAATCTGAAACACTGTTATCAATAGACCAGAGAAAATCATAACCAACATAACCGCTTCAAGATACGACATAGGTAAGAATGATCTTCCAAAGACCTTGGTTGCCTCTCAGAGATTGAAGGTAAGTTCCTATTGCTGAAGACACAGCACACTTCCAACACAGAACTCAAATTGGATCTAATCAGAAATGTTCCTGAATCTACCTGGAAAGCTTCTTTCCTGCATTCTAGCTTCTTTATTATTAGAAAGTAGTATGCAAGTTGTCAAGGGAGGGAAGCAATCAATTGTTCTATCCAGCTATGATGCCCACTAGCACAACAAACCCCGGGAGCACTGAGTCACCTCCAGGAACATGGAAGGATAGATGGGTCCTCAAAACAGGCCAAATGTCAGAGACACAGACCTAGTACAGAGATGATTTTAAAGCCCTACATGCACCAATAAGGCCCAGGCAGAGTTAGGGTACTCTTGGATCACATTTCTTCCTGGTTTATTCCTGCTTTTGGCTTTACTCTGTTAAGTATGGCCCCCCTCTCCCCTACACACCCCCTGTATTGGGGACCAGCCTCAACAACAACAACAACAACAACAACAAAAACTCTTGCCAGGGTAGGGGCATCAGGATTTAGAAATATAAGTAAAGAATAAAAAGACATGTGAAAAATAATGAAACAGAAACCATAGAATAGGACTGGGAGGGTGTTTCAGTGAGTATTGAACTTGTCAGGTTTAATTTTCCATAAGCTTTTATACCCCAACACAAAAGGGTGAAGAAGTCAACAAAAGACTTATTTAACATGATACAAAGGACAACTCAAACAGTTAATTGCTTTAGCACTTTGAGGCATCAAGTCATTAGCATTTTGTTGTTTAGGCAATGAAGCCACTCTAGACCAAGTATCCTGAAGGCAGCCACTCCCCAGGTGACCTCATAGTACAAAAGAAGGAGCAGAAGTACATTCGTAAATCCTGACCATCTGTCAGGATGGAAATAGGCTCACATTTTTGGGCTTCCACCCCCCCCCCTTTCTTCTTTATTCTTACCTTTGCTGTCCTACTTAATATTTCCTTTATTTTTTGTTTTCTGTTTTTTGAGACAGATTTTTACCTGTAGCTTTGGAGCCTGTCCTAGAACTTGCTCTGTAGACCAGCTTGGCCTCAAGCTCACAGAGATCCATCTGTCTCTGCCTCCTGAGTGCTGGAGTTAAAGCCATGTGCCACCATTGCCTGGCTCAGCCATTTTCCCTTTTTATTGCACTTTGAAGTTTAAAAATTTTCTGACAAAGAGATTGGGTTTAAATATTAAGCTTCCTTGAGGGATGTTAAAAATAGGATGCTGTGATAGACCAAGAGGAAACCAAAAAATAGTGTGGAGAACTTTTATTTATTTATTTTTAACATATACTTCTGAGAAGTTGTCTTCTGAAGTACATGACACTCAGGATGTGACCCATGAGGAACCTATGCCAGGAATTAACTCAACCAAAACACCCTTCCCAGTAGCTGGACTGCTGCTGTACTACTTAGCTTGATCTATGTATTGCTGATCAACCACTTTATTCTATATTAAGGATCCAGTCTTTGGTGTAGTTTATTAACAGAAATTGTACTTTAGACTGGTAGCAACTACTAGCCCATTTGTGTCAGGATTCCCTTCCTTCAAAATCAGAAAAATAAAGGCATCAAAAAGCCTTTTTATGAAACATTGCTTTGATAAGAGCATAGTAGTTTCCCTTATCCATAAGGTATATGCTCAAAATATCCCAGTGGGTGCCTGAAAAAAATGAATAATGTTGAGTCCTGTATATTGTGTTTTTTCTTTTTATAGTTTAAGGAAGAAATTTGTGTTACTTTTAAAAACTTTGGAAAGGTTAATTAAATTTGTTCATTCTGATTACTCTTATCCCTACCTTCTTTTATCTCCTTCCTACTTGTATGTCTATAACAATGATAATGTCCAATATATAAATTAAATATAGTAAGAAGTAGCAGCTAATAAAGTGTGGGAATAAATACAATATATGGTAATGAAATCAAACATGAATTTGTTTTTATGGATTTTTTTGTTCTTTGATAATTTCATACACATGAATAATACATCCTGATTACTCTCTCCCTACCCTCTCTTATCTTTCTCCCACCCCTACCAGCCCCTTACAGTTTTCCTTCCCAGTTCATAATTTTCTATTTTGTTTTACGACTCATTTAGTTTAACCAGGGTTATTTGTGTGAACACTGCAATGGAACTATTCACTGGAGCCTGGTGGAGTCATTTGGCAGTACCTGACTGAAGGTAATGACTCCCTTTCTCCATGTATCTGCTAGTAGCAAATAGTTTAGAAGTGAGGGGTGGGGCCCCCTGAACCCTTCCTCCACCAGTGTCTGACTGTTGATGGGCTGCATCTTGTTCAGGTCCAGTGCAGGCATTTGCAACTGCCGGGAGTTCATGAATCTAATGACTAGAGCTTGTCCAGAAGATGACATTTTATAGCCCTCCTATCTGTCTTCTGGCCCTTACACAAGTCCTGTCTTCTCTTTCACAGAGGAGATGTTATAAATATCTTGTCAGGACTGAACAAGCATTTGTCACTAATTCTAGGTACCTTATACAACCACAACTCCCTGTATTTTCCACTGTTTTCTGGAAAGAGTAACATTAGGCTATGGGTATAAATGTAACTATTTAGAAGGCACTATAGTAATTTAGTTAAACAACAGTATTCAATTTCTTTGTAGGACTCAGGATCTCACCCAGCATGGATACATGACTAGTTTTACCATACCAGGAATGGGTTCCTTCCTGGGGAGTGGGTGGGAGAGAATTTGGTTACTCCTATAACAGTAAATAGTGCTATGATTTCACACTGAACACGTCATGCATACATGTTGTAGTTCATAGGGTTCACAGCTGGGAAATAAAACACAAATGACTTTTTTTTCTTTTTGAGATTTTATTTATTTTTATTTTATGTGTTTGAGAGTCTGTCTGACTCTGCACCATGTGCATACACTGCTCACTGTGGCCAGAAGAGGGCATTGCATCTTATGGGACTAGAATTACAGATGGTTGTGAGCTTCCATGTGGGAGTAGGGAGAACCTGGGTCTTCTGGAATAAGAGCCAGTGCCTGTAGCCACTGAGCCATATCTCTAGTCCTCAAAGCCCAAATTATTTGTGTAATTTTCCACTTACTACTGTTGAAGTTTAGCTGATCATGGGAAACTGAAAGTATAAAAAGGAAGATCCTTAGGTTAGTATGACTCCTACACTTCTATTTTTCTATTTCAGTGTCTCGTAGGCCTTCAAAGGTATTTGCTAGAGAAGAATAAGTATCTGGGAATGAAATTGTGAAGTCACAGGAATTCTCCAATTTTCAGCTACTTAATTGAATTGCTGTAACCCTCAAGTTTTTTTAATATGTGAACAGAAATAATAATATACACCTTCCAGGAATTTTGTGAGGGAATAGGTAGATGATATATATGAAAGATTTACCCCATATTTAAAGACTAGTAAGTATCCTACAAGTCTAAATTAGTATTAACATTATTATATTAACATTTAATAATAAAATTGGCTTTCAGTATTTTAACTACTATTACTAAGACCTGTATCAAAGTTACTTACAATCCCAGGTTTTTAAAATGACTGTAGGATTTCAGAATAAAATTACAGTATCAAACTTCTGGTATAAATCAAGTAACTATTGTTATATTGCATCCCTTGACTTGATCCTATTTGGGTGTTGGAGATACCCCCTTTTGCCTGGGATTAGATTGAAGAATAAATAATTTTTTTTGTGGCTATAAAACATGCAGATTATATTCTCAACTTTGAGGAGAATTTTATAGATTGATGATTTGGGAAATAGCAGAGCTCCTTATGAACTCACAAATACTAACCCCAATTCACGCTCCCAAATGTTTTCCCTCTTTGTTACATTTTGCTATTTTCCAACTGTTCCCTTTCAGACTGTATATAGAAAAATCACTTTTTACTGGGCTCTACTGGTTATTTTTTTCTCTTGAGAGCTGGTAGTTAAGAGTTTTAACTCTAAAGTGTACATGTCTAATCTATAAATTATTTTTATTCTCATTCATTTTATGTAACCTTCTGTTTTCTGGGTTTGTTCCTTGGTTCTTATCAGAAATCTCTGATTCTTAGTTTTCTTCTTGTCAGAAGACATTAACATTAGCGGCCATAAAGAATGCTGTCTTCAGGGTGATTCATTTAATGGGAGATTCTTCAGATTGATTTAATCAACATTGGACAGGAAAAGACAAAACTTTTTTAATGTTTCTACTTGTACCACATAAATTAAATTGGAAATAGTTAGACAACCATGTAAATGCACTCTCTTATCTCACAGGCTTTTAGCAAAATTTACAACACATAACATCTGTTTTCTTTGCCTGAGTAAATCAAATTTACCCTCTTATATCATGTTTATCAATAGAAAAGTAGAGAAAAAGTAACAAGCAGTTCAGCTACTTTAAGTTCTTTGCCTCAAGGCTAATCAGAGCAGTCTCTACTTTTGTAATAATACCTTCCAATTTGGCGACTATAAACCTCTTATTATATGCTTTTAGTTACTTGTAATATAACTATATTGAGTTTCATTTATCAAAAAGGTTAAAGAGCCAATTTTCTTAGGTAATTTCTTAGTCTAAAAAAGAACGTGCTCTACTTGTAATTTTTTTTATCAGCTTGCATAGTTTAGAGATGTTTCGTAAATTTTATGCTACCTTGATCATAGTGGAACTTACAATGATGTTAAAATCTATCTCAATAAGTTATATTTTTTGACAGAAGTAGTTCAATTAAAATAAAATGATGGCAAGCATTAGTTTCTACTGCACTGCACATGTTGTTCTGAATGATTTCTAGGCTTTAAAACTTAACTATTTCCTTGTAACTCTATACATTTTTATCCTCAGTTTTCACAGGAAACGAAATGGAAGCTCAGATTACCCTCCCTAAGGCCTCACTGACACTATGTAGTAGATCTGGCCAGACTTCACACCTCACCACTTTTAAGTACTCAAGTCAATATGAGGAAAATGTAAGCAGAATAAAGTGATTATAATACTGGAGTGAAATCGTGCCTATGTTTTGGGACATATATGCTTAGAATCATAATGTCTTCTTGATGGATTGCTTCTTTAATCACTACAAAGTGACCCTATTTATCTTTTTTCACTGGTTTTGAACTGAAGTCCCTTTTATAGATATTATAATAGTGAAAATTTCTATGACATTTATAAGTCACAAATTTAGGTCCTGAAGGTTGCAGGAATCATAAGTATGGTACAGTATGCTGTTTTGTTTCAGAATTTTGTTTCTTTCCTATGTTTCCAATTCATAGTTTGCAGCATTGAAATGTAATTTTTTTTACCAATTTTTTGCTATTTTGTTAAACATTAGAGAAATGATTTCTCAGAAATCTTTGTTTTTATAATGTATTTGGCTGATAAAATTCTATTTCCCAGTTGTCGCAAAATTTCAACATAAATGGAAACAATTGTCATAATATTTGTGGAGACAAGAAATATGAGGAAGAATTATTATTTAAATCTAGTCCATGTTTTTATTAAATATTTTGTTTTTCAAAGGTTGAGACAATTCTTGAAAAGTTCCTTCCATCTATGGCAGTCCTGGAGAAGGCAAATGCATCTGATCCATGAATCCAGCACATATATCAATGTGCTACTTGTGGTTCATCACTCTGAAGGGTAACAGGTAAGTAGAAACTAAAGTACATGATAAAGATCTTGCCTGGAGAATGGAGAGAAGACCTTTGAATATCGAGCTTCCAGGGTCATGCCATTTCAAGAGTCTTATTGTATAAAGAGGACTGCCTAAGTTCTCAGCTTTATTTTGCTCCCAGTCTCAGCTTTGTTTGCTTTGTGGTCATCATTCATTTATGAAGGAACAGGCTGCTGGTGCTGCTGCTGGGGTGGACCAACGGTCATTAACACAAGATGGTTAGAACAAACACGCCCCCCCCAAAAAAAAGCAGTGGCCAGTTCAATGCGAATGAGAAGCATTGGAGAAGGGATTGTAACAAGGCAAAGGTGCTTTCAAATTCTTGCCAGTCTTCTGGCATTGGAAGCCCTTCTGAATATTGCCATTACATGCCAAGTCTGATCAACTGTGAAACTAATCTCATAATATCATCCCACCAAAGGAGGATTATAATAATAAATAAAAGTTATGAAAGCTCCCCAAACAAATATAACCAAGCCAGAAGCTGAACCCCATGTTTCAGAAACACCTAGGATTTTTGGCTTGGTATTTAAACATTTTCGATTTTACATTCCAGGTGCAGTTTTTAAGAATTAGCTTGAGATTCCTTCTTTCTCTTTCCTCACTTCATGAATTTTGTTAGTAGAAGCATGAATATTGCTATTGAGCATGTGAATCACCTCATAAGCAAATCAAATATGCTTTCATTGTTTAATGTATTTAAAGGAGCCTATCATCCACAAATACATGTATCTTAGCACGTATAGGTCCCTCAGCTGTGCTCACATATCAAGTGTTTATAGCTAAAAAGATTTCTATGGGTAAAAGTTGGGGGTGACAACATCCACTACTAATTTATTCCTCTTCCCCAGGAAATTAAGTTGGGAGGGGAGATTGTAGGTCCTACCGTAGTTATGCAGAAAAACTATGAAAAAAAACCTACAAACAAAAACTATGGGGTGTTGCCTTCTCATTTAAGTTATATGTTAGGTTCTCTTCTCTTCTCTTCCCTTCCCTTCCCTTCCTTTCTCTTCTCTTCTCTCTTTCTCCCCTTCCCTTCATCCTTTCCTCCCTCTTCTCTCTCTCTCTCTTTCTTTCTTTCCTTTTTGTTTTGCTTTTTCGAGACAAGGTTTCTCCGTGTAGCTTTGGAGTCTGTCCCAAGAACTCACTCTGTAGACCAGGCTGGCCTAGAACTCACAAAAGAGATCCCCTTGCCTCTGCCTCCTGAGTGCTGGGATTAAAGATGTGCACCACCACCACCACCAGGAAATATGTTAGTTTTTCTAATGAAAAGCAGATTGATGGGATACAGTAGAGAGGGGGGAGTGCTAATCACTCACAGATCATAGAAAGTACATAGAAGGAAACAATGAATGTATGTCGCTAGCCTGATTCTGATGAGAGGTTGCCCCGAATAACTTACCTGTCTGAGAGACACATGTACCTCAGCCTTACAGTGTTTTTTTTTTCATTTTTATAGGGTAAATGAATTCTCGTCTATCCTGGGCCATTATTGTGAGTGATCTTGGAAGTGATATAATTAATTCAGGGCATCAGGGCAAATGGGGTTTCCCTGGGAAAATCCTAATCTCATTCCTTTAATTCCCATTCTGTGTTTGCTAAGCAAACTTTTGATCACAATCAGTCATTGTAAGAAATTATATGTATAGAGAGAATTCAACGGAAGTTTGTTTAGCACATGAATATTTTGTGTATCACTGCCACTACAAAGAACTGGGAAGTATTATATATACTGATTTTATTAGTTCTCTCTGATATATTCAGTGAAGGAAGCAAAGAAATGTCTGTGGTATGCTTTGTAGTGGAGGAAAGGCTGCTTTACCTGGTCTAGATTCACAGCTAAGATTCCTATAATACAAGACAGATTAACAAGAGAAAGAGCTCAGATATACTTAATGTAAGTTCATACAACATGACACCTGCAATGGGAAACAAAGACGCAAATAAATGGGTCAAATTTTGTTGAACTTTAATTTTCCTTTTATTTGTATGGGCATATTGCCTGCATGTGTGCGTATATATCATGTTCATGCAGCGCCCATAGACTTCAGAAGAGAGCATCAGATTGGGAATCTAACTCATGTCATTTGGAAGCACTCACTGCTTTTAACTGCTGAGCTATCTCTCCAGCCCTGTTTTGTGCTTTTTATAGCCTCTTTAAATTCTATTATTTGAACCAAAAATGTATTGGCTTCTTCAATGTATTAGCTTGTTCCCTATTAATGATTATGTAGCTATTTGGACTCCTTTCAGTCACCACAGTTTAAAACAAGTTGAAGAGTGGAAGGAGTGAAAGTATGAGCAAGGAATTCAAGACCATGAGGAGGTCAACCACTGAGACAGTTTATTTGAGCTAATGGGAGCTCACCAACTCCAACTGGACTGGGAGGGAATGAGCATGGGATCAATCAAGCCCCTCTGAGGGGGGTTGACAGCTGGGGCAGACTGAGGTGCCACCGATAGTGACACTGGGATGTGACTCTACTGCATATACCAGCTTCATGGGATCCTATTCCCTATGGATGTAAACCTTGTTCAACCTAGACATAGTAGGGAGGGCCTTGGACTTTCCACAGGGCTGGGTGCATGACACTCCCTTAGGGTAGGAGGGGTGGGGGAGGGTCTGTGGAGGGAGAGGGAGGGGACTGAAAGGAGGGGAAGAAGTGGGAATTTGGATTGGTAATTTTTAAGTAATAAAAAAAGAGAAAAAATAAAACAATGCTATAGTGAACACACACACACACACACACACACACACACACACTGACTAAATATGAGCATTTGGAACTAATCCATTGACATCCCGAAGGGAGAGGAGGAAATAAGATGACAAGCGTGATATGAAACTGAGTTTATATAATGTGACAACTGACTGCAGGCTATACATGAGGGAGAGGGAGAATTTTGCATTGCTGTGTGTTTCCAGTTCCTAGGAGAACACATATGCTTGACATGGATTTTCTGAGTGCAACCTTAAGTGCAGTTTAAAAATTCTAATATCAGTTTTGAATTATAGTAAATGAGCCATTCTAAACACTTGCACTTGTTTTGGTTGTCATCACCTCCATCCTCTGGCAGTCCTGGAGGAGTTGTAGATTGATAGTTTACAAACAGCCAATGACATTTATTGAGCAACCCATTTTGCAACTCCATAGGATTTTTATATTACACATTATGGGCAGTGCAAAGGTTAATAAATAATTACAGATCCAATTGTTGCATACCAGTGGTCTTAAGCAATATTCTATGAATCAGAACAAACATAATATTTAGGTTTCTAGTTAGTTTCAAGGTTAATGATATTTAAGAAAATTGAAATTTACAGTAGGTAATGGTTTTAATCAGCAATTTGAAGATTTGCCACTTCCTCCATCTGTTTGTACTATGGAATATTTCTATATTGTCTCACTTTACCAACTTGATTCATTTCTTCTCAGAATTCTCTGAAAATCTCTTTCCTTCCTGATTATGCTATGATTTAAAGGCATGGTAAGATTATAATTAAGCTAGTGTTGACCCCCACACAATAAACACTCAGAATCTCAGTATATTCCTAATTTATGATAGAGTTTCACAACATTAGTGACTGATATAATCAAATCATGATACTAACCAAGATTTTTGTGTTTAGGAAAATCTGCAGTGAGATACTTGTTTCATGTTTATCATGACTCTTTACATTCAGTAATCAAAAACAACCTGATTAGAATTGGTTAGCATAAACTTGACTGTTAGCACCTAAAATCAATTAATCTCCCTTTCTCTTGCTCATATATATATAGATATGCTTTTGGCAATAAAATATAAAAATTCTACTTGAGTAGTTTCTATTAACCTTACTTAGATCTTTTAAAATTATTTTATTTAGACGTGGAAAGCCAGATTTAGTTTCATGTAAAATTGCCCTACAGCAACCTAGCAACACTTCGGCTGCTATTTAAGGAGAAATTAAATGTTACAGATTTAATAGGTAAACCTTATGGCTCAGTATATTTCCTGTTATATAAAACTTGAAATGAACAGGTTTCATGCCAGCCTGGGCTACAAAATGAAAACCGGTGTCGACAAGCAAAACAAACTACAACTCCCAAATCAAACACAAACTTCAAATAAAACCACTAACACAACACAAAATAAAATCCAACTTGAAAGGAGAATCAATAATAAAAAAAGGATAGCCTTACGGTTCTGGCACCGATTAGAAAATTAACTATTTGATATGCTCTGAAGCCAAAACAATTTTTCAAAAGGCATTACCAAAGGCAGTCTCTTTCCTTCTTTTTTTCTCTGTGCTTTCAATATCCACTTCAAAGTCACTTTGCTACAGATCATAGAAATTTATAGAGTTATGAGCTTCTAAAAAGCTTCTTCGTGATCCCAACAATATGTAGGACTATTTTACTCGCTTTATGAGAACTTTCCTTAGCTCACATCTTTTCTTCATGATTATTCTGGCTATAGACCATTGGTCAGAGAAGCCATTTTAATGTGCTAAATGAGGGAAGGACAATTATAAAAGATATTACATAATGTGTAATGCGCATTTATGTTTTAATGCTGTGCAGCCAACACTGGCTTCCTACTCACCATAGTTCTTTTTGTTGTTTTGTTCTTTTGAGAATTTTCTATATGCATCCTGTTTTTTCCCTCCAACTCTCCTAATCTGCCCAAAATCTCAGTTAGGTTTCTATTGCTGTTATAGAACACCATGACTAAATGCAAGTTGAGGAGGAAAGGGTTGATTTCATCTTTATAGCTTACAGCTTGTAATTCATCATCCCTGAAACTCAGGGCAGGATCTCAAAGGAACCTTGGAGGCAGTAACTGCTGCAGAGGCAGACCATGGAGGAGTATTATCTAATGGCTTGCTCCCCATGACTTCCTCAGCTTGCTTTCTTATAGTATCCAGGACTACCTGCCCAAAGGAGGCACTGCACACAGTGAGTTGGGCTCTTTCACATCAATTATCAAACAGGAAAATGCCCAAGCACAGTTCATTTCCATAGTAAATATTATTTTGTGTGTTTCAGTGGTATGAAGTAATTTCTTCTTTGACAATTTCCTTCATCAGCGTGGATTTTAGATTTATTCACGATCATATTTCATTTACTTTATTGCCTTAGAGTTTTATGTGACTGCGCCACAATTCACTTATATATTGTCTTGTGGATGCTCATTTGTTGCCAACTGTTTACCAGTGCACACAGTACTTCAATGAATATCCCTTAATAACAAATCTGCCTCTTGTTTTTTTTAACACAGATAAGAATATATATAATTCCAAAAGTTACTGTATACCTTTAGAGAGGAAGAAATAACCTTGACAGAATGAAAACAAATTATCTATGGGTTGCCCCTTATTCATATAATTTCTTATATTGGTTCTGTATGATTTTTCCTTAGAGAAATTGTATTTCCTTTTCTTTTAAAAAGTTGTAACTGCCAGCAATTCCTCTGATTCTGTATTTGTAACTGTGTTCTAGAGGGTGAATTCTATGGTAGACTGTTGGCAGTCTTTGTGACAAATTGAACATGGTGACTCTTGTGTGTCTATTTTGAGTGATTGATAATACTAGCCAACATGTTAATGATTATAAAGGCCAAAATTAAAATGTGTCTATGTGAATGGGGATATGAATTTAAATGAAGATTATATTGAGTTTGATGTGCATATGAGCCACACAGTTGGAAATACGTAATTGGGAGATGGCTTTAACAACCTGGTCGCCATGAACAGAAGTCGAGAATGTATGTAGAGATTTGAAAATCAACCATTTTATAATGGTTGATCACTTTCAGTAATCTTTGCTTGAAAGCATTACCTTAAAGCCCACCTGCCTCTTTTCTGCATCCCACTCCTTCAATCATATGACAGTTTTAGGGAGTTTTTCCCCAACCAGTTTGACAGTTCAGTACTTGCAATAGCTTAATGTATTCTTTAAGTCTGAAAACGTCTTTCTCTCACACATTGTTTATAAAAATGTCAAAATAATATCAGTGCTACATGATGGCTGGGGATCCCATTGTTAGCATGATACCAACTGGATAAGTGGTTTATAATCACTGCCTTTGATTGCCTGTCTTTAATTCAGCTCTCTATGCTTGGAAAAACAATTAAGATTTTAAAACAAATTATCTGTGGGTTGCCCCTTATTCATATAATTTCTTATGCTGGTTCTGTATGATTTTTCCTTAGAGAAATTATATTTCCCTTTCTCTTAAAAAGTCATAACTGCCAGCAATTCCTCTGATTCTGTATTTGTAACTGAGTTCAAAGATCTTACAAGGAAGAAATAGGACTCACAGTTGTGAAGCCTACCTCTACTAAACCCGTTATGGAAGAGATTGATTTTCTAAGAAAATGCCTTCAAAACGAGGAAATAGGGCTGATGTGTTGACTAAGTGGCTAAGAGCACAAGCTGCTCCTTCAGAGGACTCAGGTTCAATTCCCAGCATACACATGGTGGTTCAGACCTAAAATTGTGCCCAGGGGTTTTAATGCCCTCTTCTCACCTTTGTGGAGCGCCAGGCACACATGAGGTACACAGACACAGAGGTAGAAACTCATACACATAAACTAAATTAATGATAATAAAAAGGCGTGAATACAATTAGTAAAAAAGAAAGGAAACATTGCTGTATTGTTTGAGCTTGAGGAACATTTGATTTGTAATTAAAGAACTTTAATGAACTTTTTCAGATATCTTCTATTATTTATTAAAAGAGATGTTAGAAATTATTCATAATTCTCTATTCACTGTGGTGACCCTTTTCCTAACCTGTCAGAAAATTCTTGTCAATTCATGGGATACTTTGGTTATGAGGAAACTTCATACTTTCTAGGCAGATTGTTTCCAGGATGGAGCAATTCTGTTTATTTGTTCAGTTGAACTCAATTAAGCCTACTTCTGCTTGTATTCCTCTAGAGCAGTAGATATCATCCAGTTATACACCTATAGTCTTAAAGACTACCTGATAAGCACATGATAATATAGATTGATGTCGGCAACTTACTATAACAGGACTATATTTTTATATCTCTTAAGAAAGTAACAACAGGAGAGAGAGAGAGAGAGAGAGAGAGAGAGAGAGAGAGAGAGAGAGAATGCACATGGATTTGAGAGCCGCAGTACAGCTTGGTAGCATTATATTAAAGAAATCATTTGTAAATGTTAACATTTTAATCATTATAAATAAAAAATGGTGTACCACCTATCTCCATAATAAAACACAGAGTTCATTAAGGTTTTGAAAGTAGCTGTAATATTCTGCCTGTTGCTGTCTCCTTGTGGTTATTCCATGTTCTTTTATTCCATTCATTTTTCAGACAATGATTTTTAGACCCTTACTGTTCTGGCCTCTCTTCTATACAAATGCTTATTTGTCAGTGTTCTTAAATTATAAAATACCTAGGACTGGATACTTTTTCCATATATTCTCTTTACAATGCACAATCCATTGCTTAACAGGAGCTGTGTATGGTAAAATTCTAGAGGATAGAGAAGTAAGTTGGCAGTATTCTCTCTAAGATTTTAAATGATAAGTGCAAAGAATTCTAGGTGTGTTCTTTGATTCAAAATATGTCTGCTGTTATCAACGATTTGTTATAAGTTTTTTCAAACTGATTATTTACTAATCTGTGTCAAACTGCTTGAATTACTGAACCCATAAAAGGATTCATAATTAGTGCTATATTTACATTATATTTAATAAAAACCTTTGTTAGTGTTACTTACAGCCCCCGTATTGGTTATATGAATCAATATTTAAATAGACTCAAATTTGAACTGGTAAACACATTGTCTGATGGATCTTATTTTGAATGTTTATCACATATTTTTCTGCTTCTCTGGGAATTCAAAGGCCCTTCAGATTCTCCTGCAGCTTGGTTGAATAATATTAGTTTTCTCTTTATTTATCATACCTACTACGGTTTGATATGGTTTATATCCCCCAAGGGTCAATTGTGATGACACATGTGGTCCCTAGGAGGGTGATGAAACTTTTGGGTGGTGGTACTTAGTAGAAGATACTCAAGTCGCTGGGGATGAGACATTTCATGTCTTCCCCTTGGAGCTCCTTAAAGTATTATTATAAAAGAAGCAAGTATGTATTGGCTGTCCCTTTTCTTTTCCCTTTTGTTCAAGATGTGACCGTGTGCTACAAAATATGTTCTTGTCATTGCCATCTAATATTTTCCATTAGATTATTATCAGAAATGAGCCACGGCAGATGCCCTACTTTTGAATGTCTTAAATTATGAGCTATTGGGCTCTTTTATTTATAGCGTTCTCTCAGGTATTTGATTGAAACAACACAAAGCTGCTAATATAATACCATAAACCATATTATGGAGTGATATATATGTTTAATGTTCTTTAAGAGAATAAAGATTTAAAGATAAAGTAATATATTTATCATTAAATGCCTCAGACAGTCTAGATCAGTAGTTCTTAACCTTTTTAATGCTGTGGTCCTTTAATACAGCTCCTCATGTTGTGGTGATCCCAAATCATAATATTATTTTTGTTGCTACTTCATAACTGTAATTTTACTACAATTAAGAACCACGTGGAGAGGTAGCTCAGCAGTTAAGAACACTGGCTGCTCTTCTAGAGGACCTGGGTTCAATGCCCAGGACCCACTTGGCAGCTCACAACTGTCTGTAACTCCTGCTCCAGGGGATCTGACACCCTCACACAGACATACATGTGGGCAAAACACCAATGTACATAAAATTCAAATAAATAAAATGTACTGCACAATAAAAATCAATAAAGAATAAATAAAATATGAAAAATACAAATAAATTATTAAGAAAAGTATAACAATGTAAATATTTTTTGGAGATAGAGGTTTACCAAAGGGATTGCTACCCATAGATTAAGAACCAATGACCTAAACCATTGTTTTTTTTTAATCTTATCTAATTTATTCTCAGTGGTCATTGAATTACATGTAAATGACTTTATGGATAGCAGTGCATTTAATCAGAGGTAAAAAACTCACATCATACAAAAGAAGAAATTATATTGATGATAAAGTACAGATCCAATAAGTCAACAAGTTATGATTCCCTTACATGCACTACTTTCCTTAGAGTTTTATATTGACATGATATATGTTAATGATAGGAAAGCAGAATTATGCAGAAAGCATATTTTTAGTATCATCTAGCATTCTTTATGCAGGATTCCAACCTTTAGATATGCTAAGTTAATTTTGGAGATTTTAAAGAATGGGTTTATAATTAGCTTTTGCAAATCCATTTGTACTTGAGCATAAAGTATCATTCTGGAGGTTCATTTGTGTTTATGGCTTAAATAGAACCTTCTCATTTCCAAAAAAATGCAATAGTTTTTAGGTAGAATGAAGATCCTGCTAAATCTCATTGGTGACAATAAAAATACCATTGTTTTTTCACTTTATCATGAATTAAATTATCTTCTGTTATCTTGTTTAATCATTTTCATTTATTTTATTTAATCTTCATACATCTTTAAAACAACCCAGTGATCCAAATTCTTAATTATTCTTATTTTGTGATGTAAAAACTCAGATATATTAACTAAATTTTCTATAAAAACCAATGTGTCTACTACTTGATCCAGAACATGGACTCTTTTGGTCTTTCTGTCTTTTCAAAGCTGGGTCTCACTATATAACTCTGACTGTCCTGTAACTCACTATGTAGACCAGACTGGTCTTGAATTCATTGAGATCTGCCTGCTTCTGCCTCTCAAGCATTGGGATTAAAGACTCGTGCTACTATGCCCCCACCAATTTGCATAGTCACTTGATTTTTGGGGTTATTCAGAACCCAAACTCTTTTATTTATTTATTTATTTATTTATTTATTTATTTATTTATTAAAGATTTCTGTCTCTTCCCCGCCACTGCCTCCCATTTCCCTCCCCCTGCCCCAACAAAGTCCCCCTCCCTCGTCAGCCCAAAGAGCAATCAGGGTTCCCTGCCCTGTGGGAAGTCCAAGGATCACCGACCTCCATTCAGGTCTAGTAAGGTGAGCATCCAAACTGCCTAGGCTCCCACAAAGCCAGTACGTGCAGTAGGATCAAAAACCCATTGCCATTGTTCTTGAGTTATTTTTTTCTTTTTTTATTGAGAAAAGGAGAAAAAAAAAGTTTCCACCTCTTCCCAGCCTCCCATTTCCCTCCCCCTCCTCCCACCCTACGCCCCCTCCTCCCACCCTTCTCCCCCTCCCCCCACTCCTTTCCCCCTCCCTCTCCAGTCCAAAGAGCAGTCAGGGTTTTCTGCCCTGTGGTAAGACCTAGGACCTCCCACCTCCGTCCATATCTGGGAAGGTGAACATCCAAACTGGCTGGGCTCCCACAAAGCCATCACATTACGTAGGATCAAACCCCCGTGCCATTGTCCTTTGCGTCTCATCAGCCCTCATTGTTCGCCATGTTCAGAGAGTCCAGTTTTATCGCATGCTTTTTCAGTCACAGTCCAGCTGGTCTTGGTGAGCTCTCAATAGATCAGCTCCACTGTCTCAGTGGGTGGGTGCACCCCTCGTGGTCCCGACTTCTTTGCTCATGTTCTCCCTCCTTCTACTCCTCATTGGGACCTTGGGAGCTCAGTCCAGGGCTCCAGTGTCGGTCTCTGTTTCTATCTCCATCCATCATCAGATGAAGGTTCTATGATGATATGCAAGGTATTCGTCAGTATTGCTCTAGGATAGGGTCATTTCAGGTTCCCTATCCTCAACTGCCCAAGGAACTAACTGGGGACCTCAGCTTGGGCATCTGGGAGCCCCTCTAGGGTCAGGTCTCTTGCCAACCCTAAAGTGGCTCCCTTAACTAAGAATTGTGGTTCCGTGCTCCCCTGTCCAACCTTCCTTTATCCCAATCCTCCTGTTTTCCCAAGGCCCGACCTCCTTCCCTTCTAACTTTTCTCTCCCCATCTCCCCTTACCCCCATCCCACCCCACCCCCAAGATCCCAATTTTCTCCCTGGCAATTTTGTCTACTTCCCTTAGCCAAGAGGATAACTATATGTTTTTCCTTGGGTTCCCCTTCTTACTTAGCTTCTTTAGATTCACCTATTGTAGACTCCGTGACCCTTATTTATGGCTAGAAACCAATTATGAGTGAGTACATCCCATCAGAACCCAAACTCTTAATCAAGATGCTTTCTTTTCTGGTTATGAATCAATATATTAATATTTACCAACCTCTTAATATGTAGTGATTTTTAGATATTACTATCCAGATAAAGGCACATGAAACGAGGTGCTGGAGAAGCATATGGTTCTACTGTTTTTATAGAACTTTCTGGAAAGACCTCACTTCTACTTAATGGGATGCTAGCGTTATCTCTATCACGTGATAACTGAATTACAATAGCATTGTTTTTTAAAATAGAAATTTATTAAAAGGCTTTTAGGTCACTTTAGAAGACTAGAATCTAGCTAATTCTTAAGTGAAAATAGAATTCACATCAGCAGAGAGATGGAAGAGGACATATCAGGTCAGAGCAGAAGATAGAAGAACGAAACATTAACCAAACATAGCGAAGATCAATGTTGTGCAATTCTAAATGTTGGGTTTGAGTTACTATAAATTCCAAGGAATCATACCATTACATATATAATGTTTGTGTGAGTCATCCACTTACTGCCTTCATTCTAGATCTAGCTTTGTTTTGCCTACCCTGTAAGAAGATGAGTTGACTTTGTTTTATAGAGCTCTTTAAGTTTACAGAAAAGCTGAGGAGAAAATACCAAGAATCCTTATTTACTCTTTTTCTCCTCTCAAGTTTCCTGTCTATCTTCTATTAGTGGGGAAATTTTGTTAATATCAGTACAAGATTATTGATATACCATTAGTTTAAGTTTGTAGTTTACATGTAAATTTAATCCTTGGTTTTGTATATTCCTTGTTTTTGACAGAATCTTGGTATCTAGCCTTACCTCCTATTGATGACAATCTTTCGGTCTCAGCCTCCCAAGTGCTAGGATTACATATGTGTACCATTATACATGGTTTAATTCAATGGATTTTTGATGAATACATATTGTATATGCCTTATAATATAGACTCATATAATTTCACTTCTCCGAAAGTGTCCTGCATTCCAACTATTTATCTAGTCTCCTTTTTATCTTTTGCTTAGATCCTGGATAACCACCAGCCTTTCTCCATTTCCATAGGTTGCCTTTTCCACACAATGCTTTTTACACACGAGATATGGATATTCTTCCATGCTTTTTCATGGCCAAATAAGTTATTTCTTTTGATTGTGCAGCTAGCTGCATTATCGTTTGTCTATTCACCTACCGGAAGATAGCTTAGTTGTTTCCAAGTTTAAACAATCATTAAGAAAGCTATTGGCAAACATGTGTGGGTTTTTCATAGACATGTTTTGACCAATTAATTTAACTGTTGGATCGTGTGGTGAGAGTGTTTAGCTTTGTGAGTGATGTCAAACTGTCTTTCAAAGTGACTGTTTCCTTTTCTCTTAACTCCCACCAGCAAGAATGGGAGTGGTTTGCTTCTTATTTTTGCCAGAATTTGGTGTTGTCAGTGTTCTGCTCTTTAGCCATCCTAGTAGATACTCAGTGGAATCCCATTGTTGAAAATTTACAACTCTCTTATTATAGATGGTACTGAACACTCAGTAATATGCTTATATACTCCTTGTATATATTCATGAAGTTTCCAAAATTTGGCATACTTTTAAAATGAATGATTTTCTTGCTGTTCGGTTTTGAGAATTTTTTGCATATTTTAGATATATGTCTGTATCTGGTTATAGCTATATGCATACAAGTATAAACACATTGTCTTAGGTACTTTTCTCATCACTGTGATTAAATACCTAATGAAAGTAACTTAAGGAAAGATGTTTCTAGTTAGAAGACATCATCCATCCTGGCTGGGAGGGCATGGCCACAGGAGCACTAGGCAGCTGGTCACATGGTATGTGTAGTCAGAGGAGCAGAGAGGGAGGGAAGGAGGGAGGGAGGGAGGGAGAGACAGAGGGAGAGAGAGAGAGAGAGAGAGAGAGAGAGAGAGAGAGAAAGAGAGAGAGAGAGAGGAACATTATTAAGTTTGTTTTCTCCATTTTCTGCAGTCCAATGACCTAGTCTGTGGAATGGTGTTGGCTTCATCCAAGGTGTATCTTTTCACCTTAATTAATAAAATAAAGTTAATTAATTAAATCTCATAGGCATGCCCAGAGGTTTGTATTCTAGGTGATCCTATAATCTGTCAGTTTGACAATCAGTATTATCCTTAACACACAACCCAAATGCATTTTTGTCAGTAGATTTTGCAATGTTCCCCCCTTAGTCTGTGGTGTATCTTTTCATTCTCTTTAGTCGTTGGCAGAGGATTTTAATTTTAATAAAGTTCAACTTACTGATATATTCCTTTATGTATTGTATTTTCAGTGTTGGTTTTAAAAACTTTTGCCACACCTCAAACCTGGGTTTTGTATAATATTTTCTTCTAAAAGTTAATATTGCATTTTATGTTTAAGACTACAGTCCATTTTGTGAGAGGTGTAAGTTTTGTAAAATATGTAAATTCAGAGAATAAATTAATTTATTGCATGGGGAAGTCTTGGACTGGAATGATTACCCTTTCATAACTGTTTAGTGTTTTTTCCTTTGTAAGAGTTTAGTTAAGTATGTGAATGTGTTTCTGGGTTGGCTATCTCTTTGTCTATTTTAATTTAATATCATCATCTGGTCACTACAGTACCCTAGTATGGTCTGGCCAGTTCTCAATTGTTAATTTGTTTTCAATGTTGCATGCTAAATCTTTTGTTGTCCACATAAAAATGTTAATATTTCTTACCATACACAAAGTCACTTGTGTTTTGATTTACTTTGGGTTGAATATATAAATCAAGATGGGCTGAGCAGACACTTGTATTATAGTGAGCTTTTCTATCCATGAACATGGACTATTTTTTAAAATGTAGGTTACTTTGGCTTTTGAAATCAGTGTTTTATAGTTTTATTTATAAAAATCATCTGACATATATATATATATACACATTTAAATTTGTACCTAAATATTTCATTTTTGGTGCTAATGTGAATAATATTGTATTTTGAGTTTCAAATTCCAGTTGTTCATTGAAATGTATAGATAACCTGTTGTTTTTATATATGATATATTTTGTGCTTTTATCTAGTTTTTCATTAGCTCTAAAAGTTTTTTTTTAATTTGTGTATTTGTTATTTTGTGATTTTTCCATGCAGACAATTATATCCTAAGGAATCAAGGCAGTTTTCATTTTTGCCTCAATAGTCATTCATTTAATTTATTGTCTAGAGTGTCTAGCATGTTGCTGAATAGGAATGGGAGAATGTATGCTTTGCTTATAATCTGCGAGCTGGATCTTGTTTCATTTGCCAGCAGGCATAGGATAAGCCTTGTCAGTAGAGGGCACTGTAGGTATACTGCAAGGCGTGCCAGTGGCAAGGAATTGCTTCTGTAGGGGTGCTTTGCTCTCAATATGTTGTTGCCAGTAGTGTATGGGAGACTAAGTGGTGTTCACCAAGCAGGCGGTTTCTGTAGCACTTTGAGGGGAATATTCCGCTTCACTATCCTGAACCACCTCTGCCTGTGGCACCTTGGTGATCTTGATCTCTACCAGTCAGCTGCATCTGAGATGGGAACAAACTCATTCCTTCATATTTTCCTTCAGGCCCAGAGGGAAAGGCTGCTCATTGTTCTCATTCTGGTACTCCTGAGTACCAAACATAGACTTTAGACATTAACCTCTTTCACTAGTTATCAGTTCTTTTTTAAAATTGATTTTTATTGAGCTCTATATTTTTCTCTGCTCCCCTCCCTGCTACTCCCCTCCCCTTCAACCAGTTGTCAGTTCTTATATTGTATTTTTCCTATCTGAAATTACTGGTTTGGTTTCTTAAATGACATTGCTTCTTTTGAATTCCAGGCCAACTTAAACTCTCAAGTAGATTTCTTGTGTCTCTCATCTTAACTGCAGTGGGTGGTTTTTAGTCAGGAGGAAGACACTCAGCAGAGGGAGATCTAACCACGGTAGCAGAAACGATGATCTTTGTTTCAGTGAGGAGCTCAGGTATGAGAATGTGTGGGGTGAGAGAGTGAGGAGTGGGTAAGACTGTGACTGGTACCCTTCAAAACCCTTCTGTTATGATGTGGCAGGGAAAGGAGATTTGTCCAGCTGGAACAGAAGTAAGCAAGGGGGATGGGCCTTTTTGTGTACTGGCTCAAAGAAAATCGAACAGAATGCTGAATCCATGTGGGGTTGGCATCCCTGCTTAAATCTTGAGAACTGGTCCAGGATTCTGTGCTAGTCCATATGATCTTGCCTGAAAGCCACTGATGGCTCTGTTGAGAGTCAGGAAAAAAAGAAACTCCACAGCCTTGAAAGTTTGGGTCCTTCTGTTGAGCTGACAAATTACAGATATTTATACAATGCAGTGTAAGCATTATAACTAAACACAAGGTGCTAGGGAATGGTTCATCTAAACTGTACACATTGGTTGTTAATAGAAACCATTTGCATCAGGAATTTGTTTTCCTTGCTGCACACACTCTCTTGTCCCTGGGGATGTGGATGAGCAAAGTGTTATGTTGCACTGCCTCGCCCCTGCTGGCAGTGGCACAGGTGCAGAACTGCAGGCATGATGAATCAAACGCCAATTGCATCACCGCCGCCTGTGCTTAGCTCCAATTGCCATCAGTGAAGGAAATAGAATTCATTAGTTTTCTTTCAGGGTACATGCAAATACATGAGATTCAAAGAATGTATAATGGCAACAAGGAGAAATGGGCAAACCCAGCCTTTTCCTTTCCCGGAGAATCACCAGCAACAGAGGAACTGATGAGCATTTGGAAGCAATCTGTCTGTAGATAATCTAGAAGACGGTATCACTGTGGCAGGATGCTCTGTTGATAACTGATGGCAATTTTTTATTCTTTCTCAGGGCTATAGAGAAAATCATATTGATTTGTTAAAAGAATAAAAAAAGTTATAAATGCTCACAGGAAAGATTACTGAATACTCAATAACCATTTTAAAGAAGTTAGACAAAAATATAATGTGTGAAAATCATTTTCCTGATATATATGAGGAGTTATCTATTTTGATGAGTTCAGAGTCTCTGTTGGTGCCTACTTGCCTTTTGGCATTTGTTGTGCTAATGCCATTTGACAAGCCTGGGGTTTGAAGGGAAGGCAGTAATACTACATTTGTAGAGGAAACCAGGCTTGAAACCCTCCATTCCTCCCAGCGTTCTTGAGGTAGACAAAGGCTTGGAGAAAGCTTGCACCAGGATGTGGTTCTGTATCTGCCACACTAGACTGATGTCAAAGGGTTCCCCCAGAATTCTGTGATGGGACGTAAGAATATATTTTTAATAAGCTCCCAATGCTATAAATTTAATTCCAGCACTTTGAAAAACACTTCGTATATTTGTATAGTGAAAGTGGAAATTAATTTTTACCAAGTAGATTTCTTGCTTGTCTAGGTCTCAGTTCTCAGCATTTTGGGGAAACATTTTTAAAATGTCTGCATTGAACCAAATTAACTGAAAGGCAAACATTTGGATTTTTCTTTACAGCTATGCTGCTTGGATTGGTGGATTGTAGTGAAATGTATTCATGTTCATTTTAATCCTCACTCTCCTTAGTGAACCATACCTCTTTTTTTACCAGTTTAAAGTGTAGCTCTTATTCTTTTTTCCTATCGCAAAAATAATTCACACTCAATGGCAAAAGTCTGCAAGAGAAAAAAAAGACAAAAAAAGAAAAAGCATACAGAGATAACCTCACTATATTTTCTAAAGATCCAATACTATGTGATTCTCAAGGCTTTTAATTGCAATGTATCATGAGTGTTTAATGATAAAAAGTAATTGTTCGTTTATAAAGGAACCTCAAGAGTAACCTATAGGAACTAGAAATTTTCTTTTGCTCTATTTCCATGTTTTAAGGAGCACTGATACTTTAAACTGCCTAAAGAATTCTGAATCTATATTTCTAATACATAAATTCTGCCTTCTAAGGTTGCCATGGATTAGATATATGATTATTTTTAGATACATGATTCTTTAAAGATTTTTGTAATATTAGTCACTTCTTTCATTTTAATCTCTATCATTCCTTCATTCATTATATTGTTGTTGAGCATTTATTATGTAAATGAAACATATAATGAGCTCATCAAACTCCCTGCTTGTTTATTGGAATAGTGTAAAGAAATGAGCAATTTAACAAATTGACAAGACTATTTTAGATTCATTGGGTTGGGGAGTAAAGAAAATTTACTCTGAGGAAATGACATCAAAATTGATAATTAAAAGACTAAGCAAAAGGGGTCCAGGAATTAGGAATGTGAAAGGAAAAGGAAGGGATCTGTTGTTTTTTTCAATTTCAACAACAGAATATGGTACTAAATATCTTTGACCTTTTCTTTTATTTATTCTTAAGTTATCATATAAAGTACTAAATGTTATTGTGACATTTTCACACATGTATAATTGTACATTTTTGTTATCATTCGCCCATTACCACACTCTGTCCCTCTTTCATTTTCCCTTTATCCTCCAAATAATCCCTAGTCTGTATATCACATACACAGACAGACAGACAGACAGACACACACACACCCTAGATTTTGAATTTAAGAAACAAACGTGCAATATAATTTTGAATAGCAAGTATCCTATTAAGTTGATGTTTACCTAGAGTGAACAAACATGCACTATAGTTTTGAATAACAAGTATCCTAGTAAGTTGATGTTTACCTAGAGTGAACATCTTTTTCTTCAGCAAATATTTTTTTTTTTGAAACAGGGTTTTGGGAAGTCCTGCAGCAGGAAGGTGAGGTAGCTGTGCAGCATTCACACCCAGGAAGCAAACAGAAACAAATGCTGGGACTCTGTTTGCTTTCTTTTTCCAGCCTTTGGGCCCATCCCAAGGAATGGCAGTGCCCACATTTAGAGCAAGTACTGTGTTTAACTAAGTCTCTATCGCTCTATTTTATCAATAATGATTTGGGAGCTAGATGCTAGGGTGAAAACTTGCTAGCTCAGAGAGGTAGAGAAAGCACCCAGCTACTTCCTCCTCCAATGTAGTCCCAGAAAGAGGGTTTCCTCATATGTTGCCATCTCAAAACAGACTCCTCCAACTGGATGTCCCTCCCTTCTCCTTCCTCTCCCCCCCGTCCTCCCGACTTCCTCCCACTCACTCTCTATGGCTTTTTTTCTGTTAATTGGTTCCTTGCTCTACCTCTTGACCTAAGGTTGCTTTTATTTATTACTCTTTACAATGTTCAAGCAGAAAGCTCTTGGATTAAAGAGCTGGGGCAGGCAGGACCCAACCAGGAGCCTACCTGGTACCTCTGGCACTGGGTGGTTGATCACCATTATGGTGAGCAAGTACAGGGTGGGGAGGTAGAAGAAAGAGAGAGGCAGAGCAGTTCATGGGCTGCAGAGAGAGGCAGATCTGAAGAGGTGAGTGTGGTAAGGAATGGGCTGATGTGAATGGCCTGCTTGCCAATGGAATCCAAGGTGATGTCTAGGCCTGTGCTATTGCCAAGGAACAAGTCTTGGTCTGAGGTCCTAAGGCAACCAAGTGGGCCTGAGTGTGTCTGTGGCTTCTGTTACCACTGAGGCCTGTGTAGAGGTTCATAGTCTGGGTCACCACTTGGGGCAATGTTGGTCTCCAAGGGCAATACTGCCATGGGGGCCATGCTGATCTGAGTAGCCTGTGTTGCTGCCATCTGGAGCCATGGTGACATCCAGCTCTGGCTGACACTGAAGAGCATGTCTGTGTTCCTATTGCAGCAGATGTCTGTGTTGATATCCAGTGGCCCATGGTGTATTGTCACGTGGCCATGGCATTAACTCATTTTCTACATGTCTTGTTTCCTCCATGGCTAGTTGGCATCTCCCAGACTCTGCCTTTCTTCTGTGTCTCTGCTTGGATTTCATGCCCGGCTCTATCCTGCCTTGCCATAGATATGCTTTTTTTATTTATTTGTTGAAATGAAAGCAACACGTATTCCCAGTGTACAGAAAGCCTGGGGTGACTTGCCCTGGGCAGTGAAGAGAAAACACGGGCCCACCCAGTGCCTTGTCGCACCGAGCAGTCAGTCACTATTATGGTGAGCAAATGTATGGTGGGGAATGGGAAAGAGATACACAGCATGGCTCATGTCTTGTAGAAAGAGGTAGATCTGAAAAGGTGAATGTGGTGAGGAGTGAGCGGAGGTGGGTAGCTTGCCATATCTGGGTCCACGGCCCTGCCGTAGCTGTGGTCAGTGTTGATGTCCAGGGCTCCTGTTACCACCAAAGTTCGACAGCACAGGGCTCCAAAGAGTTGGCCCTGACCCTCACTGACTACAGCACTCAGAAGAGCAGGTCCTCCACCTTGTCTCAGGATGGACCATGTTTGCAGTGGTTGCGGGTGAGCTGGCCTTGAGGACATAAGAATGGGAGAGTTGGTCCTGCCTCCCCCCCCCCAGTCTGCTATGTGCTGGTGTGGGTAATAGAAAGATGCCCTCCCGATCTCACCTCTCATGACTTGCAGGAACCGGAAGAGTTGTCCCAACCCCTCACCAGCTGCAGCACTCAGGAGAGTGGGTCTTGCAATTTGCCTGGGCAGCATAGTAGACCTGACTGTTGACAGTGGCCTGGGTAAGCCAGCGCTGAGTGCACAAGAGTGGGAGAGATGGTACCACACCCTTGTCTGCCATGTCGTAGAGTTTATGAGGGAAAGGTGCCCTCCACCTCTCACCTCTCATCACTTGTGGCAAGCAGGAGGACTGTCCCTGTCCTTCAACAGCTGTGGCACTTGGGAGATGCAGCCCTGCCCCTTGCCTGGGCAGCACAGTAGAGCTGACCCTGTTGATGGGGGTATAGGTAAGCCTGCCCCGAGAGAGCTGGCCTTGCCCTTCTTCTGTCATATGGTTGCATGGGTGAGGGAGAGATGCCCTCCTCCTCCCTGCCCCTCACTGCCCTATAGCAGGTGAGAGAGCTGACCCTGAGGTCATGAGAACTGGAGAGCTGTCCCTGCCCCTCACCAGCTGCAGAACTAGGGAGAGTGGCCCCTGCACCTCATCCAGGGCAACACAGTAGAGCTGGCCCTGGTGGCATAGGTGTGGGTGAGCCAGCCCTGAGGGTGGGAAAACAGGAGAATGGGCCCTGCTCCTTGCTGTATAGGGTGAACTAGCCAGGGCAATGTTGGAGAGCTCACCCTGATAATAAGGATGGGAGAAAGCTGGTGAACTGACCACCCAGGCTGAGAAACATGCCTATGAGTTCACCCACCCAAACATCCATCCAACTGTGATCGGCTGGAGAATGTGCAGGGGTAGGTCCTGCAGATGCAAAGCTGTAGGGTCTCCACAACACAGGGCACAACAGGATATCAGAAAGATGTCCCAGTGAGGGTCCAGTGATGATAGAATAGCAGAAGCCAGAGGCCTCAAACAAGACCAATGACTGCAATGCACACTTTCAAGTAAAGATGTATGGACTACAGGGTATACTGTCTTTGTTAGGTATTTATGTGGTTTGCATATCAGGGCTTCTGTGGCCATGTAAATCAAATTGGGCAATGTTTCTTCTATTTCTATTTTGGTGAAAAATTTTGAGGAGTATTGGTATTAACTATTAATTGACAGTCTGGTAGAATTCTGTGCTAATAATGTCTAGCCCTGGGCTCTTTTTGTTGGGAGATTTTTAGAAATGTGTTTGTTTTTATTTTATGTGTCTGTATTTTATGTCTATATTTCATGTTGTAGGGTCCCCTGGAACTGGAATTACAGACAGTTGTGAGCTTCCATGTGGGTGCTGGGAATTGAACCCAGGTAAAAGAGCACTCAGAGCCCCTAACCACTGATCCATTTCTTCAGCCCTGATTGGGAGATTTTGATGAGTGCTTCTATTTCAATAAGCACTATAGGTCTGTTTGAATCGCCTATCTGATTTTGATTTAAGCATGATAAATGGTATGGATAAAAATATCCATTTCATTTAGTTTTCCAATTTGGCAGAATACAGGTTTTTAAAGTATGTCTTTATGATTCTCTACATTTCCCGGGTATCTGTTATGTATCTCTTTTCATTTCTGATTTTGTTAATTTGAATCTTTTCTTTCTTCCTTTTACATAATTTGGACAAGGGTTTGTCAATCATATTGATTTTCTCACAGAATCAACACTTTATTTCTTTGATTCTTTTTATTTTTTTGTTTCTAGTTTATTTCAGCATAGAATTTGGTTATTTTTTGACATCTCCTTTTGGGTGTGATTTCTTCTTTTTGTTCTAGAGTTTTCAGGTGTGCTGTTAAGTTACTAGTATAAGATCTCTCCAATTTTTAAATGTAGACACTTAGAGCATGAACTTGCTTTGTAGAGCCACCTACATTGTGTCCTATGTGTTTGGGGATGTTGTGTATTCATTTTCATTCTATAAAGTCTTTCTTAATTTCTGCCTTGACACATTTTTATTATTTTTATTGAGCTCTACATTTTTCTCTGCTCCCCTCCTTACTTCTCCCCTCCCCTCCCTTCCCTTCAACCCTCTCCCAAGTTCTTAACTGTTTAGTTTCAATCAGTTTGTCAGCTTTCTGTTGTTTCTGCTACTGTTGATATTCTGCTTTAATCTGTGGTGGTCCAACAGGATACAGGGGGTTATTTTAATTTTGTTTTAATCTTCTGAGACTTGCTTTGTGTCTGAGTATGTGGTCAATTTGGGGAAACATTCCACGGGGTTCTGAGTAGAAGGTATATTCTTCAGCTGCCCAAGGAATTAACTGGGGACATCGCCTTGGGCTCCTGGGAGCCACTCTAGGTTCAAGTCTCTTGCCAACCCTAAGGTGGCTCCCTTAACTAAGAATTGTGCTTCCATGCTCCCCTATCCAACCTTCCTTTATCCCAATCATCCTGTTTCTCCAAGTTCCCCCCATCCTTCCCTTCTCACTTTTCTCTCCCCATCTTCCCTTACCCCCATCACACCCCACCCCCAAGATCCCAATTTTCTCTCCGGGAATTTTGTCTACTTCCCATAGCCAAGAGGATAACTATATGTTTTTCCTTGGGTTCACCTTCTTATTTAGCTTCTTTAGGTTCACCAATTGTAGACTCCTTGGGCAGCTGAGGATAGGGAACCTGAAATGACCCTATCCTATAGCAATACTGACGAATATCTTGCATATCACCATAGAACCTTCATCTGGTGATGGATGGAGATAGAGACAGAGACCCACACTGGAGCACACTGGACTGAGCTCCCAAGGTCCCAATGAGGAGTGGAAGGAGGGAGAACATGATCAAGGAAGTCAGGACCACGAGGGGTGCACCCACCCACGGAGACAGTGGGGCTGATCTATTGGGAGCTCATCAAGGCCAGCAGGACTATGACTGAAAAGGCATGGGATAAAACCAGACTCTCTGAACATGGCGAGCAATGAGGGTTGATGAGAAGCCAAGGACAATGGCATGGGGTTTTGATCCTACTTCATGTTCTGGCTACGTGGGAGCCTAGCCAGTTTGGATGTTCACCTTCCTAGACATGGACGGAGTGGGGAGGACCTTGGGCTTTCCTCAGGGCAGGGAACCCTGACTGCTCTTTGGACTGGAGAGGGAGGGGGAGAGGAGTGGGGGGAGGGGAAGAAGGGTGGGAGGAGGGGGAGGGAAATGGGAGGCTGGGAGGAGGCTGAAACTTTTTTTTTCCTTTTCTCAATAAAAAAAAATCTAAAAAAAAAGAAGGTATATTCTTTTGTGTTTGGGTGAGATCTTCTGTAAATATGTATTAGGTCCATTTGGTTTGTAACATCAGTTAGCTCCAGCATTTCTCCCTTTGTTTTTTATCTGGATGACCCATCTGTAAGATTGCATATTAAAGTCTCCCACTCTCAGTGTGTGAGGGTCACTATGCGATTTCAGCTGTACTAGTATTCCTGATACAAAGTTGTGCGCTCTTATGTTTGTGCACAGATGTTAAAAAATTGCAATGTCCTCTTGGAAGAGCTTTCCTTTGATGAGTATGTAGTATTATTCCCTATCTCTTTGGACTAGTTTTGGTTTGAAGTTTATTTTGTTAGATATTAGAATAGCTACATCAGCTTTCTTTTGGGGGATATTTGCTGTCAAAATCTTTTCCAGCCCTTTACTCTGAGATATTGTCTATCTTTGATGTTGAGGTGTGCTTTTTGTATAAAGTAGAAGTATGGATCTTGTTTTTGAATCTATTTTGTTGTTTTGTCTTTTTATTAGGGAATTAACACCACTGATGTTGAGAAATATCAAATGAACAGTATTTTCTGATTCTTATGTTCTTGTTGGTGTGTGTGTGTGTGTGTGTGTGTGTGTGTGTGTCTTCTTTTGATTTTCTGATTGGATGATTTATTTCTTATGCTTTAATAAGTTTGCCTCTTTACATTGGAATTTCTTCTGAAGCCTTCTGTGTGGCTGGATTTATAAACATATATTGCTTAAATTTTGTTTCTCCATGGACATACCTCATTTTCTCTATCTATTGAAATTGAAAGTTGTATTGGCTATAGTAGTTTGGACTGGCATCTGTGGTTTCTTAAAGTCTGGAAAACATCTGTCTAGACTCTTCTGGGTTTTAGAGTCTCCACTGAGAAATCTTGTGTTACTCTAATAGGTGTGCCTTTATAAATTGCTTGGTCTATCCCCTTTCAACTTTTAATGTTCTTTGTTTGTTTTATATATTTAGTGTTTTGATTACTATGTGTCAAGGAATATTTCATGTATGTTGCAATTTATTTGGTGTTCTGTAGTTTTCTTCTTGTATCCTATTAGGCTTGGAGAATTTTCTTCTATGATTTTCTTAAAAATATTTTCTGGCCAGGCAGTGGTGGAGCACACCTTTTATTCCAGAACTCAGGAGGCAGAGGCAGATGGATTTCTGTGAGTTCAAGGCCAGCCTGTTCTACAAGAACTAATTCCAGGACAGGCTTCAAAGCTACAGTAAAATCCTGTGTCAAAAACCCAATATATATATATATATATATATATATATATATATATATATATATATATATTCTGCGCTTTTGACCTGGGTTTATTCTCTTATTTATTCTTTGATTTGACCTTTTCATAGTTTCATAGATTTCCTGGAAGTTTTGTGCCTGGATTATTTTTATATTCAACATTTTCTTTGACTGAGTTATCCATTTCTCCTTTTTCAACCAACATAATATTTTTATTAATTATTTGGGAATTTCATGCAACGCACCTCGATCAAACTTGTTTACCATTTCTCCCTGGTCTGCCCTTCCACTCTTGACATCCCCCCAAATAAAATAAACACTAAGTCAAATTAGTGTTACCCATCTACTCATTGGAGCGTAGTCAAACTCTCAGTGGCTAACTAGCCCCTTAATGAAAACATAGTCCCACCCCTAAAGCCATCAACTATGAAGTGCTATACTTCAGCACCTTTATCAATTTTTAAGGACTCTTTTCAATAGCTTTGTGTCTGGATTGTTTCTTTTTATTTTCTTTCTTTCTTTTTTTTTAATTGGCTGGGGAGACATTTGTCACATAAGTCTTCAGTGTCTCTCATTCTCAGTTATGAATCTGCAGTCTTCAATATCATTGCAAAAGAAGCTTCTTTGTCCATAGCAGCCAGCAGCTGCAGGGATCATGGACTTCCACATGGTTACCAGTGGTATCATGGACCATGGACATCAACATGGCTTTCTGGCAGCAGCATGGAGCAAGTATATCAACATATGTCCATGGTCAATGCTGCCACTGTGGACCATGCTGATAGCCACGATCCATGCCGCTGCTGGAAACAATGTTGATATCCATGATCAGTGCTGCCACTGTTTTCTTCTATCTTGTCTTCAATGCCTGAGATTCTTTCTTCCACCTTTTGTATTCTGAGGCTACCATTTGAATTCCTAAATTTTTCATTTCCATATTTCTCTCTGTTTGGGTTTTCTTTCTTGAATTTATTTTCACTTTAAGGTCTTGAACTGTTTTATTCATTTCTTTTCACTCTTTCTTTGTGTCTTCAAAGATATCTTTAAGGGACTTACTCATTTCCTCTTTAATAATCTCTATTATATTCAAAATGCTATTTTAAGGTCATTTTCTTGTGCTTAAGCTATGCTGCAGTTCTCATGGCCCTACTGTGAAATGCTTGCTGGACTGTAGTGAAGACATATTTTCATGGCTGATATTGATTGTGTTTTTATAGTGTCATGTAGGAATATTGGTTTGGGAAGACTGTACTTTGAGAAGCTGATATCTGGTCTTATCTTTGTTGGGTAACTATTTTGTTCCTTTTTTCTGTTGACCTCTCTGGTTCTTAGGTCGGTATGGTGGTTATGTGCTGCCTGGTAAGAAATTATTTTGGATCCTGATAGGTGTGGCCACTGTTGGTTCCAGATGAAATGTGTTTCCAGGGAACGCTTGTGGGGTTGAAGGCTGGGATCATGGGATGAGTAGCAAGAAGGAAGTTTGGAGGAGAAGGTCTTTATAATCCACTGGCAATGGGATCAGAGATGAAGAGGAGATTTCAACAGGTATACTGCTACAGAGTTGAAGATGAAACTGGGTTATTGGATTTGGAGGAAATTAGGGAGAGGTGAATACTTTCCTAAAATACTTTATATTCAAAATTTGCACGGAATAGTTACATATATTTATAGGGTGTTGTATGTGTACAATGTGTAGTGACATGGTTGTGGAAATTGTCATTTCTGTATGCTTAAATATAATTTCATTCTGTTGGAATCATTCAAAACAATAGTCACTGTTATCCAAGGTTATTCCCTCCTATCTAGTTGTATTTTATACCTATTATCCAATATTCCTCTACCCTCTCTCCCTGCATACTTTCTAGTGCCTAGTGATCACAATTGTACTCTTTTTTCCTATGAGATCAACTCTCTTAGCTTCCCCATATTATACATTTGTTTTGCTGTCCCTGGCTTATTTCATTTAGCATAAGCTCTTTCAGGCATATCCATTTTTATTCAAATGATAAGATTTTTATTATTTTTAGTGATTAAATAGTATTCCATTGTTTGGATATGTCATTTTTCAAATTCTCTTGTCCATTTATAGAATTATCTAAGTTGATCATATCTTGGCAATTTTGACCTTGCAGTAAATATGGGAGTATAGATAGATCTAATAGATATACTGATTTGGTTTATTTTGGAGAAACACACACACACAAGAGTGGGATACTTGGATCCACATGGTAGATATACTTTTAGAATTTTGAGGAACTTATAAATGGCATATCATAATGCGTATATTAATTACCATTCCAAAACAACATGTATAGCTTTATCTTGTCTCCATAAGCTCATCAACGTTTTTGTCATCTTAACATAGCACACTGTAGATTAATATGTTTAAATTTTTCATATGCTTGTCATAAATGGATATTTTATGAAAAATTCTACTGTTAAGACAATTTGTCCACTTAAAATGATCTATCTATCTATCTATCTATCTATTATCTATCTATCTATCTATCTATCTATCTATCTATCTATCTATCTACCTATCTATTGTGTGTAATGTAATGCTCAGATGCACGTCTGTGAATGCGGGATGAGAGGCAATATTTCAGGAGACAGTTCTTCTTTTCTACCTTGTTGAGACAGAATTCCTCTTGTTTTTGCTGCTATGCTGCATACTGATGACTAGCTGGTTTGGAAATACTTAGCTGATTTTGTTGTTTCTGCCTCCCATTTCACCACAGGAGTTCTGGGCTTACATAGGTACATCATCACATATACCTTTTTATGTGGGTCCTGGAAATCTAACTCAGTCAAGCTTGTACAGCAATTGCTTACACTCACTGAGCTATCTTCTTGACCTCCATTCATTCATTGCTCATTTTCCTTCTTGAGTTTTTTGAGATTTAATGCATTCTACATATTATTCTTTTACTAGATGAATAGTTTGTAATCATGCTTTGGATATTCTTAATCAGAGTCTTCCCATTTTTCTTTTTTTCACAAGACATGAATTTATTGGCCTGCTAATGTGAACGGGAAAATATTCTATTATAACACCCTGGAGTAATTTGAATTTATTAATTTCTTGCCAAATGTGCTGAGAAATACTGAGATTAGTATGGTATTGAAAAAATGAAGGACAACAAAGGAGGAAAAAAGCCAAGGGAGAATATAAATGAGAGCAGAACAGGATAGAACTGGATAGTAAATAAAGGAGGATTAATATACAGTGGTGAGAGCTAGATTGTGGGATAGAGTGTTAATGAGGTCTCGTCTGCTTGCCTATTCCAGACTCAATTCTTGAGCCATCGTGTTGCTTATATGGCTCTCAGATTCCAGTGATGCCCCATGGACAGTCACTTTCATGGTGAGATCACAGAAGCCTCCCTTATTGGATGAAAGCTGGTCAGATCCCTGGGTGGTTCTTCCCAATGTTCTATGCATGCCTTCGAACCTGTGTCCTTGTCCATGTCCTCCTGCAGTCTCTGGGTTTTTCCAGGCTCTCACCTTGTTGAATATTATGCAGTTATAATTCAAAGATGCTTCCACACATCACTGAGATTTTCTGTGGCTTCAGTTTTTGTGTATAGTTTTGTAGCTTTGCTCAGAATTTCTTGAGAATGTGGTTCACAGAAGTTCTAGGGTGACCAGGCCATTTAGTTAGGAAGTGACTCCTCACCTATGTATCTTTTCCAGCCTGACTATATTTTATTAAGTCATTGACTGAAAGCAGCTTCTTTATTAACCAATGGCAATAAAACATATTCATAGCATATATCACCTCTATAAATAAATAAAAAGGAAGGTTTTAACTTTAATATAACAATATTACATATAACAAAACAGGTATCAAGCAAGAATTATAGTTATAATATTTCTATCTTCTTGGAGCCCACTGAAACTTTACCGGTGGTCACAACCTTGTGGTGATGTACAGATTAATGGAGGTGGGTTAGTTTAGGATATAAGAGCTAGCAAGCAATATGTTTAACCTATTGGCCAAACATTATTGCAAATAATATAGTTTCTGAGTGATTATTTTGGGTCTGGATAGCCAGGAGTGAACGAGCAACCTCTGACAACATACACGTAACCTGATAGAAGACAACGTGGGAAATATCGTTAAAGCATTGGTACAGGAAAAAACTTCCTGAAGAGTACATTGACAGTACAGATACTAAGATCAAACTTAATAAATGAGACCTCATAAAACTTAAAACTGTAAGGAAAGGATGCCATCAATAGGACAAAAGAGCAGCCTACAGAATGGGTAAAGATCTTCACCAACCTCACATTTGACAGAGAGGTGATTTCCAAAATATATAAAGAACTCATGAAACTAGAGATCAACAAACCAGTTAATCCAACATAGTACAAGAGTGAGTGAGCTGCATCCCACTGCCCGGCTAGCTTAACCTCTGAAATAACCACACAGAAATTGTATTAAATTACTGCCTGGCCCATTATCTCTAGCCTATTATTGGCTAACTCTTGCATCTTGACTTAACCAATTTCTAATAATTTGTATGTCACCACAAGGTCGTGGCTTACCGGGAAAGATTCAGCATGTCTGACCTGGCATCTCCATGGCGGCTCTCTCTCCCTGCTTTTCTTCCCAGTATTCCATTCTGTCTACCCTGCCTACTTAAGTGTTGCCCTATCAAAAGGCCAAGGCAGTTTCTTTAATAACCAATGCAAGAAACACAAATACAGAAGGGCCACTTATACCATCCAATTAAAAATGGGGTACACATCTAAACAGAGAATTATCAACAGAAGAATCACTAATGGCTGGGAACCACTTAAGGAAATGTTGAACATCCTTAGCCATCAGGGAAATACTGAGAGTCTGAGATTTCATCATTTACTTGTCAGAATAGCTAAGATCAAAAACACAAGTGGCAGCTCACATTGGAAAGGATGTGGAGCAAGGGGAAAACTCCTTCACTGCTGGTGGGAGTGTAAACTTGACTCACTTTGGAAATCAGTGTGGCAGTTTCTCAGGAAACAGAATTAATCTACCACAAGACGCATCTATGCCACTCTTGAGAATATACCCAAAAGATACTCAATACAAGGACACTTGCTCAGATATGTTCATAGCAGCTTTAGTTGTTTTATGCAGAACCTGGAAAGAACCTCTATGTCCTTCAACCAAAGAATGGATAAAGAAGATATGAAACATTTACACAATGGAGTTATTACTCAGTTGTTAAAACTGGCATCATTAAAATTCCAGGCAAATGGATGGAACTAGAAAAGAATCATCCTGAGTGAGGTAACTCAGACCCAGAAAGACAAACATGTTATATACTCATTTATTAGTGGATATTAGCTCTAAATGATAATCATGCTACAATTCACAGACCCAGAAAGCTTAACTAATAATGGGGACTCTAAGGATCTCCCTGGGAAGGGGAAATAGGATAGATTTTGCAGATGGACGGGGGGCAGGTGAAGATGGGAACATGAGCAATCAGGTTTGGGGTAGACAGAAGGGCAGAGTACTGAAAGAGATTACTGGAAAGAGAGGGGACATTTCAGGTTCAGGTAAAAACCTGGTGCAATGGAATCTCCCAGGAATCTACAAGGATGGCCCTAGCTAAGATTCCTAGCAATAGTGGATATATAGCTTAAACTGTTCATCTCCTGTGAACAGGCAAGACTTTATTTTTTATTTTTTATTACTTTATAAATAATACCAATCAAAATTTCCACTTCCTCCCCTCCTCCCACTTCCCTCCCCCTCCCCTATAAAGCCCTTCCCCCCTCACCCTCCAGTCCTAAGAGAGGGCAGGGTACCCAGCCCTGTGGGAAGTCCAAGGCCCTCCCACCTCCATCCAGGTGTAGGAAGGTATGCATCTAAATAGACTAGGATCACAAGAAGCCAGTACATGCAGTAGAGACAAATCCCAGTGCAATTATTATTGGCTTCTCAGTCTGCCCTAATTGTCAGCCACATTCAGAGAGTCCAGTTTGATCCCATGCTCATTCAGTTCCAGTCCAGCTGGATTTGGTAAGCTCCCATTAGTTCAGGCACACTGTCTCAGTGGGTGGACCAACGCCTCAAGTTCCTGACTTCCTTGTTCATATTCTCCTTTCTTCTGCTCTTCAACTGGACCTTGGGAGCTCAGTCCAGTGCTCTGATATGGGTCTCTGTCTCTATCTCCATCCGTTGCCAGAGGAAGGTTCTATGGTGATATTCAAGATAGTCCTCAGTCTGACTATAGGACAAGGCCAGTTCAGGAACCCTCTCCTCCACTGCCCAGAGGGGGACATACCTATGGACACCTTGACTTCTAGAGTCAAGCCTCTTGCCAACCTCACAATGCCTTTCTTAAATAAGATATCTCTTCCTTGCTCCCATATCTGTCCTTCCTCCATCTCAACCATCCCACTCCCCCAGGCTCTCCCCAATCCTCCCCTTCTCTCCTCTCACTCCCCCTCTCCCAGGCAAGACTTTAATTGGAGGGAGTGGGAAACCAACACAGTCAAATAACCTTTGACCTACAGTCTGTTCTGCCTTTGGAATGTACTGGGGCATGGGTAGCCAAGACATTGAGTGTCCAACCAAACACTTGTCTAGCTAAAACCCATTCCAGGAGTGTAATCCTACCCCTGACTCTGCCTGTATGCCAGCTGGATGACCCAGAGACCTAGGATAGAACCAAACATGACCGAAGGAAACAATGCCAATGTAATGATGTCACAGATTGGTGCCCAGACAAATTGTCATCAGAGAGGATTCATCTAGTAACTGATGGAAAATAGATGCAGATCCACAGCCAAATACTAGGCAGAGCCTGGAGTATCCTGTAGAAGACAGCCATAGAGGATTGTAAAACCCAGAGGGGTCAAGGACACCCCCAAAAAACTCACAGAATCAACTAACCTGGGCTTATAGGGGTTCACAAAGACTGAATTGACATCAAGGAAGCCTGCCTTAGGCTTGCCTAGACCCTTTGCATCTGTGTTATTGTTGTGTTGCTTGGTCTTCCTGTGAGACTGCTAACAATGGTAGCAGGGGCTGTCTCCAACTCTTCTAGTGACTTTTGGGACCCTACTTTCCATACTGGGTTGCCCTGCCCAGCCTTAATACATAGAGGTCCTTAGTCTTATTACAACTTGATATGCCATGCTTTGTTGATATTCATGTGAGATCTGCCATTTCCTGAACAGAAACAGAGGAGGAGGAGATTAGGGAAACAGAGGGGTGGTGTTGAGTGAGGGACTGGGAGAAGAGGAAGGAGAAAAAACTATTCCCAGGATGTAAAAGAAAATGGGTATGGAAGAGAGGAAGACTTGGATATGTCCGATACCAGAGCCTACTTTTGCTAACTAAGATATTGTGTGTGTGTGTGTGTGTGTGTATGTGTGTGTGTGTATTTGAACTTGTAGACAAAGGAAAATTAGAAGCTCATAGAAGGTGAGAAATTTATCCATTGTGACTCAAGTTCAACCCACATTTTTCTTATTCAGTCATTCTACCTTTTGCAGACACTAATAACACCTTTTGTGCTAAAAAAAATTAGACATTGTTTTCTCCTGTGTAAATCATTTATATTAAATCTCCTAGAAGCATTGAGGAGCTTTTGCCTTCTTGTCTTCCTCCTGAATGTCAATTCTAAACTGATTTTCTTCTGTCCATATAAGGGAACCAACAAGCTTCTTCAGCTTGTCTTACAGTTACCTTCCCTCCCTCCTTCCCACTAGTGTTGATAGCTGTATCACACCTGTGTTCCTGGAGCATATGATTGTTAGTTCATCACCTTTATCTCCACCAAAGTGAGAAAAAACACTGAATCTAGTATTCTATTTTTATGTCACATTGAAAATGCTTTTTTTGTACTTCATGTTTAGGTAAGATATATGTAATTATACCTGAGGATTTGACCTTGGTGGTTTTCCACCTGTAGCTTTTTTTCCCCTGGTGTTACTTTGGGACTATTGAAAACAACAAGAAATATGGTCTCTTGGTTGACCCCTCTCTTGTCTCTTCAGCTATTCCTGAAATATGCATCCATTGGCTTCCTCTGCCACCACTTTTTTTTTTATTTTGGTTCTTTTTTATTCCTCAGGCTGAAGTTTTTTCCTTAGAATTCGTCCTTAGTGTAAAGTTCTTTGCTTTCTCAGAGGCCCTCTGGGGCTTGACTATTCAGTACCTCAAATCCCCTGCATTCATCTCTAGTGAGAGGGTGAGAATTCTCCTCCTTTGTTTGAGAATTATTTTGGGAAATATCTGTGTTCCCTTGCTCCCAGAGCTAATAGGAATTTTCATGTCTTCCCTGATTTTCTGTGGAGCGTCTATGGTCCACATCTCTCTTGCTGACATCCTATATTCTTGCCACAAGAAAGTCATTTCTCACGATGTTAATGACACGGCCTTTAATCAATATCTTTCCTCTTTTTTTCATATGCTATCCTACTTTTGAAAAGAGCCGAAGAAGCTTTAACGTCTATGAAATTTCCATCAATATCTTGATAAAGTATGATAATCTCTTGCCTCCTTCCTTCTGTATTTATATACCACAGTCTACTCTGGATATAGAATGATGCTGTAAAGCTATGTTAGACAAAATTCTTGGAAGTCTTCAATGGCCCCATCTAATTCAGAGAGAAGCCAAGATCCCTACCAGCATCAGTCATGTTCTTCAGTCTTACCTCTTATACCTCTCCTACTCTTCCCTGTTCTCACCCTGATTCTCCATTATTCCACAACAAATGTAGATGTTTCAAACTTTGCCCCTTTGCACTTGCTATTTCCTCTGCCTTGAAGGATGTTTTCTATGACAACTACTTGGTCTGCTACGTCACTTGCATCTTGTCTTTTCTTAAATGTCATCTCTTCCATAAACACCCCTGTGCTCGTCTTTTCTGGAGTGGCACACTTCATGGCATTTTCACACTCTTTTCTGCTTGCTTTGCCCTCTTTGGTGACTATCACCATTTTTACTCCTATGCAGTGTACTAAGCATTTAGTTCATTGTCTATATCTCCACTAGACAGTGGGTGATGCCCACTTGGTTTATTTCTGAATTTCAAGCTCTAAGAAGAAAGTTCTAATGCATGATGGTTAAACAACAAAAAATAGTCAAATACATTAACAAGGGCAGGTAAACAGGAAAAGCTCAATGTGTAAGTTCAGAATGAGGCATGGCTTTATCTGACAAGGTATAAAAGATGGAGAAAGGGCAAGAGCTGATGCTGAATTTGTTTTCAAAAGCTGAATGAGATTTAAGCAGGTTTTTCTGGTGCTGTAATTTCACAGAAATATGCATTTATTTCAGACAGGTGTTTGACATGTTAAAGAGATAGAAATGACAGGGTGGTAAGGAAGACGAAGTTGTAAAAGCGATGTTATGTTTGAGTGTTAATGGTTTGGAATATGCTTGGTCTACAGGTGTTGAAAAAGGTTGTTACATTTGGTTTGGGCTTTGAATCTTTAGGGTTCTTAGTTGCATTAAAAATAAAACAGGTCAGGCTATGATAAGGAAAAAGAGTTTGCTGGAGGGATTTGGGTTCATAGAACTGCTGACAGGTATGTCAAATTAAGAGTTGACCAATGCCTGAGCAAGCGGCACACATCTTCAGTCATAACATGCAGAAAATAGTTACTGGAATATTGAATGTTCCACTCCAGAAGAGAAGGCCAACAGAACACAAAATCCAATTTCCACTCTCTGTGAAATGAATACTAGGCCTATTTGTCCATTTTCCAGGTGAAGGTCATTTGGCGGTCTATTTTGGTGGTTAAAAATAAAGATAATTTTAGTATTTGTATATACATAAAAATATACACACTTGGGTACATATTTAAAAGTCATATGGTAACTGTATTTATAAGGAAATGATTTATTTTCTAGAACAGAATTTAAGATTGAGAGATAGAATGTGTCCAGGAACAGGAAAAGGACATTCCATTACAAAGTTGCCATCAGCGAGTTTCAATCGATGCCAGTCCCTGTGGCATGATCATGCTTGGGGGCAAATATAGCGGAGTGAAGATGAAGTCTTATTTTTAAAGACCCAGTGTTCTAATTCAGAGGTAAAACAGTTGAATAATATGCTGAAAAATTAAAAGTATGAACCAAGAATTACAAGAGCAGAACATAACGGCAGACGTTGAAATCACCTAGGATTGTGGGCTAGTGTTTCTACCATGAGTCAACAAGTACTTCCCACATCCAGTTTGCATATCCTGTTTATCTTACCCTTTGATTTTTTGCTGAATTGTTTCTTTTATATTTATATGCACATTTTCGAATTGGCAACACACAAAGAAATAAGACAAGGAAATATTAACCTACCCCTGTTTATTGGTATTCTATAGGGTAGAAATTTGAATCTCTCCTAAGACTGACTATGGGTAAAATATTAGAAACTGAATACTGATATCTTGATCATTGAATATGGGTGTTATGGGCTCACAGAGACTGGAGCATCAAGCCTGGGGCCTGCATGGGTCTGGACAAGGTCCTATGCCGATATATTATGGTTTTTAGCTTGGTGTTTTTACTGTACTCCTAACAGTGGGAGTACAGGTGTTTCTGATTCTTTTACCTGCTCTTGGAACCCTCTTCCTCCTAATGGGCTGCAACTGTATTCATTCCTATGTACACAAAATTTTTTGCTATTGTTTCTTCCCCACCTTATCATTATACAAATAGTGGTTTACTATGCTATCATTTTAATTATTAGGCTTTAATACAGTGGTTTTCAACCTGTGGGTTACAACCTCCTTGGTGGTCATACAACTCTTTCACAAGGATCACATATCAACTATCCTACATGTCAGTTTTTACATTACAATTCATAGCAGTAGGTAGAGTACAGTTATAAAGTAGCAACAAACTAATTGTATCTTTGGGGGTCACGATAACATGAAGAACTGTATTAAAGGATCACAACATTGTAATGGTTGAGAACCACTGCTTTAAGATGTGTTTGACCTGCTAATTTAAGTTGGAAATCTTGTGTTTTGGTTTCAGTTTTTCGAGATAGGGTTTCTTTGTGTGGCCCTGGTTGTCTTGGAACTTGATTTGTAAACCAGGCTGACCTCTAACTCAGAGATCTGCCTGTCTCTGCCTCCTGAGTGCTGGGATGAAAGGTGTGCACCACCAACACCCAGATGAATTCATATAATTTTAACACATCATATTAAAACTTTTGGAATATTATCCCATTTATGAGGTAGTCTTTGTCAATATATCTTTTCCTATTTAACATTTCCTTACTGATGTCTTTTTCTAACATTATATTTATCCATTTTTTCATCCTACTCTGTAAAAATAGCGAGAAGCTTGGTATATCAATCACCTAATATTAACTATATTTCTGAGTGATGTGGCTTAGGCTAGTACTTCAATTTCTTATTTTGATTATTACTTGTCTTTTAGAAAAACGATAGACAAGACTTCATTTTACTTAAATGATAAAATAATCATATAAATAGTCACCAAGTTAATGTCTTGAAAATGAAAGGTGTAGGATACCTCAAAGTGTACATAATCAATGTCAAACAGCAAAAACGTTGAAGATGACAAAGACTAAAATTGGTTAATTGTCTCTCTGATGGAGAAGGGTGTAGGTCTTGCTTCCTTGCACCCATGAGGCAATTTAAATTTTGATCTCAGAAAGCATGAAATGTATACTAACCTGCAATATATCACACTTGCAACCTTTTGAGTTATAAAATATTCATTTATTTATCTATCTGTCTGTCTCTCTGTCTATCTATTTAGTCATGTGTAACTGTGAGGTGAATCAAACATTTTCTCTAAAACTAAAGCTATAAAATGGTCATTTCTTGAGTAGTAAAAAATGAGTGAAACTTTCTTATTTAAATATCTCTTATCATTATCAGCATGAAAAATACCAATATGAATGCTCATTTCCTAAATATACAACATCAGTAGATGAATGTTACTTGAGAGGTGAAACTCAGCACTATATATCTAGGAAACTTGTCATCTCAAGGGCAGGGTCAATAAACAATAATAGCAGAAGGAAACATGAGATCAGGGACATTTATACCCTTCAGTTTGGACTAGGGGGTAAGACCTTAACTTCCTACTTCTGAGTACTGGACTTAGGATAGCAAAGTAACCTTATCATTTCCCAGCTGAAAGTCAAAAAGTAGGAACTCAAATCATGTGCACAGGCTTGGAAATAACATGCCAGTATTGTTCACTATGAATAAGAATGCGGTCAGTTCTCCTTTTCTTTTCTTTGCCTTTGTTATGTATGTGAGCTTTGTCACCTTTAATTCTAATTTTTTATATAAAGCAATGGAATGAACTGTCATTTATGACACAGAAGAAAGGTTATTGCCAGAGGTAACAATGTCTCCTGTACTTGGGATATTTTGTAAATGCATGTTGTCAAGATGCACACCAGATCTACAGAACTCATTCCTCAGTGGTTGTCACCTCTGTATACACATGCTTATTGGTTTTCCAGCTGACAGTACCAAATGATAAGGTATGATTTGGACCACCTAGTCAAAGTCTCTTTCTTAGACAGTTGATAGATAATTCACTTTGAGTCTGTCATGATTTACACATCTTACACTGCTTATCATAAAAATTCATATTCCCTATGCCCAGTGTTCCTCAGTCATTCTGAATACCCATTGCAGGTGCACCATTTCTGACACTCCTGTGTCACCCTATGTGACTTGCCATTGAAGGGGAATTGAAATAAACTCACTTGTTGGCTAGGCTGAATTATTTTTGTCTCTGATTCAGGGTCTCGTGTCTTCTGCCAGCATTTGAGAAACCATGGCAAACTACTAAGCCAGCTTGTAAGTGGGTAAAAATCTCATACCTTTTATACTTCTTGATCAATATTTTTTCACTGACTTGAGAGCCGTGAGTTACTTGAAAAAATTATTAGAAACTCATTGCTTGTGTTTGGAATCCTAAACCCCCAGATGTTCTCTAACAAAGCATAACATTATCTGAATGTATGGCCCTAATTATCCATCTTAATTTTGTCTTATGAAGTAGCATAGAAGGCCTCAATAAAAGAAAGATATTTTTTAGGAGTTGAGAGGTGGATATGTATTGAACAAAAGTATGAAGGAGATGGTCAGCATCAAAGAATTTCCCTAGAGTGAGAAAGGTCTTGAGGATACATATTTGTGCTCTAAAATATTTCCTGGAGTCCACTCTGCTAGCATCCATCTCAGCTGGACACACAATACACACAGATTTCCTATAATTCCCTTTCTCATTCACTGTGAATCAAGGGCATCTGCTGGCAATGCTGTGGATTCTGTTGTTTGCAAACAAAAAGTAAACATCATCCATTGTCTGAGCTTTTGGAATGGAAGTTGTTATAACATGGGCAGTAAGAAGGTTTACCATGCAGTGAGAAAAATGGAAGGGAAAAGAGAGCTAATAAGCTGAAGAAAAAGACAGTAGGGGGTTATTTCCATCACCAATCTGTGTTGAAAAAATGGTGGGCCTGAATCCATTGTTAAAAAGTTCCTGAACTGTTTGGGTGAATCCATTAGACAGAGTACTCTAAAGTGGCCCACAAATATTTGTTTTTAAAATTCAAATGCAATATTAATAACTGAAAATAGAATTTCAGACTCATTGCTATTGCTTATCCTAGTTAACTGATGACTTGCAGTTATATATGAATATCCAGACTTTTACATTCTACATAGAAATGTTTTGTTTGAAGAGTACATATCTACTTAGACAATTACAGAGCATGGGAAATTAAGACAGTCCTGGAAAATACTCAATAGTTACTCTTCAATTCAGCTACACACATTATAATCACATTAATTTAGGATATGATTAAATATATTAGATCTCAAAATATATAACACCGTTTTTTTCTGGTGGCCAGAAGATCTCAGAGTCATATGATCGATATGTAAAATATTATTTAAATTTTGGGATGTTTTAGTTTGTGTGATTCTGTATAAATTGTGCTGCATTAGGCCCAATTTTGAAAACAGACTTCAGTGGGATTGTAGCTTAGTGAAATAGTATGTTTATGATGATGTACAACATCTCAAGTTCAATAACTATCAGTAAAACCAAAAAGTATTCTGCCCTAATTGCAGTAACACTTTCTGTTTAATTCATTTCTAATTAATTCCCTGAAAAATGATGAAAAGTTTCTTTGGAGATTGGCTAGTTGCCAATTTTTTAATCTAACATTTTTGAGAATTTTATACATACTCTATTTCATTTCCATCCCTTTATCACCCCTTCCAACTCCTCCTGTGTCCTCCTAAATCCCTCAAGTTCAAGATCTTCTTCAATTATTGTCTCTCTCTCTCTCTCTCTCTCTCTCTCTCTCTCTCTTCTGAGTCTGTTTAGGGACACAACTAGAAAATATTAACTGAGTTATGTAACTACACCAAAAAAGACCAAACACCGCATATTCTCTCTTATTTGTAGAGAAAACTAGCTCTAAATCCTTATATTTGAGTATAGAAGCTGATATAAACACAGAAACAGGTAAAGTAAAGGGAACCATAGAAGTAGGAGGTAGGTTAATCTAGAGGGAGAGGAAGGATGCAGAGACAGTTGCAAATTCTTAATTTCTGATTTGGAATTCGTTCTATGGAATTCTAAAGTAACCTATAATGTGATAACAACAACCATAATAATGTTCATAGTAAAAATAACATAGGACTGACTGTCAGTGAAAAACACAATTATCCAGTCTGCGTGTTTTTTATTTTGCTCACCTATTATCTTGCCTCATAGTAGTTACACTCACAAAATTAGACCTTTATCATGCAGGAAAGTCCTTTATTTAATTGCCTTAATGAAAGCAAGCATGAAAAAGTTCTAGAGAATCCCTTTGATGGAGTCCTTTACTGAGTTCACAAAGAATTCTAAAAGAAGCACAATACTGGGGGAAAACTTAAAATTTTTCAAGGTTGATCTACACTTTATGTGTAGTTTAAGTTCTGAGTTTCTGAGATTGGTATTATGAACGTCAGAAGACTTTAGTATTTCAAAGAGTGCATTTAATGCTTATGTATCTTTATATCTCACATGAATACAATTATTCATCCATTTCTTTTTTTTTTTGAGACAGGGTTTCTCTGTAGCTTTGGAACCTGTCCTGGAACTCACTCTGTAAATCAGGCTGGCCTCGAACTCACAGAGATCCGCCTGCCTCTGTCTCCCGAGTGCTGGGATTAAAGGTGTGCGCCACCACCACTGCCTGACTCTATCCATTCATTTCTTTACTCAACAAATTAGATTTCTACTGTGTGAAATACTTGATCAACATTAAGAACAACAATATTACTGAATTAAAAATTCCTTCTATTGAATATTTCAAAAAATTGGTCAGGAAAGCAGTGATATGAAAAACTATTTCACAAATCTTGACCATAATGCAAATAATGCACAAAGTTCTATGATATGAAAGACAGGGTGAATAATCCAGCCTGGAGGTAGAACACACAGAGAAACTGATATCTGATACGTGACAAAGAAGCAATGCTCAGGATTATTCTAGGAAACATTACTGTTTGTCACAGCAGGGGTAGACACAGCAAAAATAGCAACAGTAGCAATTTGCCAGGGGCAAAACACTGAACACTTGACATGAACTATTTTCTCATCTACTAACCAGAATGATAGATGATGCTATTAGAAGTAGGCTGAAATTTTAGGAAATAAGCTTTCCAGGATCACAGAAGAAGAAAACAGGAACTATTTGATGAATGGGATCTTACAACATTCATAAAATGGAAGTTGAAGTATCTCACCATCAAATTATAATGTCTTGAGATACCATGTGATTCATATTACACTATCCAACATCATGGCCCAAGTAACTTCAGCTTCTCTTCGGAAGGAATAAGAAACTGTTCATCTAGTCTTTTCTCAGGAAACCTATCCCTTAGCATTACAAAACACTCTACCAGTTACAGTAATTTCTCCACACAGGGCTGTTATTTACTGAGTGGAATAAGACGTGTTGATTTATTTCTACTGGCTGAAATCACTGTGGTATTTTTAATGATCCCTTTGAGCCTGAATAACACTTTTCTACTTTAAAAACAGTGGATGTTTTTGGCGTTTGTGTGAGACAGGATCTCATGTGGCCAAGGCAGGCCTGAAACTCACTATCAACCTGAGAATGAGCTTGAATTCCTGATTGTCCTGCCGTCACCTCCTAAGTGCTGGCATCAAAGGCATGCATCATCATGCCCAGCTTAAAAATAGTGTTTTCAACATATGCAATTCTTTTTATTTCCATGCAGGCTTATAACGTGCATGGCGTGTAATGGCTACATTCTTTTTTCTTTATACATTTTTTCTTAAGTGGTCTCATATTTTTTCTTTTATATTTCACTGAATGTTTGATGACTTTCTATGAGTCTTGTTCAATAAATATCCATTGAACTCTTTGATTTATGCACACTTAATATAATTTTTTAAAAAATCTTTAACAGTTTAAAGTGGATATAATGCATCTCTTGTACAAATTTGAACTTGGAAAATTTAGCATATGACTCAAGATCACACTCGTTTAAGGTTAAAGACACAGCAAAAATTATATTCAAATATTGTTATATAATGAGCATTATTTGTTCAACACCAAGAGAAGATAGTCCCATAAACAAGAGTATTTTTCCTATAGCACGGCTAAAGCACATGAGCTGGAGAGACAGCTCAGCAGTTAAATGCTCCAGCTGTTCTGGCAGAGGACCCAGGTTCAGTTCCCAGCACCCAGATGGTCGCTTAAGCTGTCTGCAATGACATTTCCAGAGAATCCGATGCCTTCTTCAAGCCTCCATATGAACCAGACACACACGTGATGCAGACATACATGCAGGAAAAACACTCATACATATAAAATAAACAGAAACTGCCATACATTAAACAGTGGGAGACAGTCAATATCTGCATTGAAAAGATGAATCTAGTTAATAAGTGCTACGGGGTTCGAATTGATTTGGTCAATGGTAATATGGTGTTAGGTTGACTGTGGGTAGAACAAAAGCAAAGAAGGTATTTCCTTGAGTCGAAGAAATGTCAGCAATTATATTGTTGATGATAAGCATGTGATTTGAAGACAAAAAACTTTCCCTGATTATAATGGTTTCACAAACAAAATTTTCAGTGCTTTTTTAGCCTTGCCTTCAATATGGTTTTGGCTGAGGTTATATGGAAACATTAAAACAAATCCCAGAAGGAGACCCTGAAGCCACTTTTAAACCTATATTAATGTGTAGAAAACCAGAATGGCAGCTGTTTAATTTGACAGACAGTTGAACACACACACACACACACACACACAGACACACACAACAATGCAGGGTTAGGAACTTAATGCAGGTTAAGCAAGGTATATTTGATGGCATGTATGCAACAAAAAAATATGACTTTGCTTTATTTTAAATTTTATTTCAGTGAGTAGAAGCATATTACATTTCCTACTGGTAATCATTTTTCTCAGCAGTTCATCCATTGACATGCACACACACGCATGTGAGCAGATGTTTTCTAGTACCTTTGGCAGAAGAATTTAGTGCCTTGTACCCATCACACCCGCCATGTCATGCTTATTGATTGAACGATTCAGCTCCCTGAAAGGTACTGGGTGAGATATTAATTTTAAAATGAAAGCTTTCACATCTGCTAATGCCTGTCAGTCTCGGGAGTGAATATGTCATTCGAGCCAACGGAAGTGGGCAGAAGCAGCCTTCATGGGTAGGGCTGACAAGTTATTTTGAGTCTGCTGAATTACTTTTATTGTTACCCCACACTTCGAGGCAGACCTCTCCCTTCCATTAAGCTCCAGTGCTCACAGTGCTCCTGAAAATAGCTCTAGGGGCTTGGGACCCATCTTCCTTGGTGTTCACGTCAATGGAATATTTGTGGTAGTTGAGTGATAAATGGTGAGATAATGGTGTTTTACAGACAGTGAAATGACAAGGTCAGTTTTAATTAAGCCGAGATCAACCTCAGTCTGTATTGCACACTTCTGATTAGGTTATTTCAAATTAACATAAGTTTTTGGAGACTTCGCTGAAGTCAGTGGTGTTAAACACCAGCTGTGCTGGCAGAGAAGCGTGGGATATGAGAAGGAGATAGCATTCACATTGAAATTAGCACTTGGCACAATATAATTCTCTGATTGCAAACTATGTGGAGTTGCCTGTGCTAATTGGTTGATTTTATTTGAAGCAGATGTTGTTAGCTTTCCCACTAATGATCTGGAGAGAAATTCTTTTGAAAGACATGCCATGTTAGGATCTCTGCAGTATAATAAGCTAATTACAACTTTAAGTACTTGCAGTAATTAGCACAATGTGTATAAAGTGCTCCTGATCTTTTCACCCTGCCGCATTATCGTCAGGGCAGCTTGAAAAACAAAAAGGAACGCTAGCAGGATTGAGTCTCTCTGGTCTAGCCTCTTCATTTCCCAGACTTCTGCACTAAAGAGATAATAAACTCAACCGAAATCCTTTTCTATTAGGCATGTTAAAAAAGGTTTAGGATCAACTGCCTACCCTGTGACACCCAAAGACTGGAAAGTGAAATTTTACCTTTAACGTATGTGCAGTTAAGGCCAGTGACATTGGCCAACATTAGCAAGCTAAAGTATTTGAGGACATCATTAGTATATTTATCTCATATAAATTTGACTCTGTTTATATAGTCAGACTAAGGATTGAAACTATGTTATCTCTGGGAATATTATTCCAGTAGACGCACATGTATAGAAAGCTTTATGTGCTTGATATCCCAAATTGAGTCTTTCCTTAGTCCTAAAAATCAGGTTGGTACAGACGTGAGTTTGGCTTATACTGATTATGATCGTACAGACACAGGCTAAGTTGGTATGGGGAGAGTGGGGAAGGTCAAATGGATGAATCAGGAAGAAAAGTCAATAGATTGTCAACAGCAGAGTAGACAAAGTCCAGAATGCAGGAAGTTCTAATAGTTGTAGTGAATCTGACATTGGAAGCACATGAGTTTTTTTTTTTTTTTTTTTTTTTTTTTTTAGTATCTACGAAGAGATAAGTTTATCAGTAGAAAATAAAGTAAAATGTCATTTTTCAATGTCTTTGTGGCCTTAAAAAGGTCTACAGGGGCTGGTTTTTCCTTCCTTCCTTCCCTCCCTCCCTCCCTCCCTCCTTCCTTCCTTCCTTCCTTCTTTCTTCTCTCACATAATATTCCTGACCACAGTTTCTCCTCCTTCTCCTCCTCCAAGCCCCTCCCCCAGCAGCCCTTCTTCCCTAGATTCAGTGCCCCTCTATTTCCCCTCAGAGAAGAGCAGGCCTCCCACAGATATCAACCAAACACAGCCTAACAAGTTACAATAAGACTAGGCAATACTTCTATATGAAGGCTGGAAGAGGCAACCCAGTAGGAGGAAAAGAGTCCCCAAAGCAGGCAAAAGTCTGTTTTAAGATCCAGTGTTTGAGATTGCCAGTCATGACAAAGCCTTCTTCTGGGATGGGCGAATGGATTTAACTTTTGTGATTTCTCAGGTCCCCTCTTTTGGCTTTCTACTTCTTGATACTTATTGAATGATGGAGACTAGTTTGTTGTCCATTTAAACTACCTTTGAAGAAGTCTGGTGGCTCATTCCATTGGCCCCAATTTCTGATGTTATATTCTGAAATTTCTCCAGAAAGGGGGTGGGAAATTTCCTTATTTATATTTCAAGTGCTGTGTTCTCAGTTCTAGAATCAAAAGCTAGTATTCCTGAGGTTCCACAGCTCGCATGTATTTCTATTTGTGCAGAAGATAAATAGCTAAGGTCTTGATAACTTCCACAGAATGGATTCTAAAGGGAGGAGAAGTGAAGCAAAATTATCACAGCTATTCTAGAAGAGCTAAAATAAAGTGGCTTTGGAGAGATTCATTTTAAGAAATTATTGCAAGGAAGAGAGGGTGAAGGTTAAAGGGGATCCTAATGCTATAAATGACCTATATAAATAATTTATGATTATGAAACCTAACTGACATAAGTAATGACACATCAACCAGAAAAATGTTATTTTTGTTTCATTTTAACTCCACAGCTTCCCAAGTGCTCAGGGGAACCCAACAGGAAAAAATAAGTCAGTTTAAGTGAAAGATTGAAGGACAGAGTTTAGAACACATGTGGCATGGCATATGGCATGTTTTAGGTATTAGAGAAAGCATGAATGAACAAATGTTGTTTTTAGTGAAGTTGACTTCAATTCTGTTACTGCCATGTAGTTTAATGTGTTTCTATACCCCTGAGAATATTGTCAATAATTAAGTCTACTCAAAATGACATGTTTGTCTAAATGATCGCAAGCTTCTTACTGGTGTTTTATTTAAAAGTTCAGTGTGCACACTGAACAGTTGAGGTTTTGGAATCTTTATTGATAAGAGTTAACTATCTCATTTGTATATAGGAAGATTCCACTTATCTAGCAATGGAGAATCAGAACAACACAAAGTTCTCTGACAATAAGCAGATGCAAATGAATTGTTTCATTTGTAGAGATTTTGGGTTGGTGTTACCTTATTTTATTTACCTAAAAGTAAAGTATCTCTTATTAACTTCTTACATAATACTGCATTCGTAGAAATAAAATGTCCATTCCCATCAGTGTTTTTTTTTTGGTGCTTACTAGAAATTATCTGCATAATTTTGGTGTACTGAAGATGGAACCCACAGCCTCATACATGCTAGGCATGTACTCTATCACTGAGTTATGCTTTAGTCATATTTTCACATGATTTAGTCCACATTTTCAGACATATGAGAAAAATTGGAAGTTGTTGAATTATTGCCAGATGCTTGAAATTCAATTATATGTATACATATATGAATAATAAATACCATGTTAGATACAGATGTATACCTGTATATAATATATATTTGCTATAAATTATCATATAGCTAAATGTCTATAAGTATGTGTATACATATATATGTATGTGAATATTTATAAGTTTATACATTTATCATATTTCCAGGGAGGTTATAGTAGGAAATACTGTAACCAAATGATTCATTTTATAATATTGTTATGTTCTGTGAATATTTGCTTGGAATGTATCAATGGCTAATCCATGATTTTTCCCTACAAAAAAACCTAGTTTCACATATGACAGAGCTAGATGACTTTTGAAACTTTCCAACTTTCTAGGATTACATAATTTTCCTAAAGAGAAAGTCTTGGCTTTTAGAGGACTCAGCAGGCCACGAGATGACTTTCGTAATGCCCATGCTCGTTGATGGCCTTTGACGTTTCAACATGGCACTTCTGTGTCCCACCATGAATTTACCAAGCAAGTAGCTCCATGTGACTCCCTTTTAGAGAATTCACTAAAACCATTCTACTTGCAAGTATGCAAAGTGGGGACAAAAGACTCTTATTTAGTTGTTGAGAAAAATTAAAAGCTCATTTTTAGCATAAATAACTGTTATTTGATCTTTAGTGGATCTGACAATTACACATGAACGTCTCTCACATACATTTTCTAAAAGTCAATTCCATGCCTTCATTTTTGTAGAATCACCAATTGCTAGGATTGGACTAAATAATATCATTTTGCAAAATAGATTTCCCCTATTTCCAAATACATTTTTCTTTTTGCCACAAAAGCTTGGAGAAAAAAAAACAAAACAAACTCCCTGAGGCACCAGAAACAGGAGGAAGTAGGGTGAATTGGCTGCAACCCAGAGCAGCACAATGGGTTTCTGCTTCCTTTCCGTTCATCGCTTCCCCTTTCCCTTCAAAGCACACACAAAGCCCTGCATGACTTTCTGGTTTCAGGCTCCAGTTTTACAATTCTTCCACTGTGTGTGGGGAAGAAATTGAAATGCAAACATATCCTCTGAAACAATCATATTGTTTGGGGGTACAGGAAGAAGGAGTGGTACGGGGATGAGTTTCTCTCTCTCCTTTTAAAAAAAATGCTACCGTGGGCCGTAATACCCATCTCTTGCTGATCAATGAAACACTCAGCTTTTTAAAAAACAAGCATAACCTTATTTAATTTTGCAAAATAGTAGCTTAGCTACTGAGAAAATTGTGCAGAGGAAAGAAAATTTCTTCCCGATGAGGGATTATGCTCAGCAGAGTTGCAATACTATACTGTGCCTCTTGCTTCTCTGTGCTATTCTCTCTCCTGTGGACACACTCCATTTCACATATATATCCAGGAAGTTATTGGGTTGAGAATTCTGCAGGCCTAGGTAGGAGTTGAGAAGGGCGGATTTCAGTTCTGGTCATAGCAGGTAATGGATTTGGTAATAAAGGTTTCAATATTGTTTCAAGGAATTTGGAAATGATTAATGCAGTGACTAACACCAAGATCTGAGATAAAAGCATCTGTGTCTGAATGATCATAAGAATGAGTGACTGTCTTAGTTTAGAAAAGTAGACAAGAAGGTGGAAGAATAGTTTAGAGGAAGATTTCAGGATAAAGATACTGTTAGTATTTAAATGCAATCAATTCATCAGATAGGCTTCAGGCCATGAAGTCTTAATACTCATGTCATCTATTGGAAGAGCCTAAAGAATTATAAGCATTGTTTTAAATATTTTGAAAAGATAGTTTTATTAAACATGACAGTTATTAAGTAAAACAAACTAAAGTAAATATCTTGCCTCTTATACAATAGTATATGCCCATAGGCTTTTGTTTGGACGAGGCAATCACTTTCTTTTTAAGGGAGCAGTTTTTGTTTGCCAGAAAAATTGAATGATACTGTTTCCATTTGCAAATCAAGACAACTTTAAGATACCATCTTACACCTGTCAGAATGGCTAAAATAAAAAACACCAATGATAGCCTTTGCTGGAGAGGTTGTGGAGAAAGGGGTACACTCATCTATTGCTGGTGGGAATGCAAACTTGTGTAACCACTTTGGAAAGCAGTGTGGCGGTTTCTCAGGAAATTCGGGATCAACCTACCCCGGGACCCAGCAATACCACTCTTGGGAATATACCCAAGAGATGCCCTATCATACAACAAAAGTATATGCTCAACTATGTTCAGAGCAACATTGTTTGTAATAGCCAGAACCTGGAAACAACCTAGATGCCCTTCAATGGAAGAATGGATGAAGAAAGTATGGAATATATACATATTAGAGTACTACTCAGCAGTAAAAAAACAAGGACTTCTTGAATTTTGCATGCAAATGGATGGAAATACAAAACACTATCCTGAGTGAGGTAAGCCAGACCCAAAAAGAGGAACATGGGATGTACTCACTCATATTTGGTTTCTAGCCATAAATAAAGGACATTGAGCCTATAATTCGTGATCCTAGAGAAGCTAAATAAGAAGGAGAACCCAAAGAAAAACATATAGGCATCCTCCCTAATATTAACATTCATCAGGCGATGAAAGGAGACAGAGACAGAGACCCACATTGGAGCACAGGACTGAAATCTCAAGGTCCAAATCAGGAGCAGAAGGAGAGAGAGCATGAGCAAGGAACTCAGGACCGCGAGGGGTGCACCCACACACTGAGACAATGGGGATGTTCTATGGGGAACTCACCAAGGCCAGCTGGCTTGGGTCTGAAAAAGCATGGGATAAAACCGGACTCGCTGAACATAGCAGACAAAGAGGACTACTGAGAACTCAAGAACAATGGCAATGTTTTTTTATTGGTGATATTTATCCATTTATTAAAACAATTTAAGAAGCAATCACTGAATTGACTTTGAGGACTGGTGTTCCATTTGATGAGGAGGGCTAAGAGGAATAGGCACGCTTTGTGGATCTTTTCCTTTTGTGTTTTCTTTTCTGTTATTCCATGACTATTCCAGCTTCCTCCTTTAACCAGGCCCTCGAATCGGTTTTTGATCCTCCTGCACGTACTGGCTTTGTGGGAGCCTAGGCAGTTTGGATGCTCACCTTACTAGATCTGGATGGACGTGGGTGGTCCTTGGACTTCCCACAGGGCAGGGAACCCTGATTGCTCTTTGGGCTGACGAGGGAGGGGAACTTGATTGGGGGAGGGGGAGGGAAATGGGAGGCGGTGGCAAGGAGGAGGCAGAAATCTTTAATAAATAAATAAAAAAGAAAAATTGAATGAAAGTCAGAAACTCCATTGACCCCGTTCCCCCAACATGCAGAACCTCCTCTTATTAACAATGTTTCCCTCCTAGAATGGTACATTATCATAATGGTCTGAACTTAAACTGATACATCATTATCATCCATAGTCCATCATTTACATTAAGGCTTGCTCCTGATATAGCACATCTTTTGGATTTGGACATGTGTGCACCATCATAGCACCATATAGAATAAATAGTTTCATTGCTTTAAATATACTGTGTGCCCTGCCAACACATCCATCCCACATGTTTTATAAAAAAATCTCTTGTAGTAGTAATAGTGGTTCCATCAGCGCCGACTACATTTCTTCAAATCTTGAAAACAAGAAAACTACAATTCTTCTATTTGTTCACTTCTTGCCAACCCTACTCAAAAACCTGCCATTATGGCAGCATTTCTCAACCTGTAGGCCACAACCATTGGGAGGTTGCATATCAGATATTTACATTATGATTAATGACAGTAGTAAAATTACAATTATGAAACAGCTATGAAATAATTTTATGGTTGGGGGTCACCACAACATGAGGAACTGTATCAAAGGGTCATAGCATTAGAAATATTGTGAGCCACTGAATTATGGGCATGGCTTTGTTAGACTGGACATTTGATGGCTTAGGTGAGTTTGGAATAAAAATGCTTTATAGACCCATCTGTTTGTGATTTTACTTAATAGCAGGCCTTCAGGAAGATGAGATAGACCTCTTATGTTTTTTTTTTTTTTTTTTTTTGCTTCTCTGGGAGCTTACTTCACTGAAATGCTGTCAAACATTAAAAACGATAAGAACGTTTTAGGACTACAATTGTGGAAATTCAAAGGTGAGAATTTCCATCCATAGTTGAAAGATTATGTTTATTAAATACATTTTAATGGGAAAGAACCCTTATCATATAATTTATAAATTAGGAATCACAGTTTTTATTTTGATTATAACTTTGATATGAAGGTAAATTATGAATAATATTGGACTTCACTGTGGTCCATAGTTTAGTCACAATTTTGAAGCCTATTTAGTTAACCTTTTTTACACTATCAGGACTATTAATTTAATTGGCATTAGACATAGCTGGTTATAATAACTGAAGGTTACTGCCCTCAAGGAAGTGAATAATATTTAACTACATCACAAAACTAGCTCAAAATAAACTCAATTGTATTTTTGTAGACTTTTTGTTTCATTTTGCTTTATTTGGGTAGTTTTGGTCTTACTGGTCTTTGCTTGTTTATTTTTATTGTTGGTTTTGTGGGGTTCTTTTTGTGCATGTTTCCTTTGTTGTTGTTAGTTTTCAGCAGAGAATTGAGAAGCTGGGCAGTGGTGGTGCACACCTTTAATGTCAGCACTCGGGAGGCAGAAGCAGGTGGATCTCTGTGGGTTCGAGGCCAGCCTGTTTACAAGAGCTAATAACTGGACAGGCTCCAAAGCTACAGAGAAACCTGTCTTGAAAAACCGAAAAAAAAAATCCAGAGTGAGAAAAAAGAACAAAGTTATTTCTAACAGGAAGTAGAGAGGATCTAGGAGAACCTGGGGAAGAGGAAAACATATCAGAATATTTTATTGTATTGTTAGATCATGACATCTATACGGGGAATTATTACCTCACTGTAGGGTAACTATAGTTAAATTCTTTTTATTTATGCATATGTTTATATTTTAGGAAGCTTCTGCAGTGTAGTTTTTCATGTGGTTTTGTCTTAAAACAAGAAAATGAAATGTAATTTTTAAGTCAAGTTAGCAATATTTCTCTGTACAGTAAAAATGTTAAGTTAATATAAAACAGGTATTTGGAATTATTATTTTTAATATATGAAAAAGTGAGATTAAATTTTCAAATTAAGGATTAAAAACTCAGTTGATTAATAAGAAATCAAGAATAAATTTAAGATAATCTTTACTAAAATCTTACTGTATAATTTTCAGGGACCCTTCCTCTCCATTTTTCACCCTGAATTAGTTAACTCTTGCCAACTAGGAATCACTTTCTTCTGGAATTTAAATTTTATTACTTTGCTGACACAATAATCAGAAAGCAGTAAAGCAATTAATGCCTGTGATTTCAGGATGAATACAAATGATGCCCCAGATCTTCAACTGAGTAGAATCTAAAGAGAAACTCAAGCAAAGGGAATATTCCTGGAAGAACAGACAGGCATGGAGACACATTAAATATGAGACCTTACAGTGGTACAGTTGGGAAAGCTTGCATAAAATTGAGGCGGACTATTTTAAATGTTGCCTTCTTAAATTATGTTGACTATGAATCCTTACATACTACTGAAGTTTTTATTTAATGGAGATTTCATTTGGACTGCATACATCATGTTTTTTCCCCTCACACCTCTATCAATTTATTCTTCTTCAGAAATAAAGTAAGATGCCATATGACTTCTCTTTGATATTTTTTTTATCTCGAGTTTAATTTTTCATTTTTAATTATCTGGATAATATGAAAAATTGCAAAACAAAAATGGAAATTGAATATAAAAATAGGCCTACAAATTCAAGGTACACTTTGTACTTGAGTAATCCATAACAGATGTCACCTTTTCTGGAACTCTTTCCTTGGTTCTTTTTTTTTATTGATTTTTATTGAGCTCTACATTTTTCTCTGCTCCTCTCCCTGACTCTCCTCCTTTGGTCTTTTATCCTAAGCCACTAAGAGAAATAAGTGTGAGTTATGAGACACATTATTGTCTGGTAGTTTTGAACTTGGACTTTTGGAATCCTGACTGTTAGAGTTTAAAGTCAGACTCTAATGGAGATATCAATTGGTCCTTTCAATGTATCACTTGTTTCTGTGCTCTCATTCCCTTCTTTGTAAAATGTTAACCTGTGTCTTAAGGTTTGAGTGAACACATGACTTAAAGCTGTATTGTTAATGTTCTTAGCCCACTGCCTGGTATGCAGTAAGGACTGAATGCCTCATGGCAGTAATGATGACAGCGACATCCTATCGTTTTGCAATATCATAAATTGTTTGTAGCTGCTACCTACTTTTCATTTAAGATGTTGACCTTTTTCAGGACAGAAACCATGTTTTGCTTATTTTACTACCCTTAGTAAATAGAAATATTTAATATATATTATGTATTTGAGTTTGCTGAAAATGATAAAATTATAGTAGATATTGTTAAGGGTAAGTGTTTTAACTCTGAGAAGGTGGAGATCATGGCAAAGCTGGGCATTGTAAGAGCATTTGAGATAATTCACTTATATTGAACACCCAACATGTCCAGCTTTCCTGCAAAGCTTGACAGAAAATTAGCTAGTTTTTATAAAATGAGCACCAAAACTTGAAAAGTATTCTTAGGAATTCTAGGAGTAGAGCTGGGTTTTTTTTTTTTTAGATTTTTAATATAATACTATCCTTTTATTATTAGAGGAAATTTAATTTTAAAACATTTACTAACACATGAAAAGAGCTTAATTTTTTAATTTTTTTGAAATAAAAATAGAATTACATCAAAGGACTTGATTTTATTTATCTTTTTTTATTTATTAAAAATTTCCACCTCCTCCCATTTTCCTCCCACTCCTCCCACTCCCTCTCCCCCTCTCTCTCCAGTCCGAAGAGTAGTCAGGGTTTCCTGCCCTGTGGGCAGTCCAAGGTCCTCCCCACACCATCCAGGTCTAGGAAGGTGAGCATTCAAACTGGCTAGGCTCCCACAAAGCCAGTCTATGCAGTAGAATCAAAACCCAGTGCCATTGTCCTTGGCTTTTCTATCAGCCCTCCTTGTCTGACATGTTCAGAGTCTGGTTTGATCATATGCTCCATCAGTCCCAGTCCAGCTGGCCTTGGTGAGTTCCCAATAGATCAGCCCCACTGTCTCAGTGGGTGGACACACCCCTCGTGGTCCTGACTTCCTTGCTCATCTTCTCCCTCCTTCTGCTCTCATCTGGGCTTTGGGAGCTCAGTCCAGTGCTCCAATGTGGGTCTCTGAGGACTTTTTTTTTTAAAAAATAGGTTGAGAAATGGCTGTACTGGAATTGAAGGTAGAAAGCATCATTGAGTGAGGCTTTGACATGTATATGACTGTCACTAGAAAACAGACTAGAATGACAGAAGAGTTGGTGATGGAGGAAGGTCATTGGTTAAAAAAATAAAGAAACTGCTTGGCTGGCCCTCATAGGTTAAAACATAGGTGGGAGGAGTAAACAGAACAGAATTCTGGGAGGAAGAGGAAGTGAGCTCAGAGGCCATGCTCCCCTCTCCCAGGCAGACACACGCGATGAAGCAAGCCGCCAGGTCAGACATGCTGAATCTTCCCCGGTAAGACCTGCACTACACAGTTTGTTAGAGATGGGTTGATTGGGATATCAGAATTATCCAGTAAGGGCTAGAGCTAATGGGCCAAGCAGTGTTTAAATGAATACAATTTGTGTGTTGCTATTTCTGGTGTAAAGCTAGCCGTGTGGGAGCTGGGCTGTGGGAAGAGGCCCGCAGCTCCTACTACAAGTTGTTGAAAGAGGAGTTTATTTGGGATTGTTATTCACTTTTTGACATACACAAATACATTTATTTAATTATTCTGTGCATGTGCGTGCATCTGTACGTGTGTATGTGTGTGTGTATATCTGTGGTGGTCAGAGGACAACTTGCAGGAGTTGTTTCTTGTGGTATGTGGGCTCTAGAGATCAAACTCAGGTCATCAGCCTTGACAGCAAGCACACTGAGGCACATCACAGACCCTTTGTTCAGTTTTGACAGTAATGTGGTTTTGCCTTAAAATTATGCAGTAATGAGTTTCCCACATGGAAAACTTTTTAGTCATGCTATATTTGTGACATATATCAGTTACTTTTCAAAATTCTTTTCATAGTAACTAGAAAGAATTATTCATAGAAAAAGTGTTCAAAATAACTGAAACTATCTGGCCAGAAGCCCACCATATGTTTGTGAACTTACTCCAGCTCCTTTCTCATGATGAGCCATAAGCCAAGCTCACATTCTTCCTATGTATTTGGAAGTTTAGATTTGACTGACATAATATAGGCACCTGAGTTACATTGCTTCATCTTAGGAAATTTAAAAGTAATTCTTGTGTTGTCTATATTATCCCCATACCCAAGGCTACCACATGGTTTGAAAGATAGGCTTGGGAGAGAGCTATGTGGCAGTAGTTGCTATGGCTAATTCTTGAACCTTGTTTCTCCGTTTGAACTGTCCAGGACTGTAACTGACTAAATTGGGTGCATGAAATTCTAGATGCCCCAGTAATTATAGTGCTAGACTACATTTTTCTGTTCTCATTTGTCCTTTTAAAATACTTTCATTTCTCATTTGGTCTCTTTCACCTAGTGTTTAGGGGTTATAACTTTTATGACTAAAATTTAGTTTTAAATGGAAGAAAATTTCTCTGCTACAACTATGCTACTAGTTAATCATAAGTTCATAAAAAAGCTAACATACTGGGTCAGAGCGCCAGCATTAAAATATGATCCATTTGGGGAAAATAAATTAAAAAGGTCTGGTAGAAAGCTTGCACTCTCGAGATTCTTCCTTGCCGTCTGTCATCAGAGGCATAAACCTGTGCCCTTGTGTGTACCCAATTGCAATGAATCTCTTCTATCTAAAGCCAGATAATTATAAGGTTCTATAGTCCCTTGGCAGATTGAATAAAGGGTTACTTTAACTTCTTTTCACAGGCTCTGGATGTACATTGTGCTCTATAAAGACACTGTATACCGTTAAGTAGTATTAACAGTTAAGCATTATATAAATTAGTATCTATTTAGCTCATGGTAACTGGTGATTGGCTTAAGAGCACACAACATGTGGTTGACTTTAAGATATGGAATAGACATTTGGTTTTTATCATTACCTTCATTAAGAAGTGCCATTTACGAATCAAGCACTAGATACTTACTGCTTTTGGCTCAACATAAATGACAGAGTCATTGAACAGAAGGAAGACCATTAGCTCATTCATCACCATTATTTAGGAGCTCATTACCATTAACTCATTACCATTTTTATGAGAAAGTATATTACAGAGCAGTGCTAAATGTACTGGCAGGTAAAGAGATAGTCTCTTCAGTTAAGGGACCTTTCATAGACCTTCCAATAAACAGGGAAGAAAGAGATAAGGGAGAGGTTTGATTTCAAAAGGGAAGATAAGGTCTTTGTGAGCAAAGATTGCTTTTTCTTATTTTTTATCTTGTGGTGAACAAAAGAATCCAATACTGGGAAAGAGTCCAGAGCTAGGAAGTACGAGACTGTTTAGCAGGAGCTGGGGATGTGTAGCTCAGTGTTGCACTGAGCACTTAGTTGCCTAGAGTATAAGAGGCCTTAGGTTAGATCCTAGGCATCTCAAAAACCCAAATTCACCAACTAAAATAGATTGTTTACCAGGTTTTCTTGGTGGAAGATGAAAGGAGGTTATTCCACAAAAATTGTGAATTTTTTAACTTAATGTAAAACAATACATGTTTTTAGTTATGACAGAGAACAGTGTCTTAGCTGCCTATTGGTACTTTTACATATAATTTAAGATGATTTAAAAAATTATAGTGTGTTCATTTAAATAAATAATTAAAAATGAGATATCTACCCGTGGTATGAAAAACAATAGATGGAAATTTTCAAAGCACCCTGTGGGCTCCACACATTCTAATACAAAGAAAGCAATCAAAATAATTTCAGGGTTTGAAAATGCAAGGAATAACAAAGATTAATGCAATTCCTTGCTTTACTTCTAGGGAAGAAGGGTGTGGGATTACTAGGTTGGTAGCTTTATGTCTAGAAATCATTCAGTTGAAGAAGATAAGCATTAGTGAAGAGTAATTTTTAAAGTGAAGAATAATACGAAATATCATTGCTTGATAAGGATAAACAATTTTAAATTTAAAATGTTTAGTATTCAATTTCCAACCCTTGCTTAAATGCTGTCCAAATACATCAATTTTAATTGTTAGTTTTTTTCTGTGCTGTGGTAAACATCTATGCTCTTATATATTCATCACCAAAGTAAGGATATAGAACATTTCTATGACCTAAAAGTATTTCCTTGTGTTCATTTTCTGCCTTTGAAGGGATCCTCTCTTGCTCCTTGCCCTAGGACCTTGGCCTGAGCCTTTGTCTCCATGCGCTAGACAACTTTTTAAATACATTGGTGCCTCCCCACGGTGTTGGACTTAATGAAAATAAGGCTTTTGTAGCAAAAATTATCCCTTAGGTGAGACATGATACTAAAAGGGGCTGGTGTGGTAAAGCTCTGGAAAGGTTTTTACATATGGAGAGTAGACTTTCACTATTGGGAGTACTGTAGACATGATTTTCATGCTGACCTTGTCTGTCCCTCTGTTCTTCTGCCTGAGTCATAACTGGGTTTATCTTGAATTTTCATGTGAGAACTGGGCGAACCTGCTGAAGGTAAAATCTTACAAAAACGTGAGTTTCTCTAACACTCAGTACCCCTCAACCTTTCAAAACGACCATTGTCAAAACTAGTAGTTTCGGGGTTCAACATCTCTTCCAGGTAAGTACTTTTAGCTACGTAATTCCAGATATATTATCCCTTTCTCCATATTTCAAAGTGACGGCTTCCCCTTGTGACCTCAACTCCCTGATGGAACTGCTTTTTTCTTGGTTTTTAATTTGTCCAACGCCATCTTGTTGGAAGGATGGGGATGATGACTTTCAAGCTCTTTACATGTTGGAGCTGAAACTAGAGCTCTTCCATCTTGATTTTTTTTAAAAAAATATTTTTATTAAGGGTATAATTTTAGATGGACATTTTTTTCTTCCAATGCTTTAAAAACATACTTCTATTGCCTAAAAACTTGAATAGATTTTTTTTAATCTATTTTACATCTTGGGTGCAGTTTCCCACATTTGCCCTTGTTCCTACCTCCCCCAGTCCATTACCCCTGTTTCTGGTCAGGAAAGGGCAGTTGTCCCATGAGTATCAACAAAACATGGCATATCAAGTTGCAGTCAGACTAAGCACCTCCCCATATATTAAGGTTGGGAAAAGCAACCCAAAAGCAGGTAACAAAGTCAGAGACAGGCCCTGCACCCACAGTTAGGAGTCCCACAAGAGGAACCAACCTACACAACTGTAACATACAGTCAGAGTGCTTAGGTCAGTCCCAGAAAAAATTGAATATTTTTTTTTATTAATCCCTCTATGACTTTTCTTCTGGAATGTCAATTACTGTAATGTTTCAAGCCATATGATATTATCTGACATATCACCACATTTAAATTTGTTTTTCAGATAGTTTTCTGGTTGAATACTTTGTATTTTGTACATTTGAATTTATGCATCAACTGTAATTTATATTTTACTTGGTCTTATTATTAGGCTTTGTCTTTTTCAGTTAAGTTTTTGTCTTGTTTTGCTTATAAATTCCCATTTTTAAAAAAATATTTGAATAAAAATGGTGCTGGTGATGAGAAATTTTAAAATCTCCCCCCCCTCCCCGAAACAGAGTTTCTCTGTAGCTTTGGAGCCTGTCCTGGAACTAGCTTGTGTCTGTCTGCCTCTGCCTCCCGAGTGCTGGAATTAAAGGTGTGCATCACCACCGCCTGGCAAAATTTTAAAATTTTTAAGCAAGGAAACAAGTAAGAAAAATAGAGAGCATAATGTCAAAACAAATGTTTAACTTTAGTCCAATAATAATGCATTTAAATATGCTAATTTAATTCACTTGGATTATTCCTTAACTATGGTAACTGAGAACCCTATCTTAGATGGTATATCCAAGACTGATAGAAATAGGAAAATGACAATGGAAAGAGGTGACCATTTGCTTTCTATGTTAAAGGAAGATGAAAGACCCTAGTAGAAGTCTGACTCTTGATATTCAGAACTGAGACAGTTCTTTGTCAAAACTAGATTAAATTCATTTCATTAATGCTTTATGTGAGAAAGTAGAAAAAGAGTAACTTTTTATTTGGAACCGAAATTGCTCAATGTTCCAATTACTTTTACTATGATGTGAGCGCACATCTCACAAAAAAAAAACATGAAAAAAGTATTATCTTTATCTGCTTGGCAGATGCATTTTAATTGCAGTTGCTAGGGTGTGGTAACAAAAATGCTTTTAATGATCTGCTGCCTTTCAGTGCTCTGCAAAAAATGCTTTTTAATGTCACAGGTGCTAGAAGAAGGGGTTTTCATAGCAGACTTCCCAGTATTTGAGATATGATTTTTTAAAATTATTATATTTATTTTCTCTCTTTCTCTCTCCCTCCCTCTCACTCTCTTCCTCCTTCTCTCCCTCCCTCTCTTGCTTTACCATCTACTCACGACACACGCACACACACACACAAGCACATACACACACGTGCGTGCATGCATGTCACATGCTTGTGTGATGTTCAGAGAACAACTTGCAGGAGACTGTTCTTTCCGTTTACCACATGGATCCGGAGGATAGAACTCATGTCTTCAGGCTTGAAAGCAACTACCTTTCCTAGCCTCCCTCCCAGCCATCTCATAAGCCCAGAGATGTGATCTTATCTGTGTGGCACAAGTGTTGATGTACTTGGATTTTCTGTCTATCCACACTGGCCCTTGTGCCCTTTTGATTTTGAATGGACTTTGATCAGGATGAAACTTATATTACCCTTTGTACAATGACTTTAGTTATCCCCAATGTCTACCACCTGTGCTATAGTGCACTAGATGAGAGACCCCTCCATCCCTGGGTGCAGGTGATTATTAGCTATATTTTTTGAGACTTCAATCAGCCGGAACTGAGTTTTGGAACAATACCCAAAGTGACGTTTTGAGTAATCTTTGTTTTAACCAAGTCCTTATTCTGTTTTTTTTTATTTTTTAATTGATTTTTATTGAGCTCTACATTTTTCTCTGCTCCCCTCTCTGCCTCTCTTCTCCCCTTCAATCCTCCCCCAAGGTCCCCATGCTCTCAATTTACTCAGGAGATCTTGTCTTTTTCTACTTCCCATATAGATTAGATCTATGTAGGTTTATCTTAGTGTCCTCATTGTCATTGAAGACCTTGGCTCTAACGACTTACACAGTTAGGACGACCTATACCTTATTTTAGCCTTAAAGTCTGCTAGCCTTATTTAAAAGGAGAGAACTCTGCCAAGCGGTGGTGGCACACACCTTTAATCCCAGCACTCGGGAGGCAGAGGCAGGCAGATCTCTGGGAGTTTGAGGCCAGCCTGGTCTACAAGAGCTAGTTCCAGGACAGGCTACAAAGCTACAGATAAACCCTGTCTCGAAAAAAATACAAAATAAATAAACAAACAAACAAACAAACAAATAAATGAGAGAACTCTCAGGATGAGAACTCTACCCTGCCCAAATCTTTATAAAGATTAAACTCTTAAATCTTAAGCTCTACTGAAAGTATTCTTTTCTTTCCAGCTGAGATAGCAAGAAAGATGATTTACTGTATACAAGTTACACTTGACCACAAGTGAGAATAGAAGTAGTCCAGAATGCCACAGGTCCCGGGCAAAGAGCTAGTGGAACCGTTTTGTTGTACCGAAGGCAGGCAGTCTCTCCCGTGGTCTTGGTGAGGTGATGGTGATGTCCCAGATCCATTGAGACTTATTACCAACAGTAGTATACAGTCTAACAACTTGTACCAGTGTCCAGGCCTTCGGCATCCTTTAGTTCTGCTCCTTCAGCCTGGTTGGGTGCACAAACCTATTTATTTGGAGCTCTGTCTCATCTTTCCTCTCTTGTACTTCAGCTTGCGCATTTGCTTTTTCCTCCACTTCACCTCTCATGCTGCAAGATTTCAAGAAAGTTGGTGCTAAGGCCAAGAGCTACTTGCATTATTTTAATTTGAGAACTTCACCTTTGGGCCTTTGTTTGCGATAAATCTCTATAACATGGCAAAGTTTTCTCTGAATTTAACTTAATGAATGTTTTGATTCTGAAATCTGTCTTACATTCATTTTTCTGTGTCTCAAGCTTGAGCCCTTTGGTAATTTTTCCACTTTGCATTTATTAAGGCTTAATGCCTGCCAGAAATAGTGAAATAATATTTATTTTGTTATGGGAAATGAAGTGATAAAATGAGTTTTATATTTTCTATTCTGCCCATGCAACCATATCTTTAGGGTAATCACATTTATGTTTATGAAAGTTCGTGTATGCAGGTAATATTTTTGAATATCACAATATACATTTGGAACCTAATATAATATAAATAATTCAAAATTAGACCAAATGCAGTATTTTTATCATTTAGAATTCCTTTAGGAGATATTTTTATTAGCTGAGGACAATTCAAACATTGTTTATTATGTAATTATTGTGATGGGTATATGTTCTGTTTAAGAGATTTGTGGTAATATTGTCACTTTCTTTAAGAAATGAATGTGTTTTGACATTGTTTTGGTTAAAATATCTTCCACTGTAGATATATGAAAAATATGGTAAAAAAGAATACAGTCAGTTGGCATTTGGGAAAGAAATAATTTCCTTCTCTATTCTCTGCAGGCAAAGAATACAGATAAAAATAATCAGAATAATAATGTCCTTTGGTATCAAGAATTTATTGCAATCAGAGCACTTACTAATTCAGAGCAAATGAAATCTCTATGTTGTTCATTGTAGCTTGGCATCTTTTGCAAGAAAGTCTCGTGTCGTGAGCACATTGTCCCTTTAGTAAATGAGTAGCGATTATCAAGCAGATTACTGTGATTTATAAGCACACTCACTTTCTTCATTTGACTTCGCCTATGCCAGACATTGACTCACACAAGAAAAACACCAAATAAGCCAGAGTTTCGGAATTTAAATACTTCATTGATTATTGTTGTTCCCAACAGAAAGTTATAATGTATGGGGTTTGAGTATATATAAATTTTTAAAGTGGTAGGCAGACTACTTTATTGTAAAGTTAGGTGATAAACTTTGACTTCAGTGTACTTCATTCCTGGCAGAATTTAAAACTTCTGCCCAGATGGAAGAGCAGTAATATTAGCTTTATTGTAGGAGAAATTATTTTCTTGCAAGTGGTTCCACTTTATCCCAAAATACGTCCTCTTTAGATAAGTGTGACATCTACAGTAACACGCAGGATTTTCTATCTCCAATCTTTGTGGAAGAAAAGATCCAACATGATGAGTAATCAGGGAGCCTGACTGCAGCCATCTTGCCACTTCTTAGCTTTCCATAAATGGTTTTTGGTAGCTTCAGATATCAAAGGAATTGATTAGATCTCTACTTTTTTTCTACATGCAAAGTTAAGTGGAGAGTTTGGCACAATTATTCTGATTGTTGAGAGGCAATAAAACATAGCTTGGGCCCTGTAGCTAGATTGCATGGATTCTGATCACATCTATACCAGTGTGGTCTCGAGTAATTTATTTAGCCTTTCTGGGCTTGGTTTCTTCAACTATAAAACAGGAGTGCTAATATTATCTAGATAATCTAGATAATTCTATGACCCATAGAATTAAATGAGTTCATATACATAAATAGAATGGTGCCAAACACATAATGGCCTCTGAATAATTGCTAGTTATTACTATGCTTCAGGTAAGTGACATTTACATTCACATACTGGGAGTAATTTTCATTGATCAATTAAAGTAAATTACTCCTACAATTTAAATATTTAAAACATTTGGAAACAGTCCACTGATTTATGTATACTGGCGAGGGGAAATGTTCTCCCGAGAAAAAGAAACCCATTCTTTCAGAAGAAACATGAGCTTTGAAGGTGACAAATGAATTTATATATTATTTCTGCTGCTAGCTGTTAATAGAAACTTTGGTGTCAGGGGCCATGAGATTTGCAGCAGGTGTTCAGATGTCAACCCGGGAGAGGAATGGTTATCTGATGGAGTTTAATTCTGTTCAGACAAGGCCTGCAGGACCACTGACTCTGGAAACTATTGCTCACTTTTGGTAAAGCAGCTTGGTGTCTTCCCAATACTTGCATTGTAGTATGTAATCTCGTGTTGTGTGTATATGTAGTCTCATGATTGCATCTCAATCTTAGGGGTACATATATCTGTGCATGGTCAGGAAGATGACTTTTCATTTATCTATGGAGTTTTGATATATACAATATGTACTGGGACACGCTTCATAACTGGATCTATTTGTCCCACAAGGACTGTGGACACTTAAAAACTTGTCTTGTTCTTTTGCGTATTAGGTGACTTCCCCCCTATTTTGTGGGACCCCTGGTGGGAAAATTTAACCACACAGTCAAAAACCTTGGTTCCCACAGTCAAATATCCACTCCATTCCCTGAGATAAAATTTAGAAGCTTGCTTCCTGAAATTATCTTTTATTTGGCAGGAATTTAGTCAGGAGAGGAATCTTTCAAATAGACCACATTTGGGACCTTCAAAGATAGGGGTATGAACGTCCAAGCTTTTTTGATTCATAGAGTCCTTCCTAATAAGGAGACTGGGTGTCCTAAATTCTCCCACAGCTGATTTGGGAAAGTGTTAACCTCAGTTGACTCCTAGCTCTAATCCTAAGAAAAGCTATTAATCTCCTACACCTACCCTCACCTCAGTTTTCCAATACAGGATTTTAACCTAGGAATATATCAGGCACAAACTCACCTTCTCCCTTAATAGAATTTAAAGCCTCCTAAATCAGCTTTTCTGCCCTTAGTGCTGCCTGGGTGTCTTTCTAGCCTCACCTCCCTGGGCCATAAAGAAGCTGACATTGTCGCTTTGAGCAGCTCTTATCTGTTTTAGAACCCTGAGAAATTCGGACCTTGTAATCTTGCTTTTACCAGAGAATTGCTGATTTTGTGTGTGTGTAGAGGAAACAACATATAATTTACCTGGTAATTGCAATGAAGTTATTGACTAGAATCTCATCTGTTCTACTACTTCCTTTCCCCTCATTTCCCTCCTCCTACACTGTTCTCTTTACCCTAATACTCTTCCTTATCTTTCTTCTGCTGCTTCATGTAGCTGTGGACCCAGAATAATATCTTGAGGGTAAATCTGGATGGAAAATGTACCAATCCACTGTCAAACCAGCAGCAAGTATACCTTGGAGTTCAATACTGGTCAAAGTCAGTTATGGGCAGAAGCTGCTACTTAAATCTACAGGAGAGGGAGCTCAGTGTAACAAATAGAATTGTAAAAGCTAGGTGTACTTCCAGTTATTTAAAATGATTATTTTATTTTATGTGTCTGGGTGTCTTACTTGACTATGTCTGTGCACAACATACATGCAGTGTCTGCAGAGTCCAGAAGAGGGCATCATATTGCCTGGAACTAGAGACCCAGACACTTTTGAGTAGCCATTCTTGGTGCTGAGAATCTAACCTGGGTCTTCTGCAAAAGACCCAGATTTTTAAATCCTGGACCATCTCTCCAGCCCCTAGATTTTCAACAAAATATGACTGATAGAAATTGGCATTTATTCAACATCTACTCTGCACTATATTCTTTATATTGTAGAATTTATTTTTCTAAATGTTAAAGATAATCAAACAGATTTGGAGAAGCTATGAAACTGTCTAAAGTAGAGTTTAAAAACTGTCTAAAGCAAATGGAATAGAGATCGAAACAGGTCTATTAAATTTAGGAACTTATTTCAAAGATATTGACAGATATTCTAGTTTTTCTTTAGCTTATATATTTTTCCTCTTAAGAGGACACAGAAAGAAACTGATCTCATGAAAATGGGAGCAACTGAAATACAGTACTGTCAGTAGGAGGCCAGAGGTCTAGTACGCCTTAATCCTGTACCATTCTGCTGCTCTAGTGTACCACAAATATTCATAGGATAAGATCACTATCTATCTTGAAGGCTGGGTGACTCTTAAGGAGAGGGTAGGTGATCTTAGTGATAGAAGGGAGAATCCAGGAGAAACTTACTATTCCCTCTCTGTAAGCTCCACTCACTACTGCAGTACTATGAATGGTTCCTTGGAGTCTGCAGAATGCAAAAACATTAGCGTGCAGCTTTAAGTACTTTGCTGTCTAATTTGTTATCATGGAAAGATCAAGTAATATTTATGTTGAATAATAAGGATATTTAATTAGGGGTATAAATGTATCTGACAGTATTTCATGAAGAATCTTTTTGCTCTCTGAGTTTTATTTATTTATTTATTTTTATTTATTTTATTTATTTATTAAAGATTTCTGTCTCTTCCCTGCCACCGCCTCCCATTTCCCTCCCCCTCCCCCAATCAAGTCCCCCTCCCTCGTCAGCCCAAATTGCAATCAGGGTTCCCTTCCCTGTGTGAAGTCCAAGGACCACCCACCTCCATCCAGGTCTAATAAGGTGAGCATCCAAACTGCCTAGGCTCCCACAAAGCCAGTACATGCAGTAGGATCAAAAACCCATTGCCATTGATCTTGAGTTCTCAGTAGTCTTCATTGTCTGCTATGTTCAGCGAGTCTGGTTTTATCCCATGTTTTTTCAGACCCAAGCCAGCTGGCCTTGGTGAGTTCCCCATAGAACATCCCCATTGTCTCAGTGTGTGGGTGCACCCCTCGCGGTCCTGAGTTCCTTACTCATACTCTCTCTCCTTCTGCTCCTGATTTGGACCTTGAGATTTCAGTCCTGTGCTCCAATGTGGGTCTCTGCCTCTGTCTCCTTTGATCGCCTGATGAAGGTTAATATTCAGGAGGATGCCTATATGTTTTTTCTTTGGGTTCTCCTTATTTAGCTTCTCTAGGATCACGAATTATAGGCTCAATGTCCTTTATTTATGGCTAGAAAACAAATATGAGTGAGTACATCCCGTGTTCCTCTTTCTGGGTCTGGCTTACCTCACTCAGGATAGTGTTTTCTATTTCCATCCATTTGCATGCAAAATTCAAGAAGTCCTTGTTTTTTTACTGCTGAGTAGTACTCTAATATGTATATATTCCATACTTTCTTCATCCATTCTTCCATTGAAGGGCATCTAGGTCGTTTCCAGGTTCTGGCTATTACAAACAATGTTGCTATGAACATAGTTGAGCATATACTTTTGTTGTATGATAGGGCATCTCTTGGGTATATTCCCAAGAGTGGTATTGCTGGGTCCCGGGGTAGGTTGATCCCGAATTTCCTGAGAAACCGCCACACTGCTTTCCAAAGTGGTTGCACAAGTTTGCATTCCCACCAGCAATGGATGAGTGTACCCCTTTCTCCACAACCTCTCCAGCAAAGGCTATCATTGGTATTTTTTATTTTAGCCATTCTGACAGGTGTAAGATGGTATCTTAAAGTTGTCTTGATTTGCATTTCCCTGATCGCTAAGGAAGTTGAGCATGACCTTAAGTGTCTTTTGGCCATTTGAACTTCTTCTGTTGAGAATTCTCTGTTCAGCTCAGTGCCCCATTTTATAATTGGGTTGATTAGCTTTTTACAGTCTTGTTTCTTGAGTTCTTTATATATTTTGGAGATCAGACCTTTGTCAGTTGCGGGGTGGTAAAGATCTTCTCCCAATCAGTGGGTTGCCTTTTTGTCTTAGTGACAGAGTCCTTTGCTTTACAGAAGCTTCTCAGTCTCAGGAGGTCCCATTTATTCAATGAGGCCCTTAATGTTTGTGCTGCTGGGGTTATACGTAGGAAGTGGTCTCCTGTGCCCATGTGTTGTAGAGTACTTCCTACTTTCTCTTCTATCAGTGTTTTATTAAAATAAGTCAATATCAAAGCTTCTTGTTTAAAAGGAACTAGGAAAATGAAAGGAAATATCACTAAATTGGTAAGAGGGCAAAAACAGATGTCATCATCACTAAATTTTGTTTCTAAATTTTCATATTTAATCCTTTCCCATGTTTAAAAAACAACATATCTAAAACCATGTACATTATATATGTAATTTACTATTTAAAGCTGGACTTTTTAGGACAGTAAGGTCAGGATACAGTTTTACCAAATTGTTCTTTCTCCGAGATTGCCTCAAAGTCAAAGTATTTTACACTACAACCCATGCTTTGATTTGCAACATTTTACAAATGTAGATCAGATGATTTGTTTAATGTCAAGATAGATGAAAAATGGTTTGTAAACAATTTCATATTCTCTATTTTCAGACAATAAGCTATTTGTTTGGCCTTTTTAAAAAATTTATTTATTAAAGATTTCTGTCTCTTCCCCGCCACCACCTCCCATTTCCCTCCCCCTCCCTTAATCAAGTCCCCCTCCCTCATCAGCCCAAAGAGCAATCAGGGTTCCCTGCCCTGTGGGAAGTCCAAGGACCACCCCTTGGCCTTTTAAGAAATCATCTTATTTAGTTTCAAGATGTTTCCTTGGATCCAGAAATATCCTTAGGTCAGGGGCAGGGCTTATTATATTGTCAACATTTGTGGACAGAGATAGTTAAACTTAAGTTTTTTTTTTAAATTTAAATTTTACATACTCCAAAGAGAAGCTTTGTACTTTGTATTGGTTATGCATCTGATACAATTTGAATGGACGAGGATTTGTTTGTCACTCCTTTTCATGTCTACAATTGTACCAGATTTAGTAGTATTTAAGAGTCTCAGTGAGTTGAGTCAGTCATGTAAACTCAGCTTCATAGAAAAACTTAGATTTTCCCAGCACTCGGGAGGCAGAGGCAGGCGGATCTCTGTGAGTTCGAGACCAGCCTGGTCTACGAGAGCTAGTTCCAGGACAGGCTCCAAAACCACAGAGAAACCCTGTCTTGAAAAAACAAAACAAAACAAACAAACAAACAAACCTTAGATTTTTTTTGGCTTTTGACTTTTTAATTTAATTACACTTAAAACACTTTTAATTAAAATATAATTACATTACTTACCCCTTCTCTTTCCTTCCTCCAACACATCCCATCGCCTCCACCCAGTGCCTTCCATGTTCTTTCACTCGTTACCTCTCAAATTGACAACCTCATTTTCTTTGATTATTATAATTAAATATTATATGTTTGTATGTGTGTATGCAGAAGCATTTAAACACAACTATGTTTTTTTTGTTTGTGTGTATATGATTTATTTCTCTTTCAGCATTCGGTAAAATAAAATACATATGAGTATATGTGTATATATATATATAGTATTTTTTTAAATTAAAAAATAAAACATAATTCCTTGTGGCTTTATCAAACAATCTTGGTGTTACTTGCCTTTCATACTCCCCTCCTTCTTCCGTATTGACTTCCCTTCTTTCTCCTCAGTGGAGCCTCCTTCTGGCTATTCTGTTGTCTACTTCATATTTCCTGTATCCTACTAGTCTATCTCTCAATAATAAACCCCCTCCAACTTTGGTCTCTTTATACTTTTATGATTGCTGTGGTTATTGCAGGTTATGTACTTACATCTGAAGATTTGAGTTAGGAAAAAGAGATGAACATGAACATGTGGTATTTGTCTTTCTGGTTCTGGGTTACCTCACAATATTCCATTCATTTACCTGTACATTTCATGTTTTCCTTTCTCTTTGCTGCTGAATAGTATTCTATATGGAGAACACTTTCATTACCCATTAATCTGTTGAAGAACATTTAGGTTGGTTCCATTTCCTAGCTATTGTGAGTAGGTAAGCAATGAACTTGGCTGAGCAAAATCTTTGGAATAGGATGTCAAGTCATTTGGGCATATGCTAAGTAGTGGTATAGCTGGATCACATGATCAGTAGATCTATTTTTAGCTTTTTGAGGGTTCTCTATACCAATTTACATTTCCACTTGACAGTGATTGAGAGTTCTTCTTTCTCCACATCCTTGCCACCTGTTTTGTTGATCTAACCGTCGTTGACTGGGGTAAGACGAAATTTCAATATTGTTTTAGTCTGCATTTCCCTAATTGTTAAGGATGATGAACGCATTTTGAGGTCTTTCTTAGTCATTTTTATTTCTTCTGTTGAAGAAACTCTGTTCAGATACTTAACCTATTTTATAACTGGGTCATTTGTTTTCTTGACTGTTTTTTGAGTTTTTTATTTAATTAAAATATATCTTAAATATATGAGACCATAATATTTTAATACAAAAACAAAGTTACAATTTTCTTTGTCAAAATTTCTTTGTTTCAGGCTCAATCCTCATCTGTACATAATTGTTACATTTTAATCAATTAATTTTATCACAAAGTTTTTTTTGATGTGTGTGTGGGTACCCACACATGTTTGTTTGGAGGTATGTCTGTCCATGCCTTCCCAATGTGGAGGCCAGAGATCTTTATCCAGTATCTTCCTCTATCACTGATGACCTAGTTTTTCAGACAGGATTTCTCAATGGATGTGTAACTCTCTGTTTTGGCTAGACTGACTGGCTAGTGAATTCCTGGCTGCTCTTTCTCTGCTACCCTCATTGCTGGGGGTTACAGATACATGCCATCATGCCCTACTTTTATGTGAGTACTAGGAATCTGAACTCAGGTCCTTATACTTGCGTAACAAACACCTTCTCACTGAGCATTCTCCTTAACTCACACTGAGATGTTGTCTTAGTTAAGGTTTCTATTGCTGCGGTGAAACACCATGAACAAAAACCAAATTGGGAAGAAAAGGATTTATCTGGCTTACACTTCTAGATCATAGTCCATCATTGGAGAAAGTCAGAACAGGAACTTAAGCAGGTCTGGAACCTGAAGGCAGGAGCTGATGCAGAGGCCATGAAGAAGTGCTACTTGCTGGCTTGCTTCCTCTGGCTTGCTCAGCCTGCTTTTCTTATAGAACCCATGATCGCCAGCCCAGGGATGACACCACCCATGTAGGCTAGGCCATTTTTCACTTATCACTGATTGAAAAAATGCCTTACAGCTGGATCTCGTGGAGACGTATCCTAAACAGATACTTATTTCTAGTTGACAAATAAAACCAGCCAGTACAGATATTTCCAAAGATGTTTTTCAATTGCTTTTTTCTCCTAAAACATCACACAAGTTTTAGTTTGTCATTATTAAGTTCTTAATATACATACATTGAATTATTTTAATGTAATTTAATAATGCTTAAACAACTATAAAAATATCGGTTTTAAACTATACCACTTGAGCAACTGTCAGGAGCTATTGTGGGCCATGACACAATTACAGCTTATAGCAATTGATAAATCAGATGTCAACCCACTGGAGGAAGTATTCCCTGATGGGATAGCCCATCAGCAAGGTTTATGAACCACTGACTCTAAACACTGTTGCCTTCATCTGTAATTACTCTTATGCAATAATAGCTATAATATTTTCCTATTACCATGAATTTTTATGTAATGTGTATATCTAATCTTATGATTACATCTTAATCTTATGTGCACATCTATCTGTGGGTGGTTGGGAAGACGACTTTTCATTTAATTATTTAATTTTGGTGTATAGAATATATGCTGCGACCTGCTTCATAACTAGATCTATTTGTCTCACAAGGACTGTAGACCCTTAAAAGTCTGATTTGTTCTTTTGCTTAGACTGATTGCACACAATTAGCTTATTTTCACCCAAAGCAAGTTCAAACTCGACCAAAGCCTTTTTGTAAATAGTTCATTAGTTTAAAACTTTTCAGCTATGTACAGGGTCAGAGTCACAGATGTCTAACCAGGTTGCTACAAAAATCACCCCCCAAAAAGCATGCCAATTCTTTGCTTGCCAAATCTTTTAACAATAGACCTATGTCTAAAAGCTTGTCTCACTAGGCACTGTACTCCTGCCCTCTGGTCATCGTCTTATTCCTGTAACCCTTGGACTCTTGTGTTGCCATGGCAACAGTTCAGCTTCTAATTGCTTACCCTAGGAATGTGCATTTGACCAACGAGAGGTAACTCTTTATTTATTTATTTATTTATTTATTTATTTATTTACTTATCAAGGTTCCATAAGAAGAATTTTTAGGCTGGAGAAGAAGAAGCTAAAAGAAGAAGCTAGGAGGAATTAGAATTAGAATAGAAACAGAACAATAAAGAGACTGATTCCAAAAAAAACACATATGAGAGAATTTGTTCGCCCTCAGAAAAAGTCCTTTTCACTAGCTGTTGGTTCCATTCTGAACCTTGAAGAGAGTCTTAGAGCTGGACCCCAAAGGCTCTCATTAGGCAACAAATATTTGTAAGGTAACAATATCTTTTCACTAACGTCCACTTTACTTTACAACCTGCTGTATTATATTTCAATAAACAGTTTCAACATAATATAGTTGATCATTCTCATATTGATAGACATTTATATTGTTTCATAATTTCTACTCTAATGAATAATATTAAATTGAACATCTTTTTCTCTTTACTTTTTCCATTTTTCTTTTATTGAAAATATATTATGTATGTGCTCATTTATAAGTAGACATTACTTATATAAAGTAAAGAATAACTGTGCTATAATCCACAGACCCAGGGAGGCTAAATAATGAGGAGTGCTCATGAATTTCACTGGGAAGGAGAAATAGAATAGATTTTGTGGGTGGACTGGGAGTGAGTGGGGATAGGAACACAAGGAATCAGATGAGAGGATAGAGGGAGAGAGTAAATGGCTAGAACTATGGGGCATTTCAGGATGAGGTAGAAACCTAGTGTAATGGAAAACCCAGGAATCAATGTGGGTGACACTATGGAAGACTCCTAGTAATGGGGGATACATACCCAGAACTGGCCATATTCTGTAACCAGGCAAGACTGCTAGTGGAGGGACTGAAACATCAACCCATCCACAAAGCCTTCAAACTACAATTTGTCCTATCTGATGTGCTGGGGTAATGGTGGCACAGAATTTGTGGGAGTATCCACCCAATGACTGGTCCAGCTTGGGACCCGGGCCACAAGAGGGAGGTCATGCCTGACACAGCCTGGATAGCCCAGAGACTAGGGTAGAACTAAACACAACTGACAAAAATGCAAACAACAGTCAACAACAACAACAGCAGCAACAAAAACAGTCAATGAAATATTTCCCAATGATATTCTTCTATATTGGAACCTAGCATAATCATCTTCAGAAGCACTCCATCTAGCAACTGATGGGAGCAGATGCAGAGATCCATAGCCAAACATTAGGTGGAGCCTTGGGAGACATGTAGAAGAGGATGAGGAAGGATTGTAGGAACCAAAGGACTTGAGGATAACAGAAGAACATGACCCAGTTAAGCAGGCCTCATAGAAGTCTGTTAAAATAGGATCAGTTAAGTAGAGCTCATAGAGGCTCATGGAGACTGAGGGTACAATCAAAAAGCCTGTATGGGTTTGAGCTAAGTCCTCTGCATATATATTATGACTGTGTAGCTTGGCGTTCTTGTGGGACTACTAACAGTGACAGTGGGGGCTGTCCTTGACTGTTTTGCCTTCTCCTTGTCCAGCCTTGATAAGAGGGTTTGTGCCTAGTCCTTTCTTGTTAGGCCATATTGGGTTGATATCCCTGGGAGGCCTGCCTTTTTCTGAAGGGAAAGGAGGAGAGAGGAAATGTGTGTGTGTGGGGGGGGGACTGGGAAGAGTGGAGGGAGAAGAAACTGTGGTCAGGATACAATATATGATAGAAAAATAAATAAAAATAAAATTAGATTTTTTTTCAGACAATATATTCTGAATACCATTTCCCCTGTCCCAACTCCTTCCAGATCATTCCTACCTCCTCTTCCATTTAAATTCATACCCCTCTTTCTCCTTCTCATTAGAAAACAAACAGATATCTAAAATATAAAATAGAATAAGATATAGCAAACAAACAAAAAACATACGAGGACAAAACAAATCAGAAGAAAAAGAGCCAAAGGAAAAGCACAAGAAGCACATATAGATGCAGAGACACATGTTTGCATAAACAGAAATCCCATAAAAACACAAGCTGAAAACCATGATATGTATGCGAAAGACCTGTAAAGTGAAAAAAAAGAAAAAGAAAAAATGCCTTGTTGAAGTTGTAGAAAAACAACACAAAACAAACTTAATGGCATTTTTGGAAGTTCTTTGTTGCATAGAATGAATGTATTTGAACATTCATATTTGTTCAAATACTTTTCCAGGATAAAGATATTAAAATGCCATTGCTGGGATAGATACTGCCTTCATTTTATTTGATTTGAATAGGACTATTAAGTTTCTTTTATGGTTGTCAGACTTTTAAAATCTCATCTTTATTCAATTTGGGTAACTTACTTATTGTGTGGATTAGGAGACCATTCAGATCATCTGACTTATTAAATAATATAAAATATTGCTTAATGTTTTTTGCAATTTTATTTGCTGTCACCTATCACTTATGTGTCACTTAATGGTCTGAATGTGTGGAGCGTATGTATGTATGTATGCATGCATGTGTATCTCTCTATATGCATATGTCTATTTGTGTTCTGAATGTGTGGAGCGTATGTATGTATGTATGCATGTATGTGTATCTCTCTATATGCATATGTCTATTTGTGTTCTGAATGTGTGGAGCGTATGTATGTATGTATGTATGCCTGTATGTGTATCTCTCTATATGCATATGTCTATTTGTGTATTGAATGTGTGGAGCGTGTGTATGTATGTATGTACGCCTGTATGTGTATCTCTCTATATGCATATGTCTATTTGTGTTCTGAATGTGTGGAGCATATGTATGTATGTACGCCTGTATGTGTATCCCTCTATATGCATATGTCTATTTGTGTTCTGAATGTGTGGAGCGTATGTATGTATGTATGCATGTATGTGTATCTCTCTATATGCATATGTCTATTTGTGTTCTGAATGTGTGGAGCGTATGTATGTATGTATGTATGCATGTATGTGTATCTCTCTATATGCATATGTCTATTTGTGTTCTGAATGTGTGGAGCGTATGTATGTATGTATGTATGCATGTATGTGTATCTCTCTATATGCATATGTCTATTTGTGTTCTGAATGTGTGGAGCGTATGTATGTATGTATGTATGCATGTATGTGTATCTCTCTATATGCATATGTCTATTTGTGTTCTGAATGTGTGGAGCGTATGTATGTATGTACGCCTGTATGTGTATCTCTCTATATGCATATGTCTATTTGTGTTCTGAATGTGTGGAGCGTATGTATGTATGTATGTATGCATGTATGTGTATCTCTCTATATGCATATGTCTATTTGTGTCCTGAATGTGTTTAGCGTATGTATGTATGTATGTACGCCTGTATGTATATCTCTCTATATGCATATGTCTATTTGTGTTCTGAATGTGTGGAGCGTATGTATGTATGTATGCATGTATGTGTATCTCTCTATATGCATATGTCTATTTGTGTTCTGAATGTGTGGAGCGTATGTATGTATGTACGCCTGTATGTGTATCTCCCTATATGCATATGTCTATTTGTGTTCTGAATGTGTGGAGCATATGTATGTATGTATGCATGTATGTGTATCTCTCTATATGCATATGTCTATTTGTGTTCTGAATGTGTGGAGCGTATGTATGTATGTACGCCTGTATGTGTATCTCTCTATATGCATATGTCTATTTGTGTTCTGAATGTGTGGAGCATATGTATGTATGTATGCATGTATGTGTATCTCTCTATATGTATATGTCTATTTGTGTTCTGAATGTGTGGAGCGTATGTATGTATGTACGCCTGTATGTGTATCTCTCTATATGCATATGTCTATTTGTGTTCTGAATGTGTGGAGCGTATGTATGTATGTACGCCTGTATGTGTATCTCTCTATATGCATATGTCTATTTGTGTTCTGAATGTGTGGAGCGTATGTATGTATGTATGCATGTATGTGTATCTCTCTATATGCATATGTCTATTTGTGTTCTGAATGTGTGGAGCGTATGTATGTATGTATGCATGTATGTGTATCTCTCTATATGCATATGTCTATTTGTGTTCTGTTGCTCAGTCCCAAGTTTTCTTAATTAGTTTGAAAAATAGGTTAATTTCTATAGTACTTTAGTTTTTATTTGTATTTTAATTTTCCTTTTAAAAGTTAGTCATACATGTAAACAGTTTAGAGTCAAGCATTTCTACAAGGAATGTTGTAAGAAATATTGAGCATTCTGTTTTCTGGTTTTCCTGGACAACCAAACTCCATTGTTTTAGATGAATCTAAACCTTTTGATCAGTCTGCATCTCGAAGGCTCAGCTTGGGGCGCTTCAAACTGATTTCCTATCACAGAAGTAAAGACTTAGTTTTCTGTCTCAGTGCCCGCTCCACCACACACTTTTCTACCCTCTAAGCTTCTAATTTGGTACAGTTGTGCTTACTTCAATATTCAGTGTATTCCAAATAACCAGTGTCATGCTGCCTGCCCATTTATAACACCTGGGATGCTTAAAAATACCAATGCTGTTTCCAATGTGATGATTCTTGTCTGCCATGGGCATCTGGATTTTTAAAAAGAATTTCTTAGGAAATTCTAATATTCAGCCAAGGTTGTAAACCAAGGAATGGTTATTCACAGCTGATTGCTCTGCTTTCCTTTCTAGAAAACCCTCTAATTTTCTTTGGAGCTAATAATTATCTTGTTTTTATATTTGCTTAATTTTCCTATGTTCTTATCCCCAGTTTAATTTCAAAATCTTCTCAGTATAGACCACGTACGTCGAATACTCGGTTTCTTCTTGGAAAATCACTTCTTCGCTCCTTTGACAAGTTTTTGTCTTCCTGGCTTGGCGGTTGTCTAACTTGCTGTAGGTAGTCACCCCACCTTTGGGGAGCTCCATATTTCTCCCTTTCCTGTTTGAGCTTAGCGTGCTATATCCTATGCTTTTCTCTCTCTCGGTGTACTCTCATTATTAGACTGACTCCTTTAATTACTTTTACATAAAAAGTTTCTCAAACATGATGTTTTAGATGTTATTTATACACTTTAATTTCCCCGGCTATGGAGATAAGGTTTAGACCAGGGTTACAGTATCAGTTGGCAGTGGAGAGTTGTGGGGGAAATTATTCCTTATTAAGAACAAGTCCACAGTTCTTCAGCTGCCTCACCTATCTGTCAGGTTTCTGCCCAGACTTCCCTTGGTGATGGATGGTGACCTGGCAGCGGTAAAATGGAATAAACCCTTTCCTCCTCTAGGCTGCTTTTGGTCATGGTATTTATCCCAGCAGCAAAAAGCAAACCAGAGTAACACCTTATGTATAAACAGATGATTGTATTCATTTAATGTTCCCTGCTGTGCGTCCCAAGGAAGGGCCTGTTTCTCCTTATTTACTAGTATTTTTGTTGCTGACTAATACAGGGTTTCTCTGTGTAATCTTGGATGTACTGAATCTCACTCTGTAGACCAGGCTGGCCTCAAATTCTGAGATCTGCCTACCTCTGACTCCCAAGGACTGGGTTTGAAAGTGTGTACCACCACAGCTCAGGTTAGTAAGAACCAGTTTTTTTTTTAAGGCATCACTGTCTATAATGGTCATAGACTGGGGTTCAGAGTCAAGAAAATTAAACGTGACTTTTTTTTTTTAAAGAACAAGTCCACTGGTAGCACTCCCATGCTCCAGTAGATGGCCCCACACTCAGGAACATATGGGCAACTGTAATTGATCCTAGTTTATAGTCCAACAAAAGACATGAAGTCAAGAAGGGATGTGTTGGAGGGTATGAAGAAAATTTGGAAGGGGTAGGTATTGACAATATTTCATTATATACATGCATTAAGCTTCCAAAAGTAAAGACAAAAGTTAAATGTGGGTTAAAGGTCATTCTTCAGAATTAAAAACACAGTGCCCCACTTCATTGCCTTGTAATTTCCAGTGACACTGCTAGGAAGTCTGAAGTCATTTTCATTTCAAATGAAATCTACGTTTCCTGTCTGAAAACTTTAAGAATTTTCTCTTTATTGTTTCTATTTTTATGTGAATTGGGGAAATCTATTTTATCTATTAATAGGTTATTTCTATCTAGAAACCAGGTTCTTTAGTTATAGAAAATACTTAAATATTTTTTTTTATTTTATGTGTATTGGTGATTAGCCTGCAAGTATCTTTGTGTTTCTTGTGCATGCCTGCGCCTTCAGATTTCAGAAAACATCAGATCTCCTGGGATTAGAGCTACCCATGATTGTGACCTGCCTGTGGGTGCTGGGAATTGAACCTGGGTCCTCTGGTCAAGCAGTAACTGCTCTAAATCACGAAGCAGCTTTCTAGCCATATCGAAAATATTTTTGGATAATGTTTTAAATAGTTTCTTTCTTTCTATTTTCTCTTCTTTCTGTGTTTTAGAATGCCAGCATTCTTGGAAGAGACCTATAATTTTCTTTTCCACCTTTTACTTTGATTTTTTTAAAAATATCCACACCAATATTTTTAATTCTCCTGCAAAAATTGTGAATCTATATATTATCTCTTCTTTATTTACAAGAGCTCTTTAAATTGTATAATCTTTCTTTACATCATATACCTCTGTTCTTTCATGGAAGCACAATCTTCTCGTTTCCTGTTTAGGTAAATAAGACTTTTATTTAAGTTTCCTTTGGTATACGTGCTCTACTTCTTCCAAATTTCTTTTAGAATGTCTAGGTGAGCATATGAGCTCCATATTAGCAAGGGGTTGTTCATTTGAGATTTTGTTTTTACTGAAAAAAATCTCACTGACAACTTGATTTCAAGGCTTGTTAATAGTAGCTTCTGGACAGACATGCTTGCAAACAGACTCAACAAATTCTATCATGTCAATTAAAGAAAAAAGAGTTCGTTTCAGTGAGTCAAATTTTGCGGAAAGGTGTTATTCACATTTTCTCCCTGAAGTGTGTAAGTCTGGCTACTACATTTTGAGAATTCAGTGGAGAAAGGTTAGAAAACTTAACACTCAGCCTTTCTACTTTCTTCCAATGCAGCCTCTCATTTGCATGGAACTCTCTTTTAACTCTGTCTGAAATGGCAATATTCAAATAACCTTGGTCTTTTCCTCTGCAGAAAAGACATGCTAGTGTTGTTCCACTGTTCGGGGCGCAGTTACCTTGACTCTAGGAAATGAAAGGGGAGAGCTTCATTTGACTTTATCTTTTTGTTTTAGCTGCATTTTGTCTTTAGAAGGAAGTAAAAGAGCATATCTTAATCTTTCTATGAGATAAGATTCCTCTTGTACTTTTTCTTGGTATCACTGTTCCCAATTTTGGTACACCATGAACTGACGGTTCATTTACTTTTCAGCTTCTACAATTTGTTTGGTCCTTTCTGGTTTTTGTAGCTGTGGAAATATATAATTTTAATGAACTGCTTTGAAGAAATAAGCATGGACTAGATGTGCTCTACATATAGTTCAATTCTTTTGTTCTCAGAGGACTTTGCTTGCATAGTTTCAATTCCTTTATTTTATGGTCTAGAAGAAGGTCTGTCCTGGCATGCATTTGAAAAAAAAAGTCCTATAAACACCAATCAGATCAAGTAGGTTTCTAGTGTTGCTGAAATCATCTATGTCCTGATAATTTTCTTTTCATTTTCTGTAATTGGATGTTTAACTTTATTGTTGTAATTATTTTGTCTACTATTTAAAGCATTTAGGAGTGATGCTATTTTAAGCATTTTCACTTTCTAAAAAAAAACTTATAAAAGGCAATGATATGTCTTCCGAGTATCATTTGGCTGGTAATGCAATATTTCCTATGAGTTATCTGATTGTTAGTCAGTGAAAAATATTTAAAAATAGTTTTTGAATTAATCTTAGGAAAGAAAGTATTTTTAATTCGCTTTCCAGACAGAACTGACAATAAAACCAATCTTTTGGTTGTACCCCATTTATAGATACTCTGAGACAATGGTCTTGTACCCTGTAAAGATTTGTCACTTGTTTTGGTTAATAAGATGCTGACTAGCCAGTAGCCAGGAAGAAAGCATAGGCCGGGCGACCAGAACAGGAGAATTCTGGTTAGAGGAAAGACTCAGTCTGCAGTCCTCACCCAGATAGATACAAAGGAAGCAAGATGAGAACGCCTCACTGATAAAATGTAGCCATGTGGCTAACACAGACAAGAATTATGGTATAATTATTAATTAATTAATGGAAGAGTTAGTTAATAAGAAAGCCTGAGTTAATAGGCTAACCAGTTTATAATTAATGTAGGCCTCTATGTGTTTCTTCGGGACTGAATGGCTGTGGGACTTGGCAGGACAGAAACCTCTGTCAACATATAGATGTGATGAAGTTCATAAAAACAGTTTTTACTTTTAAGCACCTTTTTTGTGATGCTAGGGATTATACCCATGCTTTGTATATATGAGACACACACTATCAGGAATTTGACCTGACAGTAAAAAATTTTTAAATCTCCTATGGTTTAACACAGTAACCTGTAAATTCTGCTCCCCTTTCTCTTTCTTTGATAATTCATACAGATACAAGTGTATTACAGTTAAAATACTTAATTGCCCTCTTACTCTCCTTCCACTCCTTTCGAATCTCTTCTCTTTAATTAGTCCCCATACTTTTTTCTGTGAAGGTCCTGCCAGGTGGTCACAATTGTTGTGTTAACGATTCTAACAGCTGTGACATGTCGAAAGGACAACATTGTTTAGCAGGTCTCTCCATTCTCCAGCTCTTACAGTCTTCTGCCCTCTCTTCCATTATGTACCTGAACCTTCAAGGGGTGGTAAAAGATGCTCCATTTAAGTCTAAGAACTCAATGGTTTTCAGCATCTAGACAAGAGATGAGTCTCTGTTAACCATTGTCTACTGCTAAACGAAGCTTCTCTGACTAAGGAGAGCAGCGTTAGTCTATGGGTAGAAACATAAATACTTAAAAGGCAATTTGACTATATGTCCATTTAGCAAAACAACAGAATTAGGGCCCTTTATGACCCATGAATTGCAGCCATAGGCTTCTGATCAGGTTTACAATACCAAGCATTTATTCTATTTTATGGGGCTGGTCTTGAATAAAATAAGGAAGAGGTTTGTTTTCCCCCAAAAGTGATGCTACAGTGGGCCAATATTGCCTGACAGGCCAGTACTGTAGCATACAGGAGCCACAGCTCGGAATACTGCTGATGGATTTTCTTTCCCAGTAGCATTGTGGCACTATGAATGCTAGCCAGAAGAGAAGAAGGTTCCAGGCCAGATGCAGTTTGATTTCTCTGTGTCCTGTATCTATGTGTTGTGGCATCTTAAACAATAGGGCTTTGCCATCTAGTTACAGTGAATAACCAAGAGCAGTGACTACACGCTGTACAGTTTTGGAAGCCTTTTTGGCCAATAATTCATTAGGTGAGTATCCCACACATGGCACTGGGATTTTCTTTAAAATCTCATGGTTTCTGGGAGGACTATTATACATCCATGCAGGATACCTCTTTTTAACTTCTTTTTAAAACAATATTTTGTAGTTAACTTATAAAGTAGTAAGATTCAGTATGAGGTTTTCATACATTCTTATTTTGATCAATCATCCCTTCATCCCTACCTCTTTCTTAACCCTAGCCTTTTTCCAATTTAAACTTCCCCACACTTTGTAAGTATAGTACATCAACCTGAAATTAGTGATCTGCCACTAACTTTTGAAATTATCTTCCTGTGGTTTTATACAAAGTTTTGCCTGTGGAATCTTTTTATTTATCTTAAACTAATTAAAATATACATGAATATATGAAATATCAAAATATATCAGGTTTGTTATCTAATAAGGGTTTTTTGTTAATGATCTCATTTAAGTAGTAAAACATTCCAATTTTCTATTGATTTGATTTTTGCCATTTATTATTATTCTTGTTTTTTAACACACTTTAATAAGCTTAATTGTGCTTTTATATAGTTTTTAAATTGCTAGTTTTCTTTGTGTTTCTAAAATCAGATTTCTTTTGTAATGTGGGGCTGTGTTGATGTTACATTTATCTATTTATCTGTCTACCTGTCTCTATCTATCTATCTATCTATCTATCTATCTATCTATCTGTCTATCTATTGTGTGTGTGTGCCTGTGTGTATGCTCACACATACGCACGAGCAGCACAGCATTGTGTGTGTGTGGTGGGGAACTTAGAGAGCAGCTGGTGGTAGCTGGTTGTCTTCTTCTAGCACCCGAGTCCAAGGATTGAACTCATGTCTTCAGGTTTGAGTTAAGGCTTACACATTGAGGCTTAAGGTTTATCCATTAAGCCATCTTGCTGGTCCACCATGCTACATTTTTTTTTGCTTGTTGGGTATCACAAATATTGCAGTTCATCAGGTATGTGGCACTTCCTTTATTTTTCAAATTCTTACTCTTATAATTCTCTACTAAACTTCTGTAAGAGCTGAAATTTATAATTTTCCATTTTTGATTTGCTTTTTTCCTTTAAAATATTCTGACTTATATATTTCAATATAATGTTGTATCACAAAATATTTATGACAGGTGTACATTTGTTAGATTGTACTTGTTTGTGAATATAAGAATCAATATAGGGGATTGGCAAACTGGTACCCTCCCCACCCCCCACACTTACTTCCCATAAGTAGATAGCATAAATAAAAAGTATTTAAAAATACAAAATAAAAGTTTTACTCACTTTAATGTTTTGCTTTGCATTCTACTCTATATTTTTTAATTAATATTGGTTAGGGCATTATTTATCACTCATTTATTTTAAAGTATCAGTTTAAGAATGTGTAGTATGAAATGAGACCTTATGAAACTGAAAAGCTTTGTAAGGCAAAGGACACTGTCAAAATGGCAACCGACAGAATGAGCAAAGATCTTCACCAACCCCACATTTAAGAGAGGGATGAACTCCAAAATATATAAAGAACTCCAGAAAACAGACATCAGAAAACAATATAATCCAATTGAATAATGGGTTGTAGATATAAATAAATAGAGAATTCTCAATAAAGAATCTCAAATCAGTGAAAATCATTTAAAGAAATGTTTAACATCCTTAGATATCAGAAAAAGGCAAATTAAAATGACTGTCAGAATGGATAAAAAAAAACCCACAGGTAACAGCTCATACTGGCAAGGATGTGGAACAAAGGGAACACTCCTCCACTGCTAGTAGGAGTTCAAACTTGTACAGTCACTTTAAAATCAATATGGTGGTTTCTCAGAAAATTGGGAATGGATCTACCTCAAGACTCAGCTAATACCACTCCTGGTCATATACCCAAAGGACACTGTAGCATTCCACAAGGGCACTTGCTCAACTATATTTACAGCAGCTTTATTTGTAGTATCCAGAATCTGGAAACAAGCTAGATGTCTCTCAACTGAAGAATGGGTAAAAGGAAAACGTGCCACATTTACACAATGGAGTATTACTCAGCTTTTTTTATTTCATTTCCTTTTTATTATTATTTATTTATTTATTAAAGATTTCTGTCTCTTCCCCGCCACCGCCTCCCATATTCCTCCTCCTCCCCCAATTAACTCCCCCTCTCTCATCAGCCGGAAGAGCAGACCGGGTTCCCTGCCCTTACTCAGCTGTTAAAAACAAAGACATCATGAAACTTGCTGGCAAATGGATGGAACTAAAAAAGATTATCTTGAGTGAGGTAACCCAGACCCGAAAAGACAAACATGGTATGTACTTACTTATAAGTGGATGTTAGCTGTAAAATAAAGGCTAAATATGCTACAATCCACAGGCTTAGAGAAGCTAAGTAACAAGGAGGGCTTAAGGGGAGTGTGAAATGCATGAATCTTGCTATGAAGGGAAAATAGAATAGACATCATTGTTGGATCGGGGAGAGGTCTGGACGGGTGCGTAAATATGGGAACAGGAGGAATCAGGTTGGGGGAAGATGGAGGGAGAGAGACAACTGGAATCAGGGGCATCCCTGGGATGCATTATAAACCTAGGGCAATGGAAAGTCTCAGGAATTTGTGACGGTGATCCTAGCTAAGGTTCCTAGCAAAGGGGGATATTCAGCCTGAACAAGCCATCTCTTGTAACCTGGCAAGACTTCCAGTGGAGGAATTGGGACAACAACTCATCCCTAAAACCTTTGATCTGCAATTTGTCCTACCTACAAGGTGTGCTAAGGCAAAGGTGGCACAGAAATTGTGGGAGCGACCAGTCAATGACTTAAGACTTAATGCCATGAGAGGTAGTTCACCCCTGAGGGCCAGGATTCAGAGGTGGGATAGCCCAAAGACCCAGGATAGATTCAAATATGACTGCTAAAAAATGTCAGTGAAAGTATTCTTAATGATATTCTGCTATACATAGATTGGTGTCTAGCCCAACTATCATCAGAGAGGCTTTTCAGTTTAGATAGACTTCAACTTTCAAGAAGGAATCTGTTACTAGTTGAAGTTTTTTGATGTCCAAAAGGTGCGTTGAGGCCCCTCAGAATATAGTTTTATTTGGAAACAGGGATATTGCAGATTTAATCAGCCGATATGAGGTTCTAATACCATATGCATCTTTAATCCATTGTGCAGAGAAGAGAGTTGGGCACAGAAACACGAGTGGCGAATGCAGAGCATGCGATGATATGGCAGTTGTTGAAGAGCTGCACATTAAAGCCAAGGTTGACAGTCACCTCCGGAAACTAAGAAGGGGCAAGGAAGTATTCACTGAAGAGTCTCACTGAGTATGGTCCCACAGACACTTTGAGTTCAGACTTTCAAATTCAGTACTTTAAAACAGTAGATTTCTGTTACTATAAGTAAGTTTTTGGAACCTCATTATAGCTATTTCAGAACCTATTATGTTAACCAGAGAGTTATGATGGAAGCATCCTAGCCAAATGGGCCAGCTTATCCTAAGTGAAGCAGAAAATGGTGTTTTCGGTGTGGAACTGCTAATGGGACTAAGTCTGAACTGGGAAGTGATGAAGGACTTGCAGGTTGGAGGGAGACTGCTGTCTCTCCCCTGGGAAATTACTACTTTCTCATTCACTTGCTCAGTTTACAGATAAGAATAACAAAGAAAATTGGTTCTCTCTTATGTACCATGCAGTCTAGGCGCCCTGGTGAATAATAAAATGACACTATCATGATTGAACCATTTGAAATTGTTATTTGCTAACTAAGTTTTGGAGAAAATTTGATTAAATACTATTAATTTCATACCAATCTAAAAATTTCTACAGCACCATTTGAAATTGTTATTTGCTAACTAAGTTTTGGAGAAAATTTGATTAAATACTATTAATTTCATACCAATCTAAAAATTTCTACAGCAATATGCATATTTAAAACAATAGAAAAGAGCATTATATAAACTCTGAATGTGAATTATAGCAACTTAAAGGATGGGAATGAGCCAGGAAGCCTATGGAAAGAGATAGTGTAGGCTGGGTAATAAAGAGAATGGTATCAGGAGGGGCATATAGGGTATATATAGGGCACACACACACACACACACACACATATGGCATATAGGAGGGACTGTAGGGTACTTCAGGAGGAAAAATGAAGGAAAATTATCTTGACAACTTGAAAACAAATTATCTTGACAATTAACTTGACAACGAAGGGGAATTATTAATGTCTGATTAGGACTTTCACTCCATGTTTACGAAACTGGACAATGAATTTTCAGAGACTAACTGGATGAACAGAATTGCTACAAAATTGATGATTTAAGACAATTATCTTAGCATACATTTATTTAGTAACAATCTCCCTTTAACCAAAAAGAGACCTTTTATTTGCACAAGGAGATTGGAGAGTTACAGAACTGAACACCAACTTAAAGGGTGCTGTTGCACTGTAACTATATTATATATGCTGCCACTGAATGGCAGGGTGAAAAGGGAAAAGTTCACTGATTTCAGAGGATTTGTGGAAATTTGGTGACATTTTTTTTTCATTGTATAGAAGGAAACAGTGTCATAGGTAACACCAGAGTTTTACATTTGAATGAATTTAAAAATGGCATAGCAAAAAATAGAGTAGGCAAGAGCTGTCTTGGGGATTCAGGTGGTAATTTTTGTATTATGCTAGATCTGAAATAATGGTAGGACATCTTAGTAGAACTGTTTAAACATAAGGCAGAGAATAAGTGCTGTAATTGGAGTGTGCTTTGCCTCCCTTCATAGTCAGATTGAAATTTGATTTTTGCTGCTGTATTGGCAGATGAGAACTTTACGAGGTAGTAATGTCTCTCTTATGTGAGCACCTTAATTCTAGGGAGGAGAGAGTTCTTGCTGTCACAGGACTAGATTAGCTGCTATGTGAGTGGATTGTTACAAGAAAAAAGTTGCCCCTTGTAAATTCTGCCTCTTGAGTACAAGCCTGCTTCCCGCAGCCCTTTTCCTGTTATTATGATGCAGCAGGGGGACTTTACTTCAACTTCAATCCAGGATTTTCCTGTATCCAAAGCTGTGAGCCAAAATAAACTTTTCTTTTAGCAATTAATACCAAATAGTCTGTTGCAGACTGTTTGCTATAATCTGGGACAATGAGGTTAATTTATAATCCCCGAGATGGTGGTGATGGTTGAGGTCATGGCAGCGGAGCAGATCTCCAAGAGAGAAATCACATCAGAGAGAAGCAGAATGTAGCTTGTGGAATGATCATGATTAAATTGAATCTTTATGTATTATTCCCACTCTTGTACATCTGAATCATCATCATCCTTCTCTGACAATTCTTTGTAGATGACAAAATCATACTGGTTTCCACCCTAGATTGAATGGCATTTCTACTTTATGCCATTTTTAAAGTCACACTACATATTTTCTCTGTTATCATCACATCGCTTTGTAAAGCAGCAGACTGATATATATCTGATCTCGTTTTCAGCACCTTCGTGTTCTAGAAACATTAAGACTCTAAAGCAGGAAGCCTATCTTATTTAACTTTGAATTTTGAACAGTCAGCATAGCACTCAGTACAGTGTAGGTAGTTAATGCATGATTTTCACACAAATGGATTTCAGAGAAACTGTAAAAGCAAAGATGCAAAAAATGAATTAAAATGCTTAGTAAGACAGTGCAGCTCATTCAAACATCTGAAATTCTGTTTTTTAAATCATTCTGTTGACTCATAGCTTTTATGAAACTAGGGGTTAAGTGCACAAGGAAAATCACGTCTCTATCCTTTTATACATTAGCCACTGTACAAGGCCAGATTTCCAATCTGCTAAACTGTAACTGTTAAAATCACTTGTCAAAATTCCTTCTCAGTCCCCAAAATAAAGTATATTAGGCCCGTTGTAAAGTTTCCACCAGTTTGTACATTTTTTCTTGCTTATCAACAGAGCTAAGGACCTTTTTCCCTTGGCGCTTAAACCACAAGGAAGACAAGGATAAATTGGGTCCTTTTACAAGCTTGCAGACTGTCCTGCTCCAGGCAGCAGCAGCAGGAAGCATCAGGTAGTCTGATTGAATTTGTTTCCTCTATGCACCAGCTGGCATCACGTTCCTGATCTTGAAATTCCCAGGGTTCATTTATCTTCACAATTTCTTTCTTGACAATGAGAAGAGGAGCACTGAGCTGATTCTGCATTTAATGTACTATAATGCCAATCTTGATGCATTGTTTTATGAATTATAGTTAAAAGAGCTTCTACGGTTTTTGACAAAATGACAATTCCCCACTTGTTTGTGAAGACAGTTAATCATAAGAGTTAGAAACAGGGCAAGCTATTTCCTTTGGGAAGTTAACTATGATTTTGTGATCAAGTTACATAGAATCAGAATCAGCTAAAATTCAAGACAGAGTAAGCTATTGTCTAAACATAGTGTATGAAAGTTAATTTATTTGCCTTTTCTTATTGTCACATGTAAGGGACATGGCAGAAAATCATTATTTAATAAACTTTTTGGGTATTTTGTTTATTATAGGTCTATATTGTTAGTAGTTATAATTAAATTTCACTATAAGTGTAATTGTTTTGTTCTGAGTTCAATATATAAATTTAACAGAAAATAATAGTTGGTGAGTCTGAATTAGATTGGTAGTTCATCATCTTAATTATGCCTCATTTTATTTATTTATTTGTTTGCTTTTTGTTTGTTTGTTTTACATACAAATCCCAGTTCCCCCTCCCTCCTCTCCTTCCACTCCCCACACCTTCTCTGCACCTCCTTCTGTTCCTCAAAGAGGGTAAGGCCGCCCTTGGGAAATCAACTAAATCTGTGCCTTCACCTCCTTGAGGCAGGACCAAGGCCTTCCCACTGTACCAAGGCTGAGCAAGGCATCTCTCCATAGAAAATGGGCTCCACAAATCAGTTTATGTATTAGGGTTAGATCCAGGTCTCACTGCCAGTGGCCCCAGGTATCTCATTTTATTTCATGTCATTTGTTATTTTCTGAGATGACACTAGCATTTGGTTTATTGTCATCTCAGCAACTAGCTGATGCAAGATGGGGAAAGATACAGAAGGCTGTGGATGGGGTGCTTTATAAAATACCTTTCCGGTCTAAAGTCGTTTATCCTATTTTGGAAAGTGTCTTCATGGGACCCTAAGTTTGACCTGTAGTACTGCAAAATGTTGTCATACTTTTAATATTTCTAATGTGTTGTCTTTTCTGTTGGGTGAAGAGAGACATCCTATCCATATCTATTAGTACAGTCCCTTAATAGGGTTCAGGAACAAGTATTCAGACATCAACTTTGAGTAATATACTGAAATTAAGTTTAATTTTCCTATTGATTCTGGAGCTAAATAATTTACATCATGGCATTTATTGTACATACTACTAGAGTGCCTACCATAATTATTTGGGATTCACAAGGAAACAATATCCAATTCATCAACGTGTTTCCCAAAATATTCACTAGTTTTGTCAACTAAAAAGTAAATGTGCCTTGAATGGTAGAATATGCTATTGCTAAATATTAAATATGGATTTATCCCATCAAAAATCTAATGCTAGACCTCAATTTGGCAATGGTGAGAGGTGAGGTGCACCGTGAGATGTGTAGTGGGGTCAGAGGCCTTGTGAATGACTTCACGCTCTTCCTTTGGGAATGGACTAACTCTTCTTTTTAAAGACAATCAAGAATATTTTATTTTATTTTTTCAAAAGGTAAACAAACTATTTTTTTTCATTTTATATACCAATCCCAGTTCCCACTCCCTCCCCTCCTCCCATTCCCTCTCCCTACTCCTCCACCCCACCCACCATCCACTCCTCAGAGAGGGTAAGGCACATTGCTTTTGGAAAGGTCCAAGGCAGCACATGACCCTCAACAACAACCAAATGGTTGCTGGTGTCATGTTCTTGGACTCCCCAGCCTCAAGAACTATGAGGCAAAAGAATCATTTTGCTTTCTAAATTACTTAGTATCAGGCATTGTATTATTTCAGTGAAAACTCTAACAAAAGCTAAGAAAGCTGGCAAGGTTTCTTAGCACAGCAGTCATGATAAGATTCATCAGTCTGGGGATTATTTGTATGTTGGGATCATAGTTAATAGAAAATGAGCAAATGCCAATCAGTGTAGAAGAATATCTGGAATCAATTCCACCTCAGTAGCCTCAGTACGTAACTCTGGGAAATAAAATGCTATATTGATTTAGCCTGCACCCAACATAGAGAGCTCAGTAGGGTGAAACAAGTACATTGTAGCTTACATTTTAGTGTCTGAGTCCTGGAAGTTATAAGATGTAGGAAGTACTACAACTTTTCTTAACAGTAGCTGTGGTGGTTAATCTTCCTTGACAACTTACCTGGATTTGAAATCGTCTAGGAGACACATCTTTTCGCATACATGAGAAGATTACTTAGATCATATAGAATAAGGTGGGAAGACCCATTATGAACATTGGCAGTGGGGCTGTGTTCCTAGACTGAATAAGTGAGAGAAGACACTAGCACTCACTTCTGTTTCCTGACAATGAGTGCAATTTGACTAGCTGCACCGTCCTCCCCCTCATGCTATGTACCTGCAATGATGGAGCACACCTTCAAAATGTGAACCCAAATAAGCGCTTCCTCATTTAAACTGCTGGTTGCCTTGTCTTTGATCATAATAATGATAAATATAAATAATATAGTAGCTAACTAAATTTTTCTTTATGGACTTATTCTAGGAGACCAGCTCTTCATTTCAATGGGCCTCTTCATTCTCCTCATCTATAGTAGTCTTGAAGTTCGTGAGTAAGCACCATATCACTATCCTATATGTTATCTTATAATTGTGTCAACATAAACATAGAACTAGTTCCAGATAACACACACATTTGTAGCTGGAGGCTGCTTGTTCATTCCCGAATGCCCAGATCCTTGAAATCGCCACACAGATAACTATTATTTAAATCACTGCTTGGCCAATCACTTAAGCATATTGCTAGTTAGCTCTTATATCTAGAAGTGACCTATTTCCATTATTTTATATTTTATCACGAGACATATGGGCTACTGGCACGGTTCCAGCTGGCGGCTTGTGTCTTTCCCCTCTGGTGGCTACATGGCCTCTCACTGGCTCTGTCTTCTTTCTCCCAGCATTCAGTTTAGTTTCCCCCCGTCTAGCTCTGTTCTGCCTGGCTATAGGCCAAAGCAGTTTCTTTATTCATTAACCAATAAAAGCAACACATAGACAGAAGGACCGCCCACACCACATGATGGAAGAGAACATTCACCAGTAAACTAGGTTTACTTACTAGTGACTTGCTCTTGCCTATCCTCCTGGTCTTTAATTCACATTTGCACTTGGAGGTAATTTTGAGTTATTGCGTGTCATAGATAGGTAGTGTCTCTTAGGAAGAGAAGAAATTTTTCATTGAAAATCTGAGAATGTCTGTTGGAGTCTGTACATGTTAACAACCGAAAAGAGAAGAAAGGACATTCCCCTTCTATATTCATGTCACCAGTGTTGATGCCAGGATTCTGTTTTGTTCAAAATGAAACTAAAAGATTTTCATACTCTCTTTGGGAAGTAAATTGTTTTCTATGTCACTTCATGTGTTCTTAGATACCTATACGTGTAGTGTATACATCCTTTAGTGAACTTGAGTACCAGTGAGTCTGATTTCATAATTTTACAATGTTTTAAGCAAACATACAGTGATATTTTAATACCTATGTGACATTATAGTTTGTTCTCATTCTTTCCCCTTCTCCACTGCCATCATGGTCCTCCTCTTCATCTACCCTTTACTGGTTACCTTCCTTCCCACAGAGTTTCTTCCTTCTTCTTTCATGCCATATATATATTCTATTATTCACTTTTTTATTCATCTTTCCACCTTCTTTAAGATCTCTTCCCCTTCCACATTTGAGAGAAATAGTGTGATATTTATCTTTCTGAATCTGACTTATTTCTCAATACAATAATCTCCAATTGCATCTGTTTTCTTGGAAATGTCCTGACTTCACATTTATATATGATTGAATAAAATTTCCTTTCATATATATACCACATTTTCTTTATTCATCAATCTGCTAATAGACAAGTAGGCTAGAGAGCAAGATGAATCTCATTTGGTCTCTTGGCCATGCCATTTATTAGCTGTCTGACTTGTGACTGAGCCTCATTTATTCCTCTCATCATTCCTTTTGTATATTATAAAGATTTAATGATAAAGATTGTAATAGGACAGATTAAACATGGGCTGAATTAGATGCTTAGCAAATACTAGTTCATCTCTCCATATTCTCCATTTTGGTAAAGTAAGATTATAATTCACCAACATCATGAGTACTTTGAAGATAATTTTAAAGATTGCTAAATGTGTACACTATTTCAATTTTCCAGCATTCCTTTAAATATAAACATTGCTAATTGTATGTGTCCACATGAAAAGTAGATGTAAATTTATGTCAACTGAGAAAAATAAATGAAACGATAAATTGGTCCAGGTCCCATTTTACTTCATCACCGACAAGTTGGCTTTAAACCTCTAACTCTTGGTGACATAATTCTGGATGTCAGCAGAATTGGAGAAGTGGGATCAATATTCAGATAACGCAGGCAAGAAACAGCCCAGGCGAGAAGGTAATTTTATCTTCTTTCTTAGGCATACTGTCACATAACATCATATTTTTAAAACATTTATTCACAGTAGGTATAAAACTTGAAGTGAGAGAAGAAGATGTATTTCCTTTAAGCTTCTTATAAATATCAATGCTGAAGAATAGAATGCTGTTTATTGCAGCTCCAGTGTGCCATCTACTGTGAAAATGGAGCTGAGAGAAGAAAACACACATTTATGTCAATCATCAGGAAGAGAGTTTTGAGGCTGAATTATCCAGATAATTGCCCTAATTTTTCATCCTGTCCTGTGATCATTACTTTTCTGGCTTACACAGGTTTTCCTTTTTTTCTTTGCCCTCAGCATTTCACACTTCCTGACATCTTCTATGTCAGCTGGCCATGCTATTGACTTCTATTTTTGCTGGGGTCACTTCTGTAGGAGCATCTCTTTAGTGTCTGGTTGCCCTTAGTAGCGAGGAAATAGAATAAAAATGTATGACAGATGTTATTGTGATGGGGGAAGGGCATGCTGTGAAGAGGTGAATCATAATGTGAAAGCTGGGTAACTCAATCCCCCAAACACCCACTCCAATTTTGGCTCTTTGACAATGCTGTCTCTTTGAGAAAGAAGAACAGTTTGATCTGAATTCTTATTTGGTTCTGAGCCACCAAATTAGAATCTAATAAGCTCATTTGGAAAGGTTTTGAATTAGCTTAAAACAGACCCACGCTGAGCTCGTACAGGAGACCCTCCTACTCTTTCCAGGCAACCTGGAATTTGTAGACTTCCTTCTCACTGTCTTCTTTGTGTCTTTTCTCATCTTCTACTTGGGTTTTCTCCTTTCTGACGGACTATGTGGAGATATGTCTTTCTCTTCACGAGAACTGTTACAGACCTTATTTGTCTTTTATTTTTTTAAGAAACAAGATCATAAATTTAGATGGGAGAAAAAAAATCTTTATTCAATATGAGAAAAGCTTACTGTTTGGACTTTTCCAGTTTGTCAGCCTTTAGTATTACAAGTTACCTATGAATGAAAAATATTTTGGTGTACATAAAATATGCTCCTCAACTACTAAAGCTTATAGTTACCTTATTTATAGCTAGAAACAAATGTTCACAAGCTTGGAGAAATTTGATATACATGGAAATGTGTTTGGGAGTCTAAGATGAATAGCTGGGGAAGAAATGATGTTGTAATTAGCTTTTTGGATATCTGAGAAAATGAAGGAAGTGAAAGAGAGATTATTAGGTAACAGCAACTTGCATAGGTGTGTATAGGCCTACTCTAGATAGCCAGGTCAGTACGATTCTATGAATACAGTTTGGATCTGTGTAAACTCACTAGTAGGGATAAATTGTTGTTAGTAGAGCTACATTGTTAAGGGATAATTCATTTTAACTTTGGTACCTATGACCAGATTGATCACTGTAAATGTTAAATGTATATTTTTGAAGAAATGTACTTGGACAATTTAGAGCCTTTTTTTCTTTAGTTTTCTCAAATCCCATGCTATTGGCAAGAACTATGATGTTAGTCCTATTGCCATTACCTCTTAGAGAGATTTTATCATGTTTCAGAAATATTATCAGTAATTGTCTATGTGTCATTTTTATTATTACTGCCTAACACTTCCTGGATGATACAATTTAAAGAGTCATCTTTCCTCAGCCCAACAAATATTTTCTCCTTTGCCTCTCTCAATTCCCACCCCACCCCTCCAATAGAACTAATACTGGAACCAGTCAATTTACCATACATACCTTTTAGTTTTAGTGCCATAGTTTTATCCGTCTGTATTGTACTCTGGGAAATTTCTCCAGTTGATTTTTCCTCCTTTTAAACATAGCCTTAGCCAACCCACTGAGAGTTGGAGAAGTAGCTGTGAGATTTTAAATTTTCAGAAACTTTGTTGCTTCTCTGTCAGAGAAAATCGTTGTTTTTAAATGGAGCAGCCTCACTAAACACTCTGTATCAAAAGGTTGTTTAGATGTTTCTTCTATTTTATGTTCAGTGTGGTACTGTTTCTTACTATTTGTGTGTGGTTAATTTTTACATTTTGTTAATTTTTTTTCAAATATTTGTGGGTTCTTAGTTGTCTGTTCAGATTTATAGTTGCTGGCATAAATTGGTCACTCTCCCTAGAGGTATAATTCCTCCATATGAGGAGAGGTACTATCTCCCTGGCAATGAATGAGCATTTTGATGATAAGGTACCCAAATCCAACACTTTCGTGGAGGAGCCAGAGTTTATACAGCAGTGCCCTTTCATTTTCATACAGTGTGTGTGTGTGTGTGTGTGTGTGTGTGTGTGTGTGTGTGTGTGTGAGTGTATCTTGTTTCCTGAGTGTGGGACCTTCCCTTCCCTCATAATGGCTTAACATGGTCTCCAGGTACTGTACTGTCCTACATTTCCCACCCCAAAGGACACACCATGGGTACTTTTCAGAATTCCTCATTTTGTGTGTGGAGATGTTCCAAGTGCTTTAATGTATAGAGCAAATGCCATAGTTAGGAGGTCCAATTTTGCCATTTTTTTTTGATTGATAGCTCTTTCTCGGTCACCATGGCTTCTATTGTTGCGGTTATTTCAGGCTTCATCTGGGAAAATTCACGTTTCTACCCCTTTGCCTTGACATATTTATTAATTCTTTAACAATTCTACACTTTTCTGTGAATTTGAGGTGCTTTATATCTTTCAGAATTTTCTCATTGTTCTGGACTTCCCAGCCTCCTAATACTAGCACAGATTTCTTTGTTACATTTTGTGGATTTTAAATTGTATTTAAGGATGGAGTTGCTTGTTTGATTTCTCTATTACTGGTAATAATTTTGTACTTTTAAGCTTGTAGCTATTTTAGGACAAAGCTAACATTTTAAGGCTTACCTGTTTCTCTTTGTAAATTAGTAATGTAATTAAAATTCTTTAGATCACCACTTAACACAAATTGAAATTAGTAATTCTGAAATTAATAATTATAGAGAGACAGTGTTAGAATTTTCTCAAGATTTTTTTTCCCTTTTTATAATTTAATTAGCATTGTTTGGATTCTCATTTCACAGCTGAGATGCCAAAATCCGAAAATAATAGATACTGTAGTTTCAGGCTAGGATTTATGGGGGAAAACAGCTGCTTCCTTGTTTTCCGTTACTTTTAGGTTCCTCTAAGAACTGTTGTTCATCACATACTGTAGTTTAGTCTGAGGGACAAAATGAAATCATGAACTCTTTGGCTTCTATTGTCTTGTGATAATACATCAGTCTAAGATTTGATTGCAGCTTTATTAATGCTCTTTTGAGGAATTGCTCCACTTCTTATGAAGCTTGTAAAGCCTTTTAAATCTATGAGAGATGCTAAAATTATGATTGATTATTATGCTTTTAAAATCACCAATCTTTTTTCTCATTTTGAACTAGAAAAACATATTGACTTTTTCAGTGGAACATTCATATTTATTTAGCTGGAGAGAGAAGATTATGAATCTAAAATTTGAAAGCCATTTCTTAGTCAAAGGGTAATGGAATTTTAGGATTGCAAGGCATCTCCAGATAGCTTTATGAAGTTGTGTGAAGAGCAGACATCTAAGTTAGAAAACTTAAGGTCAGACTCACACTTTCAACTTTCTGGCTATATGATCCAACTTAAATTCAAGACACTCTATAAACTGCATTTCCTCACCCATGAAAGAAAGATAACCACTGCCTGGTTAATTTATCGCTTCATTGTTAGGTTGAAGTAAGATAATATAAAAAAGTATTCCAAGAACTGAGAGGTGTTGTTCAAAACAAATGTACAAAAATTCATTAAAAATATATACAAAATAAATTCCGGTTTATTATGAGATTTACCTAATTTTACCAGGTAATTGGTGGTAGATACTCTTAAATGAGCCTGATAATCTACCCATTAATATGTACCTTTTAAAATTTCCTGGCCAGGCTTACTGGCACATACCTTTAATCACAGCATTTGGAGGAAGAGGCAGGTAGAACTCTTTGTGGTCAAGGCCTGATTTACACAATGAGTTTCAGGCCAGCCAAGGCTACATATTGTGACCCTGCCTCAACAAACACAAAAGAAAATTTGTTTTCCAACCTATTTGGTTGCTCAAAGAATTTACTAGAAGCCTAAAGTTATCTCATTCTCATGTGGTATTCCCCTCTGTATGCTGTGAACACCAGTGGTTAATAAAGAAACTGTCTTGGGCCTGCGCAGGGAATAGAGGTGGATGGGGAAAACTAAACAGAATGCTGGGAGAAAGGAGGCAGAGTCAGACAGAAACCATGTAGCCCTGCCAGAGACAGACACTGGGAACTATACCCAGTAAGCCACAGCCATGTGACGATACACAGATTACTAGAAATGGGTTAAATTAAGATATAAGCGTTAGCCAATAAGAGGTTAGAGCTAATGGGCCAAGCAATGTTTTAAATAATATAGTTTCTGTGTGATTATTTTGGGTCTGAGCTGCCGGGGGGCTGGGAAACAAACAAGTGGCCTTCTTACAACATCATTCTGCAAAAAGATATGACTACTGAATCTTTTCCTGAAAGAGAGGTTTATCTTCAGGAAGCTTGTTTCTTTGGCAGTGGTAGAAGAAAGACCTAAGCTGGTTCTTTTTCTAATGTGACAAAAACCTCCAGGATTTATCCCTTCAGGGTTATTTCTCTGCCTTAAATATGCCTCTTATAATAACTTTACCACAGGTTTCTCCTATGGGCCTATTAATTTGGATCCCCAAACTGTAGAACTGGCTTTTATTCATTTTTTTATTTAATAAACTTTACAGAGGTTCCCACCAATAAATTTTTTTATTTGCTAAGTGAATCTGCAAGCCTTACTCTTTGTTTTGTTTGTTTTCTTCCATAGCTGCTTCTACAAAGTATCAAACAGCCAGAACAAGACTCTGAACCTCAGTCAGTCCAAGGTCCTTTGGAATAAAACAGTTCCAATATTCTGTGAGATTTACCAAGATTATTAAAAGGAAGAGGACTGTCTTGTGTTCAACAGAATAAGGTTTATTTAAGTAAAAGTGACAAGGATACAGAACTTGAATTTTTATTCATTCATTCAAACAAATATGGAAAAACAGAAAACAAGTCATTTCAAATATGCAAAAGTAAAGATTTGTGGATAGCCAGAGAGAAGAGGAGTGTAAGGATACTTGAAAACTTTACAAAAATTACCAGATTTTTTTCGGAAATATATGCTTTCTTATTGGTATATTTTGAATGCACATGGATTAGATATTTACTTATCAAGACTAAAATTTTAAAATTAAAATTTAACTTTAGAATAATTTCAGATTTATAGGAAAGTTGCAGAGATATCTCACCAAAATGTCATGGTGGTATGGTTCCTTTTTCCATAATTGATAAATCTGTATTTTTATATTAGGATTAACTGAAATCTGTATTCAAAATTTCTGCATGTTTTTGCTTTAACTCTGATGTCCTTTTTTTCTGTTCCAAGGTTTTTTTCTTTCGACAACACCACATTGCACCTAGTCACCAGGTCTCCTCGGTCTCTTTTAGGCTGTGATAGTTGATTAGGCTTGTTTCCAGAGATCTTGACAGTTTTGAGGAGTGCTGGTCAGGTATTTTATAGAATGTTTCTTTATTATGGGAAGACTAGGGTTCCAGGCTCTTGGGAAGAAGAGCATAAGGATGAATTGACATTTTCTTCACAACATTTCTAAAGGCTACACAACCTGACTTTGCACTGTTGATAGCAATCCTCATAACTTGGCTAAGAAAGTGCTTCTTAATTGACTCCCCCTTTCCTCCTTTCCACACTATAGTTTATGGAGTCATTGTCTGCAGCTTGCATTTATGGTTTGGGGAGGAAAAGATAAAGTTTTAATCATAACAAAAATTCATTACTGTTGGTAAGTATTTTATTCTTATATTGAGCATTAATAGGAATTGCATTTGCCTGGCTCATTTGATCTACAGCCACAGAGATGTGCATTTTGCAGCTAAGGCCTTTGTAGGAAAACCAGGTAGCCGTGTTTCTTCTAGGAGGACCATTTCTTTCAACAGAGTTCCAGATTGCAAAAACTCTCCTTTTTCTCTGGTGTATTGCAGTTCCTACCTGCTTTTGAGTAAAGTTGAGTACTTCTCACTTGAAGAAGTACCTGAATCAGCTTTAAATCAGCAGTTCAAAGACACCATGCCCAAGTTTCTGGTTTATTATGTCTAGATGGGGCCTTGCCAGGTACATTTACTCATGTTCTCAGGTGATACTGATGCTGAGGACCATACTTTGAGAACCATTTGTACCAAAGATTCAAAACACTTGAACTACTCATTTTTGTTATCTGCTGAACTTTTCTGTAAGGTTCACACTGGTATCTGACACTTTTCTCTCTGGGTAGCCTATTTAGATTCCTCTACCCTGAAAGCGCGTGTCTTTACTAAGAAACTGGTAGAGGACCCACACATTGTAAAGAAGCAATGTGCCTTACCCTCTCTGAGGAGTGGATGGTGGTGGGGTAGGACACACACACACACACTCATACACACACACACACACACACACACACACACACACACACACAGAAAATCTACAGAAGTAGATTTTCATATGTTTTTTTTTTCTGAAGATCTTGGGGTTAGCTGTCTTTCTCCATAATCTTTCTTTTACTCTTCTCTCCCATTCCCTTCCCCATTTAATCCTCCTATTGTAATTTCCTCTTTATCTCTCCATGGCACTATGTTTTATTTCCCCAGCTCTGGGAAATTCTCTCCTCCCTGTTGGTATCTTTCTAGGTACCGATCCTTTGTGGTGATTCAGATTATAACATACATATTGAAAGCTTAAAGCTAACATCCACATATAAAAAGAAATATATAATATTATCTTTTGGTATCTGGATTACCTCACCCAGGTTGATTTTTTTTTACCAGCACCATCTATTTTCCTGCAAACTCCATTTTTATCAACAGCTGAATGATATTCCATTGTATAAATGTACCACATTTTAATCATTTATTTATCAGCTGAATAACATCTAAGTTGTTTCCAATTTCTGGTTATTATGAATAAAGCAGAAATGAATGTGGATGAGCAAATGTCTCTATGGTAGGATGTAAAGTCCTTTTAAAATTAACAATATTGATTGCATATATTAAATATGTACTCATTTAGCATTTGCATCCATATTAAGTTTTGGATCTATTACAAAAGAGGATATGAAGAGTTACATCAGTTACCTTAAAGGTCATATGGTCATTCAACTCTAAAACTGTGTGCCAGGGACTGTGACTTATTTCTCACACTCTAATTGCTGCCCCTCTCTCCTTTTGAATGTAGGAAGAGGGTACTGTGTGATGAAGTAGAGAGCAGCTGGCCTATTTGTTGCATTTGTCACCAGGATGTGGTTCTTCTTTCAAACTCATCTTCTCCCTTCCTAATATGTGGGATAATTCTACTTTCCTCAGAGGGTTGTCTTAAATATAGAAGAAAACCATGGCTAGAAAGTAGTTAGTAGATTGTATTGTTCCCCATAAGTACTCCACTTTTTGTGCTCTTTCTGTCACTTGAAACTCTTCCATATTATTTAATTGTATAACTCTTTTTTTTTTTTTTGGTTTTTCGAGACAGGGTTTCTCTGTGGTTTTTTTTTTGAAGCCTGTCCTGGAACTAGCTCTGTAGACCAGGCTGGTCTCGAACTCACAGAGATCCGCCTGCCTCTGCCTCCCGAGTGCTGGGATTACTCTTAATACATATGTTAATAAGAACCTTCTTTGATAAGGTAATGATGTGAATGAATAGAGAAAATATTGCCACCTTTAGTACTACTGGCACTAGAGTTTGTATCCATACTTTAAAATCCTCCTCTTGTGAATTCTCCATTATTATACAACTATTAAAAGTAAAGCTGAAAGGCTCTTATGACTAATTTAAAACAATCTGCAACTTAAAATATTGTTCTCATTTTACCTTTGCATTAAATAATTCTAAGGCCTGAGGACCATAATTGGAGTTTATGATCCTAAGAATGAGCTAGAAACCTGCGTAGACTACAGCAGACTGAAACCAGAGATGTGTGTCTGACGGCTAGAGTCATGCAGTCAGACTTGGACTGAGCTGGGTTGTGGTTTCACACAAAAATTTGTCAATACAATTTTTCATATCTATTTTTAGATTTCTATAATTACAAATGAAATAACAAAAATATTAAATCTATCATCTAATAAGGATTTTCTTGTTAGTTACCTAATTTAAGCTATATAATACTGCACGCTTTCTCACTGATTTTCATTTTGCCATTTCCCTTTGTACTTGTTTTAACAAACATATTTTAAGTGTGTGCATTAATAAGATCAACTACGATGATTTATCTAGTTTTACTTTGCTTATATTTTATACTTCTAAAATCATATTTGCTTTGAGATATGGAATTTTTTAAAAGATTTCTTCATTTTTGTGTGTGTGTGGAAGCCAGAGGATCCATGAAAATTACTTCTCTCCTTTAACCATGAGGTTCCAGGGATGCAACTCTGGTTGTTCACTTGGCTGCAGCCACCATTTCCCACTGAGCCATTTTGCAGGCCTTATATGTCCACAAAGCTAGCATGTGGTTTAAGTGTAGAAGCTGAGGCTGGGATGGGAGATGGTATGGATGCTGGTGTCTCTTGCCTCTGAATCAGACAGATCAGCCTGGAGCAAAGGCTCCTTGAACAAAATGTTAATGTCTAGGAAATAAGATTCAAATGAGAAAATAAGTCCAAGGTCAAACATAATTTTTAAGAAGATTGTGTTCCCGGATTGTCAGAATGGCTGCTCTGTTCTGTTAGTGTAAGCAATCCATAATTGATTAATGATGTTCAGCGTTCCTCTGCCTGTTTGTAAATTAGGCATTTGCATTCATCATTCCTTATCTCTCCTTCTTGATTGGGGGAACTGGCTCATTTCAATGCTAAATATTCCCAGAATTTAAAACGCTATCTCCTTTTTGCTGAGGTTCTTATTTAGAAGATTTTCTTGAAGTTTTGACAGTTGCAGAAGAAGTAGCAGTACAGTAAGAAGAGCATATGCGCTTTGAAGGTAGATAATATACTGGGAATCTCTGACCAAATCATTCAAATTCACTATATTCACTTCCACATGTGTGCACTTTGGTACTATTTTGGTAAGGGTAAAATCAAATGACAGAATTTTATATACTGGGAGAATGGGTCTGAGATGTATTAGATGCTCAAAGTTTGTATTTCCTAGATTCAGATGGTTAAGTTTTGGATAAAAACACACCAGAGAAGAATGCTTTATACAATTTTCAACCTAAGCATAAGGGGAAGTGCAAATAAGGAGTATTCCTTTGAAAGTGAAAACATCTCACTCCTCACCGTCAGTCCAAAATGACAGGTGTCATTAAATGATAAACCGATAAGTAAATTTCCCATCAGAAAAATTATACTATCTAGAGGATTTATAGTAACTTGAAGTCCAGTTGACACTCTTTGTCTAATATTTAAAATAAATAACAGACAACAAAATTAATAGGTGGCATCTTAAGTGCTGCAAGTTGTCACCCAATACTGTAGCTCCTTGAACCATTAGCTGCCACCTCAAGTAATTGGTAGACTAGTATGTGCTGCACCCTGTATCCCTGAAATGTTTTATAATACCCGCCCACAATTCTCTGGCCTATTTTTGGTGCTCCATTTAACTTTTTGCCAAATCTGAATTACTGGGGTGTGAACAGTTCAAATGCTACCTCATGCAGGCTTTTAGATTGATCCTAATTGCATTAATTGATAGTAATTTCCTCATCCAAATTTTTGGGGGAGTAATTTAGTCTTGGTAAGGTTTCTGAAGTCACTAATGTGCCACCAACTGATGACTCAGTGCACTACAGTGACAAAAAATAAATACATGCTAAAATACAACCTTGGAAAAGAAGTTTATTTAGGCCATATATTTTATGACAGTTGGTTTCTGAATCTATTGACAGATAATAGTTATATAAAAGTTAAAGAGAAAATTGAATAAAGTAAAAATAAAACAAAGAAAAAGGAATAAATTTTCATAGAGTATTATGTTTCCCTAGATACTCTTTGGGTGATACTGGGGGTTGAATCTTTAATCGTTTACCTGCTAGTCAAGTGTTTTACTATTAATTCATATACACAGCCATATAGCTATATTGTAGAAGACCCTTAATTCTCTCATTTTTCTAGTGCTTCCATTAGTTTACTCACTTAGTCAATAAATCTTGAGAGCTTCTCTGGGAGAACCAGAGTATGTACCTATGTATGTCAAAAAGTAGATGAGATAGGAAAGATAATAAGTTTGCTTTTAAAATTTTTGCATTTTAATTTAGAACATAGCTTATACCCCTGAAATAATAGTATAATACTAACAAAGTTCATGTGTAGTTTTTCTATTATGAAATGGATGGTTTTTTTTTTCCAGCCATTTTAGATTCATCTGTTGAGAGTTCTCTGTTTAGGTCTGTACCCCGTTTTTTATTGGAATATTTGTTCTTTTGATGACAAATTTCTTGAGTTCTTTGTTTATTTTGGAGATCAGTCCTATGTCCAATGTGGGGTTGGTGAAGATCTTTTCCCATTCTGTAGGCTGCTGTTTTGTCTTTGTGACCATGTCCTTTGCTTTACAGAATCTTCTCAGTTTCAGGAGGTCCCATTTATTGTTTCTCTCAGTGTCTGTGCTACTTGGGTTATTTTTAGGACATGATCTCCTGTGCCAATGCGTTCAGGTGCACTTTCCACTTTCTCTTCTATCAGGTTCAGTGTGGTTAGTTCTTTGTTGAGGTTTTTTGATCCATTTGGACTTGAGTTTTGTGCATGGTGATAGATATGGTTCTATTTTCATTCTTCTACATGTTGATATCCAGTTATCCCAGCACCATTTGTTAAATACACTTTCTTTTTTCCATTTTATATTTTTTACTTCTTTACCAAAAATCAAGTGTTTGTAGGTGTGTGGATGATATCCAGGTCTTCGAGTTGGTTCCATTGGTCCTTCTGTCTGTTATGATACTACCGGGCTGTTTTCAGTACTATAGCTCTGATTTAGAGTTTGAAGTCAGGGATTGTGATGCCTCCAGAAGTTCCTTTATTGCACAGGATTGTTTTGGCTATTCTGTTTTTTTTTTATTTTCCATATGAAGTTGAGTATTGTTCTTTAGAGATCTGTGAAGAATTTTGCTGGGATTTTGATGGGCTTCACATTGACTCTGTAGATTGTTTTTGGTCAGGTTGCCATTTTCTTTCCATTTTCTGGTGTCTTCCTCAATTTCTTTCTTCAAAGATTTAAAGTTCTTGTCAAATACAAGTCTTCCAATTGTTTGGTCAGAGTTACTCCAAGACATTTTATGTTATTTGTGGCTATTGTAAAGGGTTAGGTTTCTCTGATTTCTTTCTCAGCCCATTTATTATCTGTGTAAAGGAGGGATACTATTTTTTGAGTTAATCTTGTATCCTGCTACATTACTAAAGGTGTTTATGAGTTTTTGCATATATATACAACTGCCTGTATACTTTAAGCCATCTCTAGATATTTATGAAATAATGATAAGGAAGAAAGATATTGTTTATATCCATCCTTAGCCTAACTAAACTGTTTGTGTTAGTAGCTATTTTGGGGGGAATTTTGTCTATATATAATTCAATGAATCCATGTATAGTGAACCTTCACTCAGAAAGGACCAACTATATCGTGATTAGATGTATATTTAATGTGCGTGGAAATAACCGAACAGAAATTTAATACACAAGCACATATATAATGTAAAATTTATGGAAAATGTAACTTCTAAATTTTAGTGCTGTTTGGTAACGTGCTAATAAGTAAGCATAGAGAGATGGAATGTATACTATTTTAGGCCCTTCATTGTTAAAATGTTTATGTAAGTGTTACCTTTTTCATTCTAAAGATATCCAAATAAGTACTTAACAAGGAAAATGGATATGTTCCAAGGGTAGAATGAAGAAATGATGAAAAGCAGATGGAAATGACAGAGATATTAGAATTATTAATGATAAGTACTGAAATATCCAGAGTATTTGCTGAGCCAAAAACTGAACCCTTGATATAAATTATATTATGTTTTTGTGTTTGGAAAAAAACCTGATTACTTTAAAGATCCTTTTCCTGAAAGAGCTTATATTTATTCCTAGAAAAGGAACTAAAACATTACAATGATAACTAACTTGCTCTAAGTCCAAGCTAAGCAAATAAGCAGTAGAACTTGGGCCTGGACCATTGATCTCTAAGCTGTGCTTCTGTTTAGCCTGTCACTCAGCATTCTCTGTGTTTGCAATGGTCAGCAGGGAAGATTTCTACACTGTGCGAACCACAGTCATATAACAGTGCAGGAAAGTAGAGAAGAAGGTTATGCTACTTTCAGTATTGCTGTGTATGGAGCAGAAGACTTTATGCTATAGTTTTTGCCATCTAAGGGCATCAATTTTTAATAAGTATTTTTGTGGGTGCAAGATCATTCACATTTTCAGCAATTTTTAGTGATTTATTTTCAGCTTTCGTAGAATCGATTTCTTGATTTGTTTGCTACACATACGTGTCCATAACAGAATAAGAAAAGCAGCTTGGGAGGATTAGGCAGCATCGGAGCTGAAGAAGAGCAACAGAATAACTGTGACCACTGTAGCATGACTATTATCACTTCACATAGATGTGTTAAGGTGGGGGAAGCAATTCTTTCCCCTCTAACTAACAGTTTTACTGTATTCTTGGATAATATATTGGTAATACAACACCATTGACTTTTCACTGCAGAGTGCCCTCTGGCTGAAAAAGCAGGGAGGCTCACTAAGAATTTTTCAAATGAATAGCACTCCTTAGTTTTCTGTTCAGTTAGTCCCGTCCATATGGAAGAACAATGAAGCTTACTACATTTCCACAGCACAGATCTTTATGAGGCTTTAAAGTATATCACACAAACCTCAACACACACACGCACATACACACACACTCAGTGACGAAAGCAACATCCAGCTATAAAATCATTGCACTTATATATTTTTTTATCCTTGAAACATAAACATTTCTGCTTGTTAACATTCAAAAACTTATCAAAGTACGCACTTTCTGCAATGTGCCACAATGTGCTTCATTTCATACAGTCTTTTGCGAATTCACTGTAGTCTTCTTGATCTTCTTTTATTCTTGCACAGGCTCAGAAACCCATTTTTCACCTTCTTTCCCAATTATCTACATAATGTGCAAATAAACCTTTTTTTTTTTACAAGTTTGTGAAAAGCTTTTATAGGGGGAATTTGTTGTAGTCTTGTTTATTCTGTTCACAGTTTCTCAGATAGAACTATAAGCAATTTTCTTGGGTTTTTAAATAACTTGTGAATTATGTTTGTAGATAATAAAACTAAAGTTTTCTTAAAATGAGCCATAATTTCATCAAAACTTATAAAATGCTTATAAACTGCCATTCTCCAAGTCTTTAAATAAAAAGATTGAATAAGACATGAAAAAATGGAAAGATCGCCCATGCTCATGGATCAGTAGGATCAACAGAGTAAAAATGGCTATCCTACCAAAAGCAATCTACAGATTCAACACAATTCCCATCAAAATTTCAACACATTTCTTTACAGACCTTGAAAGAACACTACTCAAATTCAAATGGGAAAACAAAAAGCCTAAAATGATCCTCTCCAATGAAAGATCTGCCGGAGGCATCACCATCCCTGACTTCAAGCTGCACTGCAGAGCAATAGCAATAAACTGATATTCTTATGGTTGTAAATTAAATAGAAACAGGTACGTTTTAAAATTTGATGGCAAGGAAACACCTCAAGTACATTTCAGTGAACATGATTGAATTTCTTCAGGCAAGCATGTTTTATAAAGCTGGATAATGTTATGCACTGTATCCAAACAAGAGCAAAGAATAAACACAACATTTTAGTTCAGTAAGAATAAAGCACAAGAAGACCATGAATAATGCATTTAAATATTTACTTTGCATTTATATTTCTTATCAATACAGCATGCCAGATAATTGAAACTCTGACAAACATAATCTCTTTGAATTTCTCAGTAGGCCATGTAGTCCAAGAAACTATCAGAGCCTTTAACTTTACCTTATATGTAGGGAATTTTTAAAAATGATTTTACAATGTATTCTATATATGTATTATCACTCTGAAATAGTTGACAGATACTTATAATTTGAAAAATATTCATCCTCAAAACCCAGTATGTGGGCATCAAAATCATGTGGTGTCCAATTTGATATACAAAGCTCTCAATTGTTCCAGGTGAATGAGAACTGACATTTGACTCTAATAAAGCCCATATCCATCATATGACATTAATTCCTTTGAGCACTACAAAGATTTGTCTTCAGAGTGGAGGTCTAAAGTAGAACATAAAGCAGAGCTACAAGTGTTGAGAAGGCCTGTGAAAGAAGCCTGTGCCCTGTGTATCACACAGCCTGACTTCCTTTGCTGAGGCCGTGTTGCAAATGGAAATCGCAGGCAGTGCTTTGGTCCATAACAAGTGCTGAGCTGTGCGGGATCCCCTTTTCCTTTGAGCCATGTGTTTCCCGCATTTCATAAGCACATCTCAGCAACAGGCCAGACACAAAGTCTTCTTTCCACTTCTCTGCTGGGTACTTGAATGCTAAAAACAAACAAGCAAAGAAATTAAAATAAATAAAACTTTTCAGTGCACACTTCCTTTTAGGATGTTCCCACAAGAGTCACAGTTCAGCAATTCTATCTGCTGCTTTAAGGTTTGCTGTAATTTCTGGTTGACAGATCACCCCCTTTGAGTCATGAACACACTGAGAAAATATTACATGAAAGGCTTGGGATATTGCTCATTGTTGGAATACTTGCCAAGTATGTGCACAACCCTGGGTTTGACTCTTATCACTGACCTTAACCAAACCGACCAAACTAACCAAACAAAAGCTGCTCGAGGGTGTTGTTTTATGGCAATTCATTTGCAATACAGGAAATCTTTGCATAATGAGGATAATTTGATTCTGTTTATTTGATGATAGGATTTGGGAGAATTTTTTTCCTTTTATTTAAAATAGATTTTTTTTCCCATAATATATCCTATTTCAGTTTCCCCACTCTATTCCAATTAGTTCTTTCCCAACTCCCCTCCTATCCAGATCCATTTCCTTTCTGTACCTTGTTAGAAAGCAGACTTTCCCCTAAGGATAATATAATAGAATAAAGTAAGACTAAAACAACTACCAATGCATCAGAATTCGACAAGACAAACCGAAGGAAAAGAGCCCAAGAGAAGGTACAAGAATCAGAGACCCACTCTTTCTCATACTGAGGAATTCTGTAGAAACACAAACCTGGATATATATGCTAAGGACCTGGTTCAGGCCCTGAAGACCCTGTACATGCTGCTTCAGTCTCTGTGAGTTCATATAAATTTTGCTTATTTTGAAAGAACCTTGTTCTCTTAGTACCCTTCTTCTGCTTTTTTTCTTTCATTCTTTTTGCCTCTTCTTCCATGGGAAGGATTTCACACAGAAATCCCATTTAGGATTGAGTATTCCAAAGTCTTTCACTCTCCGAATAATGCCTGGCTGTGGGTCTCTGTATTTGTTCCCATCTGTTGCAGTAGGAAGCTTCTCTGATAATGGCTTATTAAGTCACTGATCTATGAGTATAGAAGAAAGTCATTAGAAGTCATTTTATTGCTATGGATTTGTTGTTGTTGTTTAAGAACAATAGTATATGACTGTCCCTTAGGTCCCTGGGCTATCTAGTCTCAGGTTCTTGATCACCCAAGCAACGTTGGGTAAGGGTCCAATCTTGTAGAGTGAGCCTTTAGTAAAATCAGATATTGGTTGATTACTCCCACAAGCTTTGGGCTACCATTGCCCTAGAAAATCTTGCAGGCAGGATACCATTTTAGATGATATGGCATGTGGATGATTTGGTGTTTATAATTCTCTTTTGGTAGCCTGCAATGTATCTTTCTGTACCAGAGACACCAGACCTTAGGGGTGAAGGCTCCATGTAGGCATCAGCAAAGCTTCTTCATGTTCAATGAGTTGTGTAGGTGTTGCCTTTAGCGAAAGGTTCTTGCTGTCAGTTTGTGGAGAACAAACCTATAATCTTGGCAAGGAGATTTTAGTTTTCTAATATTCTAGGTTACTTTGGTAGTAGGATTGAATAAATGTAAAAGTATTCTTTTTATTCTTGCTTTTTTTAAATTTTAATTTTCTTTAAAAAATATCTTTTCTCATTTTACATGCAAAATCCATTTCCCACTCCCTCCCCTCCTTCTGCTCCCTCCACATTCGCCCCTCTCATGCCCCATCCCAACCCCCATGAACACCTCAGAGAGCATAAGGATTTCCATGGGGAGTCAACAAAGTCTAGCACATTGCTTTGAGACAGGACCAAGACCCTCCCCACTATATCTAGTCGGAGCAAGGTATCTCTCCAGAGAGAATGGGTTCCAAAAAGCCAGAACAAACAGTAGGGATAAATCCTGGTCTCACTGCCAGTGGCCCCAAAGTCTGCCCCAGCCACACAACTGTCACCCACATTCATTGGGCCTAGTTTGGTCCTATGCTGGTTCCCACTCTGTCAGGCCATGGTTGGAAGGCTTCGATTAGCTCAGGTAAGCTATTTCAGTGGATATCCCCATCATGGTCTTGACTTCTTTGTATTCTCACTCCTCCCTCTCTTTGACTGGATTTAGGGTCCAATGCTCTGCTGTGGTTCTCTACATCTGTTTCCATCAGTTGCTGGATGTAGGATTTATGATGACATTCAAGATAGTCAGATTGGTAAAGGTATTCTTAAGCTTTATCCCTAGGACATTGGTTAATTGCATTAATTACTCAATAGTTTTTACTAAGAAATGCAAGTGTAGAAAGAGTAAATTTCATTTATAGATGCTTTGATTGTATGGACCTTTTGGGGGTAATTGAAAACATGGCTATTATAATAAGAACAAAACTGTTTGTGTCAGAATTTTTTGTTTCCTTTCCTTTCTTTGGTTTTGTTTTTGTTGTTTGTTTGTTTGTGTCTAGTTCTATTTAGAGCTTGGTGATAATGTTGGAGATATGCTGCTTGGTATTAAGCTATGTTTGAAATGTTTTTGCTGTTTTTGTTTTCTCTCTTCTTTTCACAAATACATTTGCTCTAGTTTACAAATTTCCAAAAGAAGTGCTATTGGGGGTGATGTCAAAATACCTTCTAATATATTCCATTGTATTCTGTGTTGCTTAGCTATATTTTCATCTTTGTTTCTCATTTATTATTAAAAGGTTTTATTTTACTTGAAGTATTTGAAATCTGTCAAAACAGTGCATTAAGCATCTCTGCATCACCGTGATCTAATGTTTCATTTTCGATTAGATGGGCAGCCTAAATGCATGATTCATATATATTTTTTGACATTAATTCAATTTTCTGTCTGAATCCTGACCAGGAATGAGCTCTAGATTCAAGGTTTACTCTAGATCTTGGAGTGAATAATTTGGTAAGGGTAAGTAAGTATTCTCTGGAAGGCTTTGTACTTCTGATGTTTGTTTGGAAGCATGGTATTTGATTTGCATGTGTATTTTTGGCTTTGTGTACACAGAATATTCAATCCTGTTTCCATACTTGGCACATTCAAAACCTCCTTATTTTCTGCTGGCTTGAAATCCTTCTGACAGGAAAAAAGCAACTGAAATATCTATTTATAAAACTTTATTGATTTTCAATTCAAGTGAGAAACTTACTTTGAAGATATATAAATCAGAAAGGACTGTCTGCATTCTACCTCTTTGTTTTTGCCAAATTGTTTGAAACAGGGAAGTGCCAGTTGAGTGCCAGTTGGATTTTAGTCAATGATGCTAGTCCAGCTACCTACCTTTTCCCATCAGAAAAATGTTACTGTGCAAGTGGAAATCAGCTTTTATTGTTGACATCCCATGGTGGCTATGCCCACCTCCTTGAATGGCATTTATACAGCAGATGGTGTTGAATACATGCATACAATTTTGTGATCAATGTCAAGACGAAGTCTGAATTAGTATAGCAGAGAAGTGTGTAATGGCAACATAGCTGAAAAGTGTTAGAGTTAGGTGATAGATTAATTCCTTGCCATCTGTCTTTATTTTGTTAATCCACTTCTGCAGATAACACACAAGTATTGTTTAGTCCTTTCCAAAATTTAATCTGTGTGTATTTGTGTATGTTTTCTGGCACACAAATCCCAGCAACAGCTACAATACCAGTACTTTCCTGCCCTCAGGTTAAAATACAAAACAAAATAAGAAATGGAAGATTTTTTTAAAATACAGTTTTATTAGCATTACAAATCTTTTTATAGACTTTATTTATATCCAAAGTTTTCTATGGATGGCGAGAAAATAAGTCAAATTGGTTCAGACACAATATAAGAAGTTTATTTGAGACCTCAATAAAATAAATATCGACCGTTTTTGGTGTGCAATGTTCAGTGTTCATTTGTGCCCTCAGGATTGAACTGTGTAATGTTAATATTGTAACTTCTGCAAATAATATTAGCTACTTGAGAGGAAACTATCTTAATACATTTAGTGCATATAAGAAATGGCCAGTAGATAAAAAAGATTATCTCCTCCAAACTCCCCCAGGCCTACTCATTCACCAGTTTTTTCCTCAGCTCTATAACAGACCACCTCCTGCAGCTTCCCTTCCTGTAGTGACATTTCACTTGTATTTTAACAAATAAAGCTTGCCTGAAGATCAGAGGGTAAAACAGCCCCACTGGTCAGCCTTACAGACCAGGCAGTGGTGACATACATCTTTAATCCCACTGGCCACACTAGTTTGCCATAGAAATGGGGCGGTGTGTGGTGCATGCCTTTGCCTTTAATCCCAGCACTAGAGAGGAATGTAAGACAGGAGGAGACAGCACTCACTCACAGTCTCATTCTGAGGACACACGGAGGCAGAATCACTCTTTCAGTCTGAAGAATTTTAGAGGTAAGAGCTCTCTAGTGGCTTATCTGCTTTGCTTTTCTGATCTTCAGGTTGAATCCCAATATCTGTCTCAGAGTTCTTTTTTTTTTATTATTTGTGCTACTCCTGCCTCTATCTCGAGGGGATCACACACATCTTCCCACAAACTTCCTTTCTCCCATTGGTTTATCCCAGCTCCCAACTCCAGCAGGAATTTCCTGGAAAACTACAGACCACTATCTGCTTCTAGGGAAGCAGATAGGCTAACTGTAGATCTTCACCTCTCCTTCCTCTTCTACAAATCCAGTCCCCCAGTCTCACCCCCATCTCTGAAGCAGAGTGCCTGCTGACACATCCCCTTTCTCCGTGCCCCAGCTCCAGTGGATCACACAGATCTCCTCACTTCCTTGTCCAACTCATCATAATATACTGGCCCCCAACTCCAGCAGGCTTTCTCTAGGAACCCACTAGCCAGCCTGCCACAGAAGCAAATAGGCCCTCTTTCCCAGGGAACTAAGCAGATCGTGGTGAACCCACTCTTTTTCTCTCCTTTGCACGCTCTCACATCACTGCCAATTTGAGAGCTCATCCCTATTCCTAAGTGTTAGTTCTCAATATCTAGAAATACATTTTACCTGGAACCCCAGTGGCCAAATCTATCAGGATCCCAGAAGAATTTCCTACCAGGCACAACCACCACACTCTCCTTAGGACCTGAGAGGGCAACAGAAACCAAGGAATAAAACATCTGCACAACAAATACAAGACCAGACATCTGAATCCAGAATTGCAATCTTCCCAAACCCAGAAACCTAGATGTCAGCATAAAAACGCAATCAATTAAGAGTCAGGACTAGAGCACAGTAACCATTCTATGGTAGGCCCTGAGTATTGTAAAATCGCTGCCTGGCTCTAGCTTCTTATTGGCTAACTCTTACATATTCATTTAATCCATTTCTATTAATTTGTGTATCGCCACATGGCTGTGGTTTATGGTTCCATCTGACTCTGCCTTCTTTCTCCCAGAATTCAGTTTAGTTTTACTTGCCTACCTCTGTTCTGCCTTGCTGTAAGCCCAAAGAATTTTCTTTATTTATCAATGGTAATCACAGCATACAGAGGGGAAGCCCACATCAGCCCTCCTAAATATAGAAGACAGACTGAGAAATAAGGGAAACAACCTCTTTCACAATAACCACAAAATATAAAATATCTTGAGGTAATTCTAACCAAACAAGTGAAAGACTTGTATGATTAAAAACATTGAGACATTGAAAAGGAAATTGAACAAAATACAAAAAGAAAGATCTCCCTTATGGATCAATAGGATTGATATAATAAAAATTGTCATCCCACCAAAAATAAACTACAGATTCAATGCAATCCCCATCAAAATTCCAACACAATTCCTCACAGATCTTTTCAGATTCATATGGAAGAACACACACACACAGAAATTCATGATACCTAAAACTACTCTGGAGAATCAAAGAAATTGTCTCCAATTTCAAATTGTGCTACAGAGCTATAGTAATAAAAACATTATGATATTGTCAAAAGGCAGACATGTCATTCAATGGAATTGCATTCAAGATCCAGACATAAATACATCCTTCTATAGACAACTGGATTTTTATGAAGAAGCCAGATAAACACTGGAAACAAAAACAGCAACTTCAACACATGATGCTGATTAAACTTGATGAATGCATATAAAATAATGCAAATAGATTCATACTTATCACCCTGCACAAAACTCAAGTCCAGAGGTGTCAAGACCTCAAAGTAAAACCAGATATACTGAACCCAATAGAAGAGAAAGTGGAAAATAGCCTTGAGCTCATTGACTCAGGAAAAGCCTTTCTAAACAGAACACAACATGAGAATTATGAGCATTATAGGCAGGATTTTCATGGGGAGAAATGAAGAGGAGGAGAAATCTAGGTGCATATTAAAGTGGTCCAGACAAAGAAAGCCTTTAAACCGAAACAGAAAAAACTGGGTAAAGACGTCATAAAAAATAGTTGAAAAATAATAATAAATTCTTAGGGAGGAAAGTAATATAAAAATAAGCCTTGCAAACATGCAAAATACACAGGGTGTCTGGATCCTGCATGGTACTTTGTTGAATTTAAATTTTAATGCTAATTATCAATTAACCAATACCTGTTGAGAGACATTAAATCATGGAAACTGATAAATTAAATCAATATATATATATATATATATATATATATATATATGGCTCAACTTCAAAGAGGAAGTCAGAAAATATGTTTGTTGGGTGAGAGGTTATGCTTTTGTTTCCACAGGAGACAAAAAAAATATGGTTCTCTTCAAAATTAATGTAGATCAGTTTTGATTGGGAGAGACCTCCTGAAAATCTTGATTACAGACATGAAAAAAGAAATCAAGAAAGACTACAGGACAGGTGCCATATATGCTGATCTCTCTACTATGGGAACAGCTCTGAGACTGGATGAAACTTGATAAGTCTTGTTATTACATGTCATTCTTTCATATAGCATGTATAGAGGTTTGGTTATAAAGTCCAAACAAATATAAAGTTAACAGATGCACTTTATCTGTTCAAATAAAAAACAATCAAATCTTTAACTGACTTGTGCACACTGGATATTTTATACTTGTGTTAATTAATATATATATATCCCTTAAAAATTTGTGTGTTTTCAGAAAAAAAAAGGACCAGATATCAATGAAGACAAGTGGCCCAGGTAATCCAACCTCAAAATGCCTCTGTTACAGTTTCCTGAAAATTCTGCATACAGAAAAGCTTCAAAGCTGCTAGCTGAGATGGTCCAACTTCACGGATTATCCAGCCAAAACTTTAGTTCTACACTTTCCCAACACAGAAAAGCTAAACAAAAAATAAAATAGTTATATCTCCCAGGACTTGACCATTATCCTAATTTTCTCAGGATCCCCTAAAGATGCTATTGCCCCCAGACAACAGGAAGCAATCTAGAGAACATGATGCACATATTCCCAAGAGGTGGGGGTAGATGTTATTTGCTTATTTAGTGGGTATGGAGGTTTGTCATTGTTTAGGGGGTTTGGTTACAAGTTTTTATTGGTCATGGTCAGGAAAAAAAGTTGAACAAAGAAGATTAGATTCAGGGATCTCTTTCTGAAGTGGGGAAGAGGGATATTATTAAAGCATGGATTGTTGAGTCTACTTTTAAACAAAAAACTAATAGTCTCAAATATTTTATGTTGGTATAGATTTTTATGTATTGATACAAATTTAGGTTATTTTTGTTCTATTGTATCTATTTTTCTACTATTGTTTAAGGTATTGTGCCTATACAGCTCATTTAAAAATGTAAAGTTCTAGTTCTTAAAAGCTATTATTATAAACAGGATAATTATGAAATGCAGATTGCTAGTTATCTATAATAATCAAACTTTTAGTCATGTTAGGTATATTTCCAAGGTCAAACAGAGATCTATTTTAAATAGATAGATGGTCTTCAAGCACTTAGAAGACCTACAGAATATGGCATTTAATTTTTTAATAATATAAGGCTTTTCATGATAGTAAGACATATCTGCTCCTGGCAACACCAGTTTTCTTTAAAAAAAAAAGGATGATGGTCATCAAAAAAAAAACACCCCATATAGAGTTTGATTTCAATGTGGCAAAGCTAGCATTTAGGTGAGAAAGTGTCCTTGCCTTGACTGCTGCCCAAACTGGACAAGCAGGACACAATAGAAAGTGACTGTCAAACTTTGTCAAGACAAGTCAGAATGGCCCTTCAAACTTCCTGCTTCATAGAAAAGTGTCAGATATTCTAGGCTTGTAGATCAAAGATGAATGCCCCAACATTGCAGAGAAACCTTGGGTGATTGTCCAGGCAACCTGTTGTTAGGTTTGGAAGTTGCTTGCTGTGCACTTCCTGCTTACTCAAGTAATATTATATCCTTTTCAGGTCTTCGATGGGGTTAAAGACCAGATAGTTATAGTTACAGTTTTCCTTGTTACTAAATTCAGAATAGAAACTAACATAAGAGATGTAAAGTTTATAAGGTTGAGAAGCGTAAAAGCTTAAGTTGTTTATCTAAGAAAATGTGTTAAGATATTTTTAGGATGGTAATACAAGTTATGATAGAAAATAGTATAGGTATAAGACTTTGGGCTCACTAAGATAGGATATATAATATAGTACTTTCTCAAAATTTGTCAAAACAAATGGATATTGTAAATGTAATTCTTATCTGATAATTGTTCTTATTGCATAACTTTTACTATGGTAGAGTTCAAACCCTTCCTTTTTAATTAGACAATACCTGATAATTGTCCTTATTGTATATAGCTTTACTGTATTAGGGTTAAAAACCTTTCCTTTTTATTTAGACAAAAAGGGGAAATGTGGGATATCTGTGTATTATGTGAATGTGTAATGCTGTTATTAGTATAATAAAAAGCTAGATGAATAACTAGGCAGGAGGTAAAAGCAGAATTTCCAGGGAGAGAAAGGAAGTGGGGGAGGAATATAGGTGCACAGGAGATGCCAGAAGACACAGTAGGTAGTAGAAGGTGCAAGATGCAAGAGAGGTAATGCCACATAATAGAATGTAGATTAATATATGGATTAATTTAAGTTATAAGAACTAGTTAGGAAAAACCCTAAGCCATAAGCAGAACTTTCATAATTAATCACAAGTCTTGTCACTATTTGTGAGCTGGCAATGTGTGTGTGGGGTGCGCCTCACACACACACATACACATTGTGGTTCCTCAAGAATATTGGAATCAATGTGTCTCAAATTCAAGCTGTAACACTCTTGGGCATATACCCAAAAAATGCTTCACCCTACGACAATGACAATATTCATAATGTTCATTGCTGTTCTATTAATAATATCCAGTGTTGTTTTAACTTTGGCACAGTGGCTGTGCCTTAATCTACTGCTATCTCCGTCAGCAAATGGAACTCTGCAGTTACCAGCCTGTTTCTCTAGCTGCATTCTGGCCACTCAGCCCACAGCCTGGTTGAACCCGCAGGCACCAGCTCTGTGGCTTCAGCTAAAAGAAGCTTTAATTAAATTCCTATCATTCTAATTATGAATACGATTCAAGATTCAAAGGCTGGGGTGAAAACCTGTGAGCTCAGAGAGGTTGGGTCTCAACTAAGCAAACACTCTCCTTACTGACTTCCACAGAAGACCCATGTTTCCACTTTGCTAAACCAGAAAACCTGTGCCACTTCAAATCCCACCCTACTACTTCCTGTGTAGTCTCCCAGATACCCTCTGAGGCTCTATGATTACTTTCTGTCAACTAGTTGATAATGCAGCCTCCCAACCCAAAGTGAATTTTATTTAATGCAAAAGCAAACTCAGGGTTCACAGTGTGGTTGAATATCGTCTAACAAGTCAGAAATTGGAAATAGCCTAGATGTCCCTCAACATAATGGACAAAGAGAGCAAGGTACATTTACACAATGGAGTATTGCTAAGCCATTAAAAAGAATGATATTTGCAGGTAAATAAATGGAAACAGAAAAAAAATCATTGCAAGGTAACCCAGACCCAGAAATCCAAAATAGTATGTATTCGTTTATATGTGGGCATTAACTGTTATGCCATTGATAACCTAGCTACAATAAATAGAACCACAGAGTATGGAACTGGGGTCACAGATAGATTTCCCTATGAAAGTAAACTAGAACGGATATTTAGGGATGGATGGGAGATTAGAATTGTAGGATCAAGTGGAGATAGTGAGCAAAGAGGAAGACAAGAGAGGAAATATGGGAGAGACAGCCAAATTTAAGGGCCATTTGAGGGTAGAATGGATATATAATGTAATAGAAGCTTCCTAAAAGTATACATATATTGATGGATTCTAAATGAAATTGCCAAATAATGGGGCATCTGATTGAGTTGTTGGCTAAAGGGATCCCATCATAATCCCCAAGCAACCCAGGCTGTTCCTATGACTGTAGTTTACTAACCCACTAAAGTGACAGCAAGACTATATTGCTAAAGATAACATCCATATAACTCATGGAACATTGGAAGTCATGCTGGTGTCTTCATAGAGCATTCATCCCTACATTCTAACATCTTTGATACAGGAAGGTACACTGCAGGCTACCAAAAGAGAAACACAAATGCCCAGCCACAAACCCTTTTACCTACGATGATGATGTCCTGCTTCCAATATATGCTAGAGTAATTGTGGCACAAAGCTTGTGGGAGCAACCAACCAATACCTGATTTCGCTTAAGGCCCACTCCATGGAGTGGAACCATACCAGACACTGCTTGGGCAACCAAGACTTGAGACTAGACCTAAGGTAAAAACCAAATATTACTGTTCTTTAAAAACAAAACAAACAAGCAAAAAACAAGAAAAACATAGCAATAAAATGATTTCTAATGATATTCTGTCATACTCATAGATCAGTGCCTTTTTCATCAATCTTTAGAGAAGCTTCCTTTTACAGAAGATAGGAAGAGACACACAGATCCACAATCAGATACTGTACAGAGAGTGAGACCTTGAAACATACAACTCTAAATGGGATGTTTCCACCATATCACTCCTGTCAGAGCTCAGGAAACCCATGGAAGAAGAAGCAGAAGGTACATTAGAGTCAGACAGAATGGAGTACATCAGAAAAGAAGCCCCCTAAATCAACTGAGCAAAGGTCATATGAGACTGAAGCAGCCTGTACAAGGCTTGCACAGGTGTGCACCAAATGGGGCACTAGAACTGAGAGGAGTAGACAGATGTTCCCATCCCTAACCCAGAAGCTATCTCCAACTGATAACCACTTGCAAATGAAAATTTACTTTACTCTTAAGGAAGTTACTTGTAGGAGAACATTAGGACGATGTGGTCAGGGATCAATTTAAATTAAAATAAATGTCACAATGAAGCTTCTTATTCTGTATTCTATTTTCAAAAGCTAGTAAGAAGTCTACTTATCATTTGTCTGTTTAATATTAGTGATCATAAATTTTATCCAAAAAATATAAATATTTCAATAAGTAAAGTTAGTATTTTAATAATAATGATGCACTTAATTACTTAAGCTTAGGTTTACTCATGTTTTATTTTATTAATTTTTTTATTTTGCTTTTGCAATTTTTGTTATTGTTTGGTTAATTGCTTACTAAATCATATATTCTTGATATTTAGTATTTATTTAATTCTAAGGGTGATACACATAGATGACTTTGGGTGTGTGTGTGTGTGTGTGTGTGTGTGTATTGTGAGATTTCTTTCAGAAACAGTACCAAAATGAAGCCCTTTCTTCCTGTGGCTTTCCTGAGTTTTTATTAATCATGCTATGATGGAGAGGCAGGAAAGACAGAGAAACAAAGTAATTTTGCTTTGTTTTTTAAGTAATATTTTTAATTTTTATATATTTTTGGGGGTGCTGCAAGGGTGAGTGGTGGGTAAGGAGGGACTGGGAGATGAGTTTAATTGGGGTGTATGATTTGCAATTTCCAAAGAATCAATAAAATTACTTTAAAAATAAGTCACCAGTTTAACTATTCTATTTCTGGGACAGTATGTACAATCAATGGTTACAACTTCAAAGTGGATTTTTTGATAGTTCGGTCCATGAATATTTTGTAAACAACATCTAATGCATCTTCACATTTCTATGTTTTATAAACAGTTCAACAAATTAGATGTCAAAAAGTCCTAAGGGCGGAAGTTTCCTGATAAGAGAAATCTCATAAAGAAATTATGGTATTTTTAGAAAGCAGAATGACATTTCCATCCTTTATTTGTTTACCACTTGAACTTTCGAAACTATATGGCAATGCATTAAACGTCTTCTTAGTCATTTTCTTGGTTTTTTTCCAGCCTGCTGAAAAAATGATAGATCCCACAATAGTTCAAGGACTTCAAAATGCACTAAAATTGTCTAAACTTCTGGGAAAGTTCCTTCCCCCCCCCTAAAATGTTCAGTACTTATAGCCTTTAAAACTAAAACTGACCAGCTTTCAGCCTGAAGTCGTTCTTGACCTGTGGAATTTATTAACAAATCCATTCTTTCCTATCATATCTATAAATCTTTACCATATATAAGTTATAGTAAAGAGAAAAAAAGATGCCATCAATAACAGCAGTCCTACCAGCAACGGCGATTCCAATTAGAGACCTGACCAGTGACTATAAAAGTGCCTCTCTATACATAAACCTCATGAAAATGCCCCAGCATGATGGCGCAATTCAAGGAGTTGGACTTTTTTATTCTTTTTACTGCTTTGTGTCCTCACATTTTGGAGGACTTATTTAAACCTTTCTTCCCCTGACACTCTTTAGATTTCTGATCAGTGATATTTTATCATAGATAGGGAAAAAATTAAATACCTAAAAGGTGTGACTTTGGCTGTAACCATAGTGATTTTATCACAGCATGGGAAGAAAAGGGAAAGAAGCTGAAATGAGGCAGTGAAAGGAAACTCTCAGCAGGAAAGAGGGCAAGGTTTTTAGTGAGAAAATGATGTTGGACAGGACGCACACAAAGTACACTGTACTAAGCAATCAATATATGCAAAATCTGGCATTTCGATGGCATCTTCTATTCTAAGAATTCAAGGAACTTTGCAGATATAAAGTAAACTTTCCTAACAGTATTCATGTGGTAAGAAGCAAGTCTTTCAGAGTATTTGTAACATAGACTTGCAACATAGCAGACAAGAAAATATGAGTTGTCTTACCAAATAAAAATGTTGTCAGCCAAGCCGAGGTCCCCAGTTAGTTCCTTGGGCAGCTGAGGATAGGGGACCTGAAATGACCCTATCCTAGATCAATACTGACGAATATCTTGCATATCATCATAGAACCTTCATCTGGTGATGGATGGAGATAGAGACAGAGACCCACACTGGAGCACTGGACTGAGCTCCCAAGGTCCCAATGAGGAGCAGAAGGAGGGAGAACATGAGCAAAGAAGTCGGGACCACGAGGGGTGCACCCACCCACTGAGACAGTGGAGCTGATCTATTGGGAGCTCACCAAGACCAGCTGGACTGTGACTGAAAAAGCATGGGATAAAACTGGACTCTCTGAACATGGCGAACAATGAGGGCTGATGAGACGCAAAGGAAAATGGCACGGGGTTTTGATCCTACGTAATGTGATGGCTTTGTGGGAGCCTAGCCAGTTTGGATGTTCACCTTCCTAGATATGGATGGAGAGGGGAGGACCTAGGACTTACCACAGGGCAGAAAACCCTGACTGCTCTTTGGACTGGAGAGGGAGGGGGAAAGGAGTGGGGGGAGGGGGAGAAGGGTGGGAGGAGGGGGCGTAGGGTGGGAGGAGGGGGAGGGAAATGGGAGGCTGGGAGGAGGTGGAAACTTGTTTTTTTTTCTCCTTTTCTCAATAAAAAAAAGAAAATAAAAAAAATTATGTCTAGTCCTCTATACACACTAACTGATATTAATCTGCTTAAAATCAAGTGATCCTAGACTATTAGAGTAAGGCAAGCAGGGTAGTGAGTATGGCAAGGAGCAGTGGCTTTCACGTCTATCAGCAGAAATCATCAACCACAAAATATTTGTCCTGGGTCATGGAGATCCTGTTGCTATGGTTCTGCAGAATCAGTCCCTTCTCAAGCAGGTCATAGAGGGGGCAAATGTTGGTGTGGGCCAGCTGAAGCATCGGATATGACCTGGATGGTAGCTGAGTTGGTCATTCTAGGCTTCTAGGCAATAACAACAAAACCTAACAATAAAATAAATTAAGATAAAACAAAAACCTTCATATAAAAGTTGAACTAACCAAGCCAACAGAAAAATAAAAGATCCCGAAAAGAATGCGCAAGAATCAGAGAGCCACTGATTTACACATTGAGGGCCCTCATAAAAGTACTAAGCTGAAAGCTATAGTATTTATACAGTAGACCTGGAACAGACCCATGCAGGGCCTACGCAGACTGCTTCAGTCTCTGTAAGTTCATAAGAGCTTTGCTCAGTTGTTTTTAAAGGGCCTTGTTCTCCAAGTATCCTTTGTCCCCTCTCTCTCCTCCATTCCTTCTGCCTCTTTTCTACGGATTCCCTAAACTCTGATGGGAGGGGTTTGATTAGAGCTATGTGTTCCAAGGTCTTACTCTCTGCATAATGTCTTGCTCTGGGTCTATTTGTTCCCTTGTGCTGCAGGAGGAATCCTCTCTGATGTTGGCTACATAAGGCCCTGATCTGTGAGTAAAGCAGAATGTCATTAGGAGTCATTTTATTGTCACAGTTTTTTTTTTTTTTTGGACCCGTAGTATTTGGTTTTACCTCAGATCTCTGGACTATCTAGAATCTGGTTCTTGGTGACCCCATCAGTGTTCAGTATGGGTTCCATTTCATGGACCCTTAGATCAAATCACATATTGGTTGACAACTCCCACAAGTTCTGTGCTACCATTGCCATAGCATATTTTGCAGGCAGGACAGATTATAGGTCAGAGATGTTGTGGTTAGGTTGGGAGCATTCTTTGTCTGGAATTTCTTCTAAATTACTCTCATTTGGAGCCATTAGCATGTGGTCAGTAATTTTCGTGGAATGCGCGTTATCTTAGTCTTGTTTCTGTGCTGGGACTTGCACATCTGGGGTTAGTTTGGTGGTTGATTTTCTATTTTTTTAATTTATTTTTTTAAAAATTCAATTCCTTCTTTTTTCTTTAGTGGAGGTATTTGCAATGTCCAGGAGAGACCTGTGTCGTAGTATGGTTGAGATGTCAGTTCTCTCCATAGGACTGCTGGGATTTAGGGCTAGAGTCTCTTATCTTTGAAGGTCAAGGAAAAATGAGAAGAGTGAGAAACAAAGCTCAGTAGAAAGCCTCACCAACAGAATATCAGAGTTGGATGATAAGGCAGAGGAACTGTATCACTCATCCTTTAAAAAAATGTATGAGTAATAGAGACAGAGACCCACATTGGAGCACTGGACTGAGCTCCCAAGGTCCAAATGAGGAGCAGAAGGAGGGAGAACATGAGCAAGGAAGCCAGGACCACGAGGGGTGCACCCACCCACTGAGATGGCGGGCTGATCTAATGGGAGCTCACCAAGGCCAGCTGGACTGGGACTGAAAAAGCATGGGATAAAACCACACTATCTGAACGTGGCTGACAAGGCGGGCTGACTGAGAAGTCAAGGACAATGACACTGGGCTTTGATTCTACTGCATGAACTGGCTTTGTGGGAGTCTAGTTTGTTTGGATGCATACCTTCCTAGACCTGGATGGAGGAGGGAGGACATTGGACTTCCCACAGGCCAGGGAAGCCTGACTGCTCTTTGGACTGGAGAGATAGGGGGAGGGGGAGTGTGGGAGAGAAATGGGAGGAGGGGAGGAGGTGGAAATTTTTAATAAAAAAAAAAGAAAAAGAAAAAAAAGTATGAGTAGAACATGGGAGAGTCTGTGACACCACAAGCAGGGAGAAGAATACTGCTTCCAAATCATAGGAAATAATTTCAATAAAATCATAGAGGAAAATGTTCCAAATTCAGAGAAACCTATCCCCATTCAGGTGTATGAAGTTCATGGAACACCAGAATAGACAGGACAAGAAAATAAATTCCCCACAACTCCTCTGTCAGCCCAGGCCCCCTGACTGGGTCTGTAGCTTACCTTCTGTGTTATAGAGCACCATACATGCCTGTGGACCTCCCACTCAGTTCTGAAAGCCACAACAGGTCCTCAGCATCCACTGGATCCACTGCGTGATGCAGAACTTCCCTTGTACTTTCTGTCCTAATCCCAGTTTGGAACCTGTCTAGCATCTGCTGCTTCTGCTGAAGCCACTATAAGATGTGGACCTTCCCGTAGCACCAATAGGCCTTTCCCCAGTTCAGTTCCTGTCTTTTTTACTTACTTATTTAGGGTGTTTGAAATAGGGTCTCATTCTGCAGATTTGGCTGATGTGAACTTGCAGCAGTCCTCATTCTGCCTTTCATGTGCTGAGCTTTACAAGCATGAGCCACCATGTTTAGTTTTGTGACTCTTTTTAGGAGACTATATACAGTGGCCAAGGATAGGGTCCAATTTGTAAGCACACATGCTGTTCCATCATGAGTTTGAATCCTTAGTGCCCCCTAAAAAGATGGGCATGGCCATATGCTAGGGAAGCTAACACTGGGGAAGAGAGATTGGCAGTCCCAGGAGCTTTCTAGCAAGTTTATGATTCAATGTGAGACCCTGGCACAAGAAAATAGGTGTCAAGTGATAGAGGAAGAAACTTTCTGCCCTCTTGTTTCTGCACATACCTCCCTGCATAGGCATGTGCACCTACATGCTCATTTAGATTTCATTTACAGCTTTTATGAAATGGCGTTTCTTAAAGAATATGTTTGGATTCATTTCCTGTTGGTATTGCTCTTTCTGAAGTGCTTTCATGACTCCATACACACTAACATTAATATTTGCTATCGAAATTGCCCATCTTCTCTGCCACGCCTCTATGGTGTTTTGAGTGCTCGAAAATCTGCTCCACATGCCATCATATAGAAAACACAGATTTGGTAGCAACACTGTGGGATCAAAGAGCAATTCCATTATCTTTTTGTCTTACGCTGCACACAATTATTTTTGAACCAGTAAGCAACTTGACTCACTGCTTCAAGCAAATGTGGTGTTAATTCATTAAAAGCTCCTGCAATTTCACCAGCTGGACTGAAAGCAGTACGGAAAATTGTCACATTTTTAAATGAAGTTTTCACTTTGCTGAGTCATAGGGGCAATCGTTTCCCCAGATTTGGCTTCTACCTCTCTTATTTTGTTAAAATGATCATTTGAATTTTGAGTATTTCAACATTTGCAGTTTTCACTTTGAGGGATTATGATTTGAGATGTTTTAGACTTTAAGGATTTAAGCATTTGAGGCTATGGTGTTTGGGATTGTATTTGGAGGGATTGTCTAAGGAACTGGGGTGAACTGAGCCTGAGATTTGTTGACCAGTCTAGGGAATAGAGAGGTAGAGGGAATGGTTAAAGGCCAGAATCTGTCGCCTTATGCCTGTGCTGTCTTTGCTTTAGGAAACCAATGGGCGTGCCTACCTAGAGTTTTGAGCTACCTCTTCTAAACAATGCTCAATGTATTTATGGGATAGGAATTTTCTTCCCAAATGATCTCTTTCACTTGCAGCTTCTATACAAATTTCTTTTAAATATATATTTTCCCAAGAGAAGATAACAACTGGTGCTTGCATCTTTAGATCTTAGCAATGGCCAAGAGGTATCTGTTTGGGTACATGAGTGGTACTTAAACCAAGTTGCAGTATCCATACATTTGTTAGAGAAGACTCTTATAGGATGGGAATAAATGGGCTTGGTTGAAAAAAAATGAAGGGACTTAGGTTGCATTGCCTTTGCCTCTATAAGCATTGGGCATAGACATGCATGGGAACTCTAACTGTAATAGTATCAGGAGAAAATAAGTTGTCCCCTGAAAGGGTTAAGAATAGCAAGGGTTTCAAAGAGAGTAGTACATATCCAGGAAAGCTTCTTAAAATTAATTTTATTACTGGATGGTGGTGGCACACACCTTTAATCCCAGCACTAGGGAGGCAGAGGCAGGCAGATCTCTGTGAGTTCGAGGCCAGCCTCATCTGCAAGAGTTAGTTCCAGGACAGGCTGCAAAGCTAAAGAGAAACCCTGTCTCAGAAAAAAAGTTAACCTTTTTTTAAAAAAAAAATTTCATACACAAGCAGTGCATCTGTATCAGCTCCACCAGTCCTCTCTCCTCCAACTCCTCCCTCCTTATGCTGCCCACCCCATCCATGATTTCTCCTTTAATTCTTATTATTATCCCAGTTCCCCCCTCTCTCTTTCTCTCTCTCTCTCTCTCTCTCTCTCTCTCTCTCTCTGTGTGTGTGTGTGTGTGTGTGTGTGTGTGTGTGTGTGTGTGTGTAAACCCTACTAAATCCATTTAGAATTATTCCTATGTCTAGGGCTGAGCACTTGGAATTAGAGAACCTATGTGGGAGCCCATTCCTAGAGGAAACTGATTGTCCTGCTCTCAGCAACCACTGACCATCTGTGGATCTTTAACCAGAGGTGAGAACTCTGTGGAATTTCCCTGTTAACATTGGTATATCAACTAGTATTGCCATTATGGCAGTTTTGTTCAAGCAACCATATTGTACAGAGTGCATGGGTGCATTTTCCCTATTGTGATTGCCTAGAAGCAGGCATCTTGGGTTCTTATGATCCTTCTTTCCTCTCTTCTGCAATATTCCCTGAGCCTTAGGTGTAAGAGTTACGTTGCGGATTTATCAGTTGGGAGTTGGACACCTCATAGTCACTCTGAATTTTGACCAGTTATGAAAAAAAGCTATTTTGTGATGAGACATAAGAGCTCATTTACCTATGAGTACACAGATAAATATTTGAAATAGTTATGAATTATATTGGTTTAGGAGAATGACAGTAGTAGGTTCTTCTCTCGGGACCTCTGACATTTCCAGTCATGGGTAATTGTCTCAATTTATAGTACTAGGCATGAATTCCCTTTTATTGAGTAATACTAAAGTCCAATTAAACAAATGTTGGTTACATACAAGAGAAAAGTGCCATTATTGGACCACTGTGGATGTCTTTACAGTCTAGTGATTAAGTTCTATGTCTGAAGTATGTGGTATCTTCAACAACAGGGTCTTTCCTTCAAGTTCTGGAAAGCAAGTAAAGGACAATCACAATACCCAACATAGTTTTCAGTATTGCTTGTAATCAGTCAAACAACAACATGAAGGGAGGTTTTCCAATGCCTTACAATAGTATTTTTAGATATTGCACAGCTCTTTGGGGGAACATTATTACCTCATGGCCATAAGTCAATTTAAAAATATATGTGTGTAATACATATATATGAATACATATGTATATTGTTTTAAGTAAGCTTTTACAATAATATGTTGTATACATTTTTTCAAACATCCCTAATGTTATTTATCTCTTGTTTTCCTTTATCCCCGTATCACCCCTCTCCCCAGTCATCAATTAGTGTTCCCACAATTATTTCCATTACTCCCTCATTGCACGTACACCTTACTATCTCCCTCTCTAAAGCTTCTTTTTCACCAATTCCCCCAGAGTGTCCTTTTTCCTTTCTGGCTTCTGTGGATACTTCAGGTTAAATATTCAAATCTAAAGACTAATAATAATAAAGCTAATAATAATAAGGATTTCAAAGGAAGTTTTGTATATCCAGAAAAGATTTTTCAAAATTCAATTCAAGATACTAAAATGATAGATATGGTACATGTTTTACTATAACAATAAAAGCTGGAACATTAGAGTGTTTCAAATAAGGGACAATCTGTAATTAGAGATTGTGATTCTGCCATGAAACTTCTCTGAACAAAGGATTTTTTTTTCTGTCTCTTAGTAGATTCCATAGGACAGATATATGAGGAGAGACAGTACCTTTTAGTTCCTCATACAAGGTGATTGATATCAAGGTAAATGCTGTTGAAGCATAGAAAATTGACTTGTCTGGAAGTGTTGGAAAGACTACTTAAAACGATTCTTCAGGGAGTTTAAATTCAACGGAGAAATATGTGGCTCTACTCTGGGGAAAAAAGAAAGGATGGAGTTTTGGTTATGTGGTGCGTTAGTGTTAGCGACAGCTGTTAACCACCACTTTGACAAAATCTAGGATCACATGGGAGACAGCCCTCTAGTAATGTGTGTAGAGAATCATTTTGATTGTGTTAATTGAGGTGGGACAAGAGACCTACCATAAATGCCACCATTCTTTGGCTGTAAGCCTGTATTGTATAAATAGGACAGGGAGTTGGGCAGCGGTATTTATTCATTACTCTCTGTTCACAATTGTCAATGCACTGTGACTACCTGTTTCAGGTTTCTGCAACCGTGATCTTTCCACCATGATGGACTGCACTCGTGAACTGTGAGCCAAAGCACTTTGCTTTTTCGATTCTCCTGTCACTACATCTGATTACATCAATTAGAAAACTGGATCTAGAAGTGGGACCATTGCTGCGATAAACTTGATTGTTTGGTTCTTAGGCCCTGTTTTGTGGCTGGACTTTGGAAGAATTCTAAACTTTGGTTTAGAAAAGTCCTTGAATGCTTTAATTCAAGCACAATGGACCATTCTGATCAGAACTTGGAAGAAAAGTATGCTGTGAGAAATAGGGACGGGGGCCCTGCTCATGAAGTTTAATAGGAAACCAAGGTCTTGATCGGGAGTTGACCTAGAAGCCGCTCATGCTTAATTTTGACCAAAAACTAGCTCTTGTCTCAAGAACTTGAGTGAAATTGATATGAAGATAATGGACTAATGTATGTAGTGCAGGAAAGGTGTGTGAGCAAGGTGAATTTTGTGGACTAGAAGGACACAGACAACAAGGAGCTGTAACTTTTGAAGAATAGCACTATTTTTTTTATTTTTTTAACTTTTTTTTATTGAGAAAAGAGAAAAAAAATCAGATTTCCTCCTCCTCCCAGCCTCCCATTTCCCTCCCCCTCCTCCCACCCTTCTCCCCCTCCCCCCACTCCTCTCCCCCTCCCTCTCCAGCCCAAAGAGCAGTCAGATTTCCCTGCCCTGTGGTAAGTCCTAGGTCCTCCCCCCTCCGTGCATTTCTAGGAAGGTGAACATCCAAACTGGCTAGGCTCCCACAAAGCCAGCACATTACGTAGGTTCAAAACCCCGTGCCATTGTCCTTGGGTTCTCATCAGCCCTCATTGTTGGCCATGCTCAGAGAGTCCAGTTTTATCCCATGCTTTTTCGGTCACAGTCCAGCTGGCCTTGGTGAGCTCCCAATAGATCAGCTCCACTGTCTCAGTGGGTGGGTGCTCCCCTCGTGGTCCCGACTTCTTTGCTCATGTTCTCCCTCCTTCTGCTCCTCATGGGGACCTTGGGAGCTCAGTCCAGTGCTCCAGTGTGGGTCTCTGTCTCTGTCTCCATCCATCACCAGATGAAGGTTCTATGATGATATGCAAGATATTCGTCAGTATTGCTCTAGGATAGGGTCATTTCAGGTTCTCCATCCTCAGCTGCCCAAGGACTATTAAAGAAAAACTTTACACTCTTCACTGAGAAAATAGAAAATGTTTCCCGAGGGCAAGTTCTCACTCATTAAAGGTTTCCAATAGTAAAGACGCAAGTTGATATGAAAGGAGAAAGGCTGAACAGAGAATTCAGCTGGGGATATTCCATGTTCCTCAAAAGCAGTAACTGAAAACGTATACTCTCAGTTTCAGCATCTAGAAGCTGATACAGGTATGATCCAAGAGGCCTAGGCTCCATCTCAGTACCACCCAGATGGTACTATTTTGCAAACATAGGAGATGGAAGACTAAGGTGGCACTGAGTTTTACTTCTGAGTTTCAGAGAGGGCCTAAAGTCAGGCAACGCATGACAGAGACATAGTCCCTGAAAAGAGGATCTGAGCAGCCATTGCATGAATCTGTAAAGGTGAAACTTAAGTTGCTAGGACCGTGGGGACCCTCTAAGGAAAATTAAAGTACAGAGTGGAGCTGTATGAGACATCCTTAGTGATACTGAATTTGCAATGTGAGAGTAGAGTACAGCGTGGAAAGGAAGACCATAAGCAGCTACCTGCAACATTCATATGGCTATAAGGAGGAGTTGTAGATTAAGTAGAGACAGATTATAAAACTTTTATAGTAAGTAGATGCAAATACCTTTAAATCAGAGCACTCTGGAAGTAGAAGCAGTCAGATCTCCAAGTTCTAGGACAGCCTGCGACACAGAGCAAGTTCTAGGACAGTTTGGGCTACACACACACACACACACACACACACACACACAATCCTGTCTTGAAAAAAATTATATAAAAATATTTCTTTAGGAGAATGATGAGAACAATGTCTTCCAAAAACAATGGGAAGCAAGGGACAGTTACTAGATGTTCAAATGTTACTTAAGGTGGCTCTTTCCCTCAAGTCACTTTCAGGAAGTCAGGGAGGTTAATGCATGATGTTATATGTAGAGAGAAATCAAAATAAGAGCTCTCATTGAATATATAAAGAAAGAGGATCCCTCAAACATAGTGCTTTTAAAGATAGCTGAAGTATGTTATGGGTGTGTGATAAAATAGTTCACTTGCATTTGAAGGACTGTATAAGTGGTAAAATCTGGGAAGAACCAGATTCTATCTGATTAAAAACTTCTATTCCTAGAAATATTGTGGACTATTAAACACAGTCTTTCCTACGTGAAATATTGAAAAATTAAAGCAAAAGCCAGCTTAATTAAAAATAGTAAGTACTGATAAAAATGGAAATTTCTTTTGTGTGAGGGTAGAGATTTTTTGAAAAGTTTTGAGTCAGTACAATTGTGTGCCAGTTAATGTTTGAAAACTGGCTCTTTGTTTTAAGAAACCTTGATCGGTCGTGCTCTCTGATTTCCATTATACAAATACCCCTATTGTGGCTGCAACTTATCAACATATTTTATCAGCATTGAAGTTGGTAGGACACGCACACAATGAGTAACAACCTTATATGAGGTAGTTCTGGCATACCACCAAATCAAAACTCCAGAAATAAAACATTGGATAAGGATATGCAGCACACTAGTTGCTTGGTGATGGGAAATTCTAGTGAAAACTAAAGAAGCTTATTCAACTTAAAGGGTTTCCTTTTGAGGGTACTCACCAATGGTGCTAGAGATGAGGTTTTACTGTATCAAATGTCTTTCACACAAGGCATGCTTAGTTAAATTATGATATATTTCCCCAGGATGTCTAATCAGATACCAATGGAATTTCATTTTGGGGTCTCTCAAAAACGTTTTGCCTAGTAGGAAGAGATTACTTTTTGATAGCATCAAGAATGTGGATATATTGAAGGAAATACGAACCAAGTTTATTGATTATTAGCATGCTGATTCATATTGCACATAGATAATGCAGGCTTTGGGGATTGCTGATGGCTGACATCTAACCCATTGCTTGGATCAAGGCACAGTATCTACTAAACAGGATTTAAAAAAGCAGATTCTCATGATATATGGGGTCTGCATCCCCCAGGGGATACTTTACTTCTTCAGGAATATTTGCATTCTTAAGAAAATATCTGTCACTCTGACCAGGGAAGCAGGTAGGCAAATCTTCACCTCTCTCTGAGCTCCCCCATATCCAATCCCCCAGTCAAATCTCTAGCTCTGCAGCACACCACTGGCTGCGACCTCCCCTTCCTCTCTGACCCCTTCTCCGGTGGATCACATAGATCTAAACTTCCTTCCCCACACTCATTGCTTTATCCCAGACCCAACTCCAACAGGCACTCCTTGGGCCACTAAGGCTGGGGAAGACGGTAAGCAAGCTTCAGCTCTTTGCTCTCCCTTCTCTCCTTCAAATCCAATGCCCAGGCCTCAACCACAGCTTTGTAACAGACTACCTGCCACTGCCTCCTCTGCCCCCTTTCCCAGGGGACTAAGAAGACCCTGGAGGAACACCCTGCTTTCTTCCTTCCTGTGGAACCCCCGTCCAAGATTCTTCCATTCCTAGCCCATGCCAAGTCTTAAATACCTAGAGGCACATTTTATCTGGAACCTCTGATAACCACACTTATCAAGATTCCAGAAGAATTTCTTACAAGGCAACACATAGCTACCACACTCTCCTAAGAACCAGAGATGGTAACAGAAACCAATGAACACCCACTCAACAACGACAAGACCAGATGTCCTCACTAAAATTACAATTTTCCCAAACCCAGATGCCTAGACTCCAGCAAAATACAAAAGCAAATGATAACAAAAATAATCAACAACATCCAGGACAATATGTTTCCACTAGAGCAGGCCCTGAGTATTGCAATATAGCTGAAGCACAGGAGAAATACCTTAAAATGGCCTTTAAGAATTGAGGTCTTCAATATAATAGAGGTCCTTAAAGAAGTAATGAATAGACACCTTAAAGAAGTATATGAAAATGCAAACAATGAAGAAAAGGAATGAAAGAGTTTAAGACCTATAAGTGGCAATAAAATCAGTAAAGAAGACCCAGAGTGAGGGAAATCTGGAAGTGAAAAATTTAGAGTTGAACAGGAACTTCAGAAGCAAGTCTCACCACAGAATACAGAGATGAAAGAAATAATCTTGGGCATTGAAAACATGCTAAAAAAATTTACAGCTCAGTCAAAGAGAATGTCAAGGTCTAAAAAAGTCCTGGCACAAAACATCCAGAAAATCTGGGTCACTATGAAAAGGCCAAATCTAAGAATAAAAGAAATAGGGGAAAGAAAATAAACCAAGGCAAGGAAAATATTTTCAACAAAATCATATAAGACAATGTCCTTAACCTAAAGAAAGAGATACCTAGCAAGGTACTAGATGCATACAGACACCAAATAGACTAGAACAGAAAAGAAAATACCTTTGGTGTATAACAATCAAAACATTAAATAAATGTACAGAATAAAGAAAGACTATTAAAATCTTCAAGGGTTTAAAAAGATCAAGTAAAATAGAGGCAGATCTATTAGAATTACACCTGACTTATCAGTGGAGACTCTAAAAGCCAGAAAAGGCTGAACAGATGTTCTAAAAACTCTACAAGATCACGGATGCCAGCCCAAATTTTCAATCACAATAAATGGAGGAATAACATTCTACTGCATGTTCTGGCCTTGTGGGAGACTAGTCTGTTTGGAGTCTCACCTTCCTAGACCTGGATGGAGGTGGGAGGACCTTGGACTTTCCACAGGGCAGGGAACCCTGACTGCTCTTTGGACTGGAGAGGGAGGGGGAGAGGGAGGGAAATGGGAGGAGGTGGGAATTTTTAATAAATAAATAAATAAATAGATAAATGAAAAAATAAATGGAGGAATAAGACATTCCATGATGAAACCAAATTTAAGCTGTAAGTAAATACAAATCCAGCCCTACAGAAGGCACTAGAAGAAAAACTCCAACCTAAAGAGGTTAATGAAAACCAGAAAACAGGGAATAAATAATCCTGGATCAACAAATCAAAAGAGGGGAGACATTTACACACACCACCACAACCACAGCAACAACAACAACAACAACAAAACAAGAATTAACTAACACTTTTCATTGATATCATTCAACATTAGTGGTCTCAGTTCCCCAATAAAAAGACTCAAGCTAATGGATTGAATGTGAGACATCTTTTTGTCGCATCCAAGAAACACACTTTAACATCAAGTTTAGACATCATCTCTGGGTAAAAAGATGGAAAAAGATATTCCAAGCAAATGGACATACCAAGCAATGTTGTAGATATTTTAATATCTGACAGAGTAAACTTCAAACAAAAACTAATAAGAAGAGATAGGGAAGGACATTATATATTCATCAAAGGAAAAATTCTTCAAGAAAAGATCTTGAAAGGACAATTTTCACCTTCATATAAAAACACAAAAACCCCAGGATATCTCAAAACAATCATGAATAATCAAAGAACTGCTGGAGATATCACTCTCTCTGATTTCAAGTTGTACTCCAGAGCTATATTAATGAAAACACCATGGTATTGCCACAAAATGTACATATCTATCAGTGGAATTGAATTGATGACCCAGATATAAACTCACACACCTATGGACACCTAATTTTTGATAAAAGAAGCCAGAAATATGTACTGGAAAAAGGACAGCATACTCAATAAATGGCGCAGGTCAAACTGGATGTCAGCATGTAGAAGAATGCAAATTGATCCATATTAATTACCCTGAACAAAATTCAAGTCCAAGTGGATGAAAGACCTCAGCATAACACCAGACACACTGAACCTGATAGAAGAGAAAGTGTGGAATAGCCTTGTACTCATTGGTACAGGAAAAGCCTCTCTGAGAAGAACAGTATGAGTATAAACATTATGATCAATGATTAATAAATGGGACTTCATGAAACTGAAAACCTTCTGTAAGGACACTATCATTTGTACAAAGCAGCAGCATATAGAACAGGAAAGACTTTTATCAACTACACATCCAATAGAGATATCCAAAATAGGCAAATAACTCAAAAAACTATATATCAAGAAAACAGCCCAATTGAAAATGGAGTACAGTCTTAAACAGGGAATTCTCAAAAGAAGAAACATGATGGCTGAGAAGCAATTAAACAAATGTTCAACATCTTTAGCCATCAGGGGAATGCAAATCAAAACTACTTTGAGATTTCATCTTGCACCTGCCAGAGTGGCTAAGATCAATAAAACAAGTGACAGCTCATGTTGGAGAGAATGTGGAGTAAGGAGACCACTCTTCTGTTGCTGATGGAAATGCAAACTTGTACATCCATTATATAAATCTGTGTGGCAGTTCCTCGGGGAGATGGGAACTGATCTATCTCAAAATCCATTCTTGAGATGTACCATTCTTGGTATATACTCAAAATGTTTCATCCTACCACAAGGACACTTGCTCAACCATGTTCATTGCTGGTCTATTCAGAAATAGGAAACAGTCTAGATGTCTCTCAACAGAAGACTCGATAAAGAAAATGTAGTACATTAATACAACAAAGTATTACTTAGATGTTAAAAAGAATAAAATCATGAAATTCACAGATAAATGGATGGAACTAGACAAAAATCATACCAAGTGAGTTATCTCAGACCTAGAAAGACAGATATGGTATATAATTGTTTATATATGGATTTTAGCTATTAAGTCAAGTTATAACCCAACTACAATCTGTAGAACAACAGAGGGTAGGCACACAGTAAGGGGCTGGGAGGGGGACAGAAATATCTCCCTATGACAGGAGAATAGAATAGATAGTAATGGATAGATAGAGATTGCTGGAAAGGGAAGATCAAACATGGAAGGGAGGAGAGGAGAGGACAAGGAAGGTAATGGGGGAAGAGACACCTAAACTTAAGGGTCATTTGAGGATAGTATGGAAACCAAATATAGCAGAAGCTTCCTAAAATATATAGATGTAGGAAGTTAAGACCTACCAGGCCAAAAGGAGCCAACCTGGAGTCTGCCTGCTGCTGACAGAGGTCCTGACCCTGCCGAACCAATAAGGAGTGACCAAGTGATGTTTCCTGAGTGCCTAGTAACAGGTGCTGTTAGAGGTCCTGTTTGCACTTAGCCAATGAGGGATGAGCATGAAATGTCAAATGTCAACGGATGAGAACACCTGGGTGCTGGGAGGGTATATAGGTTTCCCCCCATTGTTAAATAAATTAGTCTGCTGTAAGCCTCTACCTGACTCCCAATATCTGTGTTCCTTGACGCCAAGCCTTTTCACCCCCTCCCCCAAGGAGAAGACATTAGGGCCAGAAGCACCTGGTCCCCAGAACAGGGACTTCTAACACAGGTTTTGAACTCACCAGGTCAGAGTCCTTTTTATCATTGTGGTTGTAATTTTTGTGTTTTGCTTGGCACAGGTTCTAGTCATCCTCCTCTTCTCACTTACGGTGCTGCACTGTCCAAAGACAGTGTATTTTCCATGGAAAGGTCCCTCGAACCCTTCGGCGGGTAAGCATTGGGACCCCCATCCTTTCTTTCTTTGGAAAGGCCCCTTGGTCCCTTTGGCAGGTAAGCTCTGGGAGCCCCATCTTTTCCTTCTTTTGGAAGGCCCCTCAGTCTCTTTGGCAAGTAAGCATTGGGACCCCCATCATTTTCTTCATGTTGTCTATCATGTTTGTCTGCCCATTTGGTTAGGAAGGCACAAATTTTCGATTCACCCAGTGTCTCCACATAAGGGCTGATTCCCCCCCCCCCCCCCCCCCCCCCCCGCCCCCACAGGAGGCAGAACCAAGGCTTAGATCCCGAACGCCAGCCCTTGTCTGGAGACACCATGTGGGCATATGGCTGTGGCCTAAAGAACCACAGAATTTCTCCACTAATCACTAGACATAAAGGTCCAATACAATTTCCCACCCCTGTTGGCTTTTGATCTTCTGCTGTCCCTCTCAGAGGGGTGCTGACAGGCGGGACAGAGGGACCTATCTGTGGGAGTGCTGCATTGACCTCAGCAGAGAAAAGTGAATTGCATGGAGGCATGGCACAAGAGATGAGGACCCGAAAGCCTGTGCTGGTCAGGTCTGAGGTATGTGAACTTTCTGCTTGACTGAGGTCTCAGGATGCTGTCCGAACCTCAGGTGTAGGTGATACTCTGAGGTGTGGGCTTCCCTAGCCTGGTGTGCAACTAGGCCGCAGTGAAGGCTCTGGACCCCTCTCAGACTTCTGTTAGGCTGTGCGCCTGTCATCTGAGTCACTGCCTACGTCTTCGGATGCTTCTGTCCTTGCAGTTGGTTCCAATAGGTCTGTGGCCCTGCACAGCTGACCCTGCAGACATTGCAGTAGCGCATGGAGGGCAGCCTGGGACTGACATGGGCTTCAGCAGCCTGTCCAGGAACGGCAGTGTGTCACTAGTAAAGCTGGGGTCCGAGGGCCAGAGGCCTGGGACACCCCAGGTGTTTGAGCCCACCTGAGTGGTCCAGGATGCCTGCTGCTTCTTCCGGGCCCACTGGGATTCTGGTGGGTGGTCCGAGCTGTGGGAGCTTGGGCCTGACCCACAGAGAGAGGCTGCAGCTGGCTACTCTGGTGTGTCCTCACAGCTCCTAATCCCCTTTGACTCTTGGCAGCTGGTAGGTGGACCTTCTTGCTGCTGCTGTTGCCAGTATACACACCCTAGGCTACACGGCCCTAGGCTACACGGGACTGATCCTCATTTGGGTGCTGCTTGCATTTGAGCTTCTTGCCTGGTGCAGCTGGAGCCACGGCTTCAAGTCCAGCCACTTGGGCTGCACACTGGCGCTGTTGGAGGACAAAGAGCGAGCTGTGCGCCTGGGGGTGCACAGCTGTAATCTGTCCGCCTGAGCTCATTTTCCAGACACCGAGAGAGTAGAACGGCTAAACGAATGGTAAAACACGTGTGGCCCTTTATTTGTCAATTTATAGAGAGGCTCTTTCGAGAAATCATAGAACCAGCCGTGCAGGGAGCAAATGCCCACCTCAGCACCTTCACCTTCACACAAGTGAGCGTGGGTCAGCAGCCCCTTAGAGTCAGTGGTGTTAAAGGTTTATGCCAAAAATGTAAACAAAAGAAAATTATTCTGGACCTTCAGATTAGTTTTCCAGGAAATTGTGAGATTGCTTTGGAGATCAAACGATATTTCTGTAGAGCTGGAGTGAACAGTATTCAAATTTATAGGACATTGTGGGTGATCCTGGAGCCCTTGATTGGTGACTTGCCTTCAGTTGGAGCATTGTCCAGATTCTTCCTTAGGAAACCACTTTTAGGGATTAATTGGACAGGACTAACTAATCTCCTGGACATCCCTGGACTGAATGTCTTATCAGATACTATCATTTTGGATGCAATATCAAACTAATTGACAATCATTTACCAAAAACCAAGATCTTATCAGGGCTCCCTGCACTTCCAATAAAGATACAGCCCCACACAGTCCCCTCCTCCACTCCATCCCTAGATACAGCCCCATGCAGTCCCCTCCTCCACTCCATCTCTAGATACAGCCCCATGCAGTCCCCTCCTCCACTCCCAACCTTTTTAGATTCCAGTGAAAACTCAGAGGACTGAGCCTTGGTACCTGTCACATGTAAGATTTCACTAACTAAACATCTCTATCTCTTTATGTCTCAGAAAAGTTGTAGTCCCAACTCAATTAAAAATCAAAGCTGGCTTTGAAGTTGGAACCTGGCTCTCTCCTTCTATAAGCCCAAGAATGTTGCTAGAAAAAAAAATTCAGAGTTTCTGTTTCATATCAGAAGAGCCACCTGGTATGGAATAGAAGAAAACCAAACATCTCGGGACTATTGATGTCAAAACTGTTATCTTTCAAAATTTCTATTTCTCCCCTTACTTATTTTCGACTCTTTAGTATCTTTCATTGGCTAAGCAACTTAAGCATATATTGACAGACTCATAGGTAAAATAAATAGAGGATAGCTAGCTAGATGGTAGATGATTGATGGACAGGAAGATTACAAATAGAAAAATAGATAATAAATAGATGATAATAGATGTGACATATTCAGTAGACTATAATGTTTATAATTATAATTTATATATAATTATAAATAATTATAATTTATAAAATAACATTATAATATTTTAAAATATTTTCTTAAGACAGGCTTCTCTGTTGTTTTGGAGCTTGTCTTAGAACTAGCTTTTGTAGACAAGGCTGGCCTTGAACTCACAGAGATCTGCCTGTCTGCCTCCTGAGTGCTAGGATGAAAGGTATGCACCACCACCACCTGGCATTTTTTTAATTATTTTTAAGTGTATGTGTGTCTATGTGTCTGCATGTATGGCCCTGCCTATGCCTTCAACAATTGATGATTTTCTTGGATCCTGGAAGATTTCCCATACAACTGCCATCCCCCACAAACCACAGAGACAAGCCATTGTAGAGGGGACCAACTGAGCTCTTGAGGAGCTGTTGGCCAGGACTGTCTCACCAGAGGCTAGGAGAGATCCTCATCTGGCCTTAAAAGTGGTTCTTTTCCATATGACTTTCTCAGTTTTGATGACAAAAGACACAGCCCAGCTTACAAGCACTGGGCATTTCTGCCCAGGAACATGCCCCTACCCCTAGTGAGAGGGAGAGATCATATCTCCCTCCAATGGCAGCTGCTAGCCACCCTGCTAACTTGTAGGAGAGGGTATGCTTGTGTTTTTCCTTAAACTGCCACAGCGCTAATATGGGTTCTAATAAGAGATGTACACCCAGTCATGGATCAGCCTGCTTCCACCAAAGAGAGAATAGCTCAGGATAGGCAGTGAATATATTCCCCTTTCTTGCTCTTATTGTCTCCCAAACAAAATGATTTATTAAGGTCTTTGGCTCCTCATTTTTTGAAAAAGTTTGGCGTGATAAAAAGGCTGTTGGATCCCTCCTGGATGCTCACATATGCATTAATTGACAGTGTGGTGTTGTTAATCCTTATTCTCCTTAAATGTCTCCTGCAACAGATCCAACATCAGCAGACAGCAACTTCAGCTGTTAATGGCTCTTAGTCATCCTTCTTGCAGTCTTCCACAAAAGGCTACTTCCTAGTCCCCCAACCCTGGCAGCTCTCCAGGAAGGAAAGCTCTTTGAGGGCTGGTAGCCAATGACAGCTAAGAGCTTGTCTGGCAGGCCAATATAAGACAGGCACAGTCTAGTCATTGAGCCCTCCTGAGGTGGGGTCGACAAGGCCTGAGCAAAGAACTCTGCCTCCCAATGAGTGCACTTTGTAATAAATAAAAAAAGGAAGGATATGTAGGAAGTTAAGGCCAACCAGGCCAAAAGGAGCCAACCTGGAGTCTGACTGCTGCTGACAGAGGTCCTGACTATGTCTAACCAATAAGGAGTGACCAAGTGATGTTTCCTGCATGCCTAGTAACAGGTGCTGTTAGAGGTCCTGATTGTGCCTAGCCAATGAGGGATGAGCATGAAATGTCAACTGGCAATGAATTGGGAGGGTATATAAGTTTTTTTCCCATTGTTAAATGAGTCTGCTGTAAGCTTTCTACCTGACTCCCAGTGTCTGTGTTCATTGACATCACGCCTTTTCACCCCCTCCCCTAAGGAAGTTGTTAGGTCCAGCAACATACAGATATATGAAGACAATCTAAATTAAGTCACCAAATAATGGACAAGAGAGAGCCCCGAATGGCCTTATGATGTTAAATAAGTTTTATTGTTGTTTTCAGTTAGAGTACCTTCCCACAACCTTAGAAAGGATCAGGTTAAAAAAATTTATTTTGATTCTGGCTTCTACTTACTGTTCTTTTGACTGAGTAAAGGTAACCAACTCTAACCAAGCACAAATTGAATCTTCTTTTTTGATTATTTACATAAGCTTTTTTAAAAATCTTTTTTCAAATATTCAATAAAAATAATTGCATGGAAATGAACCCAATCTAATTATTAAATATTGTATGCCTATGTCAGATCACCATACTATACCCTGTTATTCTTTTTTAAAAATGCTGCAAGATCCCCGGTGGCGGTAGGCAGCAGAAATGCTGTAGGTCCCAAATGGTAGTGGCGAGCCATGTGGCGGCAGACAGCAGGGCCTGGGAGCAGCCAGTCCCAGGCAGAGACAGCTGCTGATCTCAGAGCAGTGGTGGCGGGCCATGTGGCAGCAGGCAGTGGGCCCTGGGAGCAGCCAGTCCCAGGCAGAGATAGCTGTTGGTCCCAGAGCAGTGGTGGCGGGCCATGTGGCAGCAGACAGTGGGCCCCAGGCAGAGATGGCTGCTGGTCCCTGAGCAATGGCTGGTCCCAGGCAGGGAGACACATGGCGGGTGGGAAGGCAGAAGACAGAAACATGGATAGACAAGACATGCAGGATGAGGTTGAATGTTTATTCAGGGGGTTATGGAGGAGGAAAGGTGAAGGGGGGACAGAGAGAGAGGGAGAGAGAGAGAAAGAGAAGAGGAGAAAGAGACAGAGAAGGGGGGAAGCAGAGAAGTGGGGAGAGAGGCAGAAGCAAAGCTGCCTCTCCGAGAGGAAGATGGAAAAGGGAGTGAGCTCAGGCCGGAAGCTGAAGATCAGCCTGCCTCAGCCGATGGGGAGAGGAATGGGTGTGGCTTGTCTCTTAAAGGGACCAAAACCATAACATACCCCATAAGTATACAAAATTAAAATAATAATAACTAAAATTGTGCATATGAAACAAAAAATATAAGTGCCAAGTTTCCCCTCCATATTCTTGGAAGGAAGTGTTCTAACGTTTTCTTGATGTAATTAGTGTATATGAACTCCATCCTTTACAATACAAAAATGAAGATTTTGCAGAATTCTGAGTTGTTGACAATTTTGAATTGCATAGTTATTCCACTGACTACACCTTCCTGCTTGATCTTTCTTAAGACTTTAATCAAGGTTGTTTTATTGTACACTTGACCCTAGGATGGGCCAGACTACATTTGATGCTATCTTGATTGGGTTATTGAGTGTGGTTTTAATACTTCCTTTGAGATATTTTGTATCTGTAGCAACAAAATAAAACTCATTTACCATCTTTGTGGCATCTTTACCCTAGGACTTTAAAATCCTGAAATGATAATTATGAATTTTTAAAATAATATTTCAATCATTGAATCCAAAAGACCCACATGGGAGCACTGGACTGAAATCCCAAGGTCCAGATGATGAGCAAAAGGAGACAGAACATGAGCAAGGAAGTCAGGACCGTGAGGGGTGCACCCACCCACTGAGACAGGTGGGGCTGATCTAATGGGAGCTCACCAAGGCCAGCTGGATGATGGAGCATGTGATCAAACCGGACTCTCTGAACTTGGCTGACAATGAGTGCTGACTGAGAAGCCAAGGACAATGGCACTGGGTTTTGATTCTACTGCATGTACTGGCTTATTGGGGGCCTAGTCTGTTTGGATGCATACCTTCCTAGACCTGGATGGAGGGGGGAGGGCCTTGGACTTCCCACAGGGCAGGGCACCCTGACTTCTCTTAGGACTTGAGAGGGAGGGGGAATGAAGGGAGTGGGAGGGAAATGGGAGGAGGGGAGGAGGTGGAAATTTTTAATAAATAAATAAATTTTAAAAAGTTAGAATTAAATATTTGATTTCTAAAATTAGACTTTATGGATGATTTTGTCAGGAATTATTTATCTGATAGTACATAAAGAAAAACAGTCATTATTTAAAATGAAAAATTCTCTTATAATGAAAACGACCAAAGAAAGTGGCCACTGTTAATTATTTATAGTATACTAATTGTTAAATTTCATTTTAAAGTAAGAAAGTGGGAAGCATACTATAAAATTGTAAACATAATCAACTCAAAGCATTTATCAATATTAATCACTGCAATTACTTTTAATCGATAGTGCTAAAATAGTCACAATAAATTTTCTTGTGGGAGAAGGTTGAAAAATTGGTAGATTGCAAAGAGGGTTTGAAGACACCATGAAAAATGGATGACCCCAAAGCTTGATTGATTTTGTTCTTTGGCTGAGAAATGTATGTCCCTGCCATGATGAATTCCACAGCTTCTGGAGAAATGCATATGAAAAAATAAACAAACACATGCAAAACAAATTTACCAAATCAACCCTTGTGATCTATGGAGTGGCACACATGGTGGCCAGTTGTTCTCAAATCCAAGCTGGGTGCTTTAGGCCCTTGGTCCCATTACTTATACGGACTCAAATTTGTGTATAAGCTTGTATTGTATATACTTTGTATATAAACAAAAGATTTGTTCATAACATCATATGCCTGTCAATGTTTTTGTAAGGCTCTGAAGACCTCCAAATACAATATGAATTCTTTCCCCTTCCAAATCTGATTCTCTAGTGGGATTATTTTTATGTATTTATTGCATGATAGAACTATGCTATTAATGAAACAAAATCATTGAAACCAGGGAAATAACTTCTATACCTCTCTCAGATCCAATTCCCATCTTAGCTTTTGCTAGGCCTATTATAAAAAGTTTTGAGTGTGGGAAGAGGAATTACTATTTAATCTCACCTTAAAGGAATTGTAAAATCAAGCCATACTTGTACCTAGATTCCTTAGGTAACTCATTTGTTACATAGCTTCTGGAATAAAAATACATGATGATTTAATTACATAAATACTGGTCTAGAAGCTCTTTAGTTCTCCAATTCCACTGTTTTAGACAGGGTGGTATGACCTCATGAAACATTGGCTTGGGGTATTATATGGATTTTTATGTGTATAATAAAACTTGTATTGTAAGATTGATGGATGTTTTTCATTTATAAGAAAGTCAATTTCCTGTTATATGGGGAAAGAGGACCTTTAGTGACATTAAATTATTGAATGAAATAAATTTCCACAGGCTCATGATAGTTCATTTAACTGTCAATCATGTTTTAACCTGTTCGCAGGGAGGATATTTTCAATTGAAACCATTTCCTGCCTAACTAAAAGTAGATAAATACATGAAATCTTGAAAAAATGGGCAAAAAACAGCATTTTCTATCTATTTTAGTATTTCAAGATACATGCAGCATAGTCTTGTTTTCTTCTCCTAGCCACATCTGTCCTAACAGCATTACATTTTAAAGTATAATGTTCCCTTTCCATCACTGTGACTGCTAACTTTATCATCTGTGAAAACTTCCTTAGAGGTTGAATCTCTTCAGAAATAGTGCTGTTTTCTTAACTGCTTTATCAAGCTTTTCTTTCTCTCTCTCTCTCTCTCTCTCTCTCTCTCTCTTTCCCTCTATTTTCATGGTGTCTGTCTAAGGATAGAAGGTTTGCATATTTTTCTTACACACTCTATAAACAGAATGTATTGTGTTTCAACACATTTATTTCTTACCCTTGGATAGTCACAAGAGATGTGGAGCAGAAAAAGTACAGAATCCCTAGGAGGATTCCAAGGACTCAGAGTCAGTGTAAACCACTTTTGTTATTTATATCATGAAATAATTACTAAAAGTCAGTTCTAGGAGAAAAAAATGTTCTCCTTACTGTATTGCAATTCTGCCATTACCTTGAAGAAAAAGAGCACAGCTGGGGTAAGCTTTGATGTCTTAAGGCCTTGATGTTTGATAGATGAGAAGGGTTTACTGTTAAATTTAGTTCTCTTCATGAAATAGCAGTATAATGAATGGGCAGGAATTTTGGTAAGTAGAGCAGCCCTGAAAAAAACAACTTCAAGGGTATATTGCAGGTTGACTGGGGCAATCATAACTCAACAGCAGAGTATTGTTGCTACTGTGATACCTCTTTGATGATATTAATTCCTGCATTATTTGCCATGGAGAGAAGATGATTGTCCTAGTTAGGGCTTCTATTGTGAAGATACACCAGTACCATGGCAACTCTTATAAAGAAAAATCTTTAATTGGAACTGGTTTACAGTTCAGAGGTTTAGTCCATTAACATCACAGTGGGAAATACAGCAGTGTGCAGGCAGACATGATGCTGGAGTAGAAGTTGAAATCCACAGGCAGCAGGGAGAGACAGGGAGCCACACTGGACGTAGCCTGGGCATCTGAGACCTCAAAGCCTACCTCCACAGTGACACATTCCTGACACACTTCCTCCAACAAGGCCACACCTACTCCAACAAAGCCATACCTCCTAATAGTGCCACTCTCTCTGGGCCAAGCATTCAAACACATGTGTCTATGGGGAGTATTCCTAGTCAAACCACCACAATGATTATGGTTTAAGAGTTATCATTTTCAACCCTCTGAAACTGGAAGCACTCTCTACAATTACAATTGAACAATAAAATGAGATTTTAAATTATTCCACATTAATTGTAACCACTCTGACATTATTTACTCCTTCCACCATTTCCAACCTTTTGTAACCCAATTTGTCATCCATCTTTATGGGTATGTTTACTTCCCTATATTTTCCTACTATATTATAAACTCTTATGGGCACTGTAACCAAATTTTTCTTGTTCCATTCTACCACTTAGTACAATGCTTTGTACCTGCAAGATATTCAATAAGGAACTGGGTTGTGAATCTAGCCTTCTAATGGCTGACACATCTCTCCTGCCCTTAATAAGGATTTTTAAAAGAGCATGCAATATGAGAATACTTTTACAATGTTAGGAAATTATATGGGTAATGAACTTTTATAGTTAGTGATGCCATGTTTTATGAATGACTGAACAATGTCATTAAATGCAGACCTGTGTTGTCTTCATAGTCTTATCCTTTTGTACTTCTGTATTTCTTTCTTCTGGAGATCTCACTGTCTTGCATAACTTCTATGAATCATGTAAGTGGTGATGTCTCTTTAACGTAGAATGTAAGGCATGACTTCTCCTCTAATTTCTGCTTGCATTTATGGCTGGGACCTATCATTCAGCTGTGTTCTGAGTTCTTATCAGAGTTAAGTTTCTCCTTCTAAAAATTTAATATTTCATGTCAGTTTGTAAATATGTTATTTTCTTCCTTTTAGACTTACTGCCTGTTTGAGTAAACCACTGTATTTTGTACACCAATTTCTTGAGTGAATTTACTTTCTCTTCTCATTGTAAACCAGTCAAGACATGATTGTGAGCCATACTCTCTTTGCAGAAGCTTTATTTACCTTTCTGTCTTGATTCACTTATTTTTCCAGATATAAATTTTGGTAATCTTTTACAAAAGACAACATAGTGGGTATTAGTTTCTATAGGCTGTACATTTTCTACTGAGACTACTCAACTGCCTCTGCAATAGGTATATTTATACTTATATCACATGTTCATATACATACAATAAATACATACACATATATGTACATATAAAATAAATAATGCATAAATAAGTAAGTTTTATAGCAACAGAGAACTCAAATTAATAATCTCACCTCTAATACTAAAGTTAGCCCCTATTAACTTCAGTTTACCCATCCACAAATTGGGCATATTTATAAACTCAGGGAGTTGTGGAAGGTTTTAGTGAGTTAAAAAACCTTGGCCTAATAAATTAATATTGCATTCAATGAATAGTAGACATTGCTAAAATCAACAATCAGACCAGGTACATTTATTGAAGAGCTTTGTATACCAGGATCTTTTCCAAGTTTAGAGTCTTGAAAGATGCTTCCACATTCCTTGTCTTTGAAAATCCTATAGCCTATGAGGAGAGGCCACCCTTCAGGAGTACTTATGGAGCAACAAGAAATAAGGACAAATGTAATTACAAACATATGCACATACATATAATCACACATATATACATACACTTCTGGGAGCCAGAGAACTCTTGCTTTTGAAGTATATGGCAGAATTTAGGGTGGATAATGAGAAATTAGTAGGATCTTGTCACCAAAAAGAGAAGATGGGAACAGATTTCCAGGTAGATGATTGTACAAACAATGACATGTTATTAGTCCAAGAATGGGTCAGGGCACTGACAGTAAGTCCAGTCTGAGAGCAGGAAAACTAGCCAGGAAAACCTGGTAGCGAGGGGCATTCATTTGCATATGGAGTTGTGGTATATCCTAATGTTGCATTTAAAAACATTTTTATTTATTTTATGAATATTTTCCCTTCATATATGTGCATGCACCTCGTGCATGCCCGTGCCTACAGAAGTCATAAGAGGACATCAGATTCCCTGAAACTGGAGTTACTGTATAGGTGCTGGGAACTGAAAAGAAGCCCTCTTCAAGAGTGACAAGTACTCTTAACCACTGAGCCATTTCCCCAGCTCCTTTTAACATTGTTTAAAAATGTGTCAAAATTTTTTTGTTGTTGTTGCTTGAGACAGGGTTTCTCTGTGTAGCCCTGGCTGTCCTGGAACTCCCTGTATAGACCAAACTGGCCTCAAACTCACAGAGATGGCTTGCCTCTGCCTCCTGAGTGCTGGGGTTAAAGGCGTGTGCCACCACACTGGCTTGTGTCAATTTATCAAGAGGCCAGAGAGATCTCTCAGTTGTTAAAGTGCTTTCCACTGAAGCATGAGGAACTGACTTCAGATCCCCAAAACTCATGTAAGCAGTGAGACTCAGTGACACATCTCTAATCTAAGCACTGGGTAGGCCGAGGCATGTGGATTTCTGATTCTTACCGGCAAGCCAGCCTAACTGATGTGGTGAGCTCCAGACTCCGCAACAGATTATCCCAAGCAATAATGTGGTGATTAGCTGAGGAAGAAACACCTGATGTTGACCTCTGGCCACTTATATGTGTATCCACATGCAAACACCCACACAAACACCATACACATGCATAGAAAGCCTTGTGTGTGCACACATTTCCAATTATAAATATTTTATTTAGATTGTGAGTTCTGAACCTTGACAGTTTATTTGATGTATTTTTGTTTTCTTAGGGTTTGTTGACCAGCACTAGGAATAAAATGCAGGGAAGTACAAAGAAACTATGGTGAAGAAAAATACAAATTGGTCATTTAGAATTATAGTGATTGTGCATACAATGTTACAAAAAGAAACCTTTGAGTGGCAAAATGGCACAATAGAATTTAGAGTTTTGTATACAGAAGATCATGTCATCTGTGAACAGAAATAATTACATTTCTTTGTTATTGATTTGCAGATTGTTTTCTTTTTACATTTGCCTTATTGCAAGGGCTAGGACTCTCAATGCTATGTTGAATAGGGGTGGCAGAAGCAGACAGACTTGTCTTTGTTCTGATATTAAAGGGAAATCCTTCCATTTTTTCCGAATTAAGTGTGGTTTTAGTAATGTGCTTCTTATATATGCCTTTTAATATGTTGTAAATATAACTTCTTTTTTGTTTGTTGTCTTATTGTGATACAATGTTGATCCTTGTCAATTTTTGCTTATTATTTAGATGACTGTGTAAATTTTATCTCCCATTTGGCTACTGTGATAGCACTAATGGCCATGTGTTTAACAAACTTGTATTCCAGGTATAGTATCTTACTTTGTCATGGTATAATCTTTCTTTGTTGTTCAATTCAGTGTGCTAGTAATATGTTGAAAATTTTTCCATGAAAATTCATCAGGGATATCAACTGTAGTTGTCTTTCATTGTCAATGTAATGGAGATGTTTCCTAATGTATTCCTTCTGTAGGTCATATTTAAGCCTCTGGTTTATTCTTGGTTTTATTTTTGTATACAATGTTAAATGACAAGCTACTGTCATTGTTCTGCAAAGATACCCAGTTTCCCTACCCCCATAGTATATAGACTGACCTTTCCCCACTGTGTGTTCTTGGGATCCTTGTCAAAATCTTGTCTAAATTATGTAGTTTTTATTTCTGAATTGTCTATTCTTGTAGTTGCCATTCTATTCCCAGTAAGTGACAATTGACAGATTGACTGAGTAGATGTTTATGGCAAATATTGATCTCAGCTCTTCACTGCCAGGCGTTCAAGTGGAGTTTACCTGAAATGACTAAAGCCAATCACTCATAGATGATCAAAATGTAAAGTGGATACACGCTGAAAGACGGTTTTGAAGATGACAGGTAGTGGGGAATTTTCTTGTAGAAAATAAATGTTTTTAACATTGAATGACCCATTTAGAATTTAATAAATCGATTTTAATAGTGTGTATTTTTAAGATTATTTTTTCTAGATAATAGAATGATGATAGTTTTGTTAATAAATTATTTATAGATAAAAATAAAATGGAAAAATCTACTTTTTAAATATAAAGAAGACAACTTATCTCTGGAGAAATGAAATGCCCAAGGCTTATTTCTTGGAGAATGAAGTTTTGTTTGCTGAAAGACATGTTTATGGATTTATAAACAGAATGGAACTGCACTGATGATTCATTATTGTTGTCTTCACTATACTACATTTCTTGAAAATCTTTATTTTACACAACCAAATTGCCATCCTCTTAGCTATTAACCTAAATACCTGAATCTTGGTTTCCCTCTTTTGTCATTGTCCCTATCAAGTAATGTTACTTGTGCCTCCTAAAATTTTTTTTCTGTTTTCTGCTCTTCAACTGGACAAAAGCTGTCAGGATTTAAAACCTCGATAATCTCCATTGTGAATTCAGTTTTCCTTAATTGCTAGACTGCATTAGTCTCCACCACCGTCTGATTAACCTTGGTTATCTTTATCAGGAGTAACTGTTTTAACAGTCTTCTGTCTGGAAGCCTTCATAATGAAACTCATTGTAGCAATTGAAACATTTCCTCCTGGAGGAGGAAGGGAGGCTCCTAAGACCCAGCAAGCAAACAAACTAACAACTTTCAGAAAGCCTCAGAACTTATAAGATTCATAAGGCCCATTTTCAAGGTTATCTAGACAGTAACACTTGCTGGTCAAAGGAGACTCTTCAACCAGCAGAGCTGCCAACAAGTCGTGAGGGGAGCTCCAGAGATGCAGCTTTGGTGAGTCGTCACCTGTTCTGTGATGGGATTTTTGGAGATTCCGCTGGCTGTGAGGAACCCACGCTGTATGGGTAAGTGGCCTGTGGCCCACATTCCTGTCAGAAATCCCAAGAACTGATCATCTGCTAAGATAGACTTGGGTGCAATCTTTTCTTTGTTCTGTTTGTTGGTGCCCCATCTGAGATGAATGGACTTTTGTTCGCATCTTCCCAGGAAGAGTCCGGCAACACAGATTAAAATTCTTTGGCCCTTGCATCATCGAGTAGTGAAGTTCTGCGCTCTCTCCTGTTGCATATGGGTGGGCTTTGTGAGAGTTTTCACTCAACATAAATATAACTAATGTAAAGCTGCTCGTGCTTCTCGTCTTAGGAGTTAAAAGACTGGCTGTAGTTTTCGTTTCTTGGACCACTTTCTCTTGAGATATTGCCTCTTGCAACACAGTTAGGCAAACTCCAGGCCGCTTTGAAAGGTCATGCACACGTGTTCCAATGGACTGTTCCAGAAGTGCTCTCCGCACCAACCGATGGGATTCAGCAAGCTTCGGTCTCTAGGCCAGTTGATGCAGTTCGTGGTTTCATGCGAACTGTGTTCTCAGCCAACATCTGACTACAATATCCCAGCACACAAAAGTTCAGGAAAAAAAAATCCAGCAATGATATCAGTCCAGAGAAAAAGAACAACAGGCCATGTAAAAAAATGAATTAAAACAGGACAAATAACACTGGGCTATTGTTTACACCACAGTTTTGAGCTGAGTTGTTTTACAGCAATAGATAAATGAAAGAACTTGGCTTCAAATGTGCCTTTTGTTCTCTGCTGACCTGCATTTTACAATTATCCCACAGGCACGCTATTTCACCCCGTCATTAAACACTTAGTGAGCTCTTTTGTGACTGGATGCTGCTTGTGCCTTTTCCTAAATATACTTTCTTTTCCGACCTAGGACATTCTTAGTCTTCATGACTCAGCTTTGGTCACTTCTGTGAGGCTGCCTTCATCTTGCAGTGGACAGAAAGAGTTTTGTCTTCCACTCACCTCCCATTGTACTTTTAGGGCACAATTCTTTACTACCTTACTTGTTCTGTTTTATTTCATAGATTTTTAAAGACTTGTCTTGGACTAGGCATATAAAAAATTCAGTATATACGTGCATGTTTGTATACTATATATACAATCAAATGAACTCTGTGACTTACTAGTCTAATGATTTCCTTTACATCTCAGTACCAAACTGTTTTAGTCACATAAGGTCCACTGCACTCTCGGACACTCTCCTTGGGAGCTTCCTTCTAGCAGAGAGTGATGTAAGAATCCAAGGAAAGTCACACAGTTGCTAAGGACAGACTCAAGGATAAAAAGATAATGGAAGTCTTTCAAACTGTGAAAGCAGAGTATGTCTTTTCCATTTTCTTCAACATACAGTCTAATTCCCAGTTTTTATCTTATAGTCCGACCTAAGTGTAAGGGAACCAGGTACATAGGAAGAATAAATAAAATAAAGCAAGTCTGTGAGTACCAGTCATTTCTCTTCCTCTTCATCTCTGTAAATGACTCTGAACTTGATATTATAAATACTCTTATAACAGATATTTGGTAAGTACTTTTGACATAATGTAATTCAAATTTGATGCCCATTCTAGATAGGTTAGATAACTTCAAATTCTTTAAACAACATTATATTGTGGGCAGAAAATTTATCCTCTTAAAAAATGGAAATGATGTGTGAAAGAAGATATGACTGACCAGTAAAATCCTAAGAATTGGTAAAATATGTATTATCTCTATAGAGTTCTCTATAAATTTTGCTCTATGATTGATTTTTATAGTAAATGACCTTGCTTTATGTTTGAATGTACTTCTCTCACCAACATTTAGCTTTTGGAACAATCGCCACATTGACCATATTTATTGGCAAACCACATAGACACATTCAGATTAGATTGTATTTTATTACATGGGACATACATTTAGGCAAAAGAGCATTGTTAAATTCAGGATGATCAAACCACTCTCAGTAATGACGGTAATGAGGAACTGCAGTGGGCTAAGTGTCAAACTTATTTTCTTTTGGTTGTGACATGATTCTTTATCACTACATCTTTCCACTCCCTTTCCTTCAGCTTTCTGTTTTTTCTCTAATTGTTTATGCATAGAAATATAAATGTCTGCTGCATGCAATTATGTTTTCTCACGCCAGCAGGATAATAGAAACCATCCATCCATACTTGTGAAACAAGTCCAATAATAAAATATGGAGGCATTTTAGAAATTAGGTATGGAGAGGAAAATTTCATAAGTAGGGGCAAAATTGGGAACAGTGTGTAAGAAATTTTCTCAGGTAGGAGGTGACAATATGGAACCTGTTGTACATCTCTAAAAACTACACACTCCCCAAAAGTGAGCTAACTGGAAACACCTAAACAGTATAGTTTAATAAGGCTAAGATTAACATAAAATGGTGCTCTTGTTAGTTTTTAAAGATTATTTGTATTATTTTTTATTACAATTATGCATTTCCCCCATCCAAACCCTCCCATATGCCTCTCTTTGGTCTCTTTCAAATTCATGGCCTCTTTTTAAATTAATTGTTTTATACACATATATGTACATACATACATATTCCTAAATACATAAATATACCCTGTTCAGTATAATGTTACACTTGTTGTTTATGTTTTCAGGGATGACCATTTTGTATTGGATAACAAAATGGTGTATCTTCCATAGCTCTCAGCATTCCTTAGCTGCATGGCTTTAATGTCAGATAATTATGCATGCTCAGTGTGCCTTCGGTTTCACCTGTTCCCATGTTCAAATGTGAAATATGGTTGTTTTATTTCTTTTAGTATTTCTGATATGGTGTTATGTATCTTATGAAATCGGAGTTTATCACCAAGTATTGTCAAAAGGTTATCCCCTAATCACTTCAGTAGTTCAGTTTGCCGAATGCTTATTTGTGTTTTCTCTGGAGTAATTGTAGGAAAGAGGGTCAAGGAGAGGAAGTAGTAAGTATAGAAACATCTGGGTCTCATTGTGTAGCTGTAATCAGTGCCATCATTAATCTTTGAGATCTTCACCCCTATTTACTAATAAACAGTGAGTTCACCAAGAGTAACACAGCAATCAGTGTTAAGTGGCAAAGTTAATTGGAATCCAGCAGTCTCGCACATTTCCAGACTTTTGCTTTTGCTTTGTGTTAAGCACAGAAGTGCTTAATAATCCTGTTTATTTTTTTTTTAATTTTTCACTTAATAGGAGAGAAGAAGTCAGCGAGTGTAGAAGAAGGGCAGGAGAGGGTAATGGGGACTGAATATGATCAGAATACATTCTAACATGTATGTAATTATCAAAAGTAATTTTAAAGGCTACCAGAATATAAAATGGGAGATTGAAAGAAGTTTTAAAAAGAAGATGAATTTATATCTTTCAATTACTTTTATTATTCTTTAACACATGGTACTTTAAACATGTACCTTGGGAGGAAGAAGAGAGCTTCTTTGCTCTTTGTGGCCTTATCCTCAGCAGTCACCTACTGAGTTGATATTGGATTTTCCTCTGTATGCTGTGATTACCATTAATGAATAAAGAAACTACTTTGGACCTATAGCAGGACAAAACTTAGGCAGGGAAAACTAAAGTGAATGCTGGGAGAAAGAATGACAGAGTCAATGAAAGCTATGGAGCCGCCACCGGAGACAGAAGTTCCGAAGCTTTGCTGGTAGGCCACGACCTTGTGGTGATGCACAGATTAATGGAGATGGGTTAAATTAAGATGTAAGAGTTAGCCAATAAGGAGCTAGAGCTAATGGGCCAAGCAGTGATTTAAATAATATAGTTTTTGTGTGATTATTTCAGGGCTGAGCAGCTGGAAACCAATAAGCAACCTCCTCACAACAAAAGGAAGTGAAACAAGGGCAAAGGACTGAATCCTTATATTTCTCCCAGTTTTCCTTCCATTCATGTATATGATTTAAGATTTATTTTTACTTTCTTTGAAGGTCAGAGCTAATGCCTCCAAAGCGGGAAATAAGAACAGGAGATCTAAGTTGTTCAAGTCTAAGTGTAATACTGATGATAAGTACATTTTATTTTGAGTCACCTCAGCTGGAATAGTAGTTTCTCATTAAATAGATAAAGATGATAAGAAAATGTATTTTAATTTTATTTTATTTTTAGGTTTTCAATAACATAGTGCTTTATTAATTCTTTGAGAATGTCATACAATGTATTTTTTATCAATTCAGTCCCATTTCTCTCTTTTTTTAAGGAAGACTATCTCTCAGCAGATGTCCTGGTCCTCTGACTCTTACAATATTTCTCCCTCCTCTTTGCAATGTTTCCTGAGTCTTTGGTGTAGGGGTTGCACGGTAGATGTATCAATTGGTATTGGGGATCCCATAGTCAATTATACTCTACATTTTGAGCAGTTGTGGCTTACTGTAGGGTCTCCATTTGCTGCAAAGAGAAGCTTCTGTAATGAAAGGTTATAGATACACTTATCTGTGGTTATAAGGGTAAATATTTAGAATGTAGCTACAAATTATATTGTTTTTGGAAGCTGGTAGTAGATTCACCTCTAGTGTCTATGACTCCATCAGCCACAAATAGCTAGCTCGGTTTATAGTGCTGGGCATCAATTCCTTCCCATTGGATGGGCCTAAAATCCAATTAAGGTCACTGGTGGTAACACCCAGAGTATTGTACTTTCAGAATATCTTGCCATTTCAGTATTGTTGAAGTTCATATGAATTACAATTGAACAAGATTAGTGATTGCTATTCTTCCTTGGCAGCTTGCATAGCACCTGCTGAAACTATGAGAACCAGTTGTTACCTCCCACTATATACTTGCTTGCTTATAACTGCACAAAACTCCAGTTTCAATCCCACCTTTTGACTTCTGAGGGCCCCAGGCATGCACATGGTGCATACATGTATGTGCAAGGAAAACACTTGTATACATAAAATAAATTTTACAAAGAAGGAGGAAGAGGAAGAAAAAGAAGGAAGAAGAGAAAGAGGAAGAAGGAGGAGGGGATAAGATCAAAGAAGAATGTTGTCAAGGAACTGGAGCGATCACTCAACAAACCAGAGTTTGATTCCCAGCATGCACATGGGACAGTCCACCACCTAAAGCCTGTATTTCAGCTTCAAGAGACCTGACTCTTCCAGGCTTCACAAGCAGGCGTGCATGCATGCGTGCTCGTGCGCACGCACACACACAGGGGAAAAAATTTAAAACTTTAAAAATAAACCCACCTTTCCTTTACTAAACTCTCCCTCCTGTTTTTCTCATCAACCTTTCTGCATTTTCTTATGCTCCATTAATGAGCTGTGTGCTTTCCTGTTGTATTTTGCATACATGAATTTTCCTCTGCTTGTAGTTCTTTTCTTATTCATAATAGTGGGTTAACATTTTAGCTCCCATAGTGGTTTGGATGTGAAATGCTTCTCCCAAAAGCTCTGTTAAGTTCTTGGTCCCAGCTAGTGTCAGTAGTGAGAGGTGATTGGATCCTGTGGATCCACTGGTGAATTCCTGCTGAGTTCATATACAATAGGCTATTCATTTGAAGGTCAGGTCTGGTGGGAGGTGATAAGAAACTGGGGCTTAGCCTTTGGATGCATTTTGTTCCTAGTTTCGCTCATCCTTGGGCTCTCTGCCTCTTGTCCATTATTATGTGAGCCTTTGCTCCATCCTGCCATGGTGTTCTGTATCACCACACACGAGATCAGAAGCAATGAAACCAAGTAATCATGCACTAAGAGTCCTCAAATTGAGAGTCGAATTGAAGATTTCTTCCCTTAAATTGTTATTTTGGGTATTTTTGTCACAGCAACACAAAATCTGACTAAGACGATCTGTGGCAGGTCTCAGCTTAAAAGTATATTCTTTTAGAAAAGTTGGCTTGACCACTTGTATCTGAGATAAATGGCCCTTATGTGCCATCAAAGTTTTGTGCGCTCATCTCAGCACATATTGTTCTGTGCCGCAATTGTCTGTTTATTTCTCTGTAACACTTGACAGGCTGATAAAATTAACACTATGGGGAAATACTTAGATTTTTTTCATTGTATTGACATCACCATCAGAAAGAATACAAAGTAGTGTATTTATAACTGTTAGAATGGTGACTTAAAATTTACTCTATTCTCAAAACCCGATTTCAATGACAGTTTAATTTTTAGCACTGCTTATGTAAGACAGGATACAAACAATGGGTTTTTAAATTATACCTTCTGATTGCCTGCTGATACTTGGTACATACTGAATATGTGATTTTTCTTCCTCTTAAAATTTCTTGATTTTATATGTTTGCATTATCAGTCTATTATCCAAAAATGAATTCTGGTCTAGTAATTTATTGATAGACTTTAGTGAGTATTCCTAAATTGTGAAACAGAGTGAGGATTTTCAATTGGATCACAGGATTTTATTCCATCAAAGAGTATGTAATCGATTGAACAGCATATCATACCGTATGAAATTGTTTTTCTTTCAGTCTTGTTTCAAAGTTCTTTTTCTTTGCCTTTGTGCTTTTGACCAGAGTTATTTACAGAATGAAGACTCTAAACAATTCCCATCCCAGAGATAACTAGTTCTTATATTAATTTCTCCTATTTAAAAGTCTTTTGTGAATTTAATACCAACATCAACCTATGTCTGCTAACCAGAAAATCTTCATGGCAACTTATTCTCTCATTTATATTTTCCTTCTTCTTTATCTCCGTTTTTCTGAATTATAAAAGTCACTTTTGTTAGAAATATTTCTTAAGAGAAGCCTCTCCGTCGATGTCTTTGCCGATGTCTCCGCCGATGCAAATAAATAATTCCAGACCGAATAAAAGATGCCCATGTATAATGCAGCTCTCCTGTGTGGCAAAGGAAAGCATAGCAAGGGGAAGAGAGAGAAGGAGAGATCACAGGAAACTCGGAGACCCAGTGTTCTTTCTCTGGGGGCAGCATAATAGCCTGTGGGAGTGGTCCTGACCCTCCCTGGGAAGGGGTGACTGCTTGGTAGGCTTTCCAGGAGGAGGAGTCCAGACCAAGGCAACTCCCAGGGGAAGGGGCTTGAAATGGAGCTTCCTGCTCTATTCCTGCTCCATTGGCTCTCCAAGGATGGGTGCCAGGGGCTGGGGTGACACTTCCAACCCAAACAACTTTTCTTATTGCCAAATTTCTCAAAATAGCATAGCTTTAGAAGGAAGACATGACGTCCAGAGATGAAGATCTGCTTTGGAAACATTTGGGTGTATTTTTCATGCTGCACTCTCTATTTTTGAGCTTTTCTTTTGATGTCATTGCTTCAAATAATTTCCCATGATTTGGTTTTAATTTTGTCTATAAATTTTGATCCAAATATTTTGAATGTGGATACTTTTATCTTTTGTGTAAGAAAATCTATTATTTTAATGATCTTGCTGCTTTATGCCTAAAATGACTTTTTCACTTGAAATGTACCTATTTGTGTATTTTAATCCTTTATTTTAGGTTTTACAGAACTGGAGATTCAATCTAGGCCTTTATGCCTGCTAGGCAAGCATTCTGTCACAGAGCTGTGTCTCAACCTCCTTTTGTTTTATTTAAAAAAAAATCTGTTTGTTTTTTGAGAAAGGATATAAGTTGCCAGGTTGTCCTTGAGCTCCCTGTGCAGTCTAGGCTGTCCTTGGCCTCACAACCCTCCTGCCTTAATCTCCTGAACAGCTTGGATTGGATTGCAGGCCTATGTCATCAGCTTCTCTCTATCTTTCCCTCCCTCCTTTCTTATCTCTCTCTCCCTCCTTCCCTCACTTGCTTTTCTTTTCTTTTTTTAATTTTTTATTTTTTTTAAATTTATTTATTTATTTAAGATTTCTGTCTCTTCCCCGCCACCGCCTCCCATTTTCCTCCCCCTCCCCCAATCAAGTCCCCCTTCCTCGCCAGCCCAAAGAGCAATCAGGGTTCCCTGCCCTGTGTGAAGTCCAAGGACCATCCACCTCCATCCAGGTCTAGTAAGGTGAGCATCCAAACTGCCTAGGTTCCCACAAAGCCAGTACATGCAGTAGGATCAAAAACCCATTGCCATTGTTCTTGAGTTCTCAGTAGTCTTCATTGTCTGCTATGTTCAGTGAGTCCGGTTTTATCCCAGGCTTTTTCAGTTCCAGGCCAGCTGGCCTCACATCTACCTCTCACTGTCTTCTCAAACTAGCCTAGAACTTGCTATATAGTTCATGTTGTCTTAAAACTTGGAGTCTTTCTGCTTAAGCTCTATGGATGTTGGGGCTATGGGCATATACCACCATACCTGGCTTATCCTGTTTTGTACTTTAAGTTTTAAAATCAGTTAGGTAGTCTTTTTTATTTAATGTCATGAATTTACCCATTTCCCAGTAGACATTATTCTTAAATTATTTTTAATTTTCAGTTATATTTTGTCTGTAGATGAAATAGCTTAATAAGGAAACATTAAACTCTTCCTTGTTGATTTTGTTTTCCTTTGAGAGTTTTGAACTCCCAATCCTCTTGCTTCTGCATTCCCAAATCCTTCATAGAGCACCAATTTTATGAAAATTATGTTGTATGCTTTTTGATTGTATCTCTTGGCAATACAAATGCTAATTAAATCTCATTTTTGTTTAATAGTTAACATAGCCTAGTCCCCTGAACCTTCCATTACCCCAAATATTATTACTTCTTAGGATATTTTTATGTTTAATAAAATTTGGAATAATTTTCCTGAGTCAAAAATTACATTAAGATTCTAATATTAGTTTGTTAATATATTTTAGTTTAGAAATATTTGAACTATATATTCATTCACTCAGCTTTTCTATAAAGTGTCTATCACAGAATTTCTTTCTTAGTTATTTCCCTTTTATATTCTATGTTGCTGGTAGATTGAAAAATCACTTTAAAAATATGCTTGTTTTGTTTCAATATTTATGCTTAGTGCAAATGAGTGGTGTAAGCAATATGCTTCAGTCAGAAGTATATGTAAGGGCAGGCTTTTAAAGTTGACTAATCAAAAAGAAAAGAATTTTGTTTTGTTTTGTTTTTTTGAGATAGGGTTTCTCTGTGTAACAGTTCTCCCTGTTCCAGAACTCACTCTGTAGACCAGGGTGGCCTCCAACTCACAGAGATCCACCTGCCTCTGCCTCCAGAGTGCTGGGATTAAAGGTGTGTGCCACCATTACCTGGCAAGAAGAAAAGAATTTTAAAGTTGACAAAAATGATAGAGGTTTTTTTCTGATAATGCACGTTCTTGACGAAAAAAATGACAATTCTTTGTGCGTATATCTGTGTGTGCACATTTGTGTGGGGGTGCATGTGCCTGGGTATGCACATAGAGGACAAAAGAGGACATCTGATGTCCTCCTCTGTCACTCTCTGTTTCCATGAGGCAGGGGTTCTGCCTGAACCTGTATCTGGCATTTTCTCATTTAGACTGGAAATCAGGAAGCCCCAGCAATATTGTTTTTACCCTTAGAGTTGGGGTTACAGGTGTAATTGGGATGCCCAGCTTGGTACATCAGTCCTGGATTTCAAACTCCTGGTTCAGTGATTGATAATGCAGCCACTGGACTATTGTTAACCATGCTCTAGCTTCCAAGTGCCACTTTTGAAAGCTTTGTATGTTTTGATTTGCTCTAGTTAATACAACAAAACACAAGAAAATGTGCAGTGTACACAACAAAAGCATAGTTGCCTCACAATTCTGACAGTTGGAGGTCCATGACCAAGACTTCAAAAGATTCAGTTCCCAGTGAAGCTTCTCTTCCTGGTTTATAGATGACATTTTCTTACTGCGTGCTCACATGACCTTGTGTTTGTTTATGATCCTAGTCTCTCTCTTACTAAGAACACTGGTCCTGCAGGACTATGACCCTGTCCCTTATTTAAGTTTTAAATTTCCATACAGACTCAGTATCAAAACATGTCACATTGTAGAGGGACTAGGACTTCAGTGTTTCATGGTAGACAATCCAAACTTTCAACTGGAACATTAGATTTGCAAAATGTTCAGCCTGGAACAATGTTGGCTAGGTCAGAATAGTGTACATGGGAATGTGTGAGCCATTTTGCAGGGCATGTAACAAGCAAAAGAATATCAAAAGTAACTGTTAAGTCTTTACTCCAAAAGTCATCTGTGGGAACCTGATTTTTAGGCTTTGATGCATTACTGTGAATATGCTTATTGTAACATCTCATTAAAGCTGGTTTAATGTTAACAAGCCACTAGGTAGAACTCCGTTGCATCCTGCTTTGATATGTCTTGTTCATCACTTCATGTTATGTTTGCATCCTTACTGTTTAGTCCAGAGTATGAAAGTTTAGAGAGGGCTCCTAAAGTGATTTTGTGTCTCGCACAACAGTATTTTCTATTTATATATGGTTACTTTTTAGAGATGATGAATAAACCTTTTAGGTTTTTTTTTTTTTACAGTTTGGGACAAGTTCTCAATATGTAGTCTATGCTGGCCTGAGATTGGAAATTTTTCTCAATTACAATATCTGGCTTAGAAGGACTTTTGAAGACAAACAAAGAAACAGAAAGAAAATGGTAGACTTGTGGAAGAATGTAAAATGATATTGATCTCACTTTACTCCGTTTTTACTTTACTTGACAAAAGAGTGTACTATTATAGGATTCTTGGTATAGGATTGTAGAGACATGTTTTAAGAAGAATAAGACAAGATTTTCATAAAGTCAGGTAAACATTCTAAAATCCTGTGAAAATCCATGGGTAAGAAAAATCTTTCCATAAAGGGACACAGCAAATATTTGAGGATTTGCAGGACACGAAGTTTTTATTGCAACAGCAGTGCCCTGCCATTGTAGTTCGCAAAAGCCAGATAGTATATAGATGGATGCACACGGTCGTATTCCAATGAAACATTATTTATAAGATAGGCTGAAGGCTGGATTTGGCTCTTGGACTGTAACTGGATGACTCTTGATCTAATACATTATGCAGAGTGCTTTATAAATGCAATTGGTGTTAGGTGCAACATGTTGAGCTAGATGAATGGTGTTATGTGCTTACTATGCTCCGAAACATTTAAGTCCTGCCATTTTTAAAGGCCTGAGAACTTTTAATGTATTTTTTCAGTAACTCAAGAAAATTTGAATGGGAGAGAAGATGGGGAGGAACTGGAAAGAGTAGAAGAGGGGGAACTGTAATCTGGATAATATTATATGAGAAAAGAATCTGTTTTTAAGGGGAAAATCATTTTATATTATTAGGAGTTTGGTATGTTTAACAGGCAGGATTAGGTGGTATATGAACTTAGAAAAGTTTCTAAATGTCAGTCTTAGTCACTTCCTTCATCTTTTTTATAAAATTAATGGGATATGAGTTGCATATTTATGGGGTATAACCTAACATGATGCTTTAACATAAGTACATGCTGTGAAAAGCACTCCTCCTTTTGTCTTGTTGACTGCAAAGAAATCTTCATGGAGCATACAAATATTCAACATATAGGACTTAATGGTATTGATATTAATACTCTCACCTGGCCTAATCAATCATAAATTTTGTTAAATCTAATTTTGAATCTCTCCCTTGGTTATTCCTTAGAGAAGATTTAGATGTCAATAAAGTTCACAGTAGAGAGGCAAATACTATAACAGAGGAATATTGAAAGTAACTTTACAAATTGGCTAAATGATCCATGTGTATTTAATAAGAATAATTCACGAATCTGAGGGAAAGGAGAAACATCCAACAGAGCTGTCTCAAAGGTCCTTTTGTGCTTCTTTTTTTACCGGCATTATTTTTATTCTTTTCTTGTTGAGCATGGTGCATGTGTTTGTATGGCTGTGAGCATAAATGCACGCTTGTGCTCCTATGCTCATCAGAAGGCAAGGTTTGGGGTTTTACTTGGTAGCTTTCTATTTTATTTTAGATGTGAGTTCTCTCATTGAACCTAGAACTCACTGACTGGTAGATAGACTGCACAGTAAGCTCCAAGAATTCTTTCTCTGTCTCCCCAGTACTGAGATTGTAGAGGCTTGATGCTGCTTGCAGATTTTTACAGGGGTTCTGGGGATCTGTACTCCGGTCCTGATACTTGCATAGTAAGCACTTTATCAACTGAGCCATTGCAACTATCTTTATTAGTTATAATTTCCAATGTAGTCTAAAGAGCAATGAGTGGCTTTATTTATGCTAACTAGAATCAAGATGTCTGGAAATGACAATCTGTTGAACAGTCTCAGCATTCACCACTCCATTTTCCCTTCACTTTGGTGGTGGCCCTCGTTCCCAACTTACTATTCTTTTTCATATTTGTCATTTGAAGTTGCAGCTTGGCCTTCTACTCAATTCACCATGGCAACTTCCTAGTGAGATCACCGAAGCCATCTTATTTGGCCTTTGACAGTTTCTTTATGAAAAATAAAATATTCACTTGGTTTTGTTCCTAAAAAATAGAAAGCAGACAGACCACCAAAAGCAAGCAAGCAAACAAACAAACAAACAAACAAGAATAGTATTGTTAACTAGAAAATTGCACAGATTCTAAAAGATTGTTGGTAAAGAATTTCAGAAACTCTACAATAGACATAACCTAACTAATGAAGTTTTCAAAGATACTCTTATTTTTTATCATTCATTGAGTTTATAAAAATCTCTCTACTAGATTGATAAACTTGGATATGGGCTTTGAATAAAGACAGGTTCTAAGGCTCAGTTCATTTTCTTGTCAAGATCTTTAGTAGTTTGTGTATGTATGTATATGCATGTGTGTGTGAGTGTAGTCGACTAGTGTGATAAAAATTCATCTAGTTAACCATCAGTATTTGACAGAGTACTTTTTAGCAGTGTCATTCATTCAACTCAACAGAACAGTCATTTCAATCAGGGAGTGCATACCAGCCATTCAAATGAGGGAATACTGCCAGAGCTGGATTTCATCTTAATGGGCTGAACAAAGGATACAGAACCTCAGGGTTTTTATTAGTCAATACGGTTTATTAATATTGTGACTGAGACTGTCAGGATCAATTCTTAATGATATCACTGTTTAGAACTCATCTTGAGTACATAAAACAAAAGGGAAAACAGGCTTTATGTGATTTCTCATTCAGCGACACATAGATTTCTCTGTCATGGCTTCAAAAGCGTATCAAAAACATATATCATATTTAGTATCTCAAATGTCATTGGCTCTATTTTTCTCTTCCTTTAAAAATATTATTATTCTGTGCGTGACAGTAATAGAAAGAGAAGAATAAGTGAGAAAATAAGGAGAGGGAGGAGGAAAGAGTGTGATTACCTTTCACAGTATGTGTATGGAGGTCAGAGAACAACTTTGTGGAATCTGGTCCCTCCTTCCATGCTGAAATTGGTTCATTGGTTCTAGGGATTAAATTTAGGTCTCCACACTAGGAGCACCTTTACCCTCTCAGCCATCTTGCTAGCTCTTTCCTTTCTTTTTCAAATAGGTGGCTCAATTTGGTTCTGGGTCAATGATATAGTCTCCTTATTCTTATATCAGCATTCTGGGACATGATCTTTTTTGGTGATGATAAAAGCATAACCGTGTAAGCTCTTTTCAAGCCTTTGCACACATCATGCCTGCTAACATCCTACTATACAAAGTAAGCCATATATTCATATTAATGAGAAGAGCAAATACATCTTATATGCAATGTGTAAGGTAGGACGTGAATACTTTCTGAAAGATAATCTAGTATATTCTACCACATCCAACACCTCACTACAACCGAGAATTCTATGAAATTAGGTATCTGAGAGCACTTCATCTTTTTTAAATCATGCTATGTAACTATGGCATTTACGAATGCTCTGCTACAAATTACTAACATGATTTCTTTTAATATCAGCCTACTAAGCATTCCATAACCTTAAAATAAGAAAAAAGCACATACACTGCTTATTAGAAGCTGTTGACTTAGATTACCAAGGTATCGTTGCATATTATTATAGTAGGAGGCCAAAAATCAGGAGTATCTATTACAGCCTAGGATGTTTAAACTACTTCTTGGCTTTCCATAAGACTTTAAATTCAAGGAGAAAGCAAGCCAAGGAAAGAGGGTTACGCTTGAACAGTCTTCATGATAAAATAGTAGTAATTAGTTTGAGCAAAATCCCATAATAGTTTTTTCCCCTCACTTTGCAGGAACCAAATGGCAGACAGATAAAACAAATTACTTTATTCGGCATAATTAGCAAGCGATTATAAGGTTCTGCCTCTGTTCTCCCAAGAGCACAAAGATCATGCCCTGTTTTTTTCGAAGAACTTTATGTGACTTAATACCTAATCCATCTAAAGTCACTGCAAAATGTGACAGCAACCTTGCTATAAACACTTATCCACACAAAATAGTTGAGGCACTGGGAATGCTCACTGAATTAAGAGAGGGATGATGTGGGAGTGATTTCTTATTAATAAAGAAACTGCCTAGACCCATTTGATAGGCCAACCCTTAGGTAGGTGGAGTAAACAGAACGGAATGCTGGGAGAAAGAAGCTGAGTCAGGGAGTCGCCATGATTCTCCCACTCCAGACAGACACAGGTTAAGATCATTCCTGGTAAGCCAGCTCGTGGGCAACACAGATTAGTAGAAATGGGTTAGATCAATATGTAAAAGCTAGCCAATAAGAAACTGAAACTAATGGGTCAGGCAGTGTTTAAAAGAATATAGTTTCCGTGTAATTATTTCGGGTAAAGCTATCCGGGTGGCGGGACACAGCCCTCCGCTCCGTATTTCAACAGAGGGAGGTGGGAAACAAAAGTATGATGCCTTTCTTTCATTTTGTTATTCTTTTCCCACCTATGTTAGCCCCCAACACTGCATTTTTCTTAATGTAGATATGATGTAATTACTAAGATTTAAGATCTACATGGCACCAAAGCCTAAGATTATGAACTAAAACATTATTGTACATTTAAGTTCATGGCATTTCATTTGTGAACAATAGCATCAACGAGAGAATTATATTCTTGATAGAGGTCACAGGAAATGCAAATTAATTTCTAATCACAGATGACTCAGGAAAACAGTTCACATAATGTTTTGATTGAAGGACATTGAGACTTTCCGAGTAAAGTTGCTGCCAACTAATAAAAATGAAGGCATCTGACTTTTGTGTATGGGGGATGATAACACAGGAACAGCTACAGGTTCCCTTTGGACACAGAGGCTGTAAGACCTAGTCACATTAGATATGGTAGACCCTAATGACAAGGAAACACATTGATTGACACACATCATTAAAAGTCTTCTCTATTCACATATTCACAGGAAAGGAAAATACACATACAGAGTTTCGCCTTTTGATGAGATTGATTTTTTTCTTTTTAATGTATAAAGTCTTTTTTTAGTACGTAAAGTCAAATCTTTCTAAGTTGTTCATTGTGCTTTTCTTTTCTACACTTAGTTATATTCGGGAATGGTTTGTAACACATTTTGGACATGTAAATATCTACAAAGACACAAAACTTGTTTCCATTCTGAACCTGGTTCTTAAAGGCTTTGGTATTACAGATGTGCTAGTTTGCTTGTTATATTGAATAAGACTCTGAAGTATTAGATGCACTGCATAATGAAACAAATGTCCAATAGAATTACACCACACTGGATATGTTTTTGTCATGTTTATAGAGTAAATCTATAAACAGAGTATGATTCACCATTCACTGCCAGCCAGCCAGCCAGATGCCTTTTTTTTTTTAACGGTAGGGCTTGAATTCAAGGTCAAGTTCTTTTGTCATGGCTGTGTTATATAAGCTACCTGGTCTTTTTATTTGATCTTATTTAATCTATGAAACAAAACTAGAAATCCTTCCTACTCAACATGGCTCTTGTATGAATATAATGAAATAGTGTTAATAAAATTGCACCAATATAATGTGTGATGATGACATACACAGTATAGATCTGCTAATGCTATATAATGAGACATATCTGAAAATAACAAACAAACAAACAAAAACCCAAAGAATTTTATGTTACTAGATTAAAATATATTGGTAGGTAATGAGGAAAAACTCAAATGGCATGGCAGTGAAGTTCGAGGAGCTAATAATGTAAAATGATAAGAAAGTAGAAGTGTAATGGCCTATGACTAACAGGGTACTAGAAATAGAAAAGTGTTGTCTTAGCCAAATACATGGATGCTGTTAATCTCCTTTGAAGAGTTAGAGTTGTGAGTGGATCTGTTCCTCTTTAACATGAATAGATCCTGTGAGTTACATTTGTAAAACATTGAAATTCACGTTGTTCTTTCTTACTTATTTGGATATTTTGATTCATACTGATTGATTATATATGCCCCAGTTTTTCTTGCTTCTGTGTATCTGTGCCTTGTGGTAGTACCAGCCATATTCCCATGGTCTTAGCCTAGGAAGTGTAACATGAGGGCTGGCTTGTTGGGGTTTCCGTCCTGCATGGTACCCCACAGCCAGCAAGCCTCAAAGGAAATCACACAGAGATTGCCAAAAGCTATAAAACTGATTGGCTCATTAGCTCAGTCTTCTTATTAGCTTTTATAGTAACCTATTTGACTGGTCTAATATTGAGATCAGCTGAGACAATTTGGTTTTCTGCTGTACTTGTCTTTTGCAGCCTTCACACAGCTTGACTCAGGTACCCCCTCAGATGAGAGACAGGCCGTCCAGGAGAGCAAAGGGACTTGCACAAATGTTTTTTTTTAAGTCTGCTAACATCAGACTTGCTATTATTTATTTATCACCACTCTTATTTCTCCTTGTAGTATTTTCCTTGAAATAATTTTTTTGCAAAATGTCTTTAGAAAGCAGATCGCATTTTTCCCATGGCAACAATGCTGCATTAGCAGGGATGATTTCAACTTTTCATCATCCACTTGATAGTCAACTCATTAATTGTGTAATATTCACCTAAAACTATTTCCACCAGATCCTTCATCTAACCTGACTAAACAGCCCCTTTTCAATCTTTACTCCCAGTTCCACCAGCACCATTTGTCACTACTAATTTTGCATGCCACATTCTTGCAAAGTGTTGGAACAAATCTTCCCTCAGTATGAGTACACAGTGTTCTTCATTATCTCTCTGCAAATTTATGTACTTTTATTTGCCTGCAAAACTCCTATTGCCTCTCTAATTCCCAATTCTCTCCTATTTTGCCCTTCTTTGTGTAACTCACCATGTAGTCTGGCTAAATATAACAACTACTCGAGCTATTTGTGGTATTTATTGAAATTGTCTAAATACTAATATAATGATCACAAATGTATAAAGTTCTAAATCATTATTTTTACTTTACTTTCACAAAATCTATGCCTGGTGCAGAGAATGTTAGCTTTGAGACTGAGTTTTATGATCCTAGCAAGATTTTATAAAATATTTTGAAGTAAGTTTTTACTGCCAAACACACCACAACCAGACAGGATCACATGTAGCCCAGGCTGATTTCACACTTGCTATGTAGCTACAGATGACATTGAACTTTTGGCTATTGGTTCTGTCACCCCAAATGCATATATTAAGGTTGTATACGATGAAACTTGGTTGCATTGACATCCCTAGCCTGAAAACTTACATTCCTTTCATTAAGTATTTACTCCTATGCTCTACTACTGTCTATTTGCTAAGTTTAATCACTCGATTGTGTCATTGAACCATAGTTGTACTGACTTTTGTGTGCATTCCAGGCAGATGCTTTGTTAGATCGTTGGTTCTGAGTGCGTTGTTAGGTTGTTGGCTTTGAGCAGCTAACACACTTTGTTAGGTTGTTGGTTTTGAGTAGTTGTTGAACCCTTTTAGTGGTATTCTCACTTTAGGCTCGATGCTTTTAAATTAATTTGCATTTCAACAAGATGGAGACTTTGTGGTGGGAAGGTGAGCTAAGTGAGCTCTTAGCATGTTTTTCCTATTGTCCCATTGTGGAGTACTAAGTTTCTCTCTGATGGTTTTAATTTCTGACAATTTTTACTGCCTTTTCAGCCGATTTGTCTACAACCTTAAATCCATTACTTTCCTTACACATTTATTCATCTTTCTGTTCCACTTGTTCTCACGCATTGTAATCAGAGAGCAATAACAGGACAGAGTGCAAGGGTTAAACTGTTTTGAAATTTCTTCCAGCAAATTAGCATGTTACTTTTGAAATCAGCCTAACTCACAGTTATTGGTGTTACTTTTTTGCATTCTGGTCTTCCAAAGTGCTATGAGAGTGAGCAATTAATATCTGTTTACAACATCCTAAGGCTTATGCAGACCAAAGTGTCATCCAAAAGTCAGGATTCTCACAGCTATCCCCTGCCCCCAGATCACAGAACAAATTTTCATACCTTCTTAAGGGGAGAAATGCTTATTTGGGCTTACAGTTTAAGAAAGAGCACAATTTATCATGGTGGGGAAGGTGAAGTGGTAGTGACATGAGGTAATTCTTGTCACATTGTGTGTCCAGCCAGGAGGTAAAGAGAAGATAAGTCGAGTCAAGCAACAAAATTACAAGGTTCATTCTGAAATGACTCACTTATTCTTTTAGTGAGACTTTGCCTCCAGAAGCTTCCATATTCCAAAATAGTGCCACCTGCCAGGAAGCAAGTTTTGAAGCAAATGAACCTATGAGTGCTATTTTACATTCAAGCTACAGCACAAAGCTGCTAAGTATCACAAAGAATTTAAATCTAGTCTAGAATCTACTTGTAACTGTCACGTCATTCTAACTTTAGCTTTACTGTATGCTTCTACTAAAGATGAAGAGTTTGTGTGTGTGTAGGAGGGGGTTGATGATGATGATGATGATGATGATGATGACAACAACGATGATGACGATGATGTGTATGTGTGCATGTGTGCGTGCAGTTTTTTGTTTCGATGTATGTTTCTGGAGACCAGAGATGGTTGTTGGCTATTCGCCTCTAACATTTTCTTCCTTATCCAGTAAATAGGCTCTCTCACTGAAGCTGGAGCTTGCTGTCTTGAGGCTAGGTTGCTCCAGTGATCTTTCTCCTTTCTCTCAGCATTGGGGGTTTACCGGTGCAGCATTTGTGTGTGTGTGTGTGTGTGTGTGTGTGTGTGTGTCTGTGTCTGTGTATGTGTGTGCTAGTGATCTGAACTACACTTGGGCAGCAAGTACTCTTATCCATTGCACCACCTCCCCAGCCCTAAAGACAACTTTTTAATTTCCAGAATCATAAATGTTCTACTATTTGATTGGTTAAAATGTCACAAAGACGGAAAGGGTACTGTAATCAGAAAACCCGGTCAAGTGGTTGATAGAAGAGTGGTTTGTTGTGTTAGGCAATGTGGAACAAGTAGAACTATTATATTTGATTTCCTCCTGTGGGTCTCTTATCCCTCAGTCAAAGGCAGAGGTCTGCTGATGTCTTGGAAAATCTCCCTTTGCACATTTTCTTTGGTGGTTTGTCTGATTGAAAGAGTTATCCAAATTCTGTGGACTGAAGAAAATCAACTCCAAAATACTAAAGACCCTTGAAATCCAATATTGATGTAGCAACCTAATGGAATTGACTCAAATATTATATTAAATATGTGTTATTCCTCTGAAATAATATTGGGTACCAGAGATCTCTAAAGAAGACACAGGACATGCTGGAATAAAGTAAGTTAGGAGAAAAAATCAGATTGTCTAAATCCCCAATTGTCTGTACTTCACTTAGGAAAGATCAGAAATTCTATCCTGTGCTAATATTGCACACTCATCCTTTCTGCAAACCCTTTCAAAAGAGATTAGGTTCATATTACTGTATTACTCTAATAAAATGTACAGCCAGAATTCTGGAATGAAAGAGCTTGCTGCTACAGGAACTGTTATAGAAGAAGCTGTAGGTTAAGTGTTAGCTTGAAAAACTGCCATAAAGGCAATCTTTCACAGAGAAAATGCCTTCTAATGTCTTGCTGCAGAATATGCACTATTATAGATATATAATGAAATAGACTCTGAGTTTCAAGGGTCCTTAATTTTTTAAATACAGCACAGATTATCATTAGTTATGGTTGATACTTTATTGATGATAAAACTGTTAGTTAACCCGCTATTTCTAGGTAAGTTCATTCCTTAATTAATGGGTGTCTTAGGGTTTTTATTGTTGTGATTAAACTCTATGACTTGCAATTTGGGGAAGAAAGGATTTATTTCATCTTACAGTTTGTAATCCATCGTTGAAGGGAAATCAGGTCAAGAATTCAAGGCAGGAACTCAAGGCAGGAGTTGATGGAGGGGCGATTAAGGTGTAAATGCTGTTTATTGGTTTGTTCCCCATGGCTCACTCAGCCTGTTTTCTTAGACAACTCAGGACCAACCATCTCCCCAAGAATTGGACCCACCCACAGTGAGCTGGGTCCTTCCATATCAATTATCAATCAAGAAAATGCTCTATAGACTTGCATATATACAAATCCTATGGAGACATTTTCTCTATTAAGATTCCTTATTTTAAATTACTATTGTATATCAAATTGACAAAAAACTCACTAGTATGACCAATATTATTTTTAAGTTTGTGCTATTAAACATCAAAAGGCTTTCTAATAACACCTCTATTTTTCTCTCTTTCGCTTCCCTCCATGTACTTATCGCCTTTTGTTTTAGAGTCGATTTTTCCTTTTTTATGACTGCTGAGATGGAACAAGCATGTTGATCTCCCAGTTGTTTCTCAAATAATAATCTCTGTTCTCATCATTATGTGCAGTGTAGGTATAGGTTTACTTTGTGGAAAAAAGGTCACAATCAGGGCCATGTATCTGAATTTTCATAGTAGAGCAAGGGATGTTTTTGTAATATGATCTACTATCATCTTTCGACAGATGTTGTCTTTGCAAGGAAGCAAGAGACACTCTAAACGCTTATTTTTGTGCATGCCTTCTTTGTCCACAGAAGCCTCTATGAAATAAATGACAGCAGAGATTTTGCAAGCACAAAATACATTGTTTCAGTTTCAATAAAAGGAAACATGAGACATTAAACAAAAGCCAATATTGAATTTCAATGCAACTAACATAAATATTATATTGCTGTACTTTGCGTGTAACCCACAGTTTCAAGTCATGTGAATCTTTTAATATGTCATTAAATAATTTTATGGCACACTAGCAGCATTATGATGATATGCTGCTGAGAATTTGTAAGGGAGATATGTTTATCTTAATCTCCTAGATCATGTGTCTGACTTGAGTAACCCATTACATAGCCTACCTAGTGCTTTCATTGATATTGCCTAATTTGTTCTTCAGAGCAATTTAGCACACGGGAAAGGCAGATAAGGCTGTTTCCAATTTGGTAATATGACAAAGGACTCTCATAGAAGCTAAGTGACCTAGGAAGTAAAAGTTAGATACCAGAGTTTCTGTATCATGCTCCAAAACAGGGTAGTCTTATAGCAAGAGTCTGTGTTCTGAGTAATGGTCTTGTCATGAAGGTTACTACAAGTGGATAACAAATGGCTTTCTTTTAAAATTATTTTTCATGCAATATATTTTCATCATCTTCTTCCCCGCTCAAACACCTCTGAGGTCCTTCCCACCTTTGTACCAACCTAACTTCATGTTTTTTTCTGTCTTCCTGTCTTTCTTTCAAAAAGAAAAAAAAAGAAAATTGAACAAACTTTTAAAAAGTAGGGCAACAAATACCAACAAAACAAAAATCTCACACATACAAAAAATCCCAGAGTTTCCTTTTTCTTGGTCAACTATCCTGGATATGGAATCTGCCCTGGAGGGTGGTTGATATGTCCAGTGACACCTCACTGGAAAAAACTACTTTTCCCTTTACCAGCAGGTATCAATTGCAAATAGCTTCTTAGTTGGGGTGGGATTTGTGTCTACTTCCCCCTCTCATATTGGGACCTGTCTGGCTTGAACCTGTGCAGGTCTTCTGTGTGTTGCCACAGTCTCTGTGAGTTCTCATGTGCATTAGTCCTGTAGTGTCTGGAGTCATCTACCACCTCTTCCAGACCTTCTATCTCTTCCCACCTACATCCCTGAGCCTCAAGGGGAGGGGTGTGCTGAAGATATCCACCCCATTTAGGACTGAATGCTCCAAAGTGTCTTGTTCTCTGAACATTGTCCAGCTGTCAGTTTCCATACGGCTTTTCTAAAGGCCTTTAGTACTAGTTGTCCCTCCACACATTACCCCTCTACCTTACTCTCCTATCCCCCTCCCCATTTTTTCCTCCTATTCTAGCTTCCCTTTATCTCTTTACAACACTCGATTTCATTTCATCTTTTTTCTTTTATTTTCTTTCCCATCTCTTCCAATTCTGTCCCCTTTTCCATGCATCTCAGTTCTTACTGTCCCTCCTCCTCCATGCAGGCTGGCACGTCACTGACTAGGTAGACCAGGCTGACCTTGAACTAACGACATCCTGGCTTGTCCTTCATGAATGCTGGGATTACTAACCTATGGCTGAAACTGAAGCTTTAGCTCACACCTCCACTTTGTTTGCAAGTCTTACTACATTTCAAAAAAAAACAACTGTTTTTGCTTTCCTATTTGCTGCCATTTGAATTTCAATAAATGTTTCTAAATCTCTGTAGAAAAAAAAATTCTTTCCACCATTCTGACTTTTTGTCTTCTTGAAACAAAAGCTATCAGGGCAAATCTCTGGCATCCAAAGTAGCAAAATCAGTAAGCTAAGTTAAGGATTGCATGGAATTGATTTCAATTTAGGTCTGTGGAAATATGGTAGAGAAAGCAATTTTTAGTTTATTGAATTTTAGAATCAAAATATATTATAATGATGCATTTTACTTCATACACTTCAATTATTATGAAGTCATATACTTCAATTATTCCTTTGCAAAAACATATATTTTGACCCCAGGGTGCTAAAGCATATTGAAAAGTCCCAAAGTACAATAAATATATAAAACTATTATTTTTAATTAAAAACTTTAAAAAGTCTCCAAGCTGCTGAAGATAAAAATAGTATTATATTGAAGGTAGAGTAATTGCATTATAAGTTTTATTTACTTATTTGTAAACAAATAAATAGTAATTTTTTGAGTCTTCATTTGAATTGAAGTTATATTTCTAGGAAGGAGGTTGTAAAGTGTGAGAGAATTATACCAAGATGGCAGAAGGAGAATTGATGGAAATAACTGATGGAGTCCTCTGACTTTAATATTTATTAATTTCACTTCAATAAATGGTAGTTATTTTCTTTGTACTTCCACTTATTTGGCACTTTATATGGAAGAAAGCGGGCGGATTTTTGCTAACACTTTGCTTTATTTTCTCATGATTGATAAAGGATTTGTCCTTTATTCTTCACATTTTGTTTTCCATCAACTCCTTGTCATATATCTTGATCTTGTCTCTTCTAAGAATTTGGGGATTCAGTAGTAAGAAGACTTGTAAATAAGATTTACCTTTGAGTTCCAAATATCTATTTCATCTCTGTGTAAGACACCACTAACTTTTCTTTTTTTTTTACCATTTTTGCTTCTTTATTTTTATTTATTTTATTGAGTTCTACATTTTTCTCTGCTCCCCTCCCTTCCTCTCCCCTCCCCTTCAACCCTCTCCCATGGTCCCCATGCCCCTAATTTACTCAGGTGATCTTGTCTTTTTCTACTTCCATGTAGGTCTCTCTTAGGGTCCTCATTTTTCTCTAGGTTCTCTGGGATTGTGATTCGTAGGCTGGTTTTCTTTGCTTTATGTCTAAAAACTACTTGTGTACATGTGATAACTGTCTTTCTGGGTTTGGGTTACCTCATTCAATATGATGTTTTCTAGCTCCATCCATTTGCCTGCAAATTTTAAGATGTTATTATTTTTTTCTACTATGTAGTACTCTTTGTGTAAATGTACCATATTTTCCTTATCCAGTCTTTGGTTGAGGGGCATTTTAGGTTGTTTTCAGGTTCTGACTATGATAAACAATGCTGCTATGAACATAGTTGAGCACATGTCCTTGTGGTACGATTGAGTATCCTTTGGATATATACCCAAAAGTGACACCACTCACTTTTCAGCTTTTAGACAATTCAAAATAAATTTCTTTTTTATGAGAACCATTATAACTAGCATATGATGATATTTCATTACAGTTTTGACTTGAATGTCCACGTTGATTAGTGATGTTAAACTTTTTTACTGTACTTTTTAGTCACTTGTATATTGTGGAACATTAGTTGAAGATGTACTACATTTGTTTATGTTGTGGAACCTTTGTTTAATGATGCAAAGATGTATTGCATTCTTTTGTGGTGTATAGGTTTAACTCTACGAAGCTGTGTTACCTTGCCTGTCTAAAACACCTGATTGTTCTAATAAAGAGCTGAATGGTCTAGAGCTAGGAAGGAGAGGGGAGCGGTGGAAATGGCAGGTAGAGAGAACAAATAGGAGAAATCTGGGAAGAGATGATCAAGGAGAAAGAAAGGAGGATGTCAGAGGCCAGTCACCCAGATACACAACAAGCCATGAAGTAAGAAGTAAATAAATGTATATAGAAAGGTAAAAAAAAAGTACAGAGACAAAAGACAGACAGGATAATTTAAGTTAAGAAAAATTGGCTAGAAATAAGCCAAACTAAAGTCAGGCATCCATAAACAAGAATAAGTCTCCGTGTATTTATTTGGGAGCTGGGTGGCAGATCCTCACAAAGAGTAAATGTAAAACAACCAATTACACTTGTATATCCCCTTTTGAGACGTGCCTAGTAAGTCCATTGCCCACATTTAAATTGGATTGCGTTGGTCTTTTGCTATTCAGTGAGTTCTTTATATATTCTGGATAACTCCTTGTAAAATAAATGTACAGCTTGCCAGTGTTTTCTTTCATTATATATGTTGCAGCTCAGTATATTGGTTGTTTCTTTGCTGTGCAGACATTTTTAGTTTAATATAATCATATTTTGTCTATTTTTGCATTTTTACCATGTATTTTTGTTTTATTTTTTCTATTTTATTAAGATTTTTTAATAAAATATTTTCTCATTTTAAATGGCTCTTCCCACATCCTCCCCTCCTCCAGTACCACACCCTTTCCCCCATCCCAACCCCCATCCACTCCTCAAGGTAAGGCTTTCCATGGGGAGTCAACAAAGTCTGACACTTCACTTTGAGGCAAGACCATGAACCTCCCCCACTATATTTAGACTGAGCAAGGTACCCCACCAAAGAGAATGTGCTCCTAGTTGCCAGGTCAAGCCCTAGGGATCCTGGTCCCACTGCTAGTGGCCCCACAGATGGCCCAAGCCTCACAACTCTCCCCCAAATTCAGAGGGCCTAGTTTGTTCCTATGCAGGTTTCCCAGATGTCAGTCCAGAGTCAATGAGCTCTCACTAGCTGAGGTAAGCTGTTTCTGTGGGTATCGCCATCATGGTCTTGATCCCTTTGCTCATAATATCGCTCCTCCCTCTCTTGGGCTGGTCTCCAGTTGCTCAGCCCAGTGTTTTACTGTAGATTTCTGTGTCTGCTTCCATCAGTTGTTGGTTGAAGGTTCTATAATGACAATTAAGGTAGTCACTAATCTTATTATAGAGTAAGGCCAGTTTAGTCCTCCTTTCCAGTGTTGCTTAGAATTTTAGCTGGGATCATCCTTGGGAATTCCTGAGACTTTCTCTGGTACCATGTTTCTCACTAGCCCTGTAATCATTCCCTCAATCCAGGTATCCTTTTCCTTTCTCTCTCACTGTCCTTCCCTCTTCTTGAGCATCCCATTTTCTCATGTTCTCCTTCTCCCAAATATATGCTTCTTACACACTGTGAGAATAGTAAATTAGTAAAGTTATCATGGAAACAATATTAAGGCTCCTCAAAAAAGGAAAAAAATTGGGCAACATGTGATGGCAATACCATGACTCTAATGCCAGAACTTGGCTGGCTAAGGCAGGAGAATCATGAACTTGATACCAGCCTGGGCTACATAACAAATTCCAAACCATCGTAGAGTATACAGCAAGAATCTGTTTCAAAACACTAAAAACTGAATTACCATCATATAATCCATACTATTGATTACATGCATTTAGAGAAATGTCTAAAATGGTATTTTATTTGGAATTAAAATTTTAAATTGATTTTAGAAAAGTAGGAAGGTGTCTTGTTGAGAATAGTGTCAATGGAACAGAGACGAATAAGTGGGGAGAATAGGGAGTGAAAATGACTTAAATTCAATCTGAAGAACAGGCTCTGTACCTTGCCTGGGCAAAAAACATTAAAGCTGACCCTGGTGATATGAGTGAGGGGGACCTATATCTGAGGAACTGAGGGGAGCTTGTTGCAGGCTGCATTGGGCGAGCAAGATGAGGCAGTGCTGGAGAGCTCATCTGGGTAGTGATGATGAGGGAAAGACGGCAAGCTGAACAACTCTGCTACCACCCAGGCCCAGAACCAGGGATATGAATTGACCAATCCCAACATCCATCGAATCTATGAACTGTTGGAACATTTTAAGAGGATGAACCTATAAATCCAAAACAGCAGGATCTCCACAACACAGGACAACAACAGGATATCTAAGAGGGGCCCCAGTGAGAGAGCTCATTATCTGTATTTTAGCAGAAGCCAGAGGTCGTGAACCAGACCAATGATTTCCTGCAATGAACACTTGCAAGTAAGAATTAATGGGTTAAAGAGTAAACTGTGTGACCCAATGGGCCACACCACAGAAACCACAAGATTCTTGTCTTTGTTGCTTTGTTTTGTTTTGAATTTTCTTTAAATTCAGTTTAGTTTTCGGAGGAAGATTGCCAGAGCAGGAGATAGATTCAAGGGGACAGGGAAATAAGTGGGTCCAGAATGAATGATGTGAACTCCACAAAGAATCAATAAAAATGGCTGAAGTTCATTATACCGATGTATGAACACTTCCAGAAAAATAGAAACAATATATTTTTAAATATTCCGATGATTTTGGAAATGTTAAGTTACTGCAAGGCAGGGAACGTGATCTGGAAAGAGTTGAGGGAGGAATGGGAGGTGAATATGATCAAGATATATTATATGAAATTCTGTAAGAATTGGTAAATATTTTTAAAAGTCTAATTTGACTAGGATTTTCAGAATAAAATGTTACTCAACTGTATTTCAAATCATTATGAAGAAAATTCAATTTTTATAAATTAGGTAATTTTTCTTAGCAACAAATCAATTCCCTTATTTTTGAGCACTTACTACTTGTTATGTATATTGTGAGAACATATACACAGTAACACAAAATACAAATTAATAGATCTAGTTTCTGGGAAAAGTTATAACTTCGTGAGAATATAAATAATGATTCAATATGATGCCTTGTCCAAATGAATCAGGAAGTGATGAATCAGAATGCTCAGGTTGATTTCTTGAAGGATATTCACTTTGAACTGGGAGGAAGTAAGATCTAAGTGGCTAGTAGGGTTTGTGGTGATGAGCAAACATGATAGGGAACAGTATCATATCAGTTGCTTCCTAGTCTTTCTTCTTCATATCCTTAAAATGAAGACAATTTTGAAAATGATTTAATGTTTGATTGGCCAATGTTTATATAGAAGGAATTAGGAAATAATGTCAGGTCTTTTCCTTATAGGAAGGATGGATCATTTTCTATTAAAAATAAATATTTTTTCTATTCTATTATAGCAGTCAACCATGTGAAGAAAACTTACTCCTGTTAATTAATTTTTATTTAAAACATGTTTCATACAAAATATTTTGATAATGTTCTTTCCTTCCTCCCAATTTTTCTCAGATATTCTTCATCTTCCTACTCACCCAACAAAGAAAAGAAAAACAGTACATTTGTAATTTTTTGTTAATACTTCACTATTAGAATTAAGTGAAACAAATATAACTTTATTCAGGAGACACAAACAAGAGGCATGATGTAGTTATTAATATATGACAATTTTAAAATATTTAAACAATGTCTTCTATAATGAGATAGTTGACTTAATGCTACTGGGCTTTATGTATCATAACCATGTTTTTATTTCATTTTTACTGTTTTTTAAAATTTTTTTTGAGATTATAATATAGTTACATCATCTCCCCCTAACCTTCTTCCCTTCAAACCCTCCCATATGTCCCTCCTTGCTTTTTCCAATTTGTGATCTTCTTTTTCACTGTTTGTTAATAGATATATATCCTAAATTATTATCCTAAATTATATCCTATATATTATCCTGAATGCATAAATGCAACCTACCCAATCTTAATAATGTTACTTGTATGTAACACAGATTCATTTTATACTATCTTCTATGTATTGGTCCTTGAAGGTGATCAAGGTTGTTCAGGTATCTAAAGTTGCTAGATGTCTCTCAATGGGACCTAGCTAGTACTAAAAAGGACAGCAGGCAAATAAAGAAATACAGCTCAGTGAGCAGTTAAATCAATAGTGTAAATGGACTGTTAGCACCTCATTGACTTTTATTGGTCATTGACTGTCCATGCTGTTTGTTAAAGATCAGTAAAGTAATTTTTCCTCTTATTTATCATCTGCTTAGTATTGTTCCTTTTCAAGGCTACAGCTGCACAAGCGCGCGCGCACACACATACACACACACACACACACACACACACACACTTTCTTGAGATCTAAAAGTGCTTTTCAAATTTGGATAATCACTGCAATTACTCGGTGTGTTTTTATAAAATATAGTTGCCTGAAATTCTGTCTGTATCATTTAGATAAAGATCTCCATGCTGAGCTGGCACACCGATACATGTCCTCAAAGCTGCCAGTACTGCTGAAGTTCCATGTGATTTGAGAGGTTCTGACAGCCCTTGGGCAGCACTGAGAGGATTAATGCATTCATTTGTGTATGGTTTTTTCTGTCATGTGCTTTAAATGAAGGCATTAACCGAAATGCATTTTCAGACCTTGGATCATTGAGTTTTAAATAAAATGAAATGCATGATCAAACAGTAAGGACATGATGCAGCAGATGCTGACCCAAAGAAATCGAGCACCAAGGTCACCATTACAGCAGTGTCTTTAAGAAGGACCAGCTGTGGACTGGAGAGAGGGCTCAGTTGTTAAGGCTAGGCTCCTAACCAAAAATATAAGAAGAATTAGTGACTATACAGTACCTTTGTGCCAGGGGTAAGTATGTATCACCATTCTAATTCCTTCTGGCGATTGAGTGGATGCTGTCATCTAGATACACATTGGGAAAACAAAGCTAATTAAGCTATAACAACCTATCACATATGGGGAGTGAGAAGGGAGGACCCAATGAGAGAAACTCTTCTGATTCCTTGGAAGGACAAAGAAAGAGCAGGAGGAAACAGAGTGAAGAAACTAAAAAGTCCACATACAAAATATCTTTTCTATGTGTAAGATGCTGTGTAATAGCCAGGAATCATTGTCCTCCCACCTCAGTGAAGAAGAGTGACTATATATGATCTCCTTCTTGGACTGCTTTTCATAGGTTTACATTTTGAATGTCTCCCCAAAGTTCATTTATTTATTTATTTGTTTATTTATTTATTTATTTTATCTTATTTATTTATTTATTTATTTATTTTGGTTTTTCGAGACAGAGTTTCTCTGTAGCTTTGGTGCCGGTCCCGGAACTAGCTCTTGTAGACCAGGCTGGCCTCGAACTCCCAGAAATCCGCCTGCCTCTGCCTCCCAAGTGCTGGGATTAAAGGCGCCCGGCCCAAAGTTCATTTTTAAAGGCTTGGTTTCCAGCACATGCCTCTGTTGGGAGGTGATAGTACCTTTAAGGGCCTAGTGAAAGGAAGTTAGGTCACTGTAAGTATGTCTCCACTGCTCCTGTTTCTTGGGCTCTCTATGGTTATATCTTCCTTTCCTCATCTTTCTCCTTGCTAGGCTCAGTGACATGAAAAGCTTTACTCTATAATATGCACCCATATGATGTACATCCTTATTCCAAGCTCAAAAGTGATGTAGCTGACCAACCATAATCTGAAATCTGTGAAACCATGGATAATATTAGTCTATTGTTTTTAGTTGGTTTATCACACACATTTGTTATGATAATGGAATGCTGACCTATAAGCAGGAAATCAGTCATAAAGCATTTAAAATTTAGACTCCAATTCAAATCTAACTGTATCTATATATAGTATTAGTAACTCTGGAGAGGTTCCTTTTCTTGTTGGAGGCTGCTTCTCTAAAATATGTACAGTTTTGATGTATGAGAAATATAGAAAATTTGGCTATAAGTTCATTAACCTAGTATTTATTAGCTACTATGGACCAACTACTGGCTAAGTAGGACTACAGAAAGAGCAAAATTGACCGACTTCTACTTCTCACATATCACACAGAAGTAGATGAATCAAAATAAGAAATACATTTTAAAAAGAGACATAATATTCCAAGTGGCTATTGCAGACTTTGCAGAAATGGAAATCATGGCAAGAAGAAGATGAATTCTTGTTGGGGATTGGAATATGGAGGTTTTGAGATTCCGTATTGGGAAAACACTGATTTAAATATTTGTGAAAATTCTTGATGGAGTGGAGCCAAGTGGACAAATGTGGTATACTTACTTCAAGGACAAGACATAAAAAGTGCAAAAGCCTTGAGATATGATTTTGAACCCCAGGATGTACATGATGGAAAAAGAGAAGATGTAGTAATTTACACAATGGAGTACTACAAGCAGAAAAAAAGACATCTTCAATTTTGTAGACAAATGGAAGGATCTAGAAAACATCATATTGAGTGAGGTAACTCACACTCAGAAAAACAAATATATGTACTCACTCCTAAGTGGCTTTTAGACATATAGCAAAGAAAACAAGCCTACAATTCACAATCCTAGAGAACCTAGACAACAATGAGGACCCTAAGAGAGATATACATTGATCTAATTTACATGGGAAGTAGAAAAAGACAAGATCGCCTGAGTAAATTGGGATCATGGGGATCATGGGAGAGGGTAGAAAGGAAGAGGGGAAGAAGTGAGAGGAGTGGAGAAAAAGATATAGCTCAATAAAAACATTTTTAAAAAGAGAAGTACTCTTTCAGATTGTTCTCTGATATATGCATTGCTGCAGCACCACAAATAAATAAATACGTAAATCAATTAATAAAAATTAGAAAAATCATGAAGAATGTATAGGGAAAATACAATAGCCAGAAAATGTCTTAAAATGATCATTGTTCTGGGATAATTTACAAATGCTAGGAGTCCATTATGGCCGTGCTATAGTGACAAATAGTGAGACTAATAAGTGACAAGTAAAAAATTCAACAGGAAGCCAAGTATTTAGATGGAACCATTCTGCTCAAGCTATTCCCTCCCCGTGTATGTGTGTGTGTGTGTGTGTGTGTGTGTGTGTGTGTGTGTGTGTGTGTGATCTAGGGATCATATTGATGTGCAAATTAAGACTTTATAGGTCTGGGCTTTTGCATTTCTCATTGACCCCAGATCCAGAGACTACACCCTCTAGGTAGCACTGGTGTAGGATAGTGTAATAAGTGTTTTTACAGATACTAGTTTTAGTTCTGAAAAGGAAAACCATAGGAAAGTTTTGAGCAGGATGGCCTTTTGTAGTGATTGTGTGACTACTATCATAATGAGATGTGTTCAAGAGCCCTGTCTGGCTTCGCAGACAAAGTTTGTCTGAGTTTCAGTCCAAGTATCCCCATGCATGCATGCTTTTTGCAAGTTGCTTAAACCTCTATTTCTCCCAAAATTTAAAAAAAAAGATAAATGTAGATAAAGGATGAAAGGAAAGCATAACATGTATTTTTATGACCTGTTTTATATTAAACAATTATTAATATTTTATTATTGTGCTTATTAGGTTTTTTGTCAGCTTGACACAAGTTGGAGTCGTCTGAGAAAATGTCTCAATCAGATTGGCTTGTAGGTACATCTGTGGGCAATTTTTTTCAATGTAGTTTTAAAAAGTTATTCCTTTTATTTTTTAAAATCATAATATAATTCCATCATTGCCACCTTTCTGTCCCTCCCTCCAAAATGTCATGCAATATACCTTACTCTCTTTCAAATGTATGGCCTTATTTTTCATTAAGTGTTATCTGATGCATATGTATTCCTGCTCAGTCTGTATATTGTTACTTGTATATGTGTTTTCACGGTTGACCATTTGATAGCCAATTTCTGTGCTCTTCCTTGGGAAAGACTATTTCTCCCACTGTCAATGTTCCTTAATTACCAGTGGTTCTTTGTACAGGATTAAGGCCTCAAGGGCTTTCCCATAATCACTTGAGCATGCGTACTGTTTTTCAGCTAATGTTTAGGTAGTCATGTTGGTGAGGCTTTATGGGTGTAGCTTCTGACTTTCCTAAGAGACAAAATCTTACAGCAAACTACCTGTTCTTCTGACTCTTAAAATCTTTCACCCCCTCTTCTGTAATGTTTCCTTAGCCTTAGGTGTAGGAGTTGTATTTGTATGCATTGGGACTGACCTCCACACCTTGACCTTTTGATTGGTTGAGGTTTTCTGTAATCATCTCCCTCTGTTGCAAAAAGAAGTTTCCTTGATGTGGGGTAAGGACTACATTTATCTGTAGGTATAAAGACAAATATTTTAAATGTGCATAGGAATTGCTATGTTGTTTGATTAATGTGGCTGCTGTAAGTTCTCCAAGATTCATGAATTCACAAGCCCTAGGCAACTGGCAAAGATTTCACAATAAAGTCTGATTTTCCTCTTGTTGAGCAGGATTTAAGCCCAATTAGGAAGATCATAGTTATAGCCAATGTATGCATGCCACAATGGCACCCTTAGGGTTGTTATGTAGAGGTTAGTTTTTAATTTGATTGCGTTATAAACCATTGCTATTGCTATTCTGGTGGCCAAATTGTCTTCCAGGGATAACCTATTTAATCTGATTTCTGTGTTCCTTTGAGTTTCTGAGTACTTCCTTTCTTTCTTGATTTTCAATGTTGTTCAGGCTCATGTGTATGTGTGTGTGTGTGTGTGTGTGTGTGTGTGTGTGTGTGTGCGCGCGTGCACGCGTGTGCTTGCATATGCATGCATGTGCATGTGTGTGACCTTCTTCAATATTGTATCAGCTATTACTCCCATGAACTGTATTGCTTTCCCTGAGAACTTATATAAGTATTGTTTTTTTTAATTTATAAAATTGAGAGGCAGGTGGCTGGAAAAATGTCTCCATGGTTAAGATCACCATCTGCTTTTGCAGAGGACCATGTTTCAATTCCCAGTGATGTGGGATTCCCCCTCTGTATGCTGTGAATAACATTGGTTAATAAAGAAACTGTCTTAGGCCCGTGATAGGGTAGAACAGAGCTAGGTGGGGAAAACTAAACTGAATGCTGGGAGAAAGGAGGCGGAGTCAGGGAAAAGCCATGGAGTCCCACCAGAGACAGACACCAGAACCTTAGCCCGTAAGCCACAACCACGTGGCGATACACAGATTAATGGAAATGGGTTAAATTAACTTGTAAAAGTGAGCCAATAATAAGTTAGAGCTAATAGGCCAAACAGTGATTTAACTAATACAGTTTGTGTGTGGTTATTTTGGGAGTCTGGGTGGCTGGTAAACAAACAAGCAGCCTCCTACAACATCCCAGTACACACAAGATGGCTTACCACAGTCTGTAATTCCACTTACAGGGTATTTGACACCTTTTGGCCATCTGTGGGCAACAGACACATATGTGGTACACATAAATACATGCAGGCAAGACATTTATACACATAAATAAAATAAATACAACTTAAAAAGTAGTGTCAGATAATAACATTTTCCAAATTGCCTGAAGAGCAAATGAAAAAAATTATATGAAAGGCTTTGCATGATACTTGTAACAGAATGTGCTGAATACATTGTTTTTTCTAATGACTGTTAAGGGAGTATAAATATCTGGACATCTTATAATAAAAATTAGATAAATTATATGAACCTATAGATTTTTCACAATAGGTCTAGATCTATGTGCCTTTCTTCTCACTGCACAGAGAAAAACATGTTTGCTATCAAGTGTAGTATTTTAGCATGAACAGTTCCCAATCTTGTTCTCAAGTTCTTATGCAAATAACATTAAAATTAAGTCATACTCTCAAGGAAATGAATTCTTAGTTTTGATGATTTGGGAAGGGATTTTACATAAAATGTTCAATCCTAAAGCATTTTACTTAAAATTATTTGCAAAAATTCTTTAAAAAAAGTATCATATGTAACAAAATTGGTGCCTTTTAGATCTACATCTAGATCCAAGCAATACAGGAATTTAATCCCAGAATTTTATGGTGAAGAGATTGTATTGCTTCACCATTTCTAAGTTCTTTTCATTTGCTTGAATGGTTGGTCTTCATATGTTTTATTGTTTTCTAATAATTACTAAGGTTGTTGTTTCTAAAACAAACAATGCATGCTATTTGTGAGTAAATTAGGGCATGTGAATAATCAAAAAGGGAAAAAAAGTTGTTATTACTTCAGCAGTGAGGCTAACTTCAGCCAGTGAGGAGTTGGTTCAGGAGTCGATTGCTTGTCATGCAAGCATGGTTACTTGAATTCAGATCCCAAGCACCCAAGTAAACATCTAGGTGTGGTGGGGTGCCTGTAATCCTAGAGCTATGGTGGCAGAAAAAGATCCTTAGTGTTCTCTGGCCAAGTCAGTTTATCTGAATCATTGAGCCCTGATTTCGTGAGATACTTTGCCTCAAAAGCTTAAGATATAGAGTGATTGAGAAAGACACTTGATGCCAACCTTTATATGAATGAGCATATATTTGTACCTGCACACACATGCGCGCACGCCTGCACACACACACATATAAAGGAACATATACATACATAAAATAAAGGTGACTGTAATCGATACTTTAGCCAATACTATGTATTTATAGGTGTTTATATATTTTCATACAACAAGTATGCACTGATGCTACAGTATTGTATTTACCTACCTTTAACAGAAGATATTTTGTTTTTAATCATGTGTGTATCTGTGTCAGTTTGTGCATGTGATTGTATTTGCCACAGAGACAAGAAGAATATGTCAGATACCCTGGAGATGGAGTTACAGGCAGCTGTCAACCATCCAGTGTTGGTGCTGAGAACCTAACCTGGGACCTGCAAGAGCAGTGTGCACTCCTGATTGCTGAGCCATCACCAAAGCTCAGCTCTCCCTTTCTGAAAACTATGCCAGAAACATTGTAGTAGGAGAGCGGTGGGCTGTGTTCCGGCCGCCCAGGCTCCCACATGGCTAGCTTATGCCCTGAAATAATTACACAGAAACTGTATTCTTTTAAACACTGTCTGGCCCATTAGTTATAACCTCTTATTGGCTAGCTCTTACATATTGATCTAACCAATTTCTAATATCCGTATTGCCTTTTGAGTGTGGCTTACCGGGATGAGTCTAATGGGCATCCATCTCGGAGAGGGGAATCATGGCGACTGACTGACTCAGCTTCTTTCTCCCAGCATTCTGTTCTGTCTACTCCGCCTACCTAATTTTCTGTCCTATTAAAAGGCCAAGGCAGTTTCTTTATTTAACCAATAAAATCAACACAAAACAGAAGACTCTCCCCAATCAAAACATAATTTCATGTTGGTCCATATTATGTTAAATCATTTTCAAGGAAAGAAAATAGTCAGTTAAATCATGCTATAAAGATTTATTTAACAACCTGTTTTTGGGAACTGTGTCTGACACTTCTCTTATAGACAGTGCCTATTGTCCATAAGAATATCTTGTTTATTTGAGGTTTTCTAGCATCCAACAGTTTGTCAGTATCCATTTAGAAGTCAATAAGTATGTCTTCAAGGCATGCATACTTTAAAAATATCTCAAGTTCATTCCTATGTTGGGAACTTTGTGTTCATGGTAACATACTTAGTAAGACAGAATCTAAAAATAGTTTTAGCAAAAGAAATTTCGAATTGTTTCTCTAGGATACAGGAGTACATGCCCTGGGGGGAAATGTTAAGTGAATCCTTGAACCTCTATGTAGCATTTTCATTGCAGAAATATAAGGTAAAGGGACACCACACACATTATGATCTGATACATAGTTTTATGCCTCTCCTGATACTCCTTCATATGTATAGTTTTTTTCCTGGAGAGAAGGGAAATGTTCTCATTATGGCAAGGGGCTCCGTGTAAGCAGAGGCAGTGATGTCTTTCCATTTGGGTAACCTCTCTCTCACTTTGGTATGTCAGTTGAGGTGCTTCTTACAGAGAAAGGAGAATAATCCTTTCCCAAAAGGATTGTTCTAGAAAGTGCTGGCAAGGGCTCGGTTTTATTGTTTGTGGTTGAAGTTTTAAAGTGTTCTGTTTCAGCTAGTTAAGAGCAAGGGATAAGCATGTAAATAGACATTTCTGAAAGTGTTGTAGCCTTGAGAATTCTAGGGGTGGTACTCCGTCCATTACAGGCATCTAAATTAGCTTGGCTGTCATGACAGTGAAGACTGAGAGACATCCTCTATGCGATGGACTTTTCTTATGTAAGTGATGGGAGCAGGGTAAGTTGACAGTTGGGAACTAGCATTGTGTCAGGGCCACTGTTCGCTTCTTCTGGTTTGCATTCAAACCTGGCCAAGCATGTTTTATTAGAAACAGATGCATTTTTTTAAATTTAATTTTTGAGAATTGAATATCTGCATTCTTGTTTTACTTTTAACTTATTCAAATGATATCCTGTCTCCAAGTATATAAACTTAGCCATTCTTATGTAACAGCACTCATTGACAGAATCCCTTGGCATTGCTGAAGGTGTCTGACCTAGCCTGGGCATAGTTAGATAGCTCCACTGCACACTGTGTCATTGGATCTGGCTCCATGCAGAAAACTGGGAGAAGGTCTGGTCTACATATGTTCCTGCTGGGACTGCATTAGTCAGGGTTCTCTGAAGTAACAGAACGGATAGGATGAGTATATATTAAAAGGGGAGTTGTTTAGAGTCAGGCTACTCACAGCAATGGCTGTCTCTCAAAGGAAAGACCAAGAGTTGTTCAGTCCGTAAGACTGGATGTCTCAGCTGGTCTTCAGTCCATGTTAGAAAAGCAAAGAAGTGGGCTCTAATGCCAGTGAAGGAATGCCTCAGCAGCAGAAGACATGAAGTCGTCAGTCAGAGTGAGGGCAAGCAGAAGAAAAGTAAAAGCTTCTTTTTCTCCATGTCCTTTTATGTGGACTGACTCCAAGTTATGGCCCAGATTTAGGATGAATTTTCCAATCTCAAAGGCTTCAAACAAAAACTACCTCAGAGGTATGCCCAGACCCTTGGGTTTTAGTTGATTCCAGATGTAGTCAAGTTAGCAGCCAAGAGTAGCCATTACAGGGACCAAGACAGGGAGATCAGCAGCCACTTGTGGAAGGTGCTTCCTTCTCAAATGGATATGAGAAGTATAAAAGGAAGGGCCCTCAGGGAGCACATCTTAAGTTTTTGCTTGCTAATGCTTCATTGTCCAAGCAAGGCATAATACACAAAACAACACAGTCAGCTTCTATTGGAGGGACATGCCAGCCCCTGTGGATATAGGCTAGCATGAACAATAGAGGCAACAAGTCAATCTAAACATTTTTATTACACTTCATTTTACTTATTTATTGTGTACGCACATTATATGGACATATATACATGAACTCCATAGCGTGCGGGTGGAGATCAGGGATGGCTTCTGAAAGTCAGTTCTCTCCTTAAACCATGCAAGTTCCAGGAATTAAATTCAGGCCTTCAGGCTTGGCAGCAAGTGCCTTTACTCCTTGAGGCATTCCACTGCCTTCAATTAATCAGCTCATCACTTCAAAGACCACACTGTCTTCCATTCTGAGCATTTCTTTGCCAATTTCTTTTATGTCCTTTAAAATAATTACATCATTTCCCCTTTCCCTTCCTCCCTCCAACCCCTTACTTGCCCACTCTTGAAATTATGATCTCTAGATGTTCTTTAACCATTAACACACACACACTCCTAAATATATAAATATAACCTGCTCAATTTCAGGGCTGAACACTTGGTATTGGGTAACTAATTAGGGGGTACCTATCATCCCTGGATAGTGTTTTTTCGCATTCTCAGCATTCCTAAGTTTCTTGAAGTCCTTTGTCTAGAGGTGAGGCCCCGTGAGACTTCCCCCTTTTGTGGTAGCGTGATTGTTGATGCTGTTGTTGTTGAGGTCTTGTATAGACAGCCATATTGTTAAGGCTTCATGGTGGAGCTTCACTGCCATAATCTACTTGCAGCAGATTTTCCAGTTCTCTGACTTTTACAATCTTTCTTTCTTTCTCTTCCCCAGTGTTCCCTGAGGAGGAGTTCTGTTGTAGATGTACCAATTGGAGTTGGACATTTATGGTCACTCATTCTTTGCATTTTGACCAGGTGTGTTTTTTCTTTAGTTGTCTCCTTCTGCTGCAAAGAGATTCTTTTTTTTGCTGAGGGATGGGAGCTACATGTATGTGTGGGTGTGAGGATAAATATTTATAATGCAGTTAAGCCACACCGGTTTAGCAAAGCGGCAGTAAAAGGTTTTCTTCTCAGATCTATGGCCTCACTAGCTATGAGTAGTTGGCCAACATCCTTCCAGTAGCAGGCATGATTTTCCTCTTGCTGAGTGGGTCTTAAGTCCAAATAGAGAGGTTTTTGTTCCCAGGAATATATGAATGCTGTTATCTAGGCATATTTTATGGAGGTCTTGCCGTATCATGGTAGTTCATAGTTGGTTGCGTCCTTTCTTTGCAGGCTTTGCATAAGTTCATCTGGTGCTATAAAAGTTAGTCCTCAGTGGGGAGGATTTTCTATCAGGTCCTCAGAGCCTCTGGGTCTTGTGTTTGAAGGGTGTGGTGTCCTCAGCAATAGGGACGTACTGTCATCCTTTGAGAGGCAGCGAAGGGCAATAGGGATAGGTTGTGTCTCCTGGACTCCTTGACCAACACCTGAAAACTGAGTTTCTCACGCCTGATATTGGGGGTTTTGTTGGTCTATGGATCCTGAAGGAAGCCTTCAAGTAAATTCAAATAAATCATATAATTCTTTTTGGCTTTACAAGATATCTTTTTAAAATTGATTTTTATTGAGCTCTACATTTTTCTCTGCTCCCCTCCCTGACTCTCCCCTCCCCCCTTCAGCCTTCCCCTAAGGTCCCCATGCTCCCAATTTACTCAGGAGATCTTGTCATTTTCTACTTTCCATTTTCCATGTAGATTAGATCTATGTAAGTCTTTCTTAGTGTCCTCATTGGCTTTACAAGATATTTTTAGTGTTACTTTCACTCCCTTCTCTCTCTCCTTCTTACCCCTTCCTGATTTAAAGAACCCTCTTTTTACTCATTTACCCCTTCAAATCACTTATATCTTGCTGTTCCCTTCTCTAGTGATTTCCCCCATAGTTCCCTTTATACTTTTTTAGTTTCTGCAGTCACTCCATGTTGTATACTCACATCTGAACATTTTGGAATCAGGAACAACAGATTAGAGGGAGCATTGTGATGTTGGTCTTGCTGTGTCTGTGTTTTTTTCAAGCAATATAATCTTTTCTAGTTCTATCCCTCTATCTGCAAATTTTATGGTTTCATTTTTTACAGCTATATGTACCTTATTTTCATTATCCAGGAGTAAGTCAATGAACATTGAGGTTGTTTTCATTTTCCAAGTATTGTGAACAGACTGGTAATGAGTGTGGCTGATCAAGTATCTACGATTTTGGAGGTCAAGTCCTTTGGGTATATGGCAAGGTGTGATATAGCTGGGGCATTAGGTAGATTTATTTTTAGCTTTTGGAGGATTCTCCACATTGATTTCCATAGTGGTTGTGCTAGGTTGCATTCTTACCCGACAGTGAGTGAAGTTTGCCTTTTCCCAAAACCTCTCCAGCATTTGTTGTTAGTTGTTTTATTTACCTTAGTCATTATGACTGGGTTGAGATGAAATATTAAAGTTCATTTGACTTTATGTTCCCAGTGCCAAGAATAATGAACAGTTTTTGAGAAATATCTTGGCTACTTTATTCCTTCTCCTGAGTAAGGCCGCTACTTAGTTTCCAGTCGCTTAGCCCCAGGATAAACAAACAATAACTGTATTGTTTAAATTACTGCTTGGTCCATTAGCTGTAGTTTCTTATTGGCTAACTCTTACATCTTAATTTAACCCATTTCCATTAATCTGTGCATCACCATGAGGTCGTGGCCTACCAGTAAAGTTTCAGCACATCTGTCTTTGGTGGTGGCTCTATGGCTTCTCCCTAACTCCTCCTTCTTTCTTCCAACATTCAGCTCAGTTTTCCCCACCTAACTCTGTTCCACTATAGCTCTTCTATAGGCCCAAAGCAGTTCCTTTATTTGTCAATGGTAATCACACCATACAGAGGGAAATCCCACATCACCTGAGAGCTCTCTGTTCAGATCTATAGTCTGTTTAATTTGTTCATTTGTTTTTTGTTTTGTTTTTTTGAATAGGTGGTTTGTTTTTTTTTTGTCTCTCCCCTTCTCTCCCTGTCTCCATCCCCTGTCTCTCTTTTGCTCTTTATAGATTTTGGATACTAATCTGTCAGATACACAGTAGGCAAAAGGGCCTTTATCCACTGAGTTATTTCATCAGCTCCAATAATTCAACCTATCACTTCACATCAAATATCACAATATTCTCTGATATGAGCATTTCTTTGCCAGTTTCCAATTCCCCATGTTTTTACTGAAGTTGTTCTTTTTAAAACTCATATACATGAAACTTTAGGATTTAGTTATATATGATACCAATAATACTCAAGTATATATTCATGAAAACAACATTAGAGATATTTCCTGGAGAAAAAGAAGCCTTATAAATGCTAAGATTTTAATCTATATTCTCATTAAAACTAGACTGTAAGCATATAAAACCTTAAAGAATTTGACATAAACTCACTGCCTAGCCCTTTCCAAATAAATATGAATCTGAAAGCAGTAGGAGTTGTATGTTTCTAGGCTGCCTACTGATGTAATATTAACTATTTCTGGTATAATGGCAGACTGTCTCCTCTATAATCAAAGAAGTATGTCAGATTGTCGATGCTTCAGACCATTCAAATGTCTTTTAAAAATAAGGTTTGTGATAAGTAGCAGGCATTTTGCTTATGCTGGTTATTTTGAGCTGATAGATTTGCAAATTTTTTTGTGTGGAAAGAACATAAAAAAATCAACTGCACCCTATTTTTAAGTATAAGTCTTGGGTGCAGCAAATGAAGTCGCATTATTTATTTATTTATTTATTTAGTCATTCATTTATTTGTTTGTGCTGTTAGAAAACCACTTTGTAGTGAGCATGAGGGAGGGAGAATGCTTATTAGACTAATAACAAAAGAATAATAGAAATGAGGCATGTAGAAAATCTGAGAGGAAAATGAAAATGAATGACTGTGTTTAGGATGACAGTTTTGTCTTTAATAACCATTGAAATTTCTGGAATTTCATTAGATATCTAGAAATTCCTCCAAATAGATAGCTTTTATTCTGCACATATTGATATTTCCTAAGGGTGTCATTCTCATAGATGGAAGTTTCTGTCCTGCCCAGCGCCACAGCCATTTAGTCCCAAAGAAGCACACAGAATCTTATATTAATTATAAACTCATTGGTTTATTAGCTCAGGCTTATTATTGACTACATATTACAACTTAAATTAACCAATAATTATTATCAATGTTTAGGTATGTGTCTTGGTACCTTTTCTCAGTAAGACATTCTCATCTTGCTTCCTCTGTATCCTGCATCTGGCTGACTCTCTCCCTTTCCTCTTCACAGAATTCTCTTAGTCTGGTTACCCTGCCTATACTTCCTGTCTGGCTACTGGCCAATCAGAGATTTTTTTTAAAGCAATGTGAGTGACAAATCTTTACAGTGTATAAGAGCATTATTCCACAGCACATTCTCTACTATGTTAGATATAGTCATGTGTGTGCACATGCAAATTCACACACACAGACACACATGCACACAACCTTTGAGTTATATAGTGAAATTCACTGTCAGTAGAAGTTATTGGTATGGGAAATAAATAAATGAGCATGTTTGTGACAAAGAATGCCAGTTCTTAAATATAATGTTTTCTCTAGCCACATAGAATTTTGTAATTATTATTGTTGTTGAAACATCCTCCTGTAATGTAAGAGATAATACATTATGTTTTCTTTTAACAAAAATGCAGTTGTTTCGAAGTACTGGCTCTGGCTTCCTTTCAGTTTTAAATGCAGTATCATGAAACATGTTTTCTTTTCATGAAGATATTTATTCAGAGTGAAACCAGAAGATAATGTCATAAAGGAATGTGTTTTGTCTACACACACTGTTTTTTTCTTGCTTCTTCAACACCCAAAGGAATTTCCAAGTCCTATGTTCAAAACTGGGTAAAGATTTTTTAAAAAGGCTCTTTTCTTTTTTTCCTAGCTGTCTTGTGTTCATAACATTGTTGATCCAAGATTATACTTCACAATCCATTCTGAAACATTGAAAGAAAATAGTTAAATAAGGTACATTGCATTTATTTGTGCATTTCTGCTGTTTATCAATCATAATTGTCGAGTGTTTTTCATATTCTTGCAAGATTCAAAGGCCAACAGCTCCAATTTCTGACCTGTGGTCTTTAGAAACATGAGCAGAGATTATAGGATGTATTGTTGTTGTTCATTGTGGTCTTTTGTTTTATAGATAGGATCTCACTATGTGTCCCTGGCCAGCCTGAAATTCACTTTATAGACCAAATTGTCTTTAAACTTGCTAGCAGATCCTCCTGACTGTGTGCTGAACACAAGGATTACAGGTGTAAGTCAACATGTCCAGCTTGACGCTTGGAGTTTGTATAATGTACCATAATCATTTCTTAGGACTATCAATGTAACACTCTGATCTGTTTAAACAGCCAAACATTTCCACATAATTTTAGATGTTATCATTCCCAAATCGTAATTGTGGGAGAACAGACTTTACTTCATGCCTCTGGATTTGTTTTCTAGGTGGTCACCTTTCTCACTGACTTTGTGTGGACAGAGAAAGAAATAATATCATATTCCAAAATAATGAGGAGTAGAATTTTAATGTGAAAATAGGAGAATAAATTTATAACACATTTTATTAACATAATGTAAGAATGTTTAGGTCACTTCTATCTGTTTCAATTCCTATCAGTTTGATTTAGTGTAAATATTTGTGGTTCAACATATGTTTGGCAAGTCAAAAGTACTTCAGGGCATTCAAAAATGTTGTAGCTATGTCAGCACATTTGGTAGGTAATCCAGTCATATTGGGCAGATTGCCTGGCTTTCATATCTACATGTACACTGAATTGAGGCCAAATATGTATTTTTTTCTACCTTCTGCTGTCCTCCCACCATAAATGAGATGGAATTACTTGAGAAAAATGTTGAAAGTAAAAGAACCTAGAAGAAAAACATACACGTATAAACAAATGTATATATATACATATATATAATACATATATATATACATATATAATACATATATATACATATATATAATATGTATATATGTGCACATATTTTTTTCAAATATATTATAGTGGAAATGGTATAATGTAACTATTTATATAATCTCTCTAAGGTGCATTTCCACAAATATCTGATTGCCATATCACCCTCCCCTCCATTCCTTATTCCCTCCTTACCTCCCTGTATCCTTTGTTTCTTTCTTTCGCCTCTGTCTTTCTTTCCTTGATCAACTAACTCTGCTATTTTTACATACAAGGAGGAGGGCCTGCCTCCATTAAACTGATTGCTAATGTAATTCATTTACCACTCATCTCTGTGATCACTCCAAGTTATCTGATAAGGACAATGAAGTTAATAATGACATAGAAAAGAAGAGAAGCCGGGAAGGTTAGTGATAAGGAAATAAGCACAGGGTTGCAAAGAACAGGAGAAGAGAGAAGACTGTAACTTTCTCCAGGGTACCAGGCAGGTAGGGGGAAGAGGGTACCTTTCCTTGTGACCCTCAGTGGAATAAAATGCAGCTGATCATATTAATCATGTGCATTGCTTGCAAATTCATAATTGAAGCAAAGGTGGTGGGATTTTTTTATTTGTATTTATTTATTTTACATCCCAAATGCAGTTTTCACTCTCTCCTCTCCTCCAATTCCTTCTCCCACCTTCCCTCTACTGCATCCCCAACCTACTCCTCCTCTGTTTATGTCCAGAAAGGGGCAGACCTCCCAGGGGTATCAGGAAAGCATGGAGTATTAAGTTGTCATAAGACTATTATTTCGTCAAGGCAATACAGTATGAGGAATAGGTTCCCAAGAGCCTGCCTAAACATTAGGGATAGCCCCTGCTCACTTTGTTAGGAGTTAACACAAATAGACTAAGCTACACAACACTCGCATATATGTAGAGGGCTTAGATTGGTCCCATTTTGGGTCCCTGGTGTGTTGGTTTAGACTTTGTGAGTGCCTCAGAATGAGGTTAGATGTTTCTGTGCATTTTCTTGTGAAGTCCTTGACCTCTCTGGTTACTACAATCCTTCCTCCTTCTCTTCAGTAGGAATCCACAAGTTTAGCCTAATGTTTGGCTATGGGTCTCTGTATCTGTTACCAAGGCTCTCTGATGACAAATGGGGTAGACACAAACCTGATCACAGGGGATGGCCAGTTAAGACTACTATATCCACTATTTCTAGAAGTCTTAGTTGCATTCATCCTTGTAGATCCGTGGGTGCTTTCCTTGCATCCAGTTTCTATATGGCTCCCCAAACCCCCTTTCCAGTAATCTCTTTTAGTATTCTCCCCCTCCACTCACCCCCACCTTGATCCTTCAAGTTCCCATGCCCACCCACCCTCAGTCCATCTGGGAGATCTCTTCCATTTTCCCTTCCCAGGGAGATCCATGTGTTTACCCTTGGGCCCTCCTTGTTACCTAGAATCTTTGGATCTGTGGATTTTAGCCTGGTTATCCTTTACTTTACAGCTAATATCCACTTATAAGTGAATACATACCATGTTTTTCTTTCTGGGACTGGGTTACCTCACTCAGGATGATTTTTTTTCCTAGTTCTATCCATTTAGTCTTCAAATTTCCTGATGCTATTTTTAACAGCTATGTAATACTCCATTGTATAAATGTATCACATTTTCTTTATCCATTATTCCATTGAGGAGCATCTAGTTTGTTTCCAAGTTCTGGCTATTACAAATAAAGTTGTTATGAACATAGATCAAGAATCCTTATGGTATGATTGAGCATGTTTCTGGTTTATGCCCAAGAGCAGTATCACTAGGTTTTGAGGTAGATCAATTCATAACTTTCTGAGAAACCATCATTATGATTTCCAAATTGTCTGTACAAGTTTACACTTCCACCAGCAGTGGAAGAGTGTTCCCTTTGCTCCACATCCTCTGGAGCATAAGCTGTCATTTGTGTTTTTGATCTTAGCCATTTTTACAAGTGTAAAATGGAATCTCAGAGTAATTTTGATTTTCATCCCCTTGATGGCTAAGGAAGTTGAACAAATCTTTAAGTGTTTCTTGGGTATTTGAGATTCCTATGCCGAGGATTCTCTGTTTAGATCTGTACCCCAATTTTTAATTGGATTATTTGTTTTTTTATGACTAGTTTCTTGAGTTGTTTATGTATTTTGAAGGTCAGCCCTGTCAGATGAGGGTTTGGTGAAGATCTTTCCCATTCTGCCAGCTGCTGCTTTGTCCTATTGACAGCATCCTTTGTTTGACAAAAGCTTTTCAGTTTCATGAGATCCCATATATTAATTGTTGATCTTAGTGCCTGTGCTACAGGTTTTCTATACAGGAAGTTATCTCCTGTGCCAGTGCATCCAAGGATACTTCTTACTTTATCTTCTATCAGGTTCAGGGTAACTGGTTCTATGTTGAGGTCTTTGATCCACTTGACCTTGAGTTTTTGCAGGGTGATAGATATGGATCTATTTGCATTCTTTTGCATGCTGATATTCAGTTATGCCACCACATGCTGAAGATGCTTTATTTTCTCCTTTGTATTTTTCTGGCTTCTTTGTCAAAAACCAAGTGTTCATAGGAGTGTGGACTTATGGCTGAGATTTCTATTTGCAGATGACATTATAGTATACATAAGTGACTCCAAAATTATAACAGGGACTCCTACAGGTGATAAACACCTTTAGTGAAGTGGCTGGATAGAAGATTAACTAAAGAATATCAGTAGACCTGTTATAAATAAATGATGAAAGGACTGAGAAAAAAATCAGGGAAACAGCACCCTTCACAATAGCCACAAATAATATAAAATATCTTGGTATAACTCTAACAAAGCAAGTGAAAGACCTGTGTGACAAGAACTTCAAGTCTTTGAAGAAAAAAAATTGGAGGGGATATCAGAAGACAGGAAGATGTCCCATGATCACAGATCAGTAGGTTTAACATAGTAGAAATAGCCAGCTTACCAAAAGCAACCAACAGATTCAACACAATTCCATCAAATTCCACACAATTCCAACACAAGATCTCTATAGATCTTGAAAGAACAGTACTCAACTTCATATGGAAAAACAACAAAAAAAAAACCCCAGAATAGCTAAAACAGTTCTGTATAATAAAAGAACTTCCGAAGGGATCACCATCCATGATCTCAAACTCTACTACAGAACTATAGCAATAAAAACATCACAGTATCAACATAAAATAGACAGGTGGACCAATGAAATTGAATAAAAGATGAGACGTAAATCCAAAGGTGTTGTTCAGGAGAGAATATGCAAATAAGAATGATTATATGGCTTTGAGGTATGATTTCTTTGTTCTACAGAATATATTCTTTAAAGAAGTTTTACTAGACTCACACATTTTTCTACAGGAAATACAGGATAATTTACCAAGAAATAACAAAATCTACCAAAGTAAAAAGCATCAAGAATGTAACAAAGGAAATCCTCCTTTTTTCTTTACACTGAATAAAAAGAACTAGCTTGTTTCTTGGTAAACTGGTCCAGTGCTATAAAAAGAATCACAAAGAGCACATTTGATTTTGTGCATGATTGCCAGAAGTAACTTCAATGTATTCCTGACTTTTGTCACTAGACAAACCAGAAACATATGGAAGTTATTTGCATTTGTTAATCTGTTTTTACTGATAGGAATTGTAAAGAGGATTTATCTTAACCATTTTAGGGTTTGCTAATTAGATAGCTATGTCCTAAGAGCTGGGAGGATTGATTACTTCAGGTGCATTTACTAACAGGCCATTGCAAAAGTAGGATTTTGTCTGGCAAGTACCCTATATTCATTCCATCTGTCCAAATGACACAGTTGTTAAAGGATCCTGGGACCAAAGCCAAGGTCGGAAGGCAACACCTGGTGATAGATCAATAAATACTTTAAAGAATCTCTTTTGGTTGAACATTTTCCTAGCAAAGTAAAACATGTTTAAAACAGTATGGGTCCTAGATTCAGCACGGGAAGTTATTAATTCCACAATACTAGTTAAATTCACTTTTCTTTTTTTTTTTACTGCATTGAGTTTATCTACAAAAGTTAAGGTAACAATTACAATGGCATCTACCTACCTACAAAGGCATTTGAAGATCAAACAAGATGGTATAGGCAAGTCTGATACAATAATGATCACACAGCAAATAGTAAGTTTTTGTATTAGTCCTGTTATTGTTATATTTAAAGTATGCATAAAATTTCATTATGCATGTTAGAATGGAAAACTGTACTCTGACTTTCTTTGAACTACCATCTCCCAAATAATGATAAGGAGGCGTCTTATTAACTATGAAAGGTTGGCTTCAGTTTAGACTTGTTCCCAACTAGCTCTTAAAACTAAATTAACCTACTTATATGAATCTATGTTGTGTCACATGGCTCCTTACCTCTCCTCTCTACTCTATGTACGACTTGCCCTGTGTTTTGCTGACAAATTCTGCCTCTCTGATTCTTTCCCCAAATCTCTCTCTCTCCCCAAAGCTCTTTAAAGTCCTGCCTATACTCTCCTGCCTAGCTATTAGCCATTCGTAAGCCAATCAGAAGGTGCCTTAGGTAGTTGAGGTAAAGCAGTCCTATTTTCACAGTGTAAATAAAGATTATCCCACAACAGAAAATCCAAACTCCAAAGTATTAAAGGAAGAGTAGTCCTCACTCTGCAAAATTTTGATGGTATTCATTGCAAAATAATGTGTCTACAGTTGGGAAGATAGAATGAAAGTGTTTTATGAATGTGAAAATTCTTTTGGGAAGAGATAGTTTCGGTCATTGGATTTCCCTATGTAGCTCAGGCTGGCCTCAAACTTGCCACCATCCCACCTCAGCCTATAGAGTTCAGGAATTACCCATATCTGCCACCATGCCTGGCTAGAAAAATTCTTCTCTTTTTGAGATTATAATGTACGTTTTTTTACATATAACCAAAATTATATTTGGTTGTAATTTGATTTATTTTATTTTTCTTGATTCTTTGCCATTCAACAATATTATTCTTATCTGAATAATAGCTTATATTATTTTATTTGGTTATTTTTTTAAATCATAACATTTATATTTAAATTTTTATCTTTAAAATTTATTTTAGAGATTTATTTTATCCTTAAATATTTTATCCAGAATAATGCTTTCCTAAAATTACACATTTGTAACATTTTGATTGAATAAGTAGGTTTCATTGGATGTGTTTATAAATTTACAAATAGATAAATGTATTTATCTATTCACATCTATCTCCTGAAGTTTATTTCACAGCGTTGAATTTTTTGTTGTTGTTGCCCTTTCATGAAATTTAAGGAAAGGCCCTTGATTTTGTTGTTTCTTTCTTTGTTTTTTGACACAAGGTTTTTCTGTGTAGCCCTAGCTGTCCTGGAACTCACTCTGGAGCCGATGGTGGTCTCAAACTCATAGAGATCTCCCTGCCTCTGCCTCCTGAGTGCTGACATTAAAGGAAGGTATGCAGCACTATCATCTGGGAAAGTCCCATGATTTTTTTTTTTTGGTTTTTCGAGACAGGGTTTCTCTGTAGCTTTGGTGCCTGTCCTGGAACTAGCTCTTGTAGACCAGGCTGGCCTCGAACTCCCAGAGATGCACCTGCCTCTGCCTCCCAAGTGCTGGGATTAAAGGCATGCACCACTACCGCCCGACAAGTCCCATGATTTTGACTATCACTTTCAGGTAAGAAAATAACTCTTAGACTGTAGTTTGTCTTGTGGAAGTAATGAATTGTATTTTAAGCTTTATTGTTTGTTCTGTTTTGTTTTATTGTAGTCTGTTTGGTGCAGGCTAGTTGCTAGTCAGCGGGTGGTGTATGATTGATCCTGATTGCCTTTCATTTCCTTCTTCCCCTTCTATATTAACTCCTTCGCCCCGAAACATTTTCAAAACATGATGGGTTTTGTGCCACAGGGGTCAGATGAGTAAAAGACAAGAAAATTCTGGCTTGTCTGCCATTGCTTACTGACTTACTATGAATTCTCCCTGGAGTTGGCAGCTATTCAAAATTAAGTCTTGGGATGGGGCATCTAGTTCAGGGATATAAAAATCCTGTAGTATGTAAGGGACACTGGTCCCACACTTAGCACCACAAAAGTGAAAGCATGACTAACTAGTTAATTAAAAACTAAAGCAAACAATCTTTAAGGAGTATTTTATTGGTTCACCAATGACCTCTGTGGCCATTGGCTTCACTTCATTAATTGATCTCTTTTTCCCACTCAGTGTTCTGTTGGTAGAGTCAAATGTATCTGTGATTTTTCTTGGTTGATTTCTAACTTCTTTAGCTCCTAGTCATCTGATGGTACTTTCAAATTCTACTTGTTCCTTTAGCAAAATCTAAGGTGCAGCCACACTAATTCTCTTGTGTACAAGAGAATGCCTTTTCAAAATTGTTTTAGTGATCCACATGACCCCTGATGTGGGATGTCTTTCTGTGTATGTGCTGCTTTTATTGGTGGATGAATAAAGTTTTTTTGTCCAATGGCTTAGCAGAGTAAAGCCAGGTGGGAAATCTGAACAGAGATAGGGAGAGAAAGTAGGCAGGGTCTAGGAGACGCCATGTAGTCACCATAGGAGAAAGATGCCAGAACATTACCAGTAAGCCACACCCTTGCAGAAATACAGAGATTAATAGATGCAAGATGCATTTGGGAATACATCTGAGACATTGACCAAATAGTGTTTTAATTAACTTAATTTCTGTGTGATTATTTGTTCTGGATGGCTGGGAAACAAAAGTGCTGCCTCCTTTCACAATCCACCAATGTAGCAGTGTTTCGTGCAGTACTGTTTACAGAAGCCTGTTGGCTAGGTCCTGGACCTTTGCATTACTAAGGAATGAGTCCGACTCTTATCCAGGATACATTTCCACCTGAATGAGAAATAAATGTAACTTCCCAGACAGTATCTTTAGAGTTCTTTCCCTAGATGTGAGGAAAGGAGTCTCAATACATTGATTTGTTTCTCAAAAATTCCTCTTCTGGTTTAAACTAAATTTATTCTTTTTATATCCTTAACTTTAGTGTGAAGTTAAGGGTAGAATAATAGGTTATTTTTCTTTGACTCTTAACTGAGGGGTAACAGTCTACTATTGTTGAAAATACAATTATTATGTAGTGTGTCACAATACAAGATCACTTATTCTAAAGTCTTTTACAGCTATGCATTATGTACTGTTCTTTACTCTATATAGTTTCATCTAAAGATATATAGATTTGAATTAATTATATATAAAATATTTATTATATGCATGATTGTGATAAAAGACATGACACAAAATTTTCCATCATACATCTTAAGTATGTAATTTAGTAATATTCAGTATAGTCACACTGTGGTTGAATAGCCCATATTTTAAATATCTCCCTGTGTATTAAATAATTCCAGGTACTTGCAATCAAGTTTTCAAAGAATTTTGATTGTTTTATTGGTTGCTGAAGGCTTACCTAAGCTGATTAATAGAGGATGAGGCAATATCATGACAGCCATGGACAATAAGAAGATGGAATTTCAAGACAATTCAAATTCTTACAGTGGCAAGACTCATGAGAAGTATTGTTGGAAGACTAGGTGGGAATAGAAGAATGGCTTCTGAAACCTTGACCACATGAGTCCCCATTCTATAGCCACACTGTTTATGGGACGTGGGTGTTCCTAACATGTTTACTTCTTTTTAAACTGACTGTATCTGCCTGTTGCTTTTTATTTATAATTTATTTATAATTTTTTAATGTTGCACAGTTTTTATTTTCTAACATTTTATGGTTCATAAGATTTTCTTTCTGCTGATTTTATGATCCTGACAACCTGTTCATCACTCCAGCTTATCCTCACAACAGAACTCCTCATTTATTTGATACTGGCATTTCCTGACATATTTTCAATAGAAGAAATGGGATCGCCCATGCCTCTCTTCTCATGCTGTGTTCTCCATTGTTTTTTCATATGAAGTTTAGGTTAGAAGAGATGCGACAAGAAATTAGCAGAAGCAAGGCCTTTCTGTACTCCCTCCTTGAACCCTGTAGATTGAGGAATGGAAGAGGAAAAGAGGTCTGGAGTAATGCACTAATATATATTGCAGTCATGGTACCGTATTACAGTACACAGTTTGCAATTTTCTACTTGTTACTAAATACCTGAGAAAAAGAAACCTAGGATGTGGGTTTGGGGAAGATATTTTCCCATTCTGTAACCTGCAACTTTGTCCAAACAATGGTGTCCTTTACCTTACGAAGCTTTTCAGTTTCATGAAGTCCCATTTAGTAACTGTTTATTTCAATTCCTGTGCTAATTGTGTTCTGTTCAGAAAGTCATTTCTTATGTCAAGGAGTTCAAGGCTATTCCCACCTTCTCTTCTGTCAGGTTCAGTGCATCTCATTTGATTTGAGGTTTTGATCCAGTTAGACTTGAGTTGTGTGCAGGGTGATAGGTATGGATCTCTTCGCATTCTTCTACATCTGAGCATCCCGTTTGATGTGCTGCCATCCAGCTATGCCAGCATCATTCCTGGAAAATTCTGTCTTGCATAATTCTGGATTCTTTATAAAAATTCAGGTGTCCATAGGTGTATGGATTTATGTCTGAGTCTTCAATATTTCCACAGATCAATCTGTTTTATGCTAATATCATGCTGTCTTTTTGTTTTCTACAGCTCTGTAGTATAACCTGAAATCAGGAATGGTGAGACCTCTAGCATTCTTTTATTGTTCAGGATTGTTTTAGCTATTCTTTTTGTTTGTTTGTTTTGTTTTTTTCATATGAAGTTTAGAATTGTCCTTTCAAAGTCTGTAAAAAATTGTATTGGAATTTTGTTGGGGATTGTGTTAAATCTGTATATTGCTTTTGGTAAGATGGTCACATTTATTATCTTAATCCTACTGATCCTGAGTGTGGGAGCTCTTTACAACTTCTGATATGTTCTCCATTTTTTTTTCTTCGAAGACTTAAAGCATTTATCATGAAAGCCTCTCACTTGCTTGGTTAGAGTTACCCCAGGATATTTTATATTATTTGAAGCTATTGTGAAATGTGTTGTTTCTCTGATTTCTTTCTCAGCCTGTATGTCATTTGTATATAGGAGGGCTACTGATTTTCTAAAATTAATCTTCTATCCAGCCACTTTGCTGAAAGTTTGTCTGTCAGTTGTAGGATTTCTCAGGTGGAATTTTTAAAAATTTATTAGATTTTTAAAAATATCAATCTAAGTTCCCACTCTCTCCCTCCTCCCATTCTCTCCATCTTACCCTCATCCACTCCTCAGAGAGGGTAAGACACATTGCTTTGTGGAAGATCCAAGGCCCTCCCTACTATATCTAGGTTGAGCAAGGTATACATACAAAGAGAATAGGTTCCCAAAAAGCCAGTAAAAGCAGTAGGGATAAATACTGGTGCCACTGTCAGTGGCCCCTCAGTCTGCCCCAACCATGCAACTGTAAACCACATTCAGAGGGACTAGTTTGGCCTTATGTTTGTTCCTTCCCAGTCTGGCTGGAGTAGGTGAGCTGCCATTAGCTCAGGTAGACTGTTTCAGTGGGTGAACACATCATGGTCTTGAACTCTTTGCTCATATTCTCACTCCTCCCTCTCTTTAACTGGACTTTGGGAGCTCAGTCCAGGCTCCAATGTGGTTCTCTGCCTCCATTTCCATCAGTTGCTGGATGAAGGTTCTATGGTGATATTTAAGATATTCATCAGTCTGACTACAGGGCAAATCAAGATTGGTTCCCCTCTCCTCTATTGTTTAGAGTCTTAGCTGGAGTCAGCCTTGTGGAATCCTGGGAATTCCTCTAGTGCCAGGTTACTGCTAACCCTATAATGGCTCCCTCAATCAAGATATCTCCTTCCTTGCTCTTATCTATGTCCTTCCTCGACTATCCCATTCCCTCAAGTTCTCCTCAACCCTTCTCTTCTCCCCTCCTCTTCCCTTTCCACCCTCTCTTCTCCCTCCACCCCCATGCTCCCAATTTTGTCAGGTGATCCTGTCTCTTTTCAATTTCCAGGTGAATCTATATATGTTTCTCTTTGGGTTTATCTCAGGTGGAATTTTAAAGCTCATTTATGTGTGTTATATCATCTGCAAATAACAATACTTCTATTCTTCTTTTCCCTTAATCTCCGTCAGTTAACTTATTGCTCCATCTAAAACTTCAAATACTATACCAAATGGATATTTGCATTATTCTACATACAGATGCCAAGTTAGACTAGCACCATTTGTTGAAGACACTTTCTTTTTTTCCCATTGTGCAGTTCTCACTATGTTTACAAAAATCAGATGTCCATAGGTGTATGGATTTAAGTATTGGTCTTTGATTCAATTCTATTGATCAACCAGTTTTCTTGACAGTACCATGAGGTTTGGTTTGTATTACTATAGCCTTGTAGTCTGTAGTCAGGGATGGTGATACCTACAGGAGCTCTTTTATTGTACAAGATTGTTTTAGCTATCTTTTTTTTTTGGTTTTCTGTATGAAGTTGAGTATTGTTCATTTGAGGTCTGTAAAGAATTGCGTTGGAATTTTGATGGGGATTGATTGGATCTGTTTATTGCTTTTGACAGATGCAGAGACCCATAGCCAAACATTAGGTGGAGCTTGGGGAACTCCACTGAAGAAGGGGAGGAAGGATTATTGTAGTCAGTGGGATCAAGGATACCACTAGAACAGGAGCCACAGAATCAACTAATCAGAGCTCACAGGGGCTCACATAGTCTAAAGTAACAATCAGGGAGCCTGCATGGGACTATGCTAGGTCCTCTGCATATGTTAACAGTTGTGTAGCTTGGTGTACTTGTGGGACTTCCAACAATGGGAGTGTATGTATGTATGTATGTATGTATGTATGTATGTGTGTGTGTGTATGCGAGGGGAGTATCTCTGACTATTCTTCCTGCTCTGGGGACCCTTTTCCCACTACTGGGTTGCCTCATCTAGCCTTGATATGAGGGTATGTGTCTAGTCTTATTGTTAGTTGTTATGCTATGTTTGTTTGATATCCCTGGAAGACCTTTTCTGCTCTTTTCTGAAGGGAAAAGGAAGAGGAGTGGATCTGGGGGAAAAAAAGGTGGAGGAGGAAGTGAGAAAAGAGGGAGAGAAAACAGAGGTCAGATATAATATATGAGAGAAGAATAAATAAAATAAATATTTAAAAAATAAAATGCTATCTTGGTAGATTTTTCTTTGATTAGTATGTAGTGTCCTTCCATATATCTCTTGATTAGTTTTGTTTTAATGTCTATTTTGATAGATACTAAAATGGCTACACCAGCTTGATTCTTAGGTCCATTTTCTTGGAATATCTTTTTCTGACCCTTTACCCTGAGGTAACATCTATCCTGATATTGTGGTATGTTTCTTAAATGCAGCAGAAGAATGGATCCTGTTTTCACATTCATTTTGTTAGTCTGTGTCTTTTTATTGAGAGATTGAGACTATTACTATTGAGAAATATAAATGACCAACTATTGTTGATTTGGCTCCTGGGGCGTTTTTTGGTGGTGATAGTGGTGATGATGATGAGATGATGAGTGTGTGAGTATGTGTGTGTGTATTTTTTGATTTAGTTGGTGTGAGATCATTTTCTTTGTTTTCACTGATACAGTTAACCTCCTTAAGTAGTTTTCCTTTTATCAACTTTTACAAGGCAAGATCTGTACATTGATATTGTTTAATATTTATTTTATCATGAAATTTCTTATTTTCTCTATCTATTGAAAGTTTTGATAGATCTTAGCTGGCATTTGTGTTCTCTTAGAGTCTACAGCACATCTTGCCAGGCCCTTCTTGCCTTTAGAGTCTCCTTTGAGAAGTCAGGTGTAATTCTAATAGATCTATCTTTATCTGTTACTTGGTCTTTTTTTCCCTTGCAGCTTTTAATATTCTTTCTTTGTTCTCTATGTTTAATGTTTTGATTATTATGTGTCGAGTAGACTTTCTTTTCTTCCCCAATATATTTGATGTTCTGTAAGTTCTTTGCACCTTTACAGGCACTTCTTCTTTAGGGTAGAAAGTTTTTTTCCTATGATTTTGTTGAAAATATTTTCTGGGCCTTTGAGCTGGGTTTATTCTCCTTCCTCCATTCCTATTATTGTTAGGTTTGTTCTTTTCATAATGTCCCAGATTTCCTGGATGTTTTGTTTCAGGAGTATTTTAGATTTAACGTTTTTCTTTGGTGGATATATCCATTTCTTTCATCTTTTCTTCAATGCCCAAGTTTCTCTCTTCTTTCTTTTGTACTCTGTAAAACTAGGCTCTGTAGTTACTGTTCAAATTTTTAAATTTGTACTTTCCAAAATGCCCTCAGTTTGTTTTTCTTTACTAATTCTATTTCCAATTTCAGGTCTTGATAGTTTTATTTATTCCCTTATACTGTTTGTGTTTTCCTGGATTTCTGTAAGGAATTTATTAATTTCCTCTTAAGGACCTCTAGCATATTCATAAAGTTGCTTTCAAGGTATTATTCTTGTGCTTCATCTGTGTTGGACTATTCAGGGCCTGATATGGTAGGACAGCTGAGCTCTAGTGGAGACATATTGCCCTGGATGTTGTTGATTGTGTTTTTATGATGGAAGAAGGTCATTGGCTAATAAAGAGACTGCCTTGGCCCATTTTATTGGTTAGAACATAGGTGGGTGGAGTAAACAGAACAGAATGCTGGGAGGAAGAGGAAGTGAGCTCAGACTCAACAGCTCTGCTCTCTGGAGCAGAGGCCATGCTCCCCTCTCCCGGGCATACGCCATGAAGCAAGCTGCCAGGTCAGACATGCTGAATCTTTCCTGGTAAGACTGATGCTACACAAATTATTAGAGATGGGTTGATTGGGATATGAGAATTAGCCTGTAAGGGCTAGAGTTAATGGGCCAAGCAGCGTTTAAAAGAATACCATTTCCGTGTAATTATTTCGGGTATAAAGCTAGCAGTGTGGGCGGCCGGGTGCCGGGAACGTAGCCCATCACTCCTATTACTACATTTTTATGCTGCCATATAGGCATCTGGGTTTGAGATGCTTATAGGTCTAGGCGCTGATTTCTAGATTTGTCTTTGCTGGGTGGATGTTCCTTGTTTTCTGCTTCTACTCTAGAGTTTCAGAGTGTGATGGCTGTGTGCTGCCTGTTTTCCTGACCCGTTCACCTGGTGTGTTCTCAGAGAATATCTGTTGGCGTTGGAGGCTGTAGAACTGAGATAAGTTACAGGGAGAAAGATTGGAGGAGAAGGTCTTTGTCATCCATTGGAGATGGAGTCAGAGAGCAAAGGGAGACCTCAGCATGTTTTCAGCCGCAAAGCTGGAGATGTGACTGACTTGGGCAGTGAGGTTGGATCTCAGGAGCAGTAGAAGTGTGGGTCGGCCTTCAGCCTACTTGAATTGCTAGCAGTGGCCCTTGGTTTATGAGGGAGCACCTGCTGGAGTTAGGGTCTGGAATAAAGCAACAAGTGAGGAAAGGAAGTTTAGAAGAGGAAGATATGTGGGATACACAGGAAATGTGAGTAAGAGGAGCAGGGAAGGCTGTCATTTGTAATCTACTTCAGATCTGGGGATGAGAATGGTGGATTGGATCCAGGAGAAGAGAGAGAGGGGGGGAGAGAGAGAGAGAGAGAGAGAGAGAGAGAGAGAGGAGTCAGTGGATGGCCTACTTCTGGGAGGTGTGGCCTGTGGGTTAGCTAGAAAAGAAAAGCCTGCTGGAGTTGGGGACTGGGATGCAGCAATGAGTGGAGGGAGGGAGGCTATGAGGCGAAGATCTGTGGAATCCACAGGAGATGTGGGTAGGAGGGAAAGAAGGCTGCAGCTGGTGTTCTGTTGCAATGCCAGGGATGAGATTGGGATTGGGAATGAGTCATTTTCAAGCTCTCTCAGTTTTGTGAAAGAAGGTCCTCAAAACTAACTTTGTACTGTCAGTTTAATACTGTGTGATTCTGTTTCTGGACTTCATCATTCCAGAGTTAAGCTGAAACTTCTTATCACCATGTTTTCTGTTATCATTCCATCAGCCTTTACTCAAAGTTATCTAATTCATTTTAAATTTTTGTGCTGTTCTGTTCTTCCGTGTCTTTGTAATTTTTCCCTAAATGACCTAGGCCAGGTTTTCGAGTTCAAAAACTAAACACCATGTATCATGCATCAGAAGTTACCCAATTAGTTTAATTTTTCAAAATCTGGAAATGAAAATACTGCCCCCTACAGTTTTTTGAAGTAAATACAGTAATTTATACTTTTAAAGTGATTAACCAAAGAATTTATTTATATCCATTGCTCCAACTAGCAAGTTAGTAACATTTAGTATGAAATTAAGCTGTCTGACAAGAACCCTCAACGCCAAAAGTTTGTGTTGTGTAAGGCATGGTTATTCAGAGATACCATTCTCAGAACTGTAGGTGAGAAACTTTTTGGAAATATGTATATGAAATCTCCCCTCTGACAATCAGAATGTTACCTGGGGAAAAAAATCTCAACAAAGAGATCTTCTTATTTTTTATAATTTAATATATACAGGTAATGTTCTTTGATTAAAGTACCCTGTTATCATCCTCTGTTTTTCTTTCTCCCTCTCACCAAATCCCTTCTTTGCTCCAAGTCCTCCTTCTATTTTCATGTTCTTTTTTGTATGTATTTTGTATTTAATTAGTGTTGGTGGCATGAAAATGGGTGGGGGATTGTGTACGTGTGTGGAAGCAATTCACCAATGTCTACTTCACTAAGGAATATGATGCCCTCTCCCTCTGCAACCTTTAACTGTACATAGCTCCTCTGGGAGGGGTGAGGCCTTTTGAGTCCGTCCCTTATGGAATGTTGATGGCCCCAGTCTTGGGCAAGTCTTGTGCAATTGGTCACTGCTGCTGCCTGGATTTGTAAAAGTTCATATGAATGTGGGAAACACACTGCAGAAAAAAATTAAGAGTAAGAATTATAGGCTTCATGAAGTATTATTCATTTGTATATGCAATGAAACTGAAATAGAATTTAAGAAAGTGCTTCAAATTTCATGTGTTTTAAAAATAATGAGTTGTACATGATTCCTTATTTATGATCTTGAAATTCAAAGAATTCATAGACAAAATTGGCAACATGTCTAGGAGGCTAGCCATGACCTTGCTAACAGTTTTGGGTGGATAAATGTGCACAAGATTGAGACAGACACCAGGATGCCAACTGATTAAAATCCCACGAGAATTCATTGTCAAGCTCAGTGTCTACACAAGGGCCCCCTCATCTGTAGTCCATGCAGCACATTAGCCAAGGTTTGCCTCGTTGAGTAAGAAAGGAAGAGGATGTCATGAAAATCCCCAGCTAAAATAGATGAACAAATCTTCTGATTTGAGAAGTTGCTTTGCTACTAGCACCAGGATATTTTAAATTACTTGGTAAGCACTTTCTTTGTCAGAGTTGTGTGTGCCCATTGTTTGGTGTTTCCTATTTATTTGTACTTCTTTGTGATTCATTATGAGTTTCTGTAAGTACCCATCTTCCTTATATCCCTCAGAATCATAGTTTCAATTGCTGGTTTGGCACACTGATGTTCCTGATTTGCCTGGTGTCAGTGGTTCTCAAGGCTGGATGCACATTAGAGTCACCTTTGAAGTTTATTAATTTAGTCAATTATATCAGAAAGCCTTGTTGCTGGAACTTAAATGTTGGAAAGTTTAAAAACCTCCCCAAGCAAAGCATATCCAGGGTTGGAACACTGGATGGGGTCTTCTGAGAAAGCTATTTACTTATGTTTTTAATGTGTTTTCCTCCCTTCCAGGACGGCTAAATTACGTGTCTCAATAGTCCCTTTCTGTGCTTTCATCAGAAGGCAGTTTCTCTTTCTGTATTTCTAGGTATTGGGAGATATCTTTTTGTAGTCTCAAAGTACAGTTAAAAAAAAGCATGTGTTGCACATTAAAATGCTTTTGTACTGTCACATTAAGGATTTTTTAAATTGTTCCTTTTCAGTATTTGAAGGTGCAATGTTTTTCAACCTTAACTGCATTTTGAAATTACCTGGGGGAAGTTCTTAAAAATATTGATGCTATGAAAGGATCCCATATACAGAAATTCTGTAGAAGTTGGTATGGGGTACAACTAGTGCACTGGAATAAAAAAAAACAGTCTTCACATAATACTTTAATAGAGTATTAGCAGATAACACACATATGTTTGAATTATGTAAATGATATGTTAGGTAAATGATATGCTGATCTATTATTGAACTAAGGGAGCCGGTTAAGCCAGTTCTTCATGGGAATTGCTTGGGATCAGGGAGCTTTGAAAACTACTGATGCCTATGCAGTATGCTTTAGTAATTTTGATGCTATTAGTCGGGGGAGGGGGCGGGCAGGCTATATTCTGAGATACTTAAGAGATGCCTAGTGATTCTTATTTGTAGTAAAGTTGGGGGCTACAGTTTATCTTGACTTACCAAGTACATCCATTCAATTTCAATAGTTGGTGTCATGGGAAGGATGTTTTGAAGGGCCTGTGTGTGTGAAACTGAGAATTCAATGGCTATATATATATATATATATATATATATATATATATATAATAGTATATTCTGCCTCCATCCCCTGATTTATTTCCAAATAAAAGTTTCATGTTGTGAAAATTGATTATAGTACAGGACCCTACACTTCATTATTTTGAGTTACTGTTCAAATTACTATTATTGAATTGGGGCTTTATTTGGTGTTGTGTTTGAATATAAGTTTCTGGTGGAAAGGCCAATATCTTTAACTGTTTTTAAGTATTGATCGTACATCCTTCCAGTGTTCAGATGAATGCCAGTGATTGTTCCAGAGTTCAATGGGACTTATATAAGTGGCCGTCTATTAAATTCTCTGCAAGGTGGATTTTCAAAAACCTAACAGATACTTAAGGTACGGGTGGACATAGTCTTTTTTTTTAACCTCTCTTTTGGAGAAAAGAAAAGCATGATGGCATCATTTTTTAAGGACTTCCCGGAGACTATGCTTTTTACTTCAAAAGGAAAATGTGTATATTTAACTGGTGACAATAATGTGGAGGAGAAGGTATTGATTTTTTTTTATTTTTTTTATTAAGAAAAGAAGAAAAAAAACATAAACAAAAAACAAGTTTCCACCTCCTCCCAGCCTCCCATTTCCCTCCCCCTCCTCCCACCATTCTCCCCCTCCTCCCACCCTTCTACCCCTCCCCCCACTCCTCTCCCCCTCCCTCTCCAGTCCACAGAGCAGTCCGGGTTCCCTGCCCTGTGGTAAGTCCTAGGTCCTCCCCCCTCCGTCCATATCTAGGAAGGTGAACATCCAAACTGGCTAGGCTTCCACAAAGCCAGCACATTAAGTAGGATCAAAACCCCGTGCCATTGTCCTTGGCGTCTCATCAGCCCTCATTGTTCGCCATGTTCAGAGAGTCCAGTTTTATCCCATGCTTTTTCGGTCACAGTCCAGCTGGCCTTGGTGAGCTCCCAGTAGATCAGCTCCACTGTCTCAGTGGGTGGGTGCACGCCTCGTGGTCCCGACTTCTTTGCTCATGTTCTCCCTCCTTCTGCTCCTCATTGGGACCTTGGGAGCTCAGTCCAGTGCTCCTGTGTGGGTCTCTGTCTCTGTCTCCATCCATCACCAGATGAAGGTTCTATGATGATATGCAAGATATTCGTCAGTATTGCTCTAGGATAGGATCATTTCAGGTTCCCAATCCTCAGCTGCCCAAGGAACTAACTGGAAACCTCATGTTGGGCACTTGGGAGCCCCTCTAGGGTCAAATCTCTTGCTCACCCTAAAGTGGTTCCCTTAACTAAGAATTGTGGTTCCGTGCTCCCCTATCCACCTTTCCTTTATCCCAATTCTCCTGATTCCCCAAGTCCCCCCTCCTTCCCTTCTACCTTTTCTCTCCCCATCTCCCCTTACCCCCATCCCACCCCACCCCCAAGATCCTAATTTTCTCACCGGCAATTTGGTCTACTTCCCTTAGCCAAGAGGATAACTATATGTTTTTCCTTGGGTTCACCTTCTTACTTAGCTTCTTTAGGTTCACCTATTGTAGACTCCGTGGCCCTAATTTATGGCTAGAAACCAATTATGAGCGAGTACATCCCATGTTCATCTTTTTGGGTCTGGGACACCTCACTCAGGATAGTGTTTTCTATTTCCATCCATTTGCATGCAAAATTCGAGAAGTCATTGTTTTTTACCGCAGCGTAGTATTCTAGCGTGTATATATTCCATACTTTCTTCATCCATTCTTCCATTGAAGGGCATCTAGGTTGTTTCCAGGTTCTGGCTATTACAAATAATACTGCTATGAACATAGTTGAACAAATGCTTTTGTCATATGATAGAGCATCTCTTGGGTATATTCCCAGGAGTGGTATTGCTGGGTCCAGGGGTAAGTTGATCCCGAATTTCCTGAGAAACCGAAACACTGACTTCCACAGTGGTTGCACAAGATTGCATTCCCACCAGCAATGGATGAGGGTACCCGTTCCTCCACAGCCTCTCCAGCAAAGGTTATCCTTGGTGTTTTTGACTTTAGCCATTCTGACAGGTGTAAGATGATATCTCAAAGTTGTTTTGATTTGCATTTCCCTGATTGCTAAGGAAGTTGAGCACGACTTTAAGTGTCTTTTGGCCATTTGAACTTCCTCTGCTGAGAATTCTCTGTTCAGTTCAGTGCCCCATTTTTTAATTGGGTTAATTAGCATTTTAAAGTCTAGTTTCTTGAGTTCTTTATATATTTTGGAGATCAGACCTTTGTCTGTTGTGGGGTTGGTGAAGATCTTCTCCCAATCAGTAGGTTGCCTTTGTGTCTTATTGACTATGTCCTTTGCTTTACAGAAGCTTCTCAGTTTCAGTAGGTCCCATTTATTCAATGTTGCCCTTAATGTCTGTGCTTCTGGGGTTATACATAGGAAGCGATCTCCTGTGCCCAGCTCCTGTAGGGTACTTCCCACTTTCTCTTCTATCAGGTTCAGTGTGTTCGGGCTGATATTGAGGTCTTTAATCCATTTGGACTTGAGTTTTGTGCACGGTGATAGATAAGGGTCTATTTTCATTCTTCTACAAGATGACATCCAGTTGTGCCAGCACCATTTGTTGAAGATGCTTTCTTTCTTCCATTGTATACTTTTAGCTCCTTTATCGAAAATCAGGTGTTCATAGGTTTGTGGGATAAAATCCGGGTCTTCTATACGATTCCATTGGTCGACTTCTCTGTTTTTATGCCAGTACCACACTGTTTTCATTACTGTAGCTCTGTAATAGAGTTTGAAGTCAGGGATGGTAATGCCTCCAGAAGATCCTTTATTGTATAGGATTGTTTTGGCTATCCTGGGTTTTTTGTTTTTCCATATAAAGTTGATTATTGTCCTCTCCAGATCTGTGAAGAATTTTGATGGGATCTTGATGGGGATTGCATTGAATCTATAAATAGCCTTTGGTAGAATTGCCATTTTTACTATGTTGATCCTCCCAATCCAAGAGCAAGGGAGGTCCATCCATTTTTTGGTATCCTCTTCAATTTCTTTCTTCAATGCCTTAAAGTTCTTGTCAAATAGATCTTTCACTTCCTTGGTTAGATGTACCCCAAGATATTTTATGGTGTTTTTGGCTATTGTGAATGGTGAAGCTTCTCTGATTTCCCTCTCTGCTTCCATATCCTTTGTGTATAAGAGGGCGACTGATTTTTTGGAGTTGATCTTGTATCCTGCCACATTACTAAAGCTGTTTATCAGCTGTAGGAGTTCTTTGGTGGAGTTTTTGGGGTCGCTTATGTACACTATCATATCATCTGCAAATAACGAAAGTTTAACTTCTTCCTTTCCAATTCGAATCCCCTTGATTCCATTATGTTGTCTTATTGCTATTGCTAGAACTTCAAGCACTATATTGAAGAGGTATAGGGAGAGTGGACAGCCTTGTCGTGTTCCTGAGTTAAGTGGGATGGCTTTGAGTTTCTCTCCGTTTAATTTGATGTTAGCTGTCGGCTTGCTGTATATAGCTTTTATTATATTTAGGTATGACCCTTGTATCCCTAATCTCTCCAAGACTTTTAACATAAATGGATGTTGAATTTTGTCAAATGCTTTTTCAGCATCTAATGAAATGATCATATGTTTTTTTTCTTTCAGTTTATTTATATGCTGGATTACATTGATAGATTTTCGTATGTTGAACCAGCCCTGCATCTCAGGAATGAAGCCTACTTGATCATAATGGATAATTTTTCGGATGTGTTCTTGGATTCGATTTGCCAGTATTTTGTTGAGGATTTTTGCGTCGATATTCATGAGTGAGATTGGCCTGTAGTTCTCTTTCCTGGTTGAGTCTTTGAGTGGTTTTGGTATCAGAGTAATTGTGGCTTCATAAAAGGAGTTTGGTAATGACCCTTCTGTTTCTATCTTGTGGAATACATTAAGGAGTATAGGTATTAGATCTTCTTGGAAGATCTGGTAGAATTCCGCATTGAAACCATCTGGTCCTGGGCTTTTTTTGGTAGGGAGGTTTTTGATAATCTCTTCTAATTCTTCGCGACTAACAGGTCTATTTAGATTGTTCACCAGGTCCTGATTTAACTTTGGTATATGATATTTATCTAAAAAAGTATCCATTTCCTTTACATTTTCCAATTTTTTGGCATATAGGCTTTTGTAGTAAGATCTAATGATTCTCTGAATTTCCTCTGTGTCTGTGGTTATGTCCCCCTTTTCATTTCTGATCTTATTAATTTGCAAATTCTCTCTCTGCCGTTTGATTAGCTTGGATAGTGGTTTGTCAATCTTGTTGATTTTCTCCAGGAACCAGCTTTTTGTTTCATTGATTTTTTTGTATTGTTTTCTGTGTTTCTATTTTGTTGATTTCAGCCCTCATTTTCATTATTTCCAGTCTTCTACTCCTCCTAGGTGAGTCTGCTTCTTTTTTTTCTAGAGCTTTCAGGTGGGCTGTTAAGTCTCCAATGTGAGCTTTCTCTGTTTTCTTTAAGTGGGCACTTAGTGCTATGAACTTTCCTCTTAGGACTGCTTTCATAGTGTCCCATAAGTTCGAGTATTTTGTTTCTTTATTTTCATTGAATTCCAGGAAGACTTTAATTTCTTTCTTTATTTCTTCCTTAATCCAGGTATGGTTCAATAGTTGACTGTTCAGTTTCCATGACTTTGTATGCTTTCTGGGGGTAGCATTATTGTTGAATTCTAACTTTAATCCATGGTGATCTGATAAGACACAGGTGGTTACTAATATTTTTTTGTAACTGTGGATGTTTGCTTTGTTACCGACTATGTGGTCGATTTTCGAGAAGGTTCCATGAGCTGCAGAGAAGAAGGTATATTCTTTCCTATTTGGATGGAATGTTCTATAGATGTCTGTTAAGTCCATTTGATTCATTACCTCCATTAATTCTCTTATTTCTCTGTTAGGTTCCTGTCTGATTGACCTGTCCATTGGTGAGAGAGGAGTGTTGAAGTCTCCTACTATTAGTGTGTGCGGTTTGATGGCTGCCTTGAATTTTAGCAATGTTTCTTTTATGTACGTGGGTGCTTTTATATTAGGGGCATAGATGTTCAGGATTGAGACTTCATCCTGATGAACTGTTCCTGTTATGAGTATAAAATGCCCCTCTCCATCTCTTCTGATTGATTTAAGTTTAAAGTCAACTTTGTTAGAGATTAGTATGGCCACACCTGCCTGTTTCTTAGGTCCATTTGCTTGATAGGCCTTTTCCCAGCCCTTTACTCTGAGTAGGTGCCTGTCTTTGTGGTTGAGGTGTGTTTCTTGTAAACAGCAGAATGTTGGATCCTGTTTTCTTATCCAATCTCTTAGCCTGTGTCTTTTTATAGGTGAGTTGAGTCCATTGACATTAAGTGATATTAATGACCAGTGGTTGTTAACTCGGTCATTTTTTTTTAGTCGTAGAGTTTGTGTGTTTCCCTTCTTTGAGTTGTGTTGGTGAAGGGTCTCTAGATGTCTGAGTTATTGTGGTCATTGTTGGACTCCTTGGTTAGTGATTTTCCTTCAATTACTTTCTGTAAGGCTGGATTTGTGGCTGCGTATTGTTTAAATTTGTTTTTATCCTGGAAAATTTTATTTTCTCCATTTATAGTTAATGAAAGCTTGGCTGGGTATAGTAATCTGGGCTTGCACCCATGGTCTCTCAGTTTCTGCAGTACATCTATCCAGGACCTTCTGGCTTTCATGGTTTCCATGGAGAAGTCAGGTGTAAGTCTGATAGGTTTACCTTTAGAAGTAATTTGGCCTTTTTCCTTTGCAGCTCTTAATATTCTTTCCTTATTCTGTATGCTTTGTGTTTTGATAATGATATGGCGAGGGGATGTTTTTTTTTTGATCCAGCCTATTCGGTGTTCTGTATGCTTCTTGCACCTTCATAGGAAAATCTTTCCTTAGGTTGGGAAAGTTTTCTTCTATAATTTTATTAAATATATTTTCTGGACCATTGAGCTGCCCTTCTTCTCCTTCTTCTACTCCTATTATTCTTAGGTTTGGTCTTTTTATTGTGTCCCATATTTCCTGAATGTTTTGTGATGAGAGTTTGTTGGACTTGCTGTTTTCTTTGATCAGTGTGTTTATTTTCTCTATGGTATCTTCAGAATCCGAGAGTCTTTCTTCTATCTCTTGTATTCTGCTGGTTATGCTTGTTTCTGTAGTCTCTATTCATTTACCTAGATTTTCCATGTCCAGACGGCCCTCTGATTGTGTTTTCTTCTTTGCCTCCATTTCAGTTTTCAGGTCTTGAACTGTTTCCATTATCTGTTTGATTGTTTTTCCTTGGTTTTCTAGGGTATCATTCACTGATTTATTCAATTCTTCAAACTTTCTGTTATATTTCTCATCCATTTCTATAAGGGCGTTTTTTACATGCTGTTTAAGGGTGTCAATCACTTTCATGAAGTCAATCTTTTCTCCTTCCTCTTGATTAAGGGTTTCTTGTCCTCCCGTTGTGAGGTCGCTTATTTCTGGTAGCTTCATGTTGCTTTTCAGCTTGTTGGGCGAATTCTTGCCTTGACGTCGGCCCATCTCTTCTTCCAAATGCTCCCTATGGATTTTCTTTTACCGGATTAGGTCTCCTTGCCTACCAAACGCTGTCTCTCCCCAATGTTGGCTCTCCCAATGCTGGGTCTCCTGGCGCCGAAAGATCAGGCCTCCGTGCTGGTTGGGCAGCTCGCAGACAAAGCGCCTACCCCGCTTGGTGCAGGCAGGCCACAGAAACAAAGGAACTGCTGCCCGCCCGGGAGCCCTGGATACTCGGACCCAGCGCCCAGATAGGCTGCGCTGGGCGATGCCACGCGCCAAAAGAGGGCAGTGGGGGCGAAGTGGGGAGGGCTCTGGACGGAAGCTGGGTGGGCCAGGAAGAAAGAGGCAGCACCCGGGGAGTAGAGGCCCTGCAGAGAGCCCAAGCAGGACAGGGGGCCAAGAAACCCCCGTCCCAGGCTGGCGCAGTGGGCCAGAAACTCACCCCAATGCTGGGTCTCCTGGCGCCGAAAGATCAGGCCTCCGTGCTCGGTATTGATTTTTTTGCAGCAAACACGTAGTTCATTTTTACTATAGTTCATTGCAATCGCCAATATCCTTTATAAAGAAAGGATTTAAATAAAGTTGCCATTTTTGGTAGAGAAACAGAGCGAGGCTTTCATTTGCAACTTCTTGCCACTGGGGGTCACCATTACAATTGCTAAGTGCTGCCTGTGGCTCAGGAGCAACTGCTGCAACTTGGCTAAAATGAGGAGGATGCCGGGAGGACTGATGCCTCTTAAGCAGCTTCTTTTCCTCAGTGTCGCAGAGAAGCATTTTCAGATATTAAGATAAATATCTGTGTTTTGTGGGTGGGATACTCACCTGTGGTAAGAAGGGACTCGATAAATTGTCTTGTCTGTGTAATAGAGAAAATGATTCTTCATGGTTACAGCTCATTCAGAGCTCTGTGCTGTCCTTCAGAGAGGGTGATCGATATATACTTTTCTGCCCTTCTACATTTTTCAAACATTTAACTAGGATTGGTCTGCAATGTGTTTTCAAATAACTCATCCGAGTTTGCTTTATGAGTACCAACCCCTACTGTCTTATGTTATTAATCAATACATTGTTTCTGTCAAGAAAAATCCCTTCAGCTATTTGCTTCTTACATAGCAGGCCACTGCTATTGCCATTACATCAGGGAAAATGAAGCAAGAAGGAAACCAATGCCTGAGTCTCCTATAGTGTGAGTCATGATAGAGCAAACAAGGTTTTTGGATAAGGTGAGGTTACATACACATTTTGCAATACAGATGGTCAAGGTAAGATGCTGAGACAGGAGAAGGGCAAAATGACAGCAGATGACACTTACTCCTAGACGTGTGTTACTATGCAGTGCACTTCACTTATGTTAGACTTTGCCCAAGTAAACTTTCCCTTTTCACACAACTCTCCTGGCCTTCATTGTTTGCGCGGGACATTTAATTAACAGTTCCCCAACATCCCCATGATACCAATCATGGCTAAAACACTATCTCGGCCCTCAAGGCCAGCTCCTGAAATTAAGATTTCTACATGCAGGGCCTACTACTCAGAAGTATCCTCCCATTCCACGTTGTCTTTAAATCTCTTAATACTTTTGAAATAAGGGCCCTGCACTTTCATTTTCCTTTGGGGTTCAATAATTACGTCCCTGAACCTGACTGCCCGCAAGGGTTCACATTGTAAAGGAGAGACAAAGAAAATATAATTGGTACTTATTATGCTAAGATTTGAAGTTTGATCTGTTACCTTTTCGAACAAAATATTATGGAAATGACATTATTCTTCCTGCAGAGAAGTGGAGAGAATTTAGGAGAGTTTTCTTCATCATTCACATATTATTGAGTACTTACTATGTGCAAAGCACGGTGCTAAATGACTCGGGGATTCAAAAATGAATTAACTGGGAATCCTGCCATCCATCTCAAGTTAACTCGGTGTATGAAAAGCATACAGAGAGCATAGAGGGTTTGATATGATTAGGTAGTCCATGGAGCTGGAATGAGACGTCTGTGTCAATGCTACATTTTTTTTCTCGTTTTTATCCTTTCCTTTTCTTACATATAGGCTTGCTGAACTGTTTTCTTTTTAACACATGCTTTTGAAAATACCCCTGCTCACTACCTCCTGGCCTCCTTATGACATCATTCAAGATATACTATAACCCACTATTTGAAATTTAACATATATTACTGAAGATATTGCTGGAATGTAGAATTCAATACAAGAGGTATATGGTATAGCCCAAGACTACTTGCTTCTAAAATAGGTATTAGTATATGAAGGTTTAAAATCAGATCTAACAAAAATATACCATATACCAAGTTAAACATTTCTCCTTGTAAACTTGTGTGTCAGAATGAAAAAGCTTAAGACAAGTCATTAATAAACACAGAATTCTGCTTTGTTAGAATGGTTTAGTATTAATAATGTTTGTTCCTCTTCTTATATCTTACACCACATACACACTGTCTCTCATCAGACAAAGAAAGAGGGTTCCAGCATTCAGGAAGTTTTCCTTCCTTGGGTAGTTTGCACAAAGCTGGAGGTTTGGCTCAAGTTCTCTTTGCACAGGAAGATATTCTGAGCTGCATTATCATACTTGCTAACCTGTGGTTTTCACATCTGGAAATCATATCACTGTTAGAATGAACTAGGTACAGCCTCTTTTATAAACATTTCTGGAACTCCTGTAGCATAGCAATGCAAAGCCATATGTGAAGCAGATGTTTATAGTCTACTAAGGTAGAAGGATGTGCCAGATAAATTCATTCATTGTGGTGTAAGGCACAAAAGTTACTGAGGTAAGAGATGGGGAGTGGGTAGGTTATAGCCTGAAGTGGGATGTCGTTATAATTGAGGCCCCATCTCTTATTTGTAAAGCTGAAGTTAAGGTCTTGTTTCTGCTGTTTAACATTGAAGCCAAGCAAACTTGGGAAACTAGAATCCTTTCATCTATAATGGATAATTCTCTTCTCTCTGAAGTTCTTGAGGAAATTATGTGCCTGAGAACACAGCATGGTGAACATTAAAGAAATCACCCTTTTATCCAGTGGCTAACTGTTTACTACCCAAACTCGGGCCTTTGTAAGTGATGCAGTAGCTAGTGTCTCTCTTTCCCCCCTCAGTCCTCAGATCTTTAGACTCCTTAACTAGATCATGTATTTCTCAGACTGCTGTTGCTGTGGTGAAATGCCTGAGAAAAACTGTTTGGATGGAGGAAACAGCTGATTTTTGGCTCCTGGTTTAGGGGTTTCTGTACATGATCAACTATCTCTACCATCTTTAGGCTTAAGTCAGAATATGGTGAGGATCACATGGTGCTCAAAAATGCCTGTAATTCTAGTTCCTAGGGGATTCAAGCATTTCTTGCCTCTGCGAGCCTGCATATGCATGCTACACATATATACCCTCAGATAGACAGACACACGCACATACACTAAATCATTTCAAAGGGAGGTAGAAAAGGGTTTTGGAGGAGTGAAGAAAAAACTATCATAAATTAGAAATATGGAGCTGAATGCAAGTCAATAAATGAGAAAAAAAATGCCAACACTTAGTCAGAGCTCTCCCTTTCATTTTCAATAGTGTACTTGGTGTTTAGTTCTCATTTAGTAGATAAAATTATACTGGGAATGGGTACACTTAAGTAACTCAACTTCTTAATTCTTGATCATCCATTTTAGAAACTGTGCCATGAATTAATACACGCCAAAGAAGCACATGTAGTAAAAACTGAGTCATTTTATCTAATGCCTTGATAATCTTTCCCCAGCTCTCCGTGTCATCATTCCTCTTCTTTTGATGCAAACAATGAGGGATGAAAATATGCATATGTTATTTATGCCATATGATCATATATTTGTTAAGCTAAGGTGAGTATTATAAAGGGAGTATCAGCAGTGAAATTTAAGTGGTTTAATACAGATGAAATTTTATTTGAACTTATTGTACTTATTTTCCTTCTTATAACATACCCAGTGTGGGCTGACGTAGGGAGGCTGTATTCCATACAGTTATTAAGAGATCCAAGATGATGACCATTATGTCACCTTGTAGCTATATAGAATAGGTTTCAGTGAAAGTAAAGAGAAAAGAAATGCATGAGACATATTATTCTTAACTGCTTGCCCCTTTACCAGAGCCAGTTATGTGATAATACTCAACTAAAAGGAAGGCTAGTTAAGTGTTACAGAAATGTAAACTCATATTTGTTTCAATTAAAAATTCTTTTATCATGTGTACATCAACCCCCCTGCCATGTTTCCCTAAAGGTAGAAAGGGTCTCTAGAATCAATAATAAGGTGTTAGAAAATTCTAGTACTAGAGCATCAAACAAAATTGAATTGAAGAGATCAAATGGAAGCAGTCATTCCAAGAATTAAGAAATACAAAGTAAGCAATGAAAAGAAAGAAGCAGGACGGTTTGAAGTCAGAAAAAAATGTAATCAATACAGCTGTCAAAGCATTAAGTCTAGAGTAAACAAGGAATTGGAGACATCAAGTAGCAATCAATATAGAGCAAGCAAAGGTGGTTTGTAGTTGTGGGTAGATGAAAGGCAGTTTAAGATCCAGCCAGGGACATATCCTGTTTACACTGACAGCAGGCCGCTATTCTTGTTCATGTATCCTTTCAGTATGCCAATTGTAAAACCCCATGCTAGGCAGCCAGAGTCCCATCAAGACTATTGTTTAAAAATCCATCAGAGGCCCCAAGTGCCTTCACCAGCTGAACCATCTGTTTGCTGCATGCTAGCCTTGTGGCTGTCAGATAGTCTTTGCAAATCCTCAAGTGTGGTATATTTTTCATATTTCTATGTCCTTCACCTTCAGGGAACATTTTCTAGAATGTGTTTTTATCCTTCCTCCATCAATCTAAAATCATCTCAATATTGTTGAAGCAATAGGTACTAGAGAAAGTGGTCTGAACAAACAATATATGCCTTTTATTTCCATGGCAACCTAGGCATGTTTCTATCATTGCACTTATCAGATGATTTTTAACTACTGGCTTTCTTTCAGTTAAGAGATGTGTGTCTCTTCACAAAGCACAGAGTTTGGCCACATCAAGGGTACACCTTTATTGTTTGTTGAATCATGATCATGTATTCAGGTGCCATTTGATGACACGGAGCCCCAGACAAGGTGCGTTTATGATTTTGATAGCATCAACCTATCAAAATTCAAATGTACCCTATTTAGCACAAAGTAATGCTGTGTAAGAGTTGGAAATTTTGTTTCCTTCTGGAAATGGGAATATTCTGGTTAATTATTTGTAGTTTCAATCTGCCTATTGTCAACAAGACTTGATGTATTTTTTTGTTTTTGATTTAAAAGACAATAAAACACAATAGAGTAGCTTATCAGTCCAAGTTTCCTTAGGAGAACGATGATACACATCAAATACTTTAACTGACATAACTTGATAAAAACGCACACCCCCACTCCCCCCCCAAAACAACTATGTTGTGAAACACTGTCCTCTGAACATAATAGCCAGTATCATATTAATCAGATCAGCAGTTATTGCCTACAAGAAATCTTCAAGTTCATGATATTTTCTCATATAAGGGAGAGGTTGGAAAGGCCACTAGATGCTTACCCAAGATTCTAGTCTCCGTGTTCTTATCCAGATTACATGTGATTCTGATTCTGTTGCATGTGGTCTCAGGAGCTGCTAGTGGGGGCTTCTATGCAGCATAAGACAGTTCTTATGCTCACTGAGTGGGATTTTTTTGGTGATGCAACTGTACTAAGCTAGACAGGTGAGGTCATTACTTTGGTCTGTTGTTGGTACTCAGGGGCAAAAAGATGTTTTTGTCTTCCCAGAAAAAGTTAACATACAAAAAATGTAGTCAGATGTGAGAGAATGAAAAATGCGGAGTGGAGATGTGGCAGTCTACTAGTATGAAATTGTTAAGGCTTTCAGGACTGAAGGAACAAAGGAAGAGGGTTGAAGGGATGAAAGAAATGCACCTAAAAGGAGACTTGAGGAGCTAGGACTTATATGGGGGGAGATAGGGTGACAGTTATGAGGTGCTGGCATCTGTGAGGTTAAAATGAGATGGATTCTGTGTATGCATAAAAGGCAAAAATTAGAACTAAATGCTGCTTCTGGGCTAAAGAGTTGTTATGGGATGATGAACAATTGTAAACAAGCAAGAAAAACAAGTCTTTTTCTTCCTTCTCCAGTTTTATAATCTCCATCATATAAACCCTCATGATTTATAAAAGAACATGAAACTGAACTGAATGGGATACACACAGGTATAGAATTACTAATAACCAGCAATAGAATAGAAGCACACTACCACAAGACATCTGTTATATTTTAAATTTCGATGTGACTTTTCTTTATATAGTTTCAACATTATTCTTTCTTTATTTGATACCTCATTAAAATAATTCTGGTTTTCTATATTATATTCACAATCATAACGTTAATTGCTAGCTAATTGTCTTGGTCATCCATTGGTTATACCAAATTTATTAAATTGTTCTTTTAAAGTTCAGTATTTATATAGTCTAATTTATTGTTAATATAGAGGGCATTTTAACAATGGTATGTATGTATCATTTTCCTTCTATTTAATATCCCTAAGAGTAGAATTATTATTTTTTAAAAAGCGAGCATGTTTATGTGTTGTTTTATTGTAGCAGGCAAGTGCACCTGTTTACCCAGTAAATAATGATTTTAAAGCTCTCCTGTGAAATCACAGGAGAACAAGAGCACATAGTTGGAGGCAATGACAAAATACATTATGGGATGGAGCATTTAAAATTTTGCCTTTAAATCCTACATTTTTCTCTTTAAACAGAAAATATGGTCACAGTATAAAGTTGACATAGGATTTTTTTTTTAACTTGGTTTAGGCTTTCCAATTAACCGATAAGTTAAGATGGTTCCTCTCAAAGTGTTATTATGCCTGGGCTGGCGGCATTGGCACAAAAGCAAACTACTGACCTGTATTTCAGTTCTATTGAGTTAAGAAGCCTGAGGAAGGGGAATCCAGTGATTTGAGTTTTTAGAATATCTCTGCTGCTTACTAAATTTAGCGACCACCAATGTTACGCATATTCTGAAAGATAATGTGAGCATTAGCTCTGCTTTGTACATGAATCATACCTAAAAATCTTTTTGATTTTGTATTAGGAAATAATGAAAAGGGAAAAGTCTACACACACGATTATGTTAACATTAAAACACTTATTTCTTCTCAGCTTGAACTTTATATGCGTCAGAAAAATATTTTTTTAAATAAAAATATGCAGATAGTTACATGGATCCAGTTTTACCCCATGTTTATGGCTCAACTGTTTTGATTTTAGATATTTGTAGTCAGAAAAATATTTTTTTAAATAAAAATATGCAGATAGTTACATGGATCCAGTTTTACCCCATGTTTATGGCTCAACTGTTTTGATTTTAGATATTTGTAGTGGTGCCTCTAGCACTGAGGCAAGTATTTTAAACTATACTGAGAAGAAAACTCAGAGGTTTGTACATACTATCCTGAACCTAAATAATCATGCTCCTGATCTGTATTGGACTTTAAATTCTTCCAGCTCTTTTATGTTCATTGTGTTAGTACTTTTTTGTTGAGACAGGGTTTCTCTGTGTAGCCCTTGCTGTCCTGGAACTCACTTTGTAGACATGGATGGCCTCAAACTCCAATCCACCTCCTTCTGCCTCCTGCATGCTTGGATTAAAGGTGGATACCACCACATAATAAACAAAAATCGGACTCAAATCAATTAAGTCAAAAGGAGACTATTTGGGATTGTATTCCCCTAAGTATTGGCAACTGGGGCTTAGGACAGTAATCCAAGAATGATTGGACTTAAGCGCTCTTTCCAGTTTTGGTCTGTGTTTTTCTGCTTATTTCTTCTATCTAGTCAGAAAAAATGGCTGTCTAAACCACTGACTCAGATGATGACAATAGTGCTATAATACATCAACTGACTCGTGATGAACATTTAGAATGTTTTAGTTACTATGACGAATCACAGTAAATGGTTTATGTGAAACATATGTTTATACAGATTTGAGATATAAGAAGACACAGTTGGTAGTTTATTCAGAATCATAGAATTTTTTAAGTGGAAAGAAGAGGACCCACATTTAGTAAGTCCAATTTTAGACTCCTGGTTATAAAGAATAGGCAATATTGTACTTGTGAAGAGTGGCCAACATGGCCATTCATAAAGAATTAAGGCTTTTTGATTGACCCATATAATTAAAATAGAAAAAGCATTTTTCCCAGAAACAAAGTGCTTTGTTTGTTTGTTTGTTTTTCAGTAGAGAGTATAATATCAGTCCACCTAATCCAATGTGGACAAACAACTCATTGTTAACTATGCCGACCGATCATTTTCCAGATTTTTAATAATTTATTAGATTTTTTAAAAATACCAATCCAAGTTCCTACTCCCTCCTCTCCTCCAATTCCCTCCACACACCCTCCCACCACACCTCTTCCAATTCTCAGAGAGTATAAGGCACATTGCTTTGTGGAAGGTCCAAGGCTCTCCCTACTATATCTAGGCTGAGCAAGGTATCCACCCAAAGAGAATGGGTTCCTAAAAAGCCAGTACGTGCAGTAGGGATAAATACTGGTGTCACTGCCAGTGGCCCCTCTATCTGCCCCATCCATGCAACTGTCACCCACATTCAGAGGACTAGTTTGGTCCTATGCTTGTTCCTTCCCAGTCTGGCTGAAGTTTGTGAGCTCCCATTAGCTCAAGTAGACTGTTCCAATGGGTGAAACCATCATGGTCTTGATCTTTTTGCTCATATTCTCGTTCCTCCCACTCTTCAGCTAAACTTTAACAGCTCATTCCAGTGCTCTGATGTGGGTCTCTGCCTCTGTTTACATCAGTTGCTGGATGAAGGTTACATGGTGATATTTAAGATATCCATCAGTCTGACTACAGGCCAAATCAAGATTGGGCCCACTCTCCTCAATTGCTTAGGGTCTTAGCTGGAGTCAGTCTTGTGGATTCCTGGGAATTTCTCTAGAGCCAGGTTTCTGCTAACCCTATAATGGCTCTCAATTAAAATATCTTTCTTTGTTCTCATCTCTGTCCTTCTTCCTTCTCGACTATCCCTTTCCCTCAAGTTCTCCTCAACCCTCCCCTTCTCCTCTCCTTTTCCTTTTCTACTTTCCCTTCTCCCCCCTTCCCCAATGCTCTCAATTTTGTCAGGTGATCTTGTCTATTTCCAATTTCTGGGAGGATCTATATATGTTTTTCTTTGGGTTCACCTTATTACTTAGCTTCTCTAGAATCATGAACTATAGGCTCAATGCCCTTTGCTTATAGCTAGTATCCACTTATGAGTGAGCATATACCATATTCATCTTTTTGGTTCTGGAATACCTCACTCAGGATAGTGTTTTCTGATTCTATCCATTTGCATGCAAAATTCAAGATGTCACTTTTTTTACTGCTAATAGTACTCTAATGTGTAAATGTGTCACATTTTCTTATCCATTCTTCGGCCGAGTGGTATCTAGGTTGTTTCCAGGTTCTGGCTATTACAAATAATGCTGCTATAAAGATAGTTGAACGAATGCCTTTGTAGTATTACTGAGCATCTTTTAGGTATATGCCCAACAGTGGTATTGCTGGATCCTATGGTAGGTTGATTCCCAATTTTCTGAGAAAATTTTATACTAATTTCTGAAGTGGTTGTACAAATTTGCATTCCCACCAGCAATGGATGAGTGTTCCCCTTACTTAACATCCTCTCCAACACAAGCTATCATTGGTGCTTTTGATCTTAGTCATTCTGATAGGTATAAGATGCTATCTCAGAGTTGTTTTGATTTGCATTTCCATGATGGCTAAGGATGTTGAACATTTCCTTAAATATCTTTCGGCCATTTGAAATTCTTCTGTTGAGAATTCTCTGTTTAGTTCTGTACCTCATTATTTAATTGGGTTATTTAGAATTTTAATCTCTATTTCCTGAGTTCTTTATATATTTTGGAGATCAGTCCTTTGTCTGATATGGGGTTGGTGAAGATCTTTTCCCATTCAGTAGGCTGCCTTTTTGTCTTATTGATTATTTCCTTTGCTTTACAAAAACTTCTCAGTTTCAGGAGGTCCCATCTATTTATTGTTGCTCTCAGTGTCTGTACATATAAATAAACTGAAGGAAAAAGCATATGATCATTTCATTAGATGCTGAAAAAGCATTTGACATAATTCAACACCCCTTCATGATAAAGGTCCTGGGGAGATCAGGGATACAAAGAACATATCTAAAGAAAATAAAAGCAATATATACAGCAAGCTGACAACCAACATAAATTAAATGGAGAGAAACTCAAAGCAATTCCACCAGAATTAGGAACAAGACAAGATTATTCACTATCTCCATATCTCTTCAATATAGTTCGTGAAGTTTTGGCTATAGCAATAAGGAAACAAAAGTAGATGAAGGGGATTAAAATTGGAAAGGAAGAAGTCAAACTTTCATTATTTGCAGATGATATGATAGTGTATATAAGTGACCCCCAAAACTCTACCAGAGAACTCCTACAGCTGATAAATAACTGCAGTTATGTGGCAGGATAAGAGATCAACTCAAAAATTCAATAGCCCTCCTATACACAAATAATAAAAAAAAATACTGAGAGGAAAATCAGAGAAATATCACCTTTCACAATATCCATAAATAACATAAAATATCTTGGGTTAACACTAACCAAAGAAGTGAAAGACCTATTTGACAAGAGCTTTAAGTCTTTGAAGAAAGAAACTGAAGAATATACCAGAAAATGGAAAGATCTCCCATGCTCTTGGATAGGTAGGATCAAACATAGTAAAACTGGCAATCCTACCAAAAGCAATCTACAGATTTAATGCAATCCCCATCAACATCCCAACACAATTCTTCACAGACCTTGAAAGAACAATAATCAACTTCATATGGAAAACAAAAAAAACCCAGGATATCCAAAACAATCCTGTACAATAAATGAACTTCTGGAGGCATCACCATCCCTGATATCAAGCTTTATTGCAGAGCTACAGTAATGAAAACAGCTTGGTATTGGCATAAAAACAGAGAGGTTGACCAATGGAATCGAATTGAAGATGCTGATATTAATCTACACACCTATGAACATCTGATTTTTGACAAAGAAGCTAAAATTATACAATGGACAAAAGGAAGTATCTTCAATAAATGGTGCTGGCCTAACTGGGTATCAGCATGTAGAAGAATGAAAATAGATTCATACTTATCACCATGCACAAAACTCAAATCCAAATGGATTAAAGACTTCCATTTTACAGCTTTAAGGGGCTTAAGCAATTTTCCACAGGGAAGTTAGGACTAAAATAGATCATTCAACTCTGAGAATTGTGCTCCCTTCATTATACATTTTTGTCTCAATTATAGTCGCTCTGCATTTTGTCCAGTTGTGGAGAAGCTGCAACCACCATTTCCCCAAACTAATACAATTTTAACTATATTTTAATTTTTATTTTGTATTTTGAGATAGGGTCTCTCTATGCAGTCCTGGCTGTCCTGGAACTTCTTCTGTAGATCAAAGTAACGTTAAACTCACAAAGATCCACCTGCTTCTTCCTCCAGAGTACTGAGATGTGCCACCATGCCTGTCTCTAACTATATTCTAAGTACCCTCATATCAACACATCAATGTAACTCTCACTCCTCATGGAGAAGATTCATTTTGCAACAAATGGACACTACTATAGAGATCAACAATTGGTCATATGAATTTTTATGTATTAAGGTTTGATTTATATTGTCAATTCATCTGTACATATTTGGATACTCCTAAAGAAAATTTAAATAAGTAATTCCATAGGCTTCTGTTTCTTCTTTTACCATATCTAAGTTACTCTGGAAAGAGTCACATTAAGAACAGCAAGATCATATTTTTAAATGTGATATAAGATAAAAATATAAAGAAATATATACAGGAGGAAAGTCAGTCCCATCAAAGCTCTTTTAATTCTCACTAGTTGAAGAGCATTTTGTTTGAGAAGAGCTTTGGAGCTGCATAACCAGTAATCTTTACAGGGATTAAAATATACATTAAAGATGTGAATTTAAGGAACTAGTATACCTATTGTCCTAAATTCTATCTTCTTATGTATAGCCAGTCAACTTAACCATGTTCTCTGTCTTTCTCCTTTGTCCAACCCTTCTTTCTCTTCTATATGCCTCTCCTTTCCCTCTTATTTCCTCCCCATCCCTTTCCTTGTTCTCTTCATAGACGAGAGCTATCAGTACTTTCTGAAGTTATGTGTTCTTTCTCCCCACTGTCTCTCTTTATTTAAATCTTTTCATACAATCTTTATTGATCATATTTTCTGCTTTACCAACTCCTAAATCCTGTTCACTTCCCGACCCTACCCACCCAACTTCATGACTTCATGCACTTGCTCTCTCTCTCTCTCTCTCTCTCTCTCCCTCTCTATCTCTGTAAGAAAAAATGAAAATCCAAACAAACAATCTAACAAGACAAAAATAATGAAATGAAACAAAAATCACACAAAAAAAGTTGTGTGTATTTTGTGCTGGCCAATTACTCCTAGGCATGGGGCCTGCCCTGGGGTGTGGTTTATATACTCTGTATCACTCCATTGGAGAAAATTGGTTTTCCTTTTCTCAGCAGGTATTAATTGCAAATAGCTTCTTGGTTAGGGGTGGAACTTTGTGTCTACTTTCCCTTCTCAGTGCTGGAATTTTGTCTGATTTAAACCTGTGCAGGTCTTCTGCATGCTGTCACAGCCTCTGTGAGCTCATATTCCACACTGTCTCTTTAAAACTGCTGTTTGTAATACTAACTCAGAGAGCACAGTGACTTTCACGGTGACTTAGTTAATGCCTCAAAAGTCAAAGGAGTGATACATTTGCTCTTAATTTGTCAAAGGTAGTAGGAACTAGCAGTTAAAATGTGATAAACAAAGAGGGATCCCAATATAACATGCCTCTTAATAGAGGAGATGATGATTGCACTGTGCCTTTTTCTCACAGATGCAGGCTGACATTTCATTGTGTGGGCGATGCAGACAGACCTAATGCATGTGTAGCTGTAGAAGAGATGAGCTCTGCTGTTCACTATTGTCTGTGGGCTCTTAAACATTGCAGCAGTAATTCCCCATTCCTGCTGGCTGCTTTTTAGACAGTTTTCTGAACCTCAGCAGTTTTACTGTCAAAAGGGTAAAGATTTCCTGGAGACTCAGGGGAAAAGGTCCTGAAACTTTCACCTTGCTTTTTGTCCTTGAAGGTGTTTTTGTGAAATGATGATGATGAAGAAGAAGAAGAAGAAGAGAGGGAGAGAGAGAGAGAGAGAGAGAGAGAGAGAGAGAGAGAATGAGGCAGAAAAATTCTGCATAACAAAATACTGACAAATAGTGCCTGACTTTTGTAATTACAACTGAAGCCATTCAGGCAGACTACAAGCTTTCAAAACGTCAATAGTATAAAAAATGAATTGATTGTTACCAGGACCCTTCGAGAATGGCTTGGAAATTTCTAGCTGATCAAAAATGGCCTTGTGGGAATGGCAAACTTTTCTAGACAGGAATTAAAATCAAGTAATGTTAACCTTGACCATATTTAAATATTTTCTTTTGGAAAGGAATCGAAAAATAATCAGAATTTGCATATATACTCACTACTGCGACAAACTTATTCTCCCATGCCTCAAATTCATTCGCTTACTATTAAGGGTGATTCTATAAAGTGATATAATTAGAATAGCAAAATTTAAAATTCTAAATGCAATGCAATTTACTAAATTTTTTTCATTCTGAATACATTTTTAAGGAAAATAATAGTTCTGGAGGTCAAAGCTGAGAGTGTAGTTCTTGGGCATCTGGGAAATTTAACCTTTTTAAATCTCTGTTCTTCTCTGCAAGTTGGGGATACTATCTGCTGTGGTATTTAGTAAGTACTCAATAGAAAGTTATACTCTTTCATTGTCCCTAGGCATTGGATTATTAGATATTGGAATAATTAGTGGACCTATTTGTTTGTTGTCCATCTCCAACCTTAATGACATCCAGCTTAAGAACATACCTACTAGTTCCAGTGCATCTGGAGTAGTATGATTAGCTTCTCCATGGGAAGCATATACATGGACTACCTACCTACTTTGGGCTTCTTGGAAGAGTGATTTAGTCACTGCAAGCAACTGAAGTATCTATTTTTAAAAGGATATCTGTATCTCTCCTGTCTGCTTTGTGTTTCTACTTTGGTTTCTGCCTCATACTTGGTCTTTGCTTTTACAGAACCACTACATGGTTAAAGAGCTCCGTGTGTTTGCTGCTGTGTGCTTTCAGGAGCTTATCAATATGTCACTTAGGATTCCAGTAAGCTTCTGTGGTCTATAAAGTGTACATGTAGTTGAAACTCCCACTTCAACAATTGCTCTTCACCAATATCCATGCTAAATATTATTCCCCAAAGAAATGAATTAGTTCATCAAGCGTGACCAAGTGTTTGGGTCTGGATTTTCTCTCTAATGTGTTGACAATTCTGAGAGATTAACTCATTTATGTCCCTTGGGTTGTAAGTTATACAAGTACAAAATGAAAGGTTTAACCCTTTCCCAAATTTGAATAATGGTGAAGAATGATCAAATATGTTGCAAATGAAATTTACTATTGCACAAAATAAGACCATAGGTTTAAACTCTAATTTGAGGCTTTATTAGTTAGTTTATATATCTTTACCCAGGCACCAAAAGGTCAAAAAATTGTTGCTTTCACTGTTACATATTGTGAAACTCGTACAGACTCTTCACTCTGCCTTTATGGCTTTCTGAAATTCATCAACACAGAATCCAATGGCATAATAGAGAAAGGTTTTAGTCACATGTGGGTGGCTGAAATGAACATTCTTTGATAATGCAATTATGTGTTTGATGCTGAGTAAATGGCCCTGTTTCTCAGTGAATGTCTCTCTCTTTTTTTGTAAGAGGCAAAGCCTGTGTACATTAAATGTGGGTTTCTAGGGAAGTTATCTGACCTGTCTTTTATCAAGTAGGACACAAATGGAGAAAGATAGACTCTGAAATAATTTGTTTTTAGCATGAACAAGTTCCTCCTAGAGACAGTGGGAAATACTGCCTTCATTTGGGAGAGGGCTCCAGGGGCCTTGAGAAGGACATAAGGAGGCTACAGTTTATTGAGTTCTGCTGCGTTTAAGGCACTGAACATTCTTATTTATATAGGTCACATTGGTTAATTATTTCCTCAATTAGCATATTCTTTCCTTATAGGCAAGTTGTACACAAAATAAAATGGCAGTTCTAGAGTTCTGTATTAGAATGGAATTTGAACAAAAGACTTGATTATGTAATATGAAATTTTAATAGTTGTAAAAACTTTTATACTACATATATTGCCTGCACGTGTAGATGAGAGAGGTTTTGAGTAGCTCGTAGACAGGTGAAACATTTTTCCATACTTTCTCTTTTCTGTGGTTTGCATCTCACCATCCCTATTTTGACGACCTCAGAGGTCGCTACATTAAACCTTCATTTTCAAGCTCAAGGACTATAGCTCAGGTAGGATTCAGCTGAGCTAAGCTCAATTTGACTGGGTCAGATTAAACGTCTTACTTCTGGGCTGGTTCAGCTCTGTTTCTCATGTCTTCTAGAGGCAAGGTTGGAGGGGACATGGTCACTTGGGGATGCTCTTCTAATAGCAAGTGTCAGGAGCACAAGAGGTGATGTTTCTTAAGGGCTTGATTTTGAGCTGTCAGGCTGCCCTGTAATTTCTTCCACATCAACAACTATGTAGTCACAAGGCCAAGCATTGCTAAAGTGCAGAAGTATACTCTTCTAGATGGGAAATTTAAAGGGAAAGGAGCAAGGATGCAAACTCTCAAAAAAAGTGGGGGCGGAGTGAAGAATTGAGAGCAACAATCTAATCTACCAAGATAACTCTGAAGTTGTGTATTATAATTCATTATATGTTTATTCAATAGATTAATTCTCAGAATACAAATTTATTTAGAGTCCTGGGAGTTTCAAAGGAACGTGGCATTTCAATTTTGCTTTCTGTTCTCATGGTCAGGGAAGGGGCATGCCTGAATCCTCCTCTTTATATCTGAACATTTACTTGAGTCAAACTGACTCTTATCCCTGTCATTAAGTACATTAATGGTGTAAAGAATTGTTCAAGGGATCACAAACCTGAGGAATGCCTTGCTTGGCCTGATGTCAAGGCAGGGGACAAACCCTATTAAATCAGAACCTTTCTCCTTTCGTGATAAATAGGCCTCACCTCTCTTTGTTGAAACTAATTTGTAGGCCCTCTCTAGGGTGTTGTTATTATTTGCTTTACTGGTTGCTTCTGAGAACTAAATTGCCCACATATTTCAATAAATATGATTATTATTTTCATTGAAAAAATTGTGAAATATATCATAATGATAGGGGAGTATATATACAGACCAAAATTAATTATAAAACTATAGTCTATGTTATGAACATAGAACCCTTTTAATGGTCATTTTTGTTGATGAGTATTTGATTTTTCCACGTTTAGAACTACTATGAGAAATGCGTCTATGAGCATTTTGATACAGGTATTCTGGGGCAGTTGTATTTTTCTTCAGAGTTTTCCTAAGACACATAACAGTCAACTCTGAGCCAAAGGATATGAACAACCAATTAGCAATCTCTGTGTAAAAAGACATTGTAATCATAGTAAGTTCAACAGTTACCATTTTATTTGCTTATGAATTCCATGGATCAGAAATCTGGACTGGTTTCTGCTAGGCAGTTAATTTGCTGGTCTCTCCTGGGCTCACTCATATTATTGCCATCATCTGGCAGCTCTGCCAGAATGAGATGGTCCCAGCTTGCCTTATCCATGTGTCTGGCACTCAGTGCTGGCTGTCAATCAGATGTTTCTCTTCCTTTGTATTCTGTTCTTTAAAGTCTAGCTTGGTTTCCTAGCAACTTCATAGCAGCAAAGGGACAGGTTAAAAGCTACAAGGTCTCTTGAGATCTGTACTTCATATCCTCGTATGAAAACACTTAATTTTTCTAGTCAAAGCATGTCATAAAGTCAACCTAGAAAGGAGATGGTAGGAGCATCAAAACCATACTTGAAGTGGGATGCACTTAATGGAATGGAAAGAAATATAGAATGTTTTGCAGAAGACAAATCAGTAACTTTACTAGATGTGGTGGTTTGGGTAAAGTATGTCCCTTATAGGCTCATGTATTTTAATACTTGCTCCCCATTTTGGAAGAGGCTAACCTTTAGGGGATGCAGGAGAAAGCACATGGCTGGAGGCAGGGTTTGAGACCTGCCCTACTTCCAGTTTGCTTTCTGCCTCCTGCACTGTTCCAGTCACCTGTTGCCATACTTACCACCGTTTCTCTCTCTGTGTCTCTCTGTCTCTCTGTCTCTCATCATAAGCAAAAATAATCTCTCTACTATAATTTGGTTTTGGTCATGAAATTTTATCATAGCAACAGAAAAGTAACCAGTACACTAGGTAATGGTGAATCACTTTCCTATGTGGTTTTCTTTAAAGTTTATATACTCGTTGATGAGTTATGTTTTCATGCTCCCTTTCCTTTCCCAACCTTGATAACATTAAGTTGTTAAGTTTCATTTGTTTACTGAATATTTAATTGTGTGGAGTTTTTGATTTTACACTTTGTAATTAGTAAATAATCTGGACATCTTAAGTTTGTCATTTGGATTTCATGTTTTATAAAGTGTCTCTGAAGAGTAGAAATTTTTGAATATATAAATATATATTCACATATGATATATGAATGTATAAATATAATTTTCATCAAAAGTTATATATTGTCTTTAATCAGTAGTTTTTCTTCTACTTTAGTTTTCAGACCTTTTGTGCTCTTAGGATTTGTGATTTAATTAAGCCTTTCCTATGTTCCATGTATTAGTCCTTTGATGTTTATAAGAACTTTGAATTATTCTCCTTATTTTATCTTTTTCTTCAGTGCTGTGGCCATAACACAGGCCACTGAGCTTCCCATATACCGTCTTTACATGACTACTCTTCCACATCATCGTCCTTGTTCTCTTCCTCCTCCTCATCCTTTTCCTTACCTCCTTCCATTTCATTGCCTTCTTTCTCCTTCTCCTGATATATTCCAAACACTTATTTTTCTTCATACTGGGAAATGAATCCAGACCTAAGCACATGCTAAACATACATCCTGTCACTGAGCTGCATCCAGGCCCTAAGAATACTTCTTATATTTTAATCAAATTTACTACTTCCCTTTTGCTTAGTACTATTTGTGATTTTATAGATTCATTTTTGAAATTTCTGACTAATCTGAATGCTTTGAAGATGTCTCATTACCACATAGATCAGTGGTTCTCAACCTGTGAGTCATGACCTCTTTGACAAAACTTAATCTCCCAAAATATTGATATTACAATTTATAACAGTATCAAAATTACAGTTATGAAGCATAAACAGACATAATTTTATGGTTGGGGACACCACAACATGAGAAACTGTATTAAAGGGTCACAGTATTAGGAGGGTTGAGAACCACTGATCTAGCTAGCTGCTTTAAGTTTTCTTTCACAATTATTTTTCTTCATTATCAATAACCAATTTTTTATTATTATTATTAAAAATTTCCACCTCCCATCCTCCCATTTCCCTCCCACTCCCCCAGTCCCCCCTCCCTCCCTTTCCAGTCCTAAGAGTAGTCAGGGTTCCCTGTCCTGTGGGAAGTCCAAGGTCCTCCCCCATCCATCCAGGTCTAGGAAGGTGAGCATCCAAACAGACTAGTCTCCCACAAAGCCAGTATATGCTGTAGAATCAAAACCCAGTGCCATTGTCCTTGGCTTCTCAGTCAGCGCTCACTGTTAACCACATTTAGAGAGTCCAGTTTGATCACATGCTCCATCAGTCCCAGTCCAGCTGGCCTTGGTGAGCTCCCATTAGATCAGTCCCACCGTCTCTGTGAGTGGACACACCCTTCGGGGTCCTGACTTCCTTGCTCATGTTCTCCCTTCATCTGCTCCTCATTTGGACCTTGGGAGCTCAGTCCAGTGCTCCAATGTGGGTCTGTCTCTATCTCCATCCATCACCAGATGAAGATTCTATGGTGATATGCAAGATATTCATCAGTGAGGCTATAGGATAAGGCCAGTTCAGCCACCCTCTCCTCTGCTGCCCAAGGAACAAGCTGGGGACCTCTCCTTGCCAGAACCTGGAAACAACCTAGGTGCCCCTTAATAGAAGAATGGATAAAGAAGGTGTGGCACATATACACTTTAGAGTTTTACTCAGCTGTAAAATACAATGACATCTTGAATTTTGCATACAAATGGATGGAAATAGAAAACACTTTATTGAGTGAGATAACCCAGACCCAAAAAGATGACTATTGTGTGTACTCACTCATAAGTGGATTCTAGCCATAAATAAAGGACATTGAGCCTATAATTTGTGATCCTAGGGAAGCTAAATAAGAAGGTTAACCCAAAGAAAAACATATAGTTATTCTCCTGGATATTGGAAGTAGACAAGATTGCCAGGCAAAAGTGGGGAGCATGGGGATGGGTGGGATGGGGGTAAGGGGAGATGGGGAGAGAGAAGGGAGAAGGGAAGGATGGGAAGAGCTTGGGGGAATGGGGTGGTTTTGATGGAGGAAGGGTGGATATGGGATTAGGGAAGTAGATATCTTAATTAAGGGAGCCTTTTTAGGGTTGGCAAGAGACTTGACTCTATCTAGAGGGGTTCCCAGGTGTTCAATAACCAGTTTTTGTAGTATAAGTAGTTGTAGTCTTTGTTGTTATAGCTGAATTTCCAACAGGTGAAAAAAGTTTTCCTTAATACAATTTTAAAATTGACAGGTGAATGTGTAACTTTCATTTTGAAACATACATGCATTGTAGAACAGCTAAATGAGGCGAATTACCATGTATAATGCCTTATATAGGTACATTTTTTTTGTAAGAACACCTCATCTATTCTCACACTTCCAGAAATGCAAATTGTTATTAACTCTGGTCACTGTATTCTATCTCATACCTGTGATTACTGAGATGCAAAAGAGGTTTCTGCCAGCTGCTTTCCTAACCAAAAGATAGGCTGTAGGTAAATGGAAGCAAAAATGTTTGCTTAAATTGCATATTTATAAAATATTGCTTTTTAAAGAAGCAAGTCTGGAACAAAGACCACATGCACCTCCCAATCCTCTCACATAACTCCTTTGGGAAAACAATCTTTCTTAGTTAGGGTATCTATTCCTGAGATAAAACACCATGGCCAAAAGAAACTTAGGGAGAAGGGGGTTTATTTCACCTTAGCATTCAAACACATCACACTCTTATCACTAAGGGAAGTTAGGGCAGGAATTCAAATAGGGCAGGAAACTGGAGGAAGAAATTATGTAGAAGCCATGGAGGATTACTGTCTTGCTCTCCAAGACGTGCTCAGCCTACTTTCCTATAGAACCCAGGTCTTCCACCCACAGTAAGCTGGTCCCTCCCATATTACTCATCAGTCAAGAAGATGCTATATAGACTTTTTTTAAAATTTGTAGTGGTTTATTTTCTTTTTTCTTTTTATTATTATTATTTTTATTTTTACTTAAAAATTTCCACCTCCTCCCTTCCTCCCATTTCGCTCCCCCTCTACTCTCCCCCTCTCCCTCCCTCTCCAGTCCTAAGAGCAGTCAGGGTTCCCTGCCCTGTGGGAAGTCCAAGGTCCTCCCCCCTCCATCCAGGTCTAGGAAGGTGAGCATCCAAACAGACTAGGCTCCCACAAAGCCAGTGTATGCTGTAGGATCAAAACCCAGTGCCATTGTCCTTGGCTTCTCAGTCAGCCTTCCTTGTCCAACATGTTCGGAGAGTCCGGTTTGATCACATGCTCCAGTGGGACCAGGATCTGTTCCTGGCACATGAGCTGGCTTTTTGGAGCCCATCCCCCATGGTGGGATGCCTTGCTCAGCCTTGATGCAGGGCGGAGGGGCTTATTCCTGCCTCAGTTTAATGTGCCAGGCTTTACTGAGTCCTCATGGGAGGGCCTTATTCCCTCTAAAGAATTGGTGTTGGGTGGGTTGGGAGGAAGGGAGGAATGGGAGGAGAGGAGGAAGGGGGAACTGTGGTTTGCATTTAAAATGAATAAAAAATTAAAAAGAAACAAATTAAATGGAATATAGTCATATACTTTTTATATTCAAATATTAAAGATCAGATAAGTTCTTACAAAAATTAAAAGAAGAGATCTTTTTGTACTATTATAATCTTTTTAGATTCTAATAAAATGCTAACCTGATCTTTTTAAATTTATTTACTTTAAAAAAAAACAATCTTTTCTCATTTTACATACCAATCCATGTTCTCACACCTCCCCTACTCCTGCCCCTCCATCTCCCCACCCCAGCCCCCATCTACTCCTCAGAGCGGGTAAGGCTTCCCATGGGGAGTCAATAAAATCTAGTACAACCCTTTGAGGCAGGACAAAGGCCCTCCCCACTATATATAGACTGAGCAAAGTATCTCTCCAAAGAGAATGGGCTCCAAAAAGCCAGTACAATCAGTAGGGATAAATCCTGGTCCCACTGTCAGTGGCCCCACCCCAGCCACACAGCTGTCACTCATATCCAGGGTGCTTAGTTTGGTCCTATGGTAGTATCCTGTTGTCATTCTGAAATCAGTAAGCTTACACTAGCTCAGGTCCGCTGTTTCAGTGGGTATCCCCATCATGGTCTTAACCCCTTTGTTCATATTATCGTTCCTCCCTCTCTTCGACTGGACTTTGGGATCTCTATCCAATGCTTCACAGTGGATTTTTGCATATCTTTCCATCAGTTGCTGGATGAAGGTTTTATGATGACAATTAAGGTAGTCATCAATCTGATTACAGGGGAAGGCCAGTTCAGACACCCTCTCCTCTATTGCTTAGGGTCTTAGCTGGGGTCATCCTTGTAGATTCCTGGGAATTTCCCTAGTGTCACGTTTCTTGCTAGCCCCAAAATGGCTCCCTTGATCAAAATATCTTTCCTTGCTCTCATCTCTGTCCTTCCCCCGTCTCTACCATCCCTTTCCCTCATGTTTTCCTCCCCTCTTCTCTCCTCCTACGCCCCTTCCACCCTCCCCCCCACTCCTAATTTTCTCAGAAGATCTTGTCTATTTCTCCTTCCCAAAGGGCTCCATGTATGTTTCTCTTGGGTTTCTTCTTGATACCTAGCTTCTCTGGGGCAGTGGACTCTATATTCTGGTTAGCCTTTGCTTTATGTCTAATAGTCACTTATGAGTGAATACATGCCATGTTTGTCTTTCTGGGTCTGGGTTGCCTCACTAAGGGTGTTTTTATTTTCTAGTTCCATCCATTTGCCTGCAAATTTCAAGATGTCATTGTATTTTTACAGTTGAGCAGTACTCCTTGTTAATGTACCACATTTTCTTTATCCATTCTTTAGTTAAGGGACATCTAGGTCGTTTCCAGGTTCTAGCTATTACAAATAGTGCTATTGTGAGCATAGGGGAGCAAATGGTTAACCTGATATTATTGCTGTAAAATAAATGAGAATTTGTTCTGCAATGCTGAGGGTCAAACCCAGTCCCATGTTCATGCTAGGAAAACAGACCATTTCTAAGTTACATTTTCAGACAACCATAGCATAATCAAATTATAACAGTACTTATTATTAACAATAACAATAATAAAATTAGAACAATAATGTTTATAGCATAAATATGATTGTCAGATATTGGCTCACTGACTTATTTTTACATGTATGAAGATGATTCATGATATCTGAGTTCTGTATAAGGGTTCCTGCTGTTTTTTCCAAGGAAGCCTGGTGGGGCTGTAGTCTAGTCTCTTTCCTATAAGAGAAAGACAGGACCATAGAAACTGGTAGGTATATCTAGATTACTTTCACTTATCTCATGATAAGGCAAGTGAGCCTATCATGCCTGTTAAAAACATAGATAGTCTTTGCAAATAAAACTTTTTGGTTAACAGGGCAGGGAAATCTGACTGCTCTTTGGGCTGGAGAGGGAGGGGGAGAGGAGAGGGGGGAGGGGGAAAAGGGTGGGAGGAGGGGGAGGGAAATGGGAGGCTGGGAGGAGGAGGAAATTTGTTTTTTTTCTTTTCTCAATAAAAAAAAGAAAGAAAGAAAAAGGAAAAAAAAACTTTTTGGTTAGTATTTATTTATTTATTGAATTATTTTCAAATGCTGGTATTATATTATTTTGAGACCAATTTAGGTTCACTACCTATAAGAAACAGAGGCTTAGAATAAGGGCTCGATTTCAGTTTTGTAGTCAATGGATATAAATAGGCTCTTGTAAATTTATGTTAACAGAAGCAAGTGGGAAGTCCTTATATTGCATTATTTTTAATAGTCAGCTTATATTTGGGAGAAAGTTTATTTTATATCACTTTTTATAATGTTTTATTCATTAGTTTTATAAAGAAAAGATCCATCAGACTCACCACTTTCCTTAGACAATGTTCAGAAGAGCTTGATAACTGGGAACATAGTGATTACACTACGATATAGTATTAGGAGAATGACTTTTCTGAAAGTGTTTATCAGCTGTAGAAGTTTCCTGGTGGAGCCTTTATGTAGTTTTAATTCCAGGATAATAGTGGCTTTGGAGAGAGAGTTAGGAAATGTTCCTTTTGTTTCTCTTTTGCAGAATAACTTGAGTATTGGCTTCTTCTTTGAAGGTCTGGTGAAATTCTGCACTGAGAAAGGGAAGTGGATGCAAAGTCTGAACCCTAATGAAGAATCTGTTTGCATCTGATACCTGCTGACATAAGAGTCATGCTTATAAGGACTCTTTCCTGCTACTCTCTAACCTAATGGAGACCCTGCCACTCAACATATTTCCAGATAATCATTTTTCACATCATGTGGGAAACTGTCAGAAATGAAAAAAATCTTAGGCTCTACCCCAGACCTATGCATTAGAAACTGTATTTTTAAAAATCCCCATGGGATCTGTGATTCAATTATGAATTGAGAAGCACAAGTATATGCATAATATGTTTTAATTCATGTGATGTTTTGGAGGAAACTAAAACAATCCTTGATGATTCAAACTTGTGGAGGCTGTGGGGTTGAGGACTTATCATAAAGGAACTTGAAAGAACTTCTAGGCTGGTAGGAATTTTCTGTACTGTGAGGAGGTAGGTTGCATAGGTATATAAATTTACCATGTGATATCAAAGATTTGTAACTTTAATAGTGTGTAAAATATAAAATTAACTGACAAAGTAAGGAAACATTCCATGCTTGGGTCCTACTGTAGATTTACCAGGGATGAAGTTGCAATCAAGTCGCTTGGGGATTTTTAAATATTCTTAGGTGATTCTAGTGGGCAACTCAGTTTGATTCAGTGCTGTATTGAATGTAGAATGGGTCTGTGTATCATTCTATAGTCATGAGAACAAGGGAGGGGAGGGGTGGAAGGGCACACTAAGGGAACGAGAAGACAAACAGAAAAGATTAATGTTAAGAAACAGGATAGTGCCGGGCAGCGGTAGCGCACGCCTTTAATCCCAGCACTCGGGAGGCAGAGGCAGGTGGATCTCTGTGAGTTTGAGGCCAGCCTGGTTTACAAGAGCTAGTTCCAGGACAGGAACCAAAAGCTACGGAGAAACCCTGTCTCGAAAATCAAAAAAAAAAAGAAAAAAGAAAAAAGAAGCATGATAGTTTAAGAGATTCTTTTCTAAAAAAAGAATGCCTTGGAGCAGACTAGAACAAAAAAATGAATCTTAAAAAAGTCTATTCTTATGAGTTGATTTGAGTAGAAGTGTGTAGACTGGAAAAGATTGCAGTGTCTTTGAAGAACTTTGTTGTTAAAAAAAAAGAAGATACCAAGTGTAGCATTAACTTGGAATACCTCTAAAAGCATGTGCTAATCACACCAAAGTCTGACTTTTACCCTTATGTGAGTAATAACATATTCCTGTGGATTTAAGATATCCTGAAACTATTTCTCAGACTGTTTATTTCCCTCCAAGGGAGAATCAAAGCGGAGAAACTCCCTCTTTGCATAGTGACATAACCATTTTTTTTATTCTGCTGCTGTTATCTAAGTGCAAAATATCTTGTTGTTGCATAGTTTCCAACTGTGAGTTAATCCTATAGCAAGGACCCTTGGAAGAGAGTTGCTATAAAAGTTTAGGAAAGGTTTATAACTAACCGTCCTATCGTTTTTAAATAGCATTGTAAATTTTGGCTTCTGTCAACGTTAAACTGTATACTGTTACATCATGTGTTAGAGTTAAGCCTTATTTATTTTCCCCATAGTCTTTTGGGAAACAATACAAACATTCCACCTAGTATTATTGTTCAGAGAAAGAATTAAATTCAAACATTAACTTGGGGAGGAGGGAGGATATGCATGACAGAAAGAGCTTTGGATCCTAAGCTTTTCTCTCTATTTGCCTACTAGCTAATCCAAAGTCTGTTGAATTAGATGTAGGTGAAGCACCTCCAAAACCTGGAGTGGAATTTTCTACAGTAATTCTTTGCTTTCCCCATGTAGGAAACCTCAATGACTGTTTATGGAGGAAAATTCTTTGTGCTCATGGTTCATCTCTCTGTAGACCGGGAGAATGATTTGTGCACTGGGAAGGAGGATGAAGTGTTTCATGTATTATTAATTAGTGTGTCACAGTCAATGCTGAGTGTCAGAGAAACAGATACCTGCTCATTAGCATCCTCTCCTGAAGGGATCACAGCAAAAATCACAGCAACCTTCGGACTATCTGTGCCCTCTCAAATACCCTTACCTGAATCACATCACTCCTGCCAGAACAGTTAGCACAGTAATAAGCTCTGTTTGATGTCACTCAAGTTGACCTCTAGCATGCTTTCTGTATTGGTAATCTGCTGTGTCTAGAGACAGTCAAGGAGAACAACAATAATCAGACCTTAAAGAAATTGGCCCGCTTGACAGTGACAAATTAAGGTACTGTCACCTCTGACAGAATAGTGAACCTTGAAGCAATAGTAGCTCAAAAGCTTTGGTTTTCAGAAGTTTGGGAAGCAGCACTATGTCTTTTGTCAGGGGTGGCATTTTCACATAGGGGATGGTTTGTGGACAAGATCCAACGTTTGTTCCTGTGTCTTGCTCTCTTGCTCCAATTACCACAGTGCTTGCTTCTCTCCACCCCATAGCTACAAGAAGAGGTGGGAAAATTTGCTTTATGAACTACTACTTATTTGCATCATACCCACAGACTTTCTGTGACTAATACTTTCAGAAAGCATAAATACTTGGGAGCTGAATTTCAGTACTAAAGCGTTAGATGTTTTATGTATGATACAAAAATAAGAAAGGAAAGCTGATGGTTTAAAGACATAACTGTGAAGTTTTAGATTTTGTTTTATTGTTTATTTCCAGATCTTGAAAGGGAATGTCAGGTTATTTGGTGCTTAATGAAATCTAACACCATTATGAGAGCCAACCTCATTGCAAATTCTGTTCGTGATTCTTGCTAGTTGGTATCCTCTGTTCATTTGTGTGATTCTATCTCTGGAAGACAAGAAATATAACCGCTTTATGGGAATCAAAGCTATGACAGGGATGGGTGTTAGGAGAAATTGAAAAGGAAAAAGGGAAGCTTGAAGCTTAATGACCTTGGGAAAGTCATGTATGGTATGACTTGTCAGTCATTTATCTTATTAGAACCCTCTTCCTAGTTCTGCTTCATGAGAGCAGTATTTTATAATATAAGGAAATCCCCATGTTTCTAAATCAAAAGACAAAAATTTCATCTGAAGGACATTAATTTTGATATGTGTGATTGGGAGAAGATTAATACTTAGTCACCATCTAAAGAAGTGTTCTTCTATAGAGGGAGGAGGGCCCAGCAATGTGACCCTCACCTTTAGGAGTCAGATAAATCTGAGGCAAAATTCCAGAGACCCCACATGCTAGGTTTGTAAGTCATGAAATTTTCTGTGTCTTCTGCTTTTATTCATTTTTAAATTAAAGCAAAAATCCAAAAATTTTCAATTTTATGTAAGGACGTAATACAAGCAAGTATCTAATAACGGTTTACTGTTTGTAGATTTGGGTTCAGGAAATTGTCAGGAAGACACAAGATGTATATTAATGAGTGCCAATCAAGACAAACAGAACAATCTAAGAAACGCCTAGACAAACAAAAGACTAAAGACAACTTTTGCTTTCAATTCATTCATCAAACATTTCATAATCAACCCTGTATACAATTTTGAACTAAGACAGCCAGTGTAATGACAGTAACTTATATGGCAGGCAGATTGTAGAATACCAAGTAGGGAAGCTGTATTTTGGTGTCAGTTGTAGGCTGTCTTTGTCACCTGGATAATACCTTTTAAGTGTTCTGAATTTGCTTTTTCTTGAATACTTGCTGAATCTACCTGCATTACATAATAGGATTGTGTGCTCTTTTCATCTCTAGTATTGAACAACCAGGACTAGTTGACCTAATTTGACTTGATTTTAGATATCTATCTGCATTCTTTTGATTCTATGGCATTAGTAGAAGTAGTAAGATAAAGTTTCTCCCTACAAATACAAAGAAGTTATTGATAAGCAAAGGAAGATCTTTTAGGTGCTATACCTAAAAATTGTTAGATAATCCCAGAAGTTGATGGTAGACTGAATAGTAAACCAATTTTCCTCCAAAGTAGAGTTATAATCATTAGATTTGTTTCTTCCATATTAAGAAAATACTACCTAATATATACTAAGAGCCATAAACTTGTATTAAAATTTATGGTAATTGCAGTGATATGGAAATATAGGTGTATTTGGTCTTTTTCCAATTTCATTTGCTTATAAATCATCTCAATACTATCATCTTGGTTAAGCACCTCTATGGAAGACAAGGAAATATTCTTTTACAATATAAAATGAAGGTTCTTACTACCTTTAGTCTTTTTTTTAATGTATACTACATTCCTTCCATATATGTTTGCATGCCAGAAGAGGGCACCAAATCTCATTATAGATAGCTGTGAGCCACCATGTGGTTGCTGTGAATTGAACTCAGGACCTCTGGAAGAGCAGTCAGTGCTCTTAGCCTCTGAGCCATCTCTCCAGTCCCCTCTTACTCCCTTTAAAGAAGATTTAGTAAAGGCAAAATAAAGACTGCTTTCATGGATATAATAGTGACATAAAAGTCCATGTAACCATGGATAGCTCTTGAACCTTGTCTAATAACACTTGTTTTATTTTCTCTGATGTGTTTTCATCATTTGAGAGGTTCCAATCACCTTTGGGGTAGCCTTTACTTAAATGAACTCATGACATTGACAAAATTACCCTTTCATACTTAAATGTACTTCAGTGTCATCTCTTTCTGTTATCAGTGCGAAAATATTTCCTCCAGGTGGTTTTGAACCCTGTATCAATTATTGATATGTCACAAGTCACACCAGAACTCAGTCCTTAAGACTGAAATCCTTTTGCTTTTGAGTCTGTTATTCATATTGGAGGGTTACTGACCTGAGCAGGTTTGTATTGGGGTCACTTACATATCTCTGCCGAAGCCTGGACTGTGAACAATCCCAAGTCAATTTGAATAAGAAGCTCTGATCCATGTGTCTAAAGCAGTACTTGAATCAGTGGAGAAGCCCTTCTTTGTTTTAACAATAACAGAGATTCATGAGACCACAACCACTTTGCAAAAACGTTTCCAAGTATCTGCTCCTGCCACTTCTGTTTACATGCTAATGTCAAAACAAAACATTGTAGCTGAACCAAGAATTGGATGGCAGGAAATCACTCTCCGTTTAGGAAACTACAAAGTCACAGAACAAAGGACACAGATAATAAAGTATAAATAATTGCAGTAATTGATTAAATATGCTATAGCTGACTCCCATTTTGCCTCTATTAGCATGTATCAATCATTTTTCTTAAATTCCAAATTGTTTACTAAGTGTCGTTTTTTTCCTAAATAAGCTTCCTTAAGGTAAGGATTGGTTGATTAACAACAAATTGCTTCCAAGAAAGTAGATGGTCTGTAAATCTCTGAAAATTATTTTTGTTACAGAGTATGTGAGAGTCAATTTAGAAGGCTTGGTTAGATTGTACCCAAGCTACAGCAGTCATGTAAGGAGGGTGTTCATTGCTTCCACAAACCCATGGTTGAGGAGCTGAATCTTATTGCTGGTGTGCTGTGTCATTTAGCTGTAAATACAAGCATTAGATCCCAGCTTCCTGATCCATCCAGTGAAGAACTCAGTGCTGTTCCCAAGTATTGATGAACTGACAGGACAGAGCTGGACGCAAGGTTTTGGAAAGTCAGATTAAAATTATACTCTGTTCTCCTTATTACTCCAAGACAGAGGCTGATGGCCCTTTTAGATCTTTGCAGGCTTCTCTGGATTGAGTGACTAAAGGACCTGCACGTCTGCTGCCGCCGCCTTCTTTGTGAATGTCTCTCTAAATGTTCTGGCACAGCTGATGCCATGTACATTCCAATGTTAATATCCCTACTTTATTATTAAGATATAATAAAATTCAAGACAGCGAAAAATTCAATACCTGCAAGTAGTGTGTGAAAATGATATCAGAGTAATTAGCAGATCATGTGCCTTAAACGTAATTTCTTCAGGTTGAAAATCTTCAAAATCTGCTTTTCTTAGTTACTTTATAAAATATGTAACAAATTACTGGGTCCTGTAGGCACCTTGTTGTGTTGTAAAACATTGGCGCTCATTCCTACCTTGGTGCTTGTTATTGAATTTCCTTCTATTCCTCTCCCCTGCTAACTACCCTAGTCTCTAGTAACTTCTGTTCTCTATTTCTATGAAACCAATGCTTTGAGCTTCCACATTTGAATGGGAACATGTCATATTTATCTTCTGTGCCCGTTTTTTTTTTCACTTAAAATAATGACTTTCAGTTTTTATCTCTGTTGCTGTAAATGAGAAAGTTCCATTCTTTTTGTTTTTGAATATCATTTTCAGATGTAAACCTACAGATGATATGGACTGGATATATGGCTATTACATCACTCTGCCCATATACATTAATATCATTTGAGGAAGCTGAGCACAGTTATAAATACACTGAATTCCTGACACTCAGTTTTATCTTTATCTGGGTAGACTTTCTGATTTATTTTAATATGTATGAGTTGGGGGTCAAATTAGCAGAGATGCCCTGAGAAACTGCTCTTGAGAAAGAGTGGTATAGCTTTAGAAACCACAAAAGTTTATTGATTCCGATAGGATTGTGCTAGAATTGAAGAGTCTTTTCCTGGAAACTTAACATTAGAGCTCTCCACTTTCCTGCTCAAGCCTTGTGGGTTTCAGGGTATGAGCACAAATCCCCTCATTGTGTTGCATTGCTGTTTCATTAAATGACATTTTCTCAAGAAGGTTACAAAGTTACTGAGGGCTAAGAACTCCTATGGTGATGCTCTATTTGTCTTCATCTAAGTATGATAGAACACAAAGCATAGTATGTATTTGAGTACTTCATTATACGTGAAATGAATTAATGAAACAGAAGAAATACAAGAAGCTTGTGGTATTAGAAAAGAAATGCTACTATCCAGGGCAATCACATTTTTCTAAAACTTTAATAAAATCCATCTTTGTCTCTGAGTAACTCTCTCACAAGTCTTCTCTCACTGTTTCCAGGCCCAATCTCTTGCAGCTCAGATATTTTACTTGGAATGAGACTCTGAGGGAGGGTATTTAACTATTTATTGATTCTTTTAATGATAGCTACGTTCTTTTTTTTTTTTTGAGAAAGGGTTTCTCTGAAGGTTTTGGTGCCTGTCCTGGAACTAGCTCTTGTAGACCAGGATGGCCTCGAACTCACAGAGATCCGCCTGCCTCTGCCTCCCGAGTGCTGGAGTTAAAGGCGTGCGCCACCACCGCCCGGCTGACAGCCACGTTCTTTTAAAGACCACAATGTAGAATGTTCCTCTCTTGCCCTCTTCCAGACTGAAAAGAAAATCTGTGGGTTCAAAGGGATGTACCTACTCAGATACTGTACTCGCTCTTATATACCACACTCTGGTTAACTACTAACCTAGCATGCTAATACAAAGAATTGAATTTTGTATCATTAAGGGCCATTTTGGTCCTCTCCAAGTCAATCCTTTTAATATCATATGCTAATGCCAAGACACACTCAGTAGGTCTAAGATGTGGTCGGACCATTACTCTTATGGAAGTTTGGGGCACAGTTGAAATGTTCAAATTAAAATGCCTATGTGTGTCTATAAATTTAATGTGTTGAGTGCAGAGAACCTGAGGAAGAGAAGGGATTAGATTACAGGCCACATACTTTACTCATATGGCCATGTTCTTACTCAGTACATCAGACTCCTGAAATTTTTATTAGTTTTTAAACAGTGACATATAAAATAATGGCTTTCATTATGCCATTTCCTCTTTTTAAAAATTTTACTTACTTTTGATTTATTTATTTAGTGTGTGTGTATATATATTTCTGTGTACACCTGTGTACATGTACCACCTATGTGCATCAAGATCTGAAGAGGACATCAGATTTACAGAGCTGGAGTTACAGACATTGGCTTATTATACAGGTTCAATAATCTTACGTCCCAGTCCTCATGATTTAGTAGCAAGCACACTTGTCCCCCAATTCATCTCTCCAACATCTTCATTATGTCATTTTCTTACATACTTGGTTGTGTCTGATCCTTGCCCTTTCCCCCTGCTGTTGACTTTCTTCCTCCATACACCAACCTTCCTCCTGTTTCCATATAGTTCCATTATCTTTATTGCTGTTCTCAACCTAAAATATACTATCTATAAATGAAAGAAATTATGTGGTATTTGTACTTTTACTTTTGAGTCTAGGATACTTGGCTTATTGTAATTTCCAGCAAATGTTGCAATTTTCTTTTCATGAATAAATAAAATTCCATTATATATATGTATGTATATATGTATAAATATATATGTACTATATTTTATCAGTTTTGGAACTCTATCCTCTTTTCATTTCCTAACTATTATGACTATTACTATTATAGCACCAATAAACATGGATACTTAAGTATCTTTGTGGTACTTGATTTCCAGAATTTTAAATTCAAACCTTGATTTCTAGGTTGTTAAAAAGTCATCTGATATGTGGGACTTTGTATGTATTTGTACAAATCCCATGAATATGAAGGAAGGCTCTTTCAACAAAATAAAAAGTTAGAGTGTATTTTTCCTTTTATCTGTCTGTGTTTTTATCCTTGTTAAATGATGGCCACAAATACATTGTTCCTTGAAAGTAATGAATTCTATTGCCTGCCAGGCTTTTCTCTAATGAGATATATAGATCCCTCAGCTGACTGTAAAATCTATGGTAAGGTAAATCACCTTTTACTTTGTACAACATATGAAAGAAATGAGTTTTCGTGACTTAAATTTGTTATCTGATCAGTAATGAACTGTGATCTAAAAAAGGAATATGCACAATAGCAGAATCATAATTCAGGCATCTATGAAAAAGTACCACACAGGGCTAGAAAAAATGGCGCGATCACTGAGTAAGAGAACCTGCTGCTTTTGCAGGGGTTCTGACCTTGGTTCCCAGCACCCACACGACAGCATACAGCTGCCCATACTCCAGTTCCAGGGGATGTCACACTCTCCTTTGGCCTCTATTGGAACCTGAACTCATATGAGCATACCCCCACACAAACAGATAGATAAACACATACTTCAATAATAATAAAAATTAACCTTCTTTAAAAAGTACCATGGACTGGATGGCTTAAATAACACTTTTTTTTCCTATTTCCTAGATTAAAAAGTTCATGGTCAAGATGGATCGATATTGTGGTTGGATTTGCAGATAACTGTTTCTGGCATAGAAATATTTTGTACTTCTCTTTCTACATACATTAATGACTTCACGAATGGCTCACTTTTTTGCATGTGGGAAGGACCTGCTTGTTCGTCCTGGCCGCCAGGCTAGCTTAGCCCCGAAATAACCACACAGAAATTGATCACTGCTTGTCCCATTATCTCTAGCCTCTTATTGGCTAACTCTCACATCTTGATTTAACCCATTTCTATTAATCTATATATCACCACATGGCAGTAGCTTACTAGAAAAGATGCGACATGTCTGTCTCTGGCAGCTTCATAGCGGCTCCCTCTCTGACTCTGCCTTTCTTCCTCCCACTTCTTCAAATTCCTATCGTCTACCACAGGGACTCAACAACCAAATATCATCACACTGGGGACTAGACTATAGCATTGTCTCAAACATTCAGTACTTAGCAGATTATTTGGCTTAACTGAAGTTTCCTGCATGTGTTAAAGACTAAGCTTTTTATATGTGCACACGATACCATATCTATAGTATTTATTTTTGGGTGCTGGGAATCAAACTGAGGGTTTCATACGTATTAGGCAAGCGGCCCACTACTGCACAATCCCAGTCCTTACTAAGTTACAAAGTTAGTCTCATTCAGTTGAATTTTTACTGATCTTTTGTCCTCAATTTTGGAGTAAGGTTTTTAACCTTGCATTGCATCAGTTTCCCAATAGAACAGTTTGTTCTCGGGGAGCACTTTATGGTATTCTCACCAGATGTTTTTCATTCTCAATAGAGATCATTGTGCTTGATTCATCTTCTTTATCTTGTCAAATATTTCACTCATCTTGACATTTGCAGAAGGCCTTGAAGGTGTGTCTTCCATTAGTAATAGTAAGTTCCAATTGCTCTCATAATTTTCAGTAGAGTTTGAATAGAATGCAGAAAATTACCAGATTTTGGCATTTGTTAACTGCATGATGCATTGTCGACAACCTTGGTATTTTGTTCTGCTATGTGAAATTGAGAAACTAACGCACTCTGAAAAGAATAGCATTTTTGTTTCTTTAGAACAAACATAAATAGACGGCATTTGTGATGTTGGCTTTCATTCCCATACAGTTCGGGGTTTTGTATGATAGGCTGTGTACCAAATGGTTCAGACATTCTCTTGGCCCTTCTCATCGTCTCAGCCTGGACGTCTTCATGAAATATCATTGGATTGAATGTAGAACAACAGTCTAGAGAAAATCTGAATTATATTTTCCAAATAATCACAGCAATATTATTAGTTACGATGGAAATTAGAAATAACCTAAAACACCTTCAGTAAGAAATATTGGCAACCATGAGAATAAATCAGCATTTATTAGCATGGATAGATCTCAGGAGAACACTGAGAGAAAGAGAAAGTTTACAGGAAGGCATGGGACATGTGCAGTTGCCTTTGTTCCTCTTCCCATATATACAGTTTCTCCTCTCTATGGAGAACCCCAGGTGATTTTATATCCTGCTCTCTTGAAGCTAAGTGTTATCACAGACATAGCTTAGCTAATAAAGTGGACAATAGTGATATCCATCACATCATGGAAGCATATAAGTGCTGCTTACTGCATCAGGCCTGTATATTTCTCTCACATACCCTGGGGATTAGTGGAGACACACTGTGCTATGTGTCATGCATAATTTTGTGCAGTTTCCTGAACCTGTAGCAACCTTGAAGTAAGTAAGAAATCAGCCTTGGTTGTCTGAAGTCACTGAAATGTTCTGCTTTGTTTTTTGGAGAAGTTGGAATGTTTATCCCCTAACTTCTATTCCTTCTCAGTAGAAGGCATCCTGAACCTGCAAGGTGTTTCAGCTGTCAGCAGAAAATGCTTCAGGCAGAAAGACAGGAATGTGGGTGGTTTTTTTCTTTGAGACTGTGATATAATTACAACAGTTCTCCCCTTCCCTTTCATCCCTCCAAATCCTCTAAATATAACCTTCTCTGTCCATAGAATATTACTTCTATATATGTTTTCAGGGCTGACCATTTGGCACTGGACAAATAATTGGTGTGTTTGTCCTAAGGAAGACTACCTCTCTTCCTCCCAGCTTTCATCAGTTACCAATAGTTCTCTGCATAGGACTAAGGCCTTGTGGGCAATTCCCCATCCAGTTTAGCATGTCTATTGGTGTCATCCTTGTTCAGCCCATGCTTAGGCAGTTATATTGGTGTGACCTTATAGGTGTAGCTTCTGATGTTACTAGGAGACACAATTGCACACTATACTCCATGATCCTCTTGCTCTTTCACAATGTTCCCTGAGCCTTAAGTGTGGGGTTGTTTTGTGAATATATCCATGCAGATGGGGTTTCACAACTCATTTTGATTTGTGGTTTTCTGTAGTGGTCTCTGTCTGTTGCAAAGAGAAATTTCTTTGATGAGGGGTGAAAACTGCATTATTCTATGGGTAGAAGAACAAATGTTTATAGATTGTTGATGTGGATTATGCTGGTTTGGTAAATTAGAAGTTGTAGATTAAGGGGGGAAATCTCTCAGCATATATATGGGTTATCTATTGTATTATCACTTTCCATGAAGCCACAGGTGAAATGCAATAGAGCATCACTCTCTGCGATGGCTCAGTCAATCAAATGCACACATGTTCTAGCTACTGGCAGTACACCTTTTGCCTTAAATAGTCTTGGGGGGTATTGCTGTAGTTTGGAAATCTCAGAGAATAGCAGAATACATGAAGAGACAAAATTGTACAGGTGGAAGAGAGCAAATGTTAGAAAGAAAGCCAAGACTATCAGCAGTGGAGATTCATAGAGCTAAGAGAAAGTATGATGGTGACAGCTCTCCAAAGGTAAAGTGTGTTCAATCTCCAAAAGATCAAATAATTTTTTACTAGGCAAATGTGTCCCCTCAGAGATCATGCGTTGCAAAACTTAATCTTTAAGATCATACTCGAAAGTATTTGGTGGTGTTGCCTTTGGAGACTGATTAAGATAGATGAGGGTGTAAGAGTTGCATTGACAACTTTACAATACAAAGAGAGCACACTGACCCTGTCTCACCGTGTGATGCCCTCTGCTATGCTGTGATGCAACAGGATCGTTACCAGCTTCCCAGGGGATGCTGGTGCCATGTTCTTTTACTTCTCCAGAACCAAGAGCCATAAAAATTTCTGTTCTTTGTAAACTACCCAGCCTCAGGTGTTTTTTATAGTAACAGATACCAAACTTAAGGCTGACGCTTTCCCTGTAGGTATGTGTTGTTGTCACTAGAAGAATTACAGCCAATTATATATGACCTCTCCATTAGATGATTTCTCATAAATGTAGCAGTAAACTAAACAGACTAGCACTTGTTTCTATTACATTAGGTTTTGTTCCACACTACAATGTCTGGTTATCTTTTGAACTTTATAACGTTTTAGAGTTTGGGAAATAGTATGGTTTGTATTTTTGTATTACCTAAACTTCATTACATCTAGGACATACTACCCAATAAATTGCATTTAGGCAGTAAAATATAAAAATGTCCACACCATGCAATTTTGAGACTAAATATCTTCTTGACAGCTTTCACCTATATTTGCTGACAGAAAATTTCACTTGGGGAAAAACTAAATTGCCAATAGTTATAAGAAAAATATTTGCTTTGGGGGCCTTATGGGCTTTATAAAGATGATTATCTATACATCTACTTTTTTTCGAAACAGGGTTTCTCTGTAGCTTTAGAGCCTGTCCTGGAACCAGCTCTTGTAGACCAGGCTGGTCTCGAACTCACAGAGATCCGCCTGTCTCTGCCTCCTGAGTGCTTGGATTAAAGGTGTGCGACACCACCATCTGAATATACATCTACTTTTAAAAAAGAATAAATGAAGAGAGAACTACAGTGTGACATTCAACTTTCAATATAGTTCTGTGATTTTTTTTTGTATCCACACTAAATATGACTGAGTTATAAGTACCAAAAAAATACCGAGGAATGATCAGCTCTGAGGTCTTGGGGCTCAGGCATAAAAAGCATGTGACTTTTGCCTTACCCTTATTCCTTTTTTTTCTTTTTTTTTGTTTATTTTTTTTAGTTGTTGAAAAAAAATTTCTGTCTCCTCCCCGTTTCTCATTTCCCTGTCCCCTCCTCCCACACATAGCCCCCTCCCCCCCTCTCCCCCTCCCCCCACTCCATTCCCCCTCCCTCTCGAGAATGAAGAGCAGTCCAGATTCCCTGCCCTGCGGGAAGTCCAAGGTTCTCCCACTTCTATCCAGGTCCAGGAAGATGAGCATCCAAACAGGCTAGGCTCCCACAAAGCCAGTTCAAGTATTAGGATCCAAACCTAGTGCCATTGTCCTTGGCTTCTCATCAGCCTTCATTGTCCGCCATGTTCAGAAAGTCCGGTTTCATCCCATGCTTATTCAGTCCTGCTGGCCTTGGTGAGCTCCCAATAGATCAGTTCCACTGTCATAGATGGTGGGTGCACCCCTCGTGGTCCTGACTTCCTTGCTCATGTTCTCCCTCCTTCTGCTCCTCATTTGGATCTTAAGAGCTCAGTCCGGTGCTCCAATTTGGGTCTTTTTCTCTATCTGGATCCATCGCCAGATGAAGGTTCTAAGGTGATATGCAAGATATTCATCAGTATGGCTATAGGATAGGGTCATTTCAGGTTCCCTCTCCTCAGTTGCCCAAGGTACTAGCTGGGGACATCTCCCTGGACACCTGCGAGCCCCTCTAGAGTCAAGTCTCTTGCCAACCCTAAGATGAATCCCTTAATTAGGATATATATTTCTCTGCTCCTGTATCCACCCTTCCTTTATCCCAACCATCCCTTTCCCCCAAGCTCCCCCCATCCTCCCCTTCTCACGTTTCTCACCCCATTTCCCCTTAGCCCCATGCCACCTCACTGCCAAGTTCCCAGTTTTTGCCTGGCAATCTTGTCTACTTCCCATATCCAGGTGGACGACTATATGTTTTTCTTTGGGTTCACCTTCTTATTTAGCTTCTCTAGAATCTCAAATTATATGCTCAATGTCCTTTATTTATGGCTAGAAACCAATTATGAGTGAGTACACGATAGCCACAAATAGCATAAAATATCTTGGGGTAACTCTAACCAAGGGAGTGAAGGATCTATTTCACAAGAACTTTAAGTCTTTGAAGAAAGAAATTGAGGAGCTTACCCTTATTCTTAAACATTGACTGGAGAGGAATCTGTGAACTATCTCTTGAGGCTACTAAAAGCAGCCATGTCGGTAAGCAGTCCTAGAATTGAGGCCTCCAGTCTAGTGATGCCTTTTCATGACTACAGCCTTAGCCAGCAATTTTTTTTAAAATAAAACATTTAACTTGGGGCTCAGTGTTCCAGAGAGTTAAAGTCCATGACCATAATGGTAGGGAGCATGGTGGCAGGCAGATATGTCCCATATCAGTAGCTGAGAGCTTACATCTTGGTCCACAAGCACAAAGGAGAGACAGAGAGGGAGACAGACAGACAGACAGACAGACAGGAGAGAAAGAGGAACCTAGAAGCCCACACCCAGTGATACAACTCCTCCCACATAGCCAGCATTTTAATGAAAGGTTTTGGTTCAGAATCATCCAGCAGTATGGCACCAAGATTTCAGACCCAAAGAAACTATGACAGTTACTAAACTTTATTATTTGGAATTCCCTAAATTTGAATGAAGTATTGTTTCATTCTTTGACAATTTTATATATGCATATAATGAATTTTTGTTATCCCTGTACTACTCTCTCTCATCCATTTTCTTTCCCATTAAGCCCTTCTTACTTTCATGTCTTCTGTTTCTGTGACCCTGAGTTTAATCAGGGTTGGATGCTTGTGCATATGTAGGGTCTTATTTTCTAAAGCAAAGGCAAATTTTCAGCAGCAGCAGCACCACCACTAAGGAAAATTACTCCCCGTCTCCTAGAAAGGTGAAGCCTCATAAGCCCTTCTCCCATCCATGGGAATGCTGCCTAGTATTATGTCAACTTGACAGAAGATAAAATCATTTGAGAGAAGGGGACCTCAACTAAGAGAATGTCTCCATAAGAACAAGCTATAGGTGTGCATGCAGGGCATTTTCTTAACTAGTAATTTATTGGGGGTGAGCTCAGTCCATTGTGGGCAGGGTCATCCCTGGGATGGTGGTCCTTGGTCCTATAAAAAAAAGCATACTGAACATGGGGAGCAAGCCAGTAAGCAGCATTCCTCTAGGGGTCTTTGCATTATCTCTTACCTCCAGGTTTCTCCCCTGCTTTACACTTCCGTCAATGATGAAGTGTAAAACAAATAAGCCCTTTCCTCCTCAACTTGCTTTTTGACGCTTCTGCTTCTGCTAGTTGCTGTTGGCTCTGACATCATTGCTGCCCTAACTAAATGATAATTCCTGTCTGGTCATGGTGTTTCATCACAGCAATAGAAACCCTAACCAGGACAGGGTTTGAAGGAGAACAGTGGGGTATTACTGTGACAGACCTCATCATGTTGTTTTTGGGAGGACTATGGAAGGACTTTGGAACTTGGGACTAGAAAAGCCATTGAGTGTTGAGAGCTCAGAGAACTGTTCTGTAGGAGCTTGGAGGATAACATTATTGAAAGTTGTGCAAACAATGGAGACCTGGCTTGTGAAGTTTCAGAGGGAAATTTGAAGACTTTACGGGGCCTTTTGCTCTTTTGAGTTGAGGATCTGTAGTTCTGGTTAGCTGAGGCTTACACTACAATGAAACCTCTGCTTTACTGGGACAAGCGATACTGGTCAGCTAGAGCTGAGAAATTAGTGGGGATTAATTAGAGACCTGCGTCATTTATGTGATATCTGGGAAGTGTTTCCTCAGAGGCAGCACATAGAAACTGTGTTCCAGAGGAATGACTATGTTTTGATAAGGTTTATATTTTTCTAAAAAGAAAAGAAAATCTCCCAATAGGTTGTGTTTAACCCATGGGCTACAGCTGGACACTTTCTTGTGTGTGTGCGCATGTGTGTGTGTGTATGTATGTGTGTGTCTTTGTGAAGACAAATTAATCCCTTCCTTTTAAATTTCTTTTAAAACAAGGTTTTGCTATGTAACATAGGGTAACCTCAAGATCACTATGTAGCTCAGGTTGATATTGAATTTGCAATCCTCCCGAGTGTTGGAATTTTATGTATGCACTAGCATTTTTGTCTCAAGATTTTGTAGCTATTTAATTCACTTAATTCACTAACTGTATAATGTATTTAATATATGTCATGTTGTATTTTAGGAATATTTCACTACTTTATGATATACACTTAATGCTGAAATCTTGCAAAGTGTGTTTTTCATTTCTTTTCATTGTGTGTGTGCATGTGTGTATGTGTGCATGTGTGTGTTTGTTCATGCATATGTGTATATGTCTGTTTGGAGATCAGAGGCTGATGCTTGGGTGCCTTGCTCAATAACTCCTTGTCTTTACTTTTTGAGACAACTCTCACTGAACCTGGAGTTCACTGACTCAGCTGGACTCCCTGGCCAGCAAACCCCAGATGTCACCTGCCTGTACTGGGATTACAGATGCATGTAACTGTCACTAGCTTTTTACATGGATGCTCTGGATCTGAACTCAGGTCCTCATTCTTGTGTGGCAAGCCCTTTACTGACTGAGCCTTTTCCCCAGGCATGCCAAGGGTGTTTGAATGAATAACTGGAAGGGCAAGTTTAATACAGGAAATAGAATGATACTGGGCACTTAATGAACGAAATGATTCCTTCCCATCTTAATTTTCATCACTTAGTTAAAAAGAGACTCAGTAAATGACTCAGACTCTTGAAACTTAAACCCTGGACAATTTTTTGCTGTGTATAGAGGCTTATGTCTGTAATCCTAAGAAACTGAAGTGAAAACTGCATTTTAAGTTATTTCACAAGATCTTTTTCACGAACAAATTCAATACCCTTGTGCCCAAAACTGTACCTTTCTCAATATCCAGTATAATTAAGCTTGTAGATTTACTTTTATAAAGAATGCTGTAGGTCAAATTGCAGATTATTTGAAAAATGTCACCTCATATTAACAGATGAAAAGATAGTAAATCCCTATATGTAAATACATTTTTCAAGTTTAGAAAATAATTTCATTTCCATGAATCATCAAAATCTGTCACAGAAAGACAGGAAGACATTTTTTCTATCAATTCCTTTATAACTAGTGGTGATAGATTTCAGTAAAATATGAGAAGTAGGAAAAAAACCTACCCACCGAATGTTATGCATGGGGTAGTCTGATCAAGAGAATGTGTTGTGACCCTTATGCCTTCTAGCTCAAAAGCAAGAATAAATTCTGCTCAGTGCAGTACCAGTGTCTTGACCTGTCACTCTAGCAAGTCACTCTGATCTAAGCAAGATTCAACTTCTGACCTGTGAAAAAGAGGTCTCAAAGGTTTTGATGAAAGTTATTTTCAATGACATCCAATTTAGAAGGTGCTGAAAAAAGCCTAAATAGACATAGAGGAGGAGGGAAGCAACCACCAAACTATATAAGGACGCTCACCAATAAATTAGTGAGCAAAATATATTGATGAAGGGATTTTCAAAATGGTCAGTCTTAGAACAGACTTTAGTCTTATAATAGAAATAAAACAAGGACATTTTCAGAATGTTCATGGCATGTGTAACAGTTCCTTCTACACATTTAAAAATCTATGTGCAAATTCATTTGTACACACAATATAAATGATTATAATTAGAAAATGAATACAGTAAGCAATGATTTTCTGCTGCAAAGATCTTAAACTCCAGGAAATCAAAAACATACACAAGCAAGGAAACCTAATACTAATTTCTTTTATGCCAGTTTTCTGCCTTGGCAGCAGTGGTCAGATTAATGCTGTAAACACAGAACTTTGGCAACAAGATCCTGAGCATAGACAATGAATACAAATAGATGTTAGGAGTTACAAAGCGGGGTGATTGGTGGTTTATTTAGTCTATATTAATCAAGTGATATTTAATCATTTTTTTAAATCTTTCCACAGTCGGGAGTAGAAATATAGATCAAATATTTTATATCTGTGAAATCACCTTATGAATTGGAAGGGGATTAAGATCTGTTTTATTTTCAGAGTAATGATGGTGTAAAATATATAATTTCCTTTATAATGTGAATATTGAATACTAATGCCTGGCTTCTGCTGATAACAAAAGAAAACATGTTTCTCCATGGCAAGCATGCAAACTAAAAGAAAATGAGGAACCATAGCACAAAGTTACTAGTGCTGAAGGAAAAAGAATTGGGGCTGAAAAATGACTATTGATACTTTATTATAGACCCAAGAGGAGTTAGTAAAAGAAAAATATAATAATGAAGTGTGGTTCCTAACTAATGTTTACCTTACAGCAAAGGAAATATAAAGCTAAAAAGATACCAAAAGAACCTTTATAAAATTATTGAAAATGTTAGAATAAAACTGGAAATGGGAAGGGGTTTCAAATGATAAGAGTTGAAGCAAACACACAGAAAGGAGCAGATAAGTAAGATGGAATAACAATGTCCAATAATTTAATATTTTCAGTAAGTTTTAAAAAAGATTTAGTTTATTTTAAATTGTGTGTATTCACGCACACACGCATACACATGCACACGCACATGTACACAAATGCATTCAAAGTCCAGAAAAGGGCCTCACATTTCCTGGAGCTGGAGTTGGAAAGTGGTTGTCAGCTATCTGTTGTGAGTTCTAGGAACCAAACTTGTGACCTCAGAAGGAGCCATATATAACCACTGGTCGATGTCTCCAGTCTGCTACTTCAGTAAATTTTTAAAAATATAAAACAAAACAGCATTTGCAGAAGGTTACTGGAAATGTGTTGCATTTTGTTCCATTCCTCTCCTCAGTGTTATGAGAACGTGTACACAGAACATTATATGCATCAATTACAATATGTCAGGTAAGCTAATTTATACATAATATGTATTGTAATCACAATATGTCAAGAACAGGTTTATTATTTTCCTTATTTTAAAAATAAAGAAATGGGGGCAGAGGAGAGTGAAGTATTTTCTCCAAGACTGATTTGAAATCAAGAGTCCTTTCTCCAGAGAGTTCATATTTAGTTTTTGACCTTTACTTATTTTGTTTTTTTGGTATTCATAGTTTAATTTTAAATATTAATTTATTTTTATTTTATGTACATGTCTGTTTTTGGCTGCGTGTGTGTCTGTACACCACATACATGCCTGCTGCATGTGGATGCCTCTGTGAAGGCATCAAATCCCCTGCACTATCAAGTTTTGAAACTTTTCTCAACTTGTATGATTTGAATATAAAAGGTCCCCTTGAACGTTTCATGTATTAAAAGCCTGATCTCCAACTGGTGGTGTGATTTTGGGATGTGTGAATAAAAAAAAAAAAACTGGTGTGGTGGTTTGAATGAAAATGCCCCCACCCAACTTATAGGGAGTGGCACCATGAAGAGGTATGGCCTTGTAGGAGTAGGTGTGGCCTTGTTGGAGGAAGTGTGCCACTTTGCGGGTGGGCTTTGAAGTTTCAGATGCTCAAGCCAGGACCAGTGTTGCTCTCTCTTCCTGCTGCCTGAGGATCCAGATGTAGAACTCTCAGCTACCTCTCCAGCACCATTTCTACCTGCATACTGCCATGCTTCCTATCATGATAATAATGGACTAAACTTCTGAACTCTAAGCCAGCCCCAATTAAATGCTTTCCTTTATAAGAATTGCTGGGGTCACGGTGTATCTTAGCAATAGAAACCCTAACTAAGACACCCGGGGAGATGGGATGTAGCTTAAAGAATTGAATCACTGGTGGCACGTCCTTGGGGATGTATTATCACTGGTCTCTTTCTATTTCCTTCTGTACTTCCGGTTCTGTAGAGGTGAAATACTTCTATCACATACTCACACTGACATTATGTTCTTCCAAACATATGGAGCTGAATAACAGTGACTGAAGACCTTGAAACTATGGACCAAATGTATCTTTCCTCTTATAAGGTATTTTGTAACAGCAGTTAAAATTCTGACTAATACAGAATCTTGAGCTTAGTTATACCCTTATATTTAGTGTCCTGTTTAACTCTTTGGTGTCATAATTTCTTAATGTGTCAACAAAATCTGCTTATATTGTTTATTGTTTGTCTAAAAGTATATCAATTTTACTTATCTTTTGGTTTATTTGTCTACTAGGATGCCAACCCTGATAGGATGGAGTTTTCCATCTATTCTGTTCACTTTTTCATATTATAATACTTAATATAGTATCTTTGGACACATTGAGAAACATAAAGAAGAGAGTTACAAGATGAAGTTGGGAAAATCTTCAGGAAAATAAAGCAAAAAGATAAAGTGAAGGAAATAAAAAGATATAAAGAGTTATGAAAATTCCAGGTCAAATCTGGACAATCTAATAGCCAAATAACGGGAGTTGCAGAAAGTAGAAATGGAAAATAGAGGGGATGGTATTATATCACATAAGCAACTCAGGAAAATGTCTCCAAGAAGTTGTTATAATAATATTCACATCAAATGACACCATTATATCATTTTGGAATGCTGGAGACAGCTATTTTAATAGTATGAAGAATTTTAAAAATTATAAAGGATCAGTAATAGTAATTCTCCTTAGACTTTTTCAACAAGAATTCTGGAAACTAGAATTTGTGCTTTCAAATTTAAGAAAGAAAAGAAATAGTGCCCTCAAATTCTATAACATATCGGCCCATTAATTAAATGGGTGTCTATTATGCATATGTGTTCAGATAGCCTACGAATCATAATGTTAACTTCTCACACATTTTTTCTTAGAAAATTGCTAGAGAAATCTGGGCAGTAGTGGTGCAGGCCTTTAATCCAGCACTCAGGGGACAGAGACAGGCAGATCTCCTTGAGTTCAAGGCCAGCCTGGTCTACAGAGTAAGTTCCAGGAAAAGCTCCAAAGCTACAGAGAAACTGTCTTGAAACACCAAATAATTTAAAATAGAAAAAATTGCTAAACAAGAGTTTAAAATATATGAAAATTGACATAGAAAATGGGATATCTATGATTTGTGAAGTGTCACCATGAGAGAACTAAAAAAAAAATTTGAGGATCATGGCCATGCAGTTTGCCTGGAGAGCCAGGAGTTTTGACTAGGTTATATCAGAAGTCTCCATGGAAAAGAGTGATAAATATCTGAACATGGAATACAGGGGCAAGAATTTACATACTATAGGGACAATTTAGAAATAAATTAATAAATAGTTACAAATTACAAGCAAATAAATAGTTTGTGGAAAGCTAAGGAAAAACATTATTATGAACTCCAAGAAGGAAAAGTTATTCAAGAAAAGCAAAGAATAACCATAAGTCAATCTATCATTCAAATGTAAATATAATATATTAGCCAAAATAATGCAATTCTTATTAACATATGATCAAAGCTATGCATGCTTGTGTCACTAGTGAATACTTCTTGAAGGAATAAGAGAGCAAGTGATCCAAATGGTTTTCTTTTATCAGAAAATAATGCCCACAATGGTAACAAATCTAAAAATAACAGGTTATTTGGGTTTATGTAGAAAATTAAAAATGAATTCTCGCTAGAATGATTGGAAGTACTTGCTTCCGTGGTCCATATAAGGTAATGGGAAAACTGCCATCTTTGTAATGTAATTTGTAGATCTTTTTGATCCTTTGCATTATATGATAGATCGCTTCACTAAACATTAACACAACACAACATTTAAATGGATGGAAATAGAAAACACTATCCTGAGTGAGGTATCCCAGACCCAAAAAGATGAACATGGGATGTACTCACTCATAATTGGTTTCTAGCCATAAATAAGGGTCACGGAGTCTACAATAGGTGAATCTAAAGAAGCTAAATAAGGAAAAACATATAGTTATCCTCTTGGCTAAGAACCTTCATCTGGTGATGGATGGAGATAGAGACAGAGACCCACACTGGAGCACTGGACTGAGCTCCCAGGGTCCCAATGAGGAGCAGAAGGAGGGAGAACATGAGCAAAGAAGTCGGGACCACGAGGGGTGCACCCACACACTGAGACAGTGGAGCTGATCTAATGGGAGCTCACCAAGGCCAGCTGGACTGTGACTGAAAAAGCATGGGATAAAACTGGACTCTCTCAACATGGCGAACAATGAGGGCTGATGAGACGCAAAGGACAATGGCACAGGGTTTTGATCCTGCTTAATGTGCTGGCTTTGTGGGAGCCTAGCCAGTTTGGATGTTCACCTTCCTAGATATGGACTGAGGGGGGAGGACCTAGGACTTACCACAGGGCAGAAAACCCTGATAGCTCTTTGGACTGGAGAGGGAGGGGGGAAAGGAGTGGGGGGAGGGGGAGAAGGGTGGGAGGAGGGGGAGAAGGGTGGGAGGAGGGGGAGGGAAATGGGAGGCTGGGAGGAGGTGGAATCTTGTTTTTTTTTTTCTTCTCCTTTTTTCAATAAAAAAAAGAAAGTAATGGTGAAAAATAAATAAATAAATAAACAAAATTGTAAAATAGAAGGAACAACAGAACTATTATTATATGTCTTATTAGTAGTTAGCTAATGAGGTATTTTTCTTAGTTGACAAGCCACAAGATCCTTAAGCAGTTACCTTTACCTCAGAGGTGTGAATATTGAAAAGCTTAGCAGTTATCTTTATCCCTGCATTCTTAGACTTGTTCTTTAGGAGTAACTTGTTTCAAGTGTCACAGCTCTTTACTTAGTTCTTGTCCTATATTCATAGACCTCTTGATGGCAATCTTAGATAGCCCAATATCAGCTGCTAATCTTTTCTCCTTTTAAAAATCACTTCTTAAAACAGTGAAGCATCTTCAACTGAACTTAAAAAAGAAAATTGGGATGTCTTATGGGCGGTAAATATTTTGAAAGGTTGGGATGTGATGCCCCAATGTAAGTATCTGTCCTTGTAGAAACTACTTTCCCATCATCAAGTTATATTTCATATGAAGCAATGTATGAGTCTTATTTTTTCAAGTAGCTGTAAGTGCACTTGTCATAAAAATAACTGGGTTCTAATGATCATAATGATTCTTAAGCTTTGGATTGAAAGCATAATACAGTAACACTAGTACCATTGACTGCACTAAATTGTGGCTTAAATTTTCTTTCAACTTTCTGAGATTTATATGAATTTATTTTCTGTATATTTATCTAGATGAATTTAACACAAAGTTGACACAAATATCTTATTTTAAAATATACCGGTGAATTATCTTTTTCACGTTTGTCTGAGTTATATATCCAAGAGTCCCATGGAGTTTAGAGAAAGTACTGTTGATATACAACTTAAATTTTAGAAAATAATTAATGATATCTCTGATAACATTCACTTAGTATCACTCACTCCTGGTTTCCTCTAAGCTATGTTGACTGTGATGAGGAACATAATTTATATGTTCTTGATGGCCTCCACATTCTTTTCCCATTAATGTGCATTAGTACTGCATCTCCATGTTTAGACTCACTACATCTCTTAATCTTGTTGCAAGTGATAACGTTTGCCATTAGAATAACCTTTCAGCTTGTTAGTTTGAAGGTTAATATTGCATCCAGGATTTAATAGTTATAGTTTGCCTATAACTATTTGTGAGATGTAGGATATAGAAGATTCAAACATAATTTAACTGGAGAAAATAGAAGAGATGAGTACTAATGAGTAGGGTGCCATGAGGGAGCAGATTCCAATACAGGTAAATACATTTGGAAAGTTCTCAAAGAAGCAATCTTCTGGGATTAAAGGCATGCACCACCACCTCCCAGCGAAACAATGTTCTTGATAATGTTTTTGTTACACTGTCAGTCCAATGTCTACATAGAAATCAATAAAGATAAAATATTTTCCTAAGAAAAAATTCTCTGCTAGCATCAAAAACAAAGAAGCATACAGAACTTTACTGTTAAATGACATTAAGTCAATCTAGAGTCAGTATATTGGGTTATGATATTATAGGACTGTATCAGAAATTTTCTTTTAAGAAGTCAGTTTCCGTGTCTACTACTTACAAAAGCTAGAAGGCAAAATCACCCCTTGAGAACAGTTTGGAGTCATTGACAGAGGGGAGCTTAGTAAATATGATTCAAGTATGGCCATAAAGAAAAAAGCAATCATGAATCAGCTCATGTAGCAGTGGGGCAATTTGTACTATAATCTTCATTGTTATTCTGGCCCTTGTTTCCTATTGCATGTGATTATTATTAATATAAGCATTTACAAAAAATAAACCTTAAAATACAAAAAAAGAAAAATCATCAGGTTTTTTGGGGGGGTAAACCAAAGAATATTATTTATTTATTTATTAAGGATTTCTGCCTCCTCCCCGCAACCGCTTCCCACTTCCCTCCCCCTCCTCCGATCAAGTCCCCCTCCCTCATCTGCTGGAAGAGCTATCCTGAGTGCGGTAAGCCAGACCCAAAAAGAGGAACATGGGATGTACTCACTCATATTTGGTTTCTAGCCATAAATAAAGGACATTGAGCTTATAATTCATGTTCCTAGAGAAGCTAAATAAGAAGATGAATCCAAAGACAAACACATAGGCATCCTCATGAATATTAACCTTCATCAGGCGATGAAAGGAGACAGAGACAGAGACCCACATGGGAGCACCGGACAGAAATCACCAGGTTTTAATGAACACAGGCTTATCATAGAAGCATGGTCCTTTATGCTCATGCACAGTGCATGGTCTGCATGGGTATATGCACAACCTAACAATGAACATGTGAGCACTGTATTTGGTTAGCAAAACCACTGAGATTTTCTTGTTTGGGGCTAGGTTTTTCACTTTCTGTGATGAGTTCTTGACGTTGCTCCCTCACCTAAGCCCTAGTTTTCTTTTATTACATTGGGCCTTTGGATCACTCTAATGTCCAAAATCAAGGCACATCAAGTGTTTTTAAAAGAGCTATGAAAGCAGATAGGAACCTGTTTTCTGGGGAGAGGAAACGGAGTAGGAATAAGACCCCTAATGAGAATATCTTGATTTGGGATCAGTGGGGTCCTTTGGTAGGAACACTTATGTATTGGTAACTCTGGTGGAATTATTTTGAGAGTCAAAGCATGGATAGACAAACAAGATAACTTTCAAGAGGCTTAATTATGAAGGTTAGATTAGATGTCAAAGTAAGGAAAAGTAGGGTTCACTTTCCTAGTCATCAAGCAATTTACCCAGGAGACCATTTTTTTGATGTCTAAAAAACTAGACCTTTCCTTTCATCGCCTGATGAAGGTTAATATTCAGGAGGATGCCTATATGTTTGTCTTTGGATTCACCTTCTTATTTAGCTTCTCTAGGATCGCGAATTATAGGCTCAATGTCCTTTATTTATGGCTAGAAACCAAATATGAGTGAGTACATCCCATGTTCCTCTTTTTGGGTCTGGCTTACCTCACTCACGATAGTGTTTTCTATTTCCATCCATTTGTATGCAAAATTCGAGAAGTCATTGTTTTTTACTGCTGAGTAGTACTCTAATGTGTATACATTCCATACTTTCTTCATCCATTCTTCCATTGAAGGGCATCTAGGTTGTTTCCAGGTTCTGCCTATTACAAACAATGCTGCTATGAACATAGTTGAGCATATACTTTTGTTGTATAATAGGGCCGCTCTTGGGTATATTCACGTACTGACTTTGGGGGAGCCTGGGCAGTTTGGATGCTCACCTTTCTAGACCTGGATGGAGGTGGGTGGTCCTTGGACTTCCCACAGGTCAGGGAACCCTGATTGCTCTTCGAGCTGATGAGGGAGGGGGACTTGATCGGGGGAGGGGGAGGGAAATGGGAGGCTGTGGAGGGGAGGAGGCAGAAATCTTAAATAAATAAATTAATTGATAAAATAAAATAAAACCCAAAACCTAAAAAAAAAACTAGACCTTTCCCATATATTTTAATTCAATGTTAATTTACTTGTAATTTTCTTGGGTTCCCCAAAAGTTTGCTTTTTGCTTGGGTGAGTCTATAATATTTATCATATCCCCATGCTTATTCTTTCCATTTGTTTTAATTTCCTGAAAGTTGTGGCAATGTTTTGATTTTTTGTCATTTTTTTCAGGGTGTGGAATTGTGTGTGCACAGTGGGAAATATCTCAATATAAAATAAAAAGAAAATTGTAAAAATCCAGAAATGCATTATTTATTTTCTAACTAATGTCTGACATATATAGTTTGCTGCAATAAATCAGTGAACCAGACAAATGATATCTCCGCCCTTGTGGAGGTCATTGTCTCAGGCAATCTGTGAATATAATGAGGGCCAAGGCTATGTAGACACAGAAGAGAGGATGCTCATATATATAAAGAAAAATAATAGATATTGCATACATTAAGTGCCATTTGGTGGAACTTGATTAACTCCAAAGGTGAAAAATTATTCCATGAATGAGTTATGTGTGCAAAAGTATGGCTGCAAGAATGCAATGAACAATGGACTTGTTATTTGTCTAGCATTCAGAGATGGTATATGGGAATAGTGGGCTACAACACTTCAAGGATACATAAAAAAAACACTGAAATTTTGTGAACAAATAGACGACATAATAAAGTTTAAAGTTTATGATCCTAAAACCGATACAGAAATCAAGGTAAGAAGCAGCATAATAAACAAGATGAAGGAGTTGCTAACCCTGATTGATTTTATGACATTGAGCATTGGGAGGATGTACCAATACTATGTCCTGTTTTATAGAATGAGAGTCATACTATTATGATGTTATAGGAGATTCTTGGTCCCTATAACTTCAAAAGAGCATTGGTATATTTAACTGCTTTGATATTGTTTAGTACTTCCTTTCATTTCAGCCTGGACTTTAAATTTTTTGTCTCATCTGTACAGTTCTGTCTCGTTTATTCCCCTTTGTGATTATGACTATTCAATGATATTTCTCATATAATCACCATCACCAACCTTGAATAAGCATGTACTGTTCTTGCATATTGTTTCCACAACAATCATAGATAGGATATACTTTTGGTTCAAGTCTAGATTCTGAGGTTATTTAATAACAGTGCAGCTGGATCATGGTCTTAGTTCAGAAATCCTGGCTGAGCCTTCAAATATAACCTGCCTGTGTATTTTTTCCTTTGTTCAAAGGGGTCGACATGCTTAGCGTTTGCACCAATCCTGATATCAAATATTCCTTTTCTGATTTCCACAATAAAGCCAATCACATGAAGCATGTCATGGAAACATGTAGCTCATGAAATTAGGTCATGAATAACTCATTTAATGTAAAAACAGTAAACAATACTGATACTTTTGTCTCTTCTGTCAGAATCTTCAAGTTTCTACCTAGTCAGGTGAGGTTTGTGTGTGTACTCTTTCCCTATGGTGCCTAGTCTGCCTCCATTACTATCCTATTGAGGTTTATCCCTCCTCCTCTTCCTCCTCCTCCTTCTTCTTCTTTGTTTTGTTTTTTGAGACAGGGTTTCTCTGTAGCTTTGGAGCCTGTCCTGGAACTATCTCTGGTAGACCAGGTTGGCCTCGAACTCACAGAAATCCACCTGCCTTTGACTCCCAAGTTCTGGGATTAAAGGCATGCACCACCACCGCCCGGCCTATATCCCTCATTCTTATTCTTTCCTGTTCATGGTTTTCTTTTTTGCTGCTATTGTTATTTTGAGTCAAGGTCTCACTATACAGCCCTAGCTATCTTAGAACTCACTATGTAGAACAGATTGTCCTTGAATTTCCAGAGATTTTCCTGCCTCTGCCTCCTGAGTGCTGGATAAAGGCATGTACTATCATATTCAACCTTCCTGCTGAATATTAATCATGCTATCTCACTGTTACCAGAGAGAACATTTCCAACCACACCTAGTTTCCAAATGTTCACAGCACTTCTTATTAATGACTACATTTTTCTTCTGAAGCTGCTACACTATATCCTTTGATCACTTTTACACAATGCCAACAACCTGCCTGAAAGATAACACACTTTTTTCGCTTCTGTGTCACGTTTGCTTTACTTTGGTGCTATGCACAGCGAGTTTTAAAATTCAGAGAGTGCTGGCACATCAGTTTGAACCAGCCCTCATTTTACACTGCCAATCCACTAAAGGAGGAGAATAAATTTTTCAAAGATGTGACTCAGGAGAGTTAAAACTAGCTCATCTTTATGAATTATCATACTAATTACTCTACAATTGGTATTTGATAATCTAATATGAAAGAAAGACTAGATGACTGGCCTTTCTTACAACAGTATAAAATTCTGATGGCCTCGAACTCCCAGAGATCCACCTGCCTCTGCCTCCCGAGTGCTGGGATTAAAGGCATGCGCCACCACCGCCTGGCTTATGCTGACGTTCTTGATCCATTTGCAAGTTCAGTTTTGTCCAGGGTTACAGATTTGGGCTTATTTTTATTCTTCTACATGAAGCTATCCAGTTTGACCAGGACCATTTGTAGAATATTCTGCCTTTGGTGTGTATTTTTGGCTTCTTTATTTTTTTTTATAAAAAAGGGGGGTGGGGGGAGGCAGAGGTGCTTGGAATCGTGTCCATGTCTTCTATTCTGCTCTACTGATGAACGTGTCTGTGTTTATGCCAATACCACATTTCTATTATGACATCTCTGTGGTACAATTTGAAATCAGGGATGGTGGGACCCCTGGGAGTTCCTTATATCATTTAGGATTATTTTGGCTGGTGTGTGTGTGTGTCCATATGAAATTTAAGATTTGTTTTCAATTTATGTGAATATTTTTGTTGGAATTTTGATGGGAACTGCATCGGATCTGTAGATTGCTTTTGGTAGGATGAAGTTACTACTTCCTTGGGTCAGCAAACATGGAGAAATTGAGCTGGTGCCCAGCTAGGCAGTTTCAGCACTACTGACTAACCTTCATGGTGAAGGAACGTGACACACCGAGGAGAAAAGAAATACTATCGCCAGGTCACGAGCCCTGCAGCTATGAACCTCTGACTCCATTGCTGTGTATACTCCTTTTTGTTGTTGTTATTGTTTGGTGTTTTCTTTGCCTGATGTTTTTTTGGTGGGGAGGGAAGCTTCTTATGTGGGAGACAGAGAAAGCATGAAGTTGGGTGAATAGGGAGGTGGGAAGGATATAGGAGAAATTGGTGGAGGGGAAAGAATAGGATCAAAATATACCATATGAGAAGATTTCAGATAATACAGTAATTTAAAAAAAGAACCACTATGTGTTAAAATTGTTTCAAATGATAAGGCATGTGTTTGTATGCTCTGGAAGTCTGGGCCCCCATCTCCAGGGCTGTTAAAGAAATCATGATGGCTGTTGGTAGAGTTGGCAGAAGAATAGTCTGTGGATATTTACTGCTATCTGTTGTCTCTTAACTCTATCTTAGCCCGGCATTTTTTAAAAATAAAGTAGTAAAAAATAAAAAAAAAATTTCTGATTTCCTAATGACTTCTGACTAGCAAGCAGTAGTCCTATTTCATTCAAGTAGTTCAATGAAAGATGGTCAGGAAAAGTTACATGGTACCTTGCAAAGCTTAGATTAATGCTAGTTATTGCTGTTTCCCGGAGCATTGACTGTAGGTACACTTTTGCTTTGGTGCCTGAGCTTAAATGTGTGAGTTCTGTAGGTTGACTGGGCCACTTTTTACCAATATATAGTGTCTGGTATTTGCTTCTACCTTCTCTATTACAGCCATGTGGCTTCACCCTGAAGTTACCTTTGTTATACCCTAGAATTTGCCATTCTGATGGCTATGGGTGATATAGACTCAAATAACTATAGAAAATTTATAAGCAAGCACAAATTTAAAGCAGAGAAACTTCTTGCATCATTTTCTACTGTTGGGATGCTATCTAATCTTTGCAGCTTAATGTCCCCCCCCCAATAGCAGTCTGTCATTGGAGGGTGTTTGTTCATTCCCAGATGCTCTGACCTGAAATATTCACACAGAAACTGTATTAATTACAACACTGCTTAGCCAATGACTCTAGCATATTCTTAGCAAGCTCTGACATCTTAAATTAACCCATTTCTATTAATCTGTGTATCACCATGTGGCTGTGGCTTACCAGCAAAGTTCTAGCATTTCTGTCTCCAGTGGCAGCTACATGGCTTCTTCCTGATTCTACCTACTCTCTCTATATATCTCTTTCAGCCTGGCTTTACTCTGTTAAGCCATAGGCTGAAAGCAGCTTCTTTATTAACCAAAGGCAATAAAACATATTCACAGCGTACATCACCTCCCACATCATCAATCCTTCCAGATACTTAGTCCTTGAAAACAATTGGGCAAAAGTAGAATTTGGCAACTTTTGATTTTTAAGGTCATTCCAGTCTGTTGTGATATCCTGACAATCTTCCTAAAGTCTCCACAATTTTTACTTCTCTAATCTGGTGCTTGACCTCCTAATCCATGTGGTAATTCAGGAATAATATCCGGCCAAATAACAATTTAGTAATTGCAAGCCACCTTTAAAGTTTATTATGAATACCTTAAAACGTAACATAATTTATGTATTACTCAGTTTAACTGAGTGTGTCCTCCTGTATTGATAAAAAATTACCATTTATTGATCATACAGTACCATGGCCCTATTCTGTATGTTTACAGATTATTTAATATAGCTTTGTCAACTTTGCCCAATTATAAGAAACAGTATTGAGGAAGACAGCATTCTAACAATGGAGGTGAAAAATGACTGGAAGGGAAATGACCTCATATGAACAGGCAGATGATCCAATAAGGCTATAAAACCAATGAAATGGAACCACTCCAACTGTGACAGTGAATCAAATGGACAACACACACTCTCCTGCACAATTATACTCCCTCTCTGCCATATTAACAAGCAGAGCCACACCTGTTCTGGTCCCTTCTGTACTGGCTAAGTCACCTTTCTGGCTGCCTCCAAAAACAGCTATGATATTCAGATATTCTTCCTTTGTATCCCCGGTTATTGTTAAATAAGGGGCACAGACTTCAGAAGGGGAAAATCTGTAGTATCATTTGCAGCTATAATTATGATTTTAAGACTTTTCTGAGAGTCAGTTTTCTCACCTGTGGGAATTCTTGCCTACTTTATATGACTGTTCTTGCAGGGTTGTGCAAGGGAACATTTTATTAAATAAACACATGTAATGGTCATATTAATATTTTAGCCTCTTCAATTCTTCACCCTTTATTTCCTTTTCCCTTTTCTCTAAACTCAAAACTTTCACCTTAGGTCACTGAGATAGAATCTCATGCATTATGTTGTCCATTATTATCTTCAGCTATAAGGTGTGCATATTTTGCTTATGCTTCATTGTCCCTTAAGATACTTTTAGTAGACTGAAATAGGTACTGTCTAATGTGTTCTGAACATGCTGTGTGCTCTAAACAATTAGTTGCTCCATGAGATATATCCCTTGCCTCAGCCCTTTGGATCATAGATTCTTGTGAACCTAGAGCAATATCCACATATTATATATAATGCTACATATTATATAATGTTGAATACACATAAAGTATTGCAAGATATCATGTTACATAATGGATAGTATGTAATATAGTGCATAGAAAACATTATGTATTATATTATACATAATACATGACATATATCTATCATAAATTATAAATATAGTTGTATTATACATTATATAAAGTATATAATATAGTTGTATTATACATTATATAAAGTATATTGTATGTTATATAACAATCATAATATGAAGTATATTATACTTGATATTACACATTATACACAAGCATTAATGTGTTATAGTGTACATTGTATAATATGTATATTGCTTATTATTTATGTATGTTATATATTACATATTCATCATTAAATAATATATAGGGTTTTATAGATAACATCTGCAATGTTTTGGTAATTGAATGTTGTAGAGAGCATCAATGACACCATTGGGTCTATGATTTATATGTGGAGGCACAAGTATATGAGGCAATAATCAGACAAGTTACAGGCCAGTGAGATGGCTCAACAGGTAAAGATTCTAGTATTCAAGTCTGATGATCCTTGTTCAATCTTGAGATGCCACATGACTGAGTATCAGAGTCTGTCTATTAGTCTCCACATGGGTTCTGGGGCAAGCATGGACACACACATATATACATACATAATAAATAAATACAAAATTAAAAAATAAGGGGAAGTGCAAATGACAGTTTTCCTTATCAATAAGCTGTGTAAATTTAAAGGTATTTGCAATATTCAACTCCATATTCCTACTATGTTAAAAAAGCATAATAGTGATTGCATATTGGTTGATGTTAAATGAATTAATACCTATAGAATTACTTATTTAGTTCCTGGAACTTACTCATTGAAAAATGTTTTTCAAGGCACTGAACAGCGATAAGCAGGTTCACAGAGATGTGCTAGAATAGGAGTCTGATTGGATTCATATTATTTGATAATTTTTATCTGCTTTCAGTAGAGCCAAAATCTGTTCAATTCATTCCTGATTGTGATTACTGGTTCAAAACAATTAGATTCCAATGGCATTTTATACTACAAGGGAGGAATATACCACATTAAGCATTGAGTTAGCTTATAATTATGAAAATGCTAAAAATCATTTAAATTTGAAAGGAGAATAAACTAAATGCATATTTTTACATTTGGTATAAAGGTCCAAGTTTTGAATGCACTGTGTATTCAAAAGTACTTTAGTTTGTGATTCCGGATCTGAAATTGGGATAATAACAGTTTTCAGATACTTATTTCAAATATTTATTAAGTAACAACACTTTTCTCAAGTGCATGAACTTTATGGTGCCTGTTTTTCAGTTTTTATGACATTGTTTTGTATTTGAATTATCTTTTTTACTATTACAGTTCCTTGATTTCATTCAAGGCTAACTAGGAAATGCTATGCAAAGGGGAGGCTGATATATATACAAACTAATGGCTCTTTCCTTGTCCTTGGAATTGACTTGAGTGCAATAGTAAGCTTTCTTCACATGAATGCAGTAATGGTAAACTTTAGTTACATTGTTCAACAAAACAAACAAAAGAACCTCTAAAAACTAAAAACAGCATAGCGTTCTCAAAACGTGTTATCTCTTCCATATCTGAGCTATCCCCGTGATCGTGATCAATACGAGTTTAAGCCCTAGAGGTTCAAACATCCTCTAAAAATACTTGACATTATGGTATTCAACAGATGGATACTTGTAATGGCGAATTTCTCACTAGGCTTCTCCGTCTGATTTTTCAGACTGACTTGAGGTGTTTTAAAAAGAAATCTCAGTCTCTCACCCTCACTTTCCCTCCTTTCCAGGGTCCTTCAGTCATTTACATACTCTCCTGCTCTCTCTCATCCCTTTTGCTTTCCTCTAGCCCATATGAAGTAGAAGTTTTCTACGAAAACTTAGGTAGAAACGCTTTTGCCCGGGCTTGATCTTATGGTATCTTCCACTTTTACATGGAAAAGGAGTCTAGGAGAGTCAAATGATCTTCAGAGTAAGAACTTCCTAGCAGTGTGAGACAATGAACTTCAAAAAAAAAATGAATATCTCTCTAAATGACCTTAAACAAGTTAAAATTGTTGCAGTGGATAAGTGAGCCTTGAGTATAGGAAATAGGATGGTAGTGGTGCTAGCAGTGAGAAAGACCAAAGAAAATTTATTAAGGAGAGATGCTCCATCTGGGTTAAGTGAAACAGCTGCTTATGTCTCTGGGCCAGTAGAGCTACCCTCTGAAGTTAAATGCCCGAGTCACCACTCTAAATCTTTGTAATTCCAAGGTGATTCCTCTGCAAAGTCTTTTATAATTAATTGCATGTATATTGCCATTCACTTGGGAGATAGGTGATTACTCGCCTCAGTGTTACTGTAACACATTACAATATCAATAACACTACTGATTTTAATTAGAACTTCCAAATGAGTACCTGTTGAAATATTCAATATTGCACCCTTGATTGTCTGTGAGAATTCAGAGTCTTCTGTGCTCATTTTTTCATATAATAATACCAAGGCCAATTAACAGACGATAGACTGCAAAATGTTTTTTTTCTTTTTTTGAAGGGAGAATTAACATCTTTATTGAGTGTTTCAATCCATAAAAATGGCATTATTTTTTCTTTGAATTAATTATCTTTTATTATGTCCATTTATGTTTTCTAGTTTTGTTTTCCTTATTGAAAACTGATTTTTTAACATACAATATCCTGATTATGGTTTCCCCTGTCTCTACTCCTCCAAGTTTCTTCCCACTTCCCCTTCATTCCAGATCCGCTCCCTGTATTCTTTCATTAGAAGACAAACAGGCTTCTAAGGAACAATAAAAAAATTAAATGAAATGTAATATGATAAAATAAAACAAAACACATAGACAGAAGCAAATGAAGGGAAAGAGCCCTAGATAAGTCATGTTTCTATGTTTTAACAACAGAATGTTTGCATGTGTGTATGTGTGTGTGTGTGTGTGCATGTGTGCACACGTGTGCGCATGCATGCCCCAATGTGTGAATATCCCAATCTGATTTTTTTATGTTACTCTAATTTTGTCCTTTGAACTCCAAAAATCCTTCTCCATTGTTAAATTTAGTAGATGAAGCTAACTAAAGGCTAAAGGACAGCATGAATGAATAGTCCTTCCCTGTCTTAGTTAGGGTTTCTATTGCTGTGAAGAGACACCACGACCATAGCAACTCTTATAAGGAAAACATTTAGTTGAGGGGGCCGTTTACAGTTTCAGAGGTTCAGTCCATTGTCATAAAGATCCGTGACACTGAGCAATGCTTAAGCAAATGAGACCCCACAGCCTCTCGCCACATACTTTATTCAACAAGGCTACATCTACTTCAACAAGGACACAGCTCCCAACAGTGTCACTCCCTATGAGTTTATGGGGGCCAATTAAATATTAAACTACAATATTCTCTAACCAGTTACTTGTATTGGATCTCGGTTTCTGTGTAAGAAATGTAGTAGTTCTCATCTCTCTGTCAGGTATATGGACCTGCATTTTGAAGCCATATACTTAAGTTACTCAGGTAAAACAGGGAAAAAGGTGATAGTACTGTATGTAAGCTCAGAGAAAAGGGTACATGGAACAGGCAGGTAGGCTGGCTGTCTGCCTTAAGTTGTCTCCATGTCATACTCTGTGACTCACAGGGACAGGTTTACCAAGGACAACCAGTACAGGACAGTAGTGATGATCCAGGCTCATTTCTTTATTTTTATACATTGTAATTGTAAACTTTTGTGGTGGTGGCACACACTTTTAATCCCAGAACTTTGGAGGCAGAGGCAGGCAGATCTCTGTGAGTTCAAGGCTAGCCTGGTCTATAAAGTGAGTTCCAGGGCAATCAAAGCTGTTACACAGAGAAACCTTTTGTTGAAAAAAAAATGATGAAGAAGGAGGAGGAGGATGAGGACGAGAAGAAAGAAACCTTCATTATGGTAGATGGCACCACTATTTTTGTAATTCAATTTTTTCAGTCTCTCAGTTCAAAATAGAGGCGTGTGCTCGTGTGTGTATGTGTTTACATAGCATACCTGCAGTCCTAGGTTGCTTTCTGACATGGAAAATAGTGTTCTGAATCTTGGTGAGAAGCTTTCTGTTAAATCATGGTTGCTGTTTTTGAAGAAAGTTCATTACAGTATAGTTTTCTTTCTCTTGGACTCTTAATATAGTTATTTTACTTGTAGTAACTTTACTATATTAGTAACTTTATTATTTAAAATAATATTTGATATAATTTTGAAGTTTTAGGTGGCTCTATTAGAAACACTTGGAGTGAGGCTGAGTCATATTCAGTTATCACTTTCTTATGTGAGAAAGCATAATAAAGCTATTGCAGTCAAAGCAGGGCACTGCAGAACAACAGGTGGTTTTGTTCAGTTGGGTATTCAGGTCATACACAGCCTGAACTAGAGCAGGTAGGCTGCTAAGTTACAGCTTTCTTTACAAGCGAGAAAAGCTAGTCTTGATTGCTTCAACTTTGTGCTGACTCTAGAGAGTAGTTTCAATTAAAACTTTCCCTCTAGCTTTAGAGACAAATCTCTTCCTTCTTTATTAAAGTTGGTTTGGGGATGAAACTTTCAAAACCATACGGAGTCATAACATTAAGAGTTTAGATTCAGTATGTGGGGCTAAAAAAAGATAAAAACCCAGATGTCCTTTGTAGATTTCAAGTGAAAACAATACTTTAATTATAGCAGTATTTGTAGGTAAGATCAGCAAATTCCCAAGCACTGGGACCTGCTTTGCAACATCAGAGAAGAGCTATGACTTGGCTATGGTTTCTTTAGTGATGTGGGCAAATATAGCTCATCTTTTCACTCCAGTCTCTTAACTTAATTGGTGGCCATAATTTTGGTTTTTAGATATCTACTTTTCATCTTGTATGTCAGAATTTCTTTCACTCTATGACATGTTTTCAGGATGACAGTAGCTGTTAAGAAATTTCTTGATCCCTTGTTTGTTCAACTTACTTAAGTTCAAGCTTAGGAGCTTGAACCACACTGAAAATCTGCTATTCAACCAGTTGATTTGTATTAGATGGTCCTAACATTTTGTCTTTAGACCTTCAAATTTTAATTTATTTTTGGAAGAATTCTAAAGAAGTGATAATCTCATCCTTTTTTACTCAGCCTAATAGTCAATTTTTCTTTCTTTTTGAATTTTAATGTGCATCACATTTTAAGGAAACATATGCAAAGACTTTTGCAGATCCCAAGTTTATTACTATTTTTTTTTGAGGTTTGACACATCTATGCAACAGCATAATTGATATCCTAACAAGAATACCTAAGATATTTTCATCACCCCTGAAAAAGTTTGCTTTTGGGTCTTTTTGATATTTGTTAGCATAAGAAATATCCATTTCCTGATTAATTCTTCCTACTTTAATTTTTATGTGAAGGTATAGCAATATGATCCTTTGATCCCAGATTCTAGTGTTCAGTATAATATCTAAAGGATTCATCGTATTGTTGCATAAACCAGTAAGAAGTTTGTTCCTTTTTGTTCTCAGTAGTTAACTGGTATGCAGATGTATCTTTCTCTTGCTTATACCTGAATTGCTTCTAGTTTTGGGTGTTGCATATAAAGCTACTTTGAATATTTCTGTATGATTTTCTTTTTAGTTTCTTTCTTTTTTTTTTCTTTGTTTTTGGTCAGTGTTGGTAGACAGTCTCTAAAATGGTCTTTAAAGACCACTTCTGGGGAGAAGTCTCAGTGGATAATGCATTTGATTGCAAGTGTGAAGACTTGAGTTTGAATCCTCAAAACCCACATAGAAACCACAGGGCATGCCTGTAATTCAAGTTCCCCTAGAGGAAGATAGGTGGAGAGACAGGAAATCTTCAGAAGCTTTTGGGTTAACTCACCTCACATATTCAATAGAAAACAACAAAGACACCTTGTTTCAAGCCAAGTAGAATGCAAAGACCCATAACTGAGATTGGCCCCTAACCGAAATATGCATGCACGTATGGACACACACACGGAGGCAGGGGGGGGGCGGGTCTTCACCTCTTGGAATCAATGCCATTGGATATCAGCTAAGATATCTGTCTTAGTTCTAGTAAATGGAATATAGTGAAGTCAATGGGACTACTAATTTGGAGATGGACTGTTATCTCTCATTTTCCTGCTTTGTTAACTCTAGGGAAACCATCTTCCAAATTGCGAGGAAAGCCCAGAGGAAAGCCTCCATGGGTCAGTTTGTAAGGTGATCTGCTGACGCCTTGTCAATTTATTTGAAACTAAACGTAGCTTCTTTCCCAATTGAGTCTTGAGTTGGCCATAGGTCTGGCAAACTTTTTTATTGTAACACGGTAAAACACTAAATTCAAACCATCTAGATGCTTTTTAGATTCCTGATACCCAATATGATGATTTAATAGACATTTGTTGCTTCTGTCCATGAAAAGTCAGGGGCGATTTCTTAGAGAGAGTAGGTAGCCAGATATATTCCATATATAGTTCTTTGCTGATTCTTCAGTCGAGGGAAAATTTAGTAGGACTTTTGCGTTGTTCAGATCTACAGTTGAAAATAAAATTTAGGGTCTTCATGACAGAGAAAAGCTTATGCAATTTCTTCATGCATTTTCGAAAAACAGCTGAAGAACTTATTTTTTCCTCAAAATAAGTTTTATTCTTTATTGTGAAAAACAGAAACTCATTTTAAGAAGTCCAGTGAATAAGGAAGAAATGATGTAGAAATTACATAAAATCACCATCATAACATAATCACTGTTAAAATTATGCTGTTCACTTCTCTAGATTTTTACCATAAAACACACATACAAATGAGTATGCTTACATTTAAAATATTAAAGTCACATGAGATATGCTTTTTATTTTTCCTTTCCCCTGACAGCATATTTTGATATTAATTCAATGCCAAAAAAGACACACCTATGCATTCATTTCAATGGTTTTCCATACCCATTATGTATTCATAACTTACCTATTCTGTACCTCTGAGCAGTCATTCAAACTGTCACACTGTTTATTTCATAGCTAACGATAGCCATTGATAAACATTTTTGGTCATTCATTACTTACACATATCAAGTATTTCCTCGGCATACTCTATCAAGGAAATATTTCTCAATGAGTATGCACATTTAAGGGACTTGAATGAAAATTATAAAATGCCATTCAGACAAAAGAGATTCAAAACTGACTGGATATCACTGAGCATATTAAATTTTAAATGCTAAAAGAAACAAACATGCCGCCATCCTAAACTGCAATGAAAGAGATGAAATATTTTGTTTTTCTATTCTGTGCTCGTAACTAAATATAGGACCTCACATATGCTAAGTATATATTCTACCACTGAGCTATGCTACATTTGTTGAGCATCTTTTGATAATTTTTTGAGCCATGATGTAGTTTGATCATTTTGTTTACTCTCTTACTCTTTCTACCACTTCCGTTTTGCCCACAGGTCATCCCTCATTTATGTTCATCTCATTATTTCCTCCATAAATTATTTATATGAGAGAGATTTCACTGTGAGTTAACGTTATTTTTTTAAGATTTTATTTATTAAGTATACAGAAGAGGCACCAGATCCCATTATGAACCACCACCATGTGGTTGCTGGAATTGAACTCAGGACCTCTGGAAGAGCAGCCAGTTCTCTTAACCTCTGAGCCATCTCTCCAGCCCCATGTGTTAATGTTATATGATCTCTATTTATTTCCATTTCCCTATAAATGACAAAACTTAATTATCTATAAATGAATAAATTTGATTATATTAAAATATAATACATTTTCTTTACTCATTCATCAAACACCTAGACTGTTTTCAAACTTGTTCACTATAATATCAGTGTGATAAATATTGGTATATGTTATCTATATATTAGACTGACTTTGATTCTTGAGTTTATTCCCAGGAGCAGTATAGGCAGATTATATCATAATTCTCTATTTTCCTTTTACTGAAAATAAGATTTTTTCATATAATATATTCTGATTATGGTTTCTCCCTTTCCCCAAATACTTTAAGTTCTTCTCCACCTCTCTTCCCATCTGAATCCACCCACTGTTTCTTTCTCTCAGTAGAAAACAAACAGGTATCTAAGAAATAATAATATAATAAAATATATCATTCTACATTTTATTCATTGAGGAATATTCACACTGGCTTCCATAGTTGGGTCAATTTACATTTCCTTCAACAATGAATTAAGGATTCATTGCCTGACCCAAACTTGCCAACATTTATTGTGTAATATTTTTTGTTTTTCTTCACATTTTGTATTCTATCTGGAATAAGATGGAATCTCAATGCAGTTATGTTTTCATTTCCATTATGACTATGGCTATTGAGTAGTTTTCATGTATTTAATAGCCATTTGTACTTCTTTTGAGGACTATCTGCTAGCTCATTTTCTTGCTTATATGGATTACTTATTCTGTTGGTGCTTGATTACTTCAGTTCTTTATATATTCTAGTATCAATATTTCATTGAATGAAGAGCTGGCGAAGGTTTTCTCTTATTCTATATGCCATGTCTTCCATTTACTAATTCCTTTGCTTTTTAATTTAATGCGCTCCCATTTTTCCAGTTTTGATATTATGCAACTCCTCTAACATATCCCTTTAAACACTAACTAGCCTTTTACAGACATTAAAACAAAATATAAATTCCAACAGTAGTCAAAGTCATGAAAGAAGATTCAGTAAGAAATTGTTAAATGAGGAGAAAAAGAGACTTCAGTCTAGAGAACTGGGTTTAACTCTAAATACAATAAGAAAAGGTGGGGGTGTATAGTCAGTGGGGTAATAAGATTCTTGTTGAGGGTGAAATTTTCTCTTAAGATGTCTCACAACAAACTTTTCTAAAACACGATAACCCTGCCAACAGCCATTGAATGGAACTTCCCTACATGTAACAGAGGGATTCTAGACCATTATTTTAAAGTAGTGTGGGAAAGAAGGGGAATTTTTAAGAAAACTTTCCAAAAGTACATGCTAGGTAATTTTATACTAATTAGAATTGAAAAAGGGTTTCAATTTTTCTAGAATCTTCTTAGAAGATAGTTCATTGAATTTAAGTTTTATGCACAAGATAGAGATGAACTTCATTTTTCAGATATTTGATTTTTTAGCCACGTATACTTTATACATTAGATATTGACTACTTTACTGTGTGTTGGTAATGAAATTCATACTTTCATACATGAATTGATGAAAAACATTTCAATCTATTGAATGATAGCTTGCGAGGCAGCATTTTCCATCGCATCATCTTTATCTGTTATTTTAAAAGCGATTAATTCAATGTTATTCTTCATTGCAGTATTGCACATCTATTTTAAATTGAGAAGAAAAAGTTTGAAATAAATGTGAGTACTATTGAAAAATACTTTGTCTCGTAAATTTTATACAATTGAGGCAACAAAAGAAGTCTGCTGAATCTGAGCTCACTTCCTCTTCCTCCCAGCATTCTGTTCTGTTTATTCCTCCCACCTATGTTTTAACCTATCAGGGCCAGCCAAGCAGTTTTTTTTATTTCTTAACCAATGAAATCAACAGATTGATATATGACACTCCCACATCAGTAGGTGACTGATCTTCAAGGAGCCTAACAGTGCCTGGGTCTGATGCTCCTCTTCCTGAGGCAGCCACTGGCCTCACCCCCTGCTTCAGGTAGGCCTTACATCTCTTTGTTCTTCAAAGAGGCAGAGACAGATTTCTCCTGATAGCCCTATTGCTATTGCTGCTGCCGCTCTGGGGGGTGAAGGGGTGGTGGGTGAGGCCAAAAAGAGTTATACCTTGAGGAGAAAGGGAGGTGACGGTGCAGAAGGACCTATGTGTCCATGTACCCTGCAAGCCTGGGGCCAATCACTCTAGTTTAAAATCTGTGTCTTTATAGACACAAGACAATTTCAAACCAAACCTGTACTGCTGACTGATTCCAGTCAACTACTGTAGAAAATCCAGAAGAAACTGCCTTATGATCCTTCCTAGGCAAGGATTCACCCTTTTAATGCTGTATAGTTTGAAAGAAAACGGCCCCCAAAAGGGAGAGGCACAATTAGGAGTTGTGGCCTTGCTGAAGGAAGTTTGTCACTGTGGCAGCGGGTTTTGAGGTCTCATATATGCTCCAGCCACATCCAGTAAGACAGTTCACTTCCTATAGCCTGCAAAATGTAGAACTCTCATCTCCAGCACCATAAACGCCTGCACCCTACCGTATCCCACCATGATGATAACGGATTAGCCTCTAAACTTTAAGCAATCTCAATTAAATGTTTTTCCTTTTTATAAGAGTTGCCAGGGCCATGGTGTCCCTTCACAGCAATAGAAGCCCTAACTAAGACAAATGCCCCAAAGAAGTTTTGGGAACAGAGCTGGGGATGCCGATAAGACAAGAGAGTAAAGCCTGGAGACAGTAGCATCCAAATAAACACAAGAATAAAGCCAAAGTTATGGAGACTGGAATCTTCCCCATCTGATCCTTATAAAACAAAGACTGAGTCCTGAGGGTGTGTGCTGTGTCTTTCCACAATGTCAGAATTTGTTACTTTATTGGGGTCTTGGGAGGGAGGGATATGCTTTGCTTTTCTCCATCTAGTGTCTGACAAGACCTTGGGTTTGTTTACCTGATATGGTTGGACTATGCCATGTGCCCTCACAATTTCAATTCTCCCCCATTGGACTCACAGGGTGGCTCCCTCTCTATTCCCAGGGATAAGTTAACAGCCGTTGCTTGATAGGGGTGATTATGCAATGATGATTTTTCTGGGTCTACCTAGTAGCAAAATAAAGTCAAAAGCCTCTTAGGGCAATGCACAGTGTGTGTGGAAAAACTTGTATTATACAATCGAGGTACCTTAGTCCTTCCTCTGATAGGGATCACCTATCAGATAATTACATTATGATTCCTTACAGTAGCAGGATTACAGTTATAAAATCGTAATGAAATAATTTTTTGGTTGGGCCTCAGAGAGATCCCAGGCACACACGATGAAGCTCCGACCCAGGATGGACGTAGGCTAGAACCTCCTTGGTAAGCCACCTCGTGGGCTACACATGATCAGAAATGGGCTAGTCCAGGTGCGAGTTAGTCGAGAAGAGGCTAGATAGAAATGGGCCAAGCAGTGATTAAATGAATACAGTTTGTGTGTTATTTCGGGCATAAGCTAGCAGGCGGCCGGGGTGCTGGGAACGCAGCCCCGCCGCTCATATTACTACAACCTACTATGGGTTACTTCTGGAATCCTAACACCAACATGCCCCATAAATGACTGCTGCTGTCCATCCCTTACCCCATCATCCTTCCCTGTGGGTGGCATTTTCCGCACAGTGAAAAAGGGGTCCCCTTTGACCACACCCAAGAGTTTTCCTTGACACTGGATATTGGAGAGGGTGGGGTAGGCAACAAGAGAGTTAAAAAATAAAAATTAAAATAAAAAAAAAAGAAGTCTGCTGAAAATGGTGGTTCTTTAGCCCCAACTATTTGTTCATAGACTCATGCCCGTAGACCGTAAAGAAAGTAATACAAGAAAAACATAGTTATGTGAGAAGACTGCATCCAAGAAACAAGATGTAACTAATGCTATTTTAGTTTAAAATAATATTTTAATATCTGAGTTTTCTGATGTTGGTTAAAAATTTTAAGAGGCCATTGTTTTGACAAGGTTACTGCCCTGAATCCTAGTAGAATACACTGAAGATGAAGCTTCACGTCAACCAACAGAAACGCCATTGTTTCCTAGTCTTGCTACTTGCCATGTACACAATCCCTTAAAGTTGTGGTCATTTTTTTTTCTTTTGAAGTAGTCTTGGTTTGTAGGTTAGACTGACCTTAAACTTGGATCCTTTTGTCTCAGCTTCTGAGAAGTAGGATTACAGGCGTGTGTCACCAAGCCTTGAAGTAAATTATCTCATTTTCAAGCTAATGAAGAGGTACTGAAGAGGTAGAGAAAGCAATGATATCAGTTAAATTCTCAAACAGACTAGTTATGACTAGCATGGTGGTGATATTCTTTATGCCTTAATCATTACACAAAAGATGCAACTTTGCTGGGTATCATAGGTTAGGGTAGTGTATGTAATCCTGTGATCCCAGTACTGGGCAGGCTGAAGCAGCACTCCTCCATTGCCTCTCCATCACCTCCTGCCTCTGGGACCCTGCCCTGCTTGAGTTCCTGTCCTGAATTCCTCCCATGATGAATAGTAATGCTGAATTTAAATGTAAGTCAGCTAAATCCTCTCCTCCCCAACTTGCTTTTTGGTCATGGTGTTTTGTTGCAGCAATAGAAACCCTAAGACAATCAGGCTTGTCATTTTTCCAGAGGAAACCGAGGAATAGGATATCAGAGGTATGAGGAAAGAGATAGTTTATAGAAGCTTTCATAAGAACATGAGTTGAACAGAAAAGCGTCATTGGGTGTGTATAAAGTGTCTTGCCATTGTGAGTTTTGTTGGAGTTAAGCTTTACCAATTGTGTAAAACTCTTCAGAAGAATCCAGCTGATGAGATGCAAGCATAGAGAATAAGTGGCTTCCTGTAGAAAGGAGAATTTACCTAAATGGTTGTAATGAAAAGATAGCTGGACAATGCAGAAGTAAAGCTTCTGCCTAAGGGTTTGAAATGCTGATTTTGTGTTCCACGGTGTTTAGGGAGGCAAATAATTAAAATACATGGGCTACCAGATCAAGGGACAGTAGAAAGATCATTGGCTTTATGTTCCCAATGAGGCTAAAGTAAAACAAATAAATTTATTTCATTTCCCATTAATGTTTGGAAATGTTTCCCATTGGTGATCTAAATGTTTAAAGACTGTTTTTTTTGTTGGTTTTTTTTTGTTTGTTTGTTTTTTTGTTGAGGACCTCTTAGCAGCATAGTGCAATTCAATTTGCTGTCTCTGGAGAATGGTATAGGAAGTAATCATTTACTTGTATAATATTTGATTTAATTTTTGTTGTGATATTGGATCAGTCTAGAAAAAGAAGGCTTCATAGAACTGTGTTTTTGCATGCCTGTTCCTCCATTAGAAGGTAGAAAGTGAGGCAGTCCAGTATTTGAGGAGGCACTTTACTTTTTTCTTTTCTTTCTTCACCTTTTCCCTCTCCCCTCATCCTTCTCTTTCTGCCTCAAAGGGCGCTTGTTCATGTTTAGCTTCAAATGTCATTTTGACATAACTGGGAAGAAGAAACCTCAATTAAGAAATTGCATCAGTTATATCAGCCTGTGAAAATATCTGTGTGGACATTCTCTTGATGGCTAAGTGATGTAGGAGTGCCGAGCACACTGTAGGTTGGTACCATTCCTAGGCAGGGAGGCCTAGGCTGTATAAGACAGGTAGCCTGGAGCAAGCCAGCAAGCAACATTTCTTCATGGTCTCTGCTTGAGTTCCTCCCTCCAGATTCCTGCCTGGAGTTCCTCCCCTGATTTCCTTTGAGGATGGGCTCTAACCTGTCAGATGTGATAACCACTTTCTTTTTAAAATGGTTTTGGTCAGGGTTTTATCACAGCAATAGAAAGAAAACTAGAAAAAGGTTATTTACCCATACGTGCTTAGGCATCATGGAACCACTGGGAAATTTCAACAACCTAAAGCTAGTGCTAGCTGGAATTTTATTATCTTTTAGTACAAAAGGCTGAGGGAAGAATGTGGTTTCATATGGAAAAGTAACCAGTCCTGTGGAGCTGGGAACACTAGGAAGTTCTTTGACGATTGGTCAGGGACTATTATCAGGGCTTCTTTACCTCAGAGTTTTATAATATAAATGAACACCCCAACTTCATATTTCTCCTCTCCAATTTCTTCTTAACTGGCAAAATTCAACTGTAAAAATAATTGTGGTCATGTGGTATACCCATATTAGGTCTTTGAGGCCCAGAGCAGGGTAGAGAAAGGTAGTCCAAAAATTTAGAGGACCAAAAAAAAAGTTACTTGGCCTATGAAGGAAGAGAATGAAGGTTTTAGTTTCTTTCTGAACCCACATCTTATTTCTACATTTGGCTATGCCTATGATGAGAACCTAACTATGGAATATTCTATAGTCCAGGGTCTTCAATATTCTACTATTTAATTATGTGCTCAGATTTCCTGTGGTATGTGTGGTGTATGTGGTGGGTCTGAGCATAGGAAATGCACACTAGATATGGTTTCCACCATTGAGATATAGTATATTCTGATACTAAACCAATACCCAGTTATATTTCCTTTTTATTCATGGTTATTATTTTTATTATCTGCAATTACATTGTAGCCTGGAGAATGTAGAACAAATTTTTGCCTCCCTACCTTTATATATATATTGTGTGTTTGTGTGTATATGGGTAAGTTGTTTGAGGAGAGGCAGTGTAACTTCAAATGACCATCTGAATTTAATTAAGACATTGTTGTCATTATATCACTCTAGTTTACTGAGAAGCTTTTAGAAGAAACTCCAAAACTTCTCCATATCTTTCAAAGATATGTCTAAAGTATGTGACATAAAAGTCAAAAATTGTGTGATTATTTCTATCCTAGAGACCAGAACAGCTAAAGACACTGGACTTGAGGTGGGGGTAGTGCTTGTGTTTTAGGTCTCTGCCTTCCAAGGTCTTAAAGTGTCCCTGTTCTTTTAAAACACCTTTCTCATGCTTAGTAAGCTGTCTTCATTCCTGGAGAGGAGCCACTGATTTCCACGGGGCCTCATCATGGGCATCTTGATGACAGATTAAAACTCCTATTCTTCTCTTCTTGAGAGAAGCCCTAAAAAACTGCCATTTCCTTTTAGGAAGAGATAAGTACATTTGATGTTCTGCTAACTAAAAATGTATGTCCTTAATTAGTTCCAGTCTCCTTAGAAAAATATTCATCTAAAATAGTTCATAATAAACTAAAAGGTTAAAAGCATTACTTACACAGTAATGTTCTTGCATGCACATACCATGCATTAATATAAGAAATGATAAACTTTGTAAGGATTTAAAATTATCATTTGGGGAAATTAACTTAGCTCAGTTAAACAGTGAACTTTAGAGTAGCAATTTATTTCAAGACTCATTTAAGAATCAAATAGTTCACAGACACCATTCCATAGCATAAACAATTACTGTGAAAGAAGCCAAAAGAATTTTAGTGTTTATTGTTAGGAACCTTTTCTAACCAAGCCGCTCCGGTGGTGCAAAAAAACTCTAATCAAACCAGATTAGACCAAATCAAAAATGCCCACATTAAATGAATGCCATGCTCTCAGGTGGCTGGGAGCAGGGCAGGGGAAAGACAGAGGGAGAGCACACACAAAACCCAAAACCACTTGTTCCTTTTTCAGGTGCAAGCGTAAATACCCTGTAGAAGTAGCCCTGACCCTCTCTGGGGAGGCATCAGCACTTGGCAGGCTGGGAGTTGGAGTCCAAGCACTTGGCAGGCTGGGAATTGGAGTCCACTTGCTTGGCAATTCCCAGGCCAGGGGCTGGGGTGACACTTCCAACTCAGTATTACATTCCAGACTCTTTGGATATAGGGGTGTTAGAGGGCTGGGATCTCACTTTTGACCAAACATCCTAGAGTCCTTGGATATAGGAGTGTCAGTTCAAGTCTGGCTACTTCCTCCGGGCATGGGGTCATGTGGGAGAGGGGAGTTGATGTGCTCATGCTCAATGAGAGGTGTGGCTCGGCAGCATCTGGGTTGCTGTCATCCTAGAGTCCTCATGCAGCTGTTTCTTTTGAGGGAGATAAGAAGGCAGGTGGATAGGAGAAAAGAATATTGTTATTATTGGCCCTATGAAATGGGGCTAGCCATGGGATGGGAAACAATAGCAGGTAAAACCAGATCTTAGCGGGAAAGTGTCCTTTATGCAGAAGAGTTGGTATCAATGGTGAAGTTCCAGGAGCTGGTGCAGGTCTTCGGCTTTGTGGGTTGGTCTTGGGCCAGGCAGCAGGAATGACCTGTAAATATGCCTGAAACTGACTGGGATTAGCAAAAGGCTCTGGAGACTGTTAGTTTTTTTTTTTCCAGACCTGATTTTTGATACAGCAGTAGAACTTTTTTAGGAACCTGTAAGAGAACTGGAACAGATTTACATCTTGGTATCATAGCAAAAGGTTATTGCTTTAGGTTAAGACAATAAAAGGAATTGGGAACCCTGGATTCTTTAAGATACACTTGAAATTTGTTAGGCACACTTGCCTGCATTTTAGCAGGAAACGTCATTAAATGTCATGGATGAAGTAATAAGTTAACAGTACCTGAAGTTGTCAAAGGCTATTAGACAGATCTGGGAGGGATAAATGAGCAAAAAAAAATGAGACAGCATTTTTGGCTATGCAGTCAATCCCAAATCCTCTCCTTGCTCCTTGGAGAACACCAGTCTTAGAAGCAGTGTTTGCCATTAGCTGCTGAGTATAAGAGGTCCAAAGTTTTTTCCTGTGGAGGGGTAGGAAAGATTTAGTCTACCTGTCTTGGGAGGATGAAGAGATCAATTCCTGAAAGGCATCAGGAAGCTGAAGAGGTGGAAGGCCACTTTTGCTGTGTGGGTTGCTTTGCCAAACCCAAAGGCAAAGCCTGGAGGCAGAAGGTCTTCTGTCTTCTTGGAGGAGCTAAAGGGTTCTGTGGAAGCTGGTGTGTCTGTGGTAGAGGCTCTTGTTAAAATGCCGTGCCTTCAGATCTATAAAGGCACTTGAGAACTAGGTATGATTATGTGTTATTCAAACTGGGCATATAAACTAAATTTAGGCGTGTATTCTATCCAATAAGTTGCAGTTTACCAATGTAAAGCCTAAATACCCTGTGGGAGTGGTCCTGACCTGTGGGGAGGGGTCAGCACGTGGCAGGCTGGGAGTTGGAGACCAAGCGTTTGGTAGGCTGGGAATTAGAGTCCAAGCACTTGTCAGGCTGAGAATTGTAGTCCAGGTGCTTGGCAATTCCCAGGCCAGGGGCTGGTATGACACTTCCAACTCAATATTATATTTCTTGAATCAATATTTTCTCCTATTTGTGTTTTCTAGCACTCCCTCACAAACCTATCCCTATTTACATGATGAGAAATAATCTTATATCCTCAGCACCTTAAGACTAATGTCAGTTGTAAAAATGGCAAACCACAGATTATGCAAATTCTCCTTAGTGTCTCAAACATTAAAAGAGTGAGGAGTGCTTCCTTTCTTTAGAAATTCATTTTCTGCTGTCAGAGCCAAGGCTCAAATGAACTTGCAGCTCACAATTAGGACTGCAAAACTACTGGCTTTGACAGCCAGTGTCATAAAAGAAAAGAAAGCAGTTCCAAAATTTAAAAAATGGGCTGTTAAAGCCAGGCCTGTGATGAGGATATGGGTTTTGCTTACAAGTTAAACTCATTACAGAACCGTACCTTTCAGGTCTTAAACTTAAACCATAGGGGGGGAAGAAATCAAAGAAGGTGAATTGCCCAACAAAAATGTGCCTCTCATGCAAATGTCTTTGGTAATTAAGGGGAGGGCGCTAAATGTGGAATATTCTCTCAAAGCAGAATTGTTTCTAAATGTAGGGGTAGGTTAACACTAGTCTACGAGGCAACAGCTGTTCTTAAGAGAACGCTGTCAATGTTGATAAGTAACTTTTAAAACTAAATCTGCTTGCTGAGCTCATGTTGTTTGGAAAACCATGAAGAATAAAATCTTTAATGATTTTTTTCTCCTGAAAAAAAAAACTGGGGAAAAAATCTTATCAATTGCAAGCCAAGGCAGAATTCTACAAGCTGCAGAACCTGGTAAGATCCTAGGGTGAGCTCATTTATATGAGAAGAGAGGAAAACACTAGGCAGATTGGAATTCTGAGTCCCTCATCTGAATAACAATTTTACACTCTGAAAATGCACTGATTGCATTCTTTCAGTCCTTTTTATGGAATGCCTTAGTGGAGGATCAAAGACTATTTTGAACATTTCCCTTTTGTTTGTTTCCCAGGGTCCATTTGTTGTTAAAGATGTCCTGGCCAAAATTAGCTTTAGTCATCATTGTTCATTTTACTTTATGAGGTACTCTGGGCATTGTTTAACCACCCAGAGTAGGAGAAAGCCTATTGTCTAGTGACATGTAGGAAGTACTGTGAAAAATTAGGAGAATGTGAAGAATTGTGGAAATGTGATTGTGTGAGGAAATGTGAGAAATTATTTTCTCTCTTCAGTATGATAACTATTCTAAACCCCAATCAGTGCCATAATTATTCAGTTTCTTTCTAGACCTCAATACAAAGCCTCAGAGTCTCAGTGACTTTCAGATCTTTTATTTTTGTGATTTGGTGGGACAGGGTGTTGCTTTGTGTTCTTGGCTGGCTTGGGAATCGCAGTCCCCCCCCCCCCCGACAGCCTCATGAGCTCATGAATTTCAGCTGCACACCACCATACCTGGTTATCACTTTGGTTCTTTTGTTGTGGAGATGCTTTTCCGTTTTTAAGACAGAATATTGCTAAGTAGAAACTATACAATCTGGGGTGACCTCGAACTTATTCTCCTTTTGCTTTGGCCTCTTAAGTACTAAGACTATAGGTGTGTGCAGGCAGGCTTAGTTACTATGATCTTAATTCCCATCTCCCCAGCATACAATGAGGTACATATTTTCCATGTGCTCATTATTTATTGTGTGCCTTATTTCACGAAGTTGTGCCAGGCTTTTTTTCATGTGGTGTGTACAGTGGAAAGCATAGCAGAAGCATGACATTTTTATTATCTACAGCAAGGTCAGCAACCATTTTCAGTAAAGGGCCTGATTGTAAATATTTCCAGCTTTGTGGTCCATATGGTCTCTGTCTCAATCACTCAACTCTGTCATTGTGTCATTGTGGTCTGATAGCAGCCATAAAAAGTGTGCTCCTGTGTTCCGATAAAACATTATTTACAGAGAACCTGTCGAGTGGCAGATGTAGGTCACCCCTGATTTAGAGAACTATTTGTGAGAAATAGTGTCTCTGCTTGTAACATTACCTTCTAAAGTTAGCAGCAGACCTGGGAGGAAATGCTACTTGGGATTTCATTCTTTCAAACCAGTAGACATTGGCAATAGAGACAGCTAAGAAAGATACACTGGTCATTTTTCAATTACTAGATTTTTTTTAAGATGCAGTCCTTCTGAGGAGTCCTAAAACTTAGCAGGAACACCTGGAAGTTGTCCTTGGGGGTCAAACTGAGGGAAGACTCCAGAGGAGGGGGATAGTTTTACCTTTTGTCACTCTGTCCTCCCTTTGTCCTACAATGGAAAAAGAGTTCTGCTCTACTCATTAGGTCTTGTGTATTACAGTGCTGTGTCAGAGGACTGTCCTGCTCGTGATTTACTTACTGTAGTATGAATAATAAACCCAGAGACAGTTATTGAGTTTCAACCCGAAAACCAGAAATGCAAAGCAGCCAAGCCTCTAGAGAAATCTTAGCTGTACCAAGGCTGGGCAACCACAGACTAAGCAGACTAAGCAGCTCGAGTCTCTCCCTCTTCCCATTTTCTATTCCCTCCAGTGCAGGGATTAAAGCCATGTGAATCCCTAGGACTGTGATTAAGGGTGTGAGCTGCCATCATCTGGATTTGTTTCTGTATTGATCTTATGTAGCCCAGGGTGGTCTTGAACTCACAGAGATCCATCTGTCTCTGCCTTCCAAATCCTGGGATTAAAGGTGTGTGCCACCACTGCCTGATCTCTAGTGGCATAGTTTTGCCTTCTGATCTTTAGGAAATCTTTCTTTATTAAAACACAAATAAAATATCACTGTAACCTAACAACATGTATTACAAACTGTAAGTGTTGCTGATGGTGAGTTTGGATCAGAAAGAGTCACCTTAAGAAGAATCGAGTCAATTCTCAATCTGGATTGGATAGGACACGCTTTCTCTTGAAAAGATCTATGTTGTTTCCTTTGTTCTTTAGGGCGTAGTTTTCCTAGTTATCTCCTAATAGCTTTTTATCTCGTCCATTCATTAGTTTCACCAGTTTTAGAATATATATCAAGCAAAGGTAGAGGAATCAATAATGTAAACAGTGAAAAGGGAGATAAGGTGGTAGAGTCATACTTTTTTTAAAATTTATTTATTTACTAAAGATTTCTGTCTCTTCCCCGCCACCGCCTCCCATTTCCCTCCCCCTCCCCCAATCAAGTCCTCCTCCCTCATCAGCCCAAAGAGCTATCAGAGTTCCCTGCCTTGTGGGAAGTCCAAGGACCACCCACCTCCATCCAGGTCTAGTAAGGTGAGCATCCAAACTGCCTAATATGCTTTGGATAGAGGTGGGGAAGAGGAGCTCCAATTCCTCTGGCGATTCATGCAGGACAGGTTTTGAAATAAACTCTTGGGTTTGTATGGCAGATACTTGTGGAGTAGGCTCCTGAGTCTGGGCTGCCACTTCCTAGAAGGCCCTTCTACTCACTAGGAGAGCTTAGCCAACCTGCCTGCTCTGAATTCTCTAATTCAGCGAGGCAGGACAGAAGTGGCGTCAGCCCAGGACAAATATATCCAACTTGATCTAGATGGCCAGGATTCCCAGGATGATATTTATTACTACCCAGTGCCCTTCATGGGCTTGACCCCAAACTTGGGCCATTCAAGGTCACGAAACATTTGTAGCCAGCTTGTGGTGATAGGATAACCAAAATCTTCCTTAACTATAGAGGGTAAGTTAGTTAAAAACTTTAGAACACAGGTCAGAGTCCTCCCTGGCATACCAGTCATGGTTCCCGTGTTGTACATCTAATTTAGTCACACCAAGTAGTAACACATGAAGACAGACCAAACTCCAAACAAGACAGAAAGCAAAGAGAACAACAGAGAAGACAATAACAAGATTTGTTACAGAGTTTCACCAATCTGACGAACAGAATTTAACAGGAGGCTGTTTTATTTTTTTTTAAGATTTATTTATTTATTATGTATACAACATTCTGCCTCCATATATGCCCACACGCCAGAGGAGGGCGCCAGATCTCATTACAGATGGTTGTGAGCCACCATGTGGTTGCTGGGAATTGAACTCATGACCTCTGGAAGAGCAGACTGTGCTCTAAACCACTGAGCCATCTCTCCAGCTCCCCAGGGGGCTGTTTTAGTTGTCTACTTGCACAACCATTGCACTGCCTAATGTCCTCACCCTGGGCCTCTCCAAACTCTAGGTCTGACCCGTAGTGTCCTTGGCTTTGTTGTTCAACCTAGAGTTGCAACTTTGCTGATGGTACCAAGATGCCGGGTCTCTCTGAGTTTCTAAACCAGGTCCTTGATGTAACCAGGGCATCCTCGGTGTTCTGAGGCAGGTCAGAAAACAACTGGTGATTCTGGTTAAACTCCCAATTAACCAGAAACAATCAGTGGGCTAGGAACATCTCTCTTTGACCTGAACAAAGGATTGGTGGGCCTCATTACGCCCCCATATCCCCAGATCACACAGAACCAATGACTTGCCCAAGAGAAGCTTCCTCGAAGAAAGAAAAAACAAAACAAAAACACTTTCTGTTTTCCTTTCATATGTATCCATTCACCTCAGGAGTTCACCGAATAGAAAGCACTTCTCCTGGGGACCTTAGGTCAGCTAGCTTAGCTATTCCTAGGTGAGCACACCCTTGGTTGTCTCACCAGCTTTTGGAGGAGCCTGGAAGGAAGAGCCCTATCCCAGCTTCAGCAAAATTTGGGTAGACAGTTTTTCTTGCTGGGGCCTCCATATGTTAATCCTGAGATTCACAAGAAAGAAAAGCCCCAGGCCACAGCTGTCCAAATTAGAGCAACTTATATTTGGGTAGACCTGGAACTGGCTATCAGGCTGTCTCCCCCTAAGTCGGGGTTTGAGAGAGCAGCCCCCACTGGCCTCCTGAAGTCCCTTTTATAGAAGAGAGTGGTGTTCATAGGTGTGAGAGGGTTGATAGATATTCCTTGTTAAAAGGATACAATGGAAAGGGAAGGAACAAAGGCAAAGATAAACATCAACTGAATGAAAGTAAATACAACCAATAGAGGAGGAACAAAGGCAAGGATATACATCAAGTGAATGGGGGTTATAAGTAGTTTACATCAGACCAGGAACTTACCCTTGATTACAAATGAAAGCAAGCATGGAGGGTGTTGGATTTTCTCCAATGCTTTTTCAGCATCTAATGAATTATCATATGGTTTCTTTCTTTCTTCTTTCAGCTTATTTATATGGTGGATTACATTGATAGATTTTCGTATGATGAACCATCTCTGGGATTGAATCATCTCTAGGATGAAGGCAACTTGAACATGGTGGTTTTGGGGGAACCCATGCTTTTTGGATGGATACCTTTCTCAGCCGAGATACAGTAGGGAGGGCCTTGGACCTTACCCAAAGGAATGTGCCTTACCCTCTCTGAGAAGTGCATGGTGGTGGTGGGGGGAGCTGGAGGGAATGGGAGGAAGGGAGGGAGTGGGAACTGGGATTGGGACATAAAATGAAAAAAAGATAGTTTGTTTTCTTTTCTAAAAAAGCCATAACTAACAGGGATTTACTTTTTTATTTTTTTCACTTTTTTACTGATTTTTATTGAGCTATACATTTTTCTCTGCCGCCCTCGCTTCCTCTACCCACCCCTTCAATCCTCTCCCGTGGTCACCATGCTCCCAATTTACTCAGAACATCTTGTCATTTTTTACTTCACATGTAGAGTAGAACTATGTATGTCTCTCTTAGAGTCCTCATTGTTGTCTAGGTTCTCTGGGATTGTGGTTTGTAGGTTGGTTTTCTTTGCTTTATGCCTAAAAGCCACTTACTGGTGAGTACATATAATATTTGTCTTTCTGGGTCTGGGTTACCTCACTCAATATGATGTTTTCTAGATCCATCTATTTGCCTGCAAATTTCAAGATGTCATTATTTTTCTCCACTGTGTAGTACTCCATTGTATAAATGTACCACATTTTCCTTATCCATTCTTTCGTCGAGGGGCATTTAGGTTGTTTGCAGGTTCTGGCTAAGACAAACAATGGTGCTCCGAACATAGTTGAACACATGTTCTTGTGGTACAATTGAGCAACCTTTGGGTATATACCCGAAAGTGGTATTGCTTGAGGAAGGTTGTTTCCTAATTTTCTGAGAAATCGCCATACTGATATCAAAGAGGCTGTATCACTTTGCACTCACACCAGCAATTCACGAGTGTTCCCTTTACACCACAACCTCTCCAGCATAAATTATCATCAGTGTTTTCAATCTTGGCCATTCTTACAGGTGTAAGATGGAATCTCAGAGTTGTTTTGATTTGCATTTCTCTGATGGCTAAGGATGTTGAGCATTTCCTTAGGTGTCTTTCAGCCATTTTAGATTCCTCTGTTGAGAGTTCTCTGTTTAGGTCTACACTCCATTTTGTTATTGGATTATTTGTTCTTTTGATGTCAATTTCTTGAGTTCTTTGTATATTTTGGAGATCAGTTCTCTGTCTGATGTGGGGTTGTTTAAGATCTTTTCCCATTCTGTAGGCTGCTGTTTGGTCTTGTTGACCATGCCCTTTGCTTTACAGAAGCTTTTCAGTTTCAGGAGGTCCCATTTAGTAATTATTTCTCTCAGTGTCTGTGCGACTGGGGTTATATTTAAGAAGTGGTCCCTTGTACCAATGCATTCAAATGTACTTCCCACTTTCTCTTCTATAAAGTTCATTGTGGCTGGCTTTATGTTGAAGTCTTTGATCCATTTGGACTTGAGTATTGTGCATGGTGATAGATATGGGTCTATATTCATTCTTCTACATGTTGATATTCAGTTATGTCAGCACCATTTGTTAAATATGCTTTGTTTTTCCCATTTTATATTTTTTTTGCTTCTTTGTCAAAAATCAGGTGTTTTTTGGTGTGTGAATTAATATCTGGGTCTTAAATTCAGTTCTATTGGTCATCTTGTCTCTAACAGGGATTTAACATGGGTCAAAGGAACTTGTGTTAGGTAGGCTTTAGCTCAACAAACAGTAACTTCTTTTTAACTGTTTTGACTCTTAGAACTCTTCACCTCTAAAGTATATTTTTGGTTTTGATCTTACATCAACCTGTGAGGTACTTGTTCCTGTTTTGGTTTTAAAATAGTCCTATAAGTATAGTCTATAATAAGCTTAAATTACCCTGAATAAAATGAAAACCAATTAATTTTATTAACTCAGACAATTTCCCTGTCTTGAAAAAATTTGCCTGGCTATATGTCTTCCTATTGGCCAGGCAGGCTTTCTTCTTACCTGCTATGTTTATTATTTTTTTTGTAAGGTTAAAAGAATACTTTTATTTCATAGGAGAGAGAACTGCATTTTGATACTGCTCTATTATTCTGTTTGAAGCTACAACATTTTGAAAAATCAAAACTAAGGCCTGAAATTATGGCTCAGGTGCATGAAGTCTTGGGTTTGAGTCCTGTCATTGCATAAGCCAGGTGTGACAGAAATGCTCTTTAATACCAGCAGTCAGGAGGTGAAGGCAAGTTCAAGATCATTCTCTGATACATATTCTGAGGCCAGTTTGGGCTACACAAAGCCTTGCTTCAATGGGAAAATATATGATGTGCTTAGACTTCTCAATTTAGAATTGTTTGTTACAACCTTACTATGTAACTATCAGATTCTATGTGATAAAGGGAGATAATAAAACATTCAGCCATTACTTTCTCAGAATTAGAATCCACCAAGATGTGCAATACAGGAAAATTAATTAACTATTAGTTTTATAATATATATTGATCAGTTTTGCTTTTAGACTTGTAATTTTTTTTTACTTACATGATATTTAAATTTGATTGGTTTAAGAACTGCCTGGACTTCTAGGTATATCTGTGAAGGTGTTTCTGAAATATCAACTGAGAGGGGAGGACCCATCCTTAATGTGGATAGCACCATCTCATGAGCTAGGGACAAAATGCTTAAAAAGGGATAAAGGAAAAAGCAAACCCTGAGCATGGGCATTCCCTTTTTTCTGATTTCTGCTTAGCCACATAGTGAACAGCTCTCTTCTGCTACATATTCTGGCTGCCATGATGCTCTGCCAAGCCGATATGACCAAACAGCCACAAATGGATATCTCTGAAGCTGTGAGAAAAATTCATCCCTTTAAGTTGTTTCTGATAGCAATTTTGGTGACAGTTCCATAAAATAACTAGTACAGTTTATATGTGTTCATTTGAAAGTTTTGAACTCCACATATTTTTATTTTAAAATTTTTATTTATTTTGCATACCAACTGCAGTTCCCTCTCCCTCTCTTAAATCCTCGAGGAAAGGGTATAAACCATATTCTACTTCAAGGTGAAATCATGTTTTATAGAACTTTATACATCAAGTGCTTGGTGCACAGCATAATCTCAATTTATATTTCTTGAGTTACATATAAATGGTAGAAATGTCAATTAAAGGACTTGTTTTTAATAGACTTTTGAGTTACAAATGATTTTACAATTAATTAATATTAGTAAGCAGTGAAAGAATTTTCTTTTATTTGTAATATATCTAGCATAAAACATTATGGGAAGTGTTAGGTATTAAAATATTTTGAATGTTTGGGGGACATAGAAGATAAAGCACTAAGTGTAGACACAGTACCTATTAGAGAGTGGTAAATACAAAGCGATGGTATACTGTGGTCTGAAAAAATTATAGAGGTGAGACAAAAGAATGTGAAACAACATGAGGAACTTCCAGCCAGATGTGATAGCTCATGCCCTTAATTCCAGCATTTGGAATGCTGAGGCAGGAGGAAAATTGAACTTGAGAATAATCTGGGATACAGGAGACAAGACTGTGTCTCAATCTAAACCAGATAAGCAAGCAAACAAATGCAGGACTAAAGTAGCATCCTCTTTTACTATTATTATAGTCTCTTCCCCTTCGCTCCGTTTCAAGCATTCAGGGGAGAAACTCGGAGCATAGTGTGATACATAGGTGGAAACAACCTAGATCTCCCTCAATAGAAAAATGAATAAAGAAAGTGTAGAATATATATACATTAGAATACTACTCAGCGATAAAAATAATGACATCTTGAATTCTCCATGCAAACAGATGGAAATAGAAAACACTATCCTGGGTGAGATAACCCAGACCCAAAAAGATGAATATGGTATATACTCACTCATTAGTGGACTCTAGCCATAAATAAAGGATATTGAGCATATAATTTGTGATCCTAGAGAAGTTAAATAAGAAGGTGAACCCAAAGAAAAACATATATAGATCCTCCTGGAAATTGGAGGCAAACAATCTTCATCTGGCAACGGATGGAGATAGAGACAGAGACCCTTATCAGAGCAATGGACTGAGCTCCCATGGTCCAGTTGAAGAGCAGAAGGAGGGAGAAGATGAGCAAGGAAGTCAGGACCATGAGGGGTTGGTCCACCCACTGGTTTTATCTTTTTTTTATTTTACATACCAATTCCAGTTCCCCCTCACTCCTTTCCTCCCGCTCCCCCACCTATCCCCTACCTTGCCCTCCATCCACTCCTTAGAGAGGGTGGGGCATCCCATGGGGAGTCAACAAAATCTGTCACATCACCTAAGGCAGGACCAAGGCCTTCTTCCTGTATCTAGGCTGAGCAAGGTACCCCTCCACAGGGAATGGACTCAGAAAAGACAGTTCATGCACTAGGGATAAATACTGGTTCCACACCAGTGGCCCCACAAACTGCCTAAGACACACTGAAGTAATAAGGGCGGCGGGGCTGCGTTCCCAGCACCCCGGCCGCCTGCTCGGCTAGCTTATGCCCCAAAATAATTACACAGACACTGTATTCTTTTAAGCACTGCTTGGCCCTTTAGCTCTAGCACTTACAGGCTAATTCTCACATCCCGATCAACCCATCTCTAATAATCTGTGAGAACCGGTCTTACCGGGAAGATTCTAGCCTAGTCCATCCTGGGTCAGAGTTTCATGCCGGGAGTGGGGCATGGCATCTCTCTCAGGCGTCTGCTCCCTAGAGGAGAGCTGTCAAGTCTCTGAGCTCACTTCCTCTTCCTCCCAGTATCCTGTTCTGTTTTCTCCTCCCACCTATCTTCTAACCAATAAAATGGGCCAGGGCAGTGCCTTTATTAGCCAATGACCTTCCTCCATCAACACACAACTACCACCCACGTGGAGAGGGCCTAGTTTGCTAGTTTGGTCCTATGAAGGTTCCCCAGCTGTCAGTCTGGAGTAAGTGAGTTTCCACGAGCTCAGGTTAGCCGTTTCTTTGGTTTTCCCCACCATGGTCGTTTAACCCCTTTGCTCATATCATAGCTCCTTCCCCTCTTCGACTGGACTGCAGGAGGTAGGCCCAGTGCTTTGCTTCTCTCTCTGCATCTGCTTCCATCAGTTACTGGATGAAGGTTCTATGATGACAATTAAGTAGTCACCAATCTGATTACAGAGGAAGGTCAGTTCAGCACCCTCTTCACTATTGCTTAGATTCTTAGCTCCATCATCCTTGTGGAATCCTGGGAATTTCCCTAGTGCCAGGTTTCTCCCTAACCCCCAATGGCTCTGTCTATCAAGATATCTTTTTTTCTTGCTCTCCCTCTCTGACCTTCCCCCAACTTGACCTTCTGTATCCCTCATGCTCTCCTCCCCCTATCCCTCTCCTCTCTCCCACTGCCCTTCCTCACTCTTCCCCCACCCATTCTCCCAATTTTGCATCCCCCCCCTCGGAAGGAAAAACAGACAAGATCTCCTGAGTAAATTGAAACTACTTCTTGAGGGGCATTTCTTTTCCTGGATGATTAACAGGGTTGTTTGAATTAACTTTTGAGGGAGAAGACAATGTTATTTTATTTTATTAAAAAAACTATCTGTTTTTCATTTTACATACCAATCCCAGTTCCCACTCCCTCCCCTTTCCATCCACCTTCCCCTGATCCACTCTTCAGAGAGGGTCAGGACATTGCATTGAGGAAGGACCAAGGCATTCCCTGTTATATCTAGGCTGAGCAAGGTATCCATCCAAAGAGAATGGGTTCCAAAAAAGCCAGTACAAGCAGTAGAGATAAGTCCTGGTCCCACTGCCAGTGGCCCCACAGTCTGCCCCAGCCATATAACTGTCACCCATATTCAGAGGATCTAGTTTGGTCCTATGCTGTTTCCTTCCCTGTCAGGCTGAAGTTGGTGAGCTCCCATTAGCTCAGGTAAACTGTTTCAGTGGGTGAACCCATCATGGTCTTGACCTCTTTGCTCATATTCTCATTTCTACTCTTTGACTGAACTTTGGGAGCTCAGTGCTCCACAGTATGAAGGTTCTATGTGACATTTAGGATATTCATCTGTCTGACTACAAGACAAGGCCAGTTCAGACAGCTTTTCCACTATTGCTTAAGGTCTTAGCTAGGGTCATCCTTATGGATTCCTGGGAATTTCTCGAGTGCCAGGTTTCTTGCTAGCCCCATAACAGCGCCCTCAATCAATATCTCTTTCCTTGCTCTCCATCTGTGTCCTTTCCCCATCTTAACTCTCTTGTTCCCTCAAGTTCTCCTCCCTCTCTGCTCCTTCCCTCCTCCTCTCTTTTCTCCTTCCCTTCTCCCCCTACCCCCATGCTCCAAATTTTCTCAGGAAATCTTGTCTATTTTCCTTTCCCAGGGAGGATCTATGTATATTTCTCTTAGGGTTCTCCTTGTTACTTATTTTCTCTGGGGTCATCGACTATAGGCTAGTTATCCCTTGCTTTATAGCTAATAACCATTTATGAGTGAATACATAACATGCTCATCTTTCTGGGTATGGGTTAACTCACTCAGGATAGTTTGTTTTTTTTTTCCTAGTGGGAAAAGGAATGTTGTGTCTTGTTCTTTACAAGAAAGCTTCTTGTTACACAGAGTGTAATCTTATCTTTCTGGCTGTAGAATGTCATGTCTCTATTCAGGTCCGGAAATACAGTTAGTATTCACTCTGTTTACTAGCAATCAAAATCCTACCTATTTCATGTCTGCTTTTACAAGCCACTGAGTGTGAGGGATGGAGGTCTATCCTCAAACCTGCTAGTATGTGACTATCCACCTAACTGTACATCCCTACAAGGATTAGTGTCAGTTGCTAATATTAAATGTCAGACCCCAAAATAAAAAAATACCTCCTGCTCACAAGACCAGTATGAATAGGTTAAAAGAACATTTCCATGAACATCCCAAGTAAGAGTTCTTTAAGTACAGAATACCCAAGGTTCAGGGTGCTGATTTTTCTTTTTTTCTTATCATATTGATTCTGAGCACATCAGTTTGCAGGAGTAGGCTTCCACCTATTGTTTGTGTAGTTTAAATTAACAAGTAAATAAGCGATCCCATGGAGTTTACAGGTGTGCCTACTTGCTCCTTAAGTGGGCTAATGTCAGCATCTCTTGTTTACTCCTATCTCTTGTACTCTCCAACTCCCCATAGCCCGAGTTCACTAATGCTGAGAGCACAAAGGGCCAGGAAATAGGCTTTGTTCTTCTTCTAATTCATTATTTGTCTCAATTCTCTTCATTCATCCGTATCATCACGTGACAGAAAAGGCATATACTTATCTCCATTTATTTGTTCATTCACCCATTTTACCTATAAAACTGTTAATTTGATAATGGCATGTCAATATGGGCTGTCTTATATTGGAGTGTAGAACACACACTGTTTTTTTTCATTACATTTTCTCCTCTATTTCTATATGGAAGGTCAATGTTATAATGTAGATACATAAACGGAGATGAAGAAATGCACATAATCATTCTAACAATTCCACAAGCATTATATTTCTATAACTTTGAGGTTGAATGTACTTGAAATTGTCAGAGTCTTGAGTGACCTTTCATGATGACATTCCCGTGCCTCAGACACATTACTAGTTTTATGTATTTATTGATTCAACTTTATTTAAATGATTATCAATAATCTCTTTTAATGTGTTGCCCTTTATCCAATAAGTACACATGGCAGGACTGGAAAGGGTGTGGAAAATAATATAATTTGTATTCTGATAAGTATACATAAAAGTAAATCTTTATTAGGAAGTTCTTTTGAATAAGTTTTCAATATTAAATATTATATCTAACCTTCCAACCCAATACATTAGCATATGCATATTCTCTGAAAATCATTATGAGATTTGTAGTCAAAAATGCTTCAGAAGTTGCAGTGTGTTTGACCTTAATAAATAATTAAGTTGTTTGGATTATAGAAGAATGTTTTGTGGAACCACAGACAGTGTTTATTCTTATATTAATAATGAAAGTATAATAAAGTATGACTGGGTATATTGTAATATCTGAAAATACATTAAAGACATTTTTTCAGGGTGGAAACTTAACATTTTTCTTTACTAGTTTATTGGTTTTATGACCTTGCATGTGTTGTATAGTTGAAGCAATGGAATTGTTCACAAACTTGATTGAAAACATTGTCTTTATGGAGCACCAATTTATGTTTTATGTTCAGAAATCTTATGCAGTAGAGAGGTGTAATTGTCAAAATCCTGAATTCAAGATGAACTAAAACTTAAATAATCTGGAAAACAGAACCAGGTAGTAAACAGATGCCAAGGGGCTAGAGAGCATGCATTTTTATCTGGCATCTAAGAAAACTGAAAGATGGATTTATGTGTAGAATTGGAGAAGGTGGCTAGAAACCCCGTCCTGCTATGCTATTTCTCTAAGGACCTTGGGAAAGCTTTAGAGTATTTGTCTCCCCACTTCACTGTGTTTCTGTGCCACTGGGGATGTTGAAAAAATGTCGATTCTGGTATGCAGCATTCTTGCATTGATGGTACATAAAAGATGGTGGTTTCATCATCAGTCTTGTGCAAGAAATATTCCTTATTTTCTTCCACAGGAGAATATATTTCATGGCTAGAAAAGAGCAGTGGCCAAACATTGACAAAATATGAACTCTCACCATTTCTTCTTGGAAATAAGTCTGTGCAAAATCCTTTAAATATATGTAGACTCTGAACCACTAAGTGTGGGAGGGAAACAGAAGGGATGCATTTCCAAGCAGTTGCCAGATGATGCTGGCCCAAATTTGAGCAAGCAAAGCTCTAAGTGTGTAACAAAGAGTTGGGGAACTGTTAAAAACAAAGTTCCCATAGTTACATAATTTTCTAACCACTCACAGAAGAGGCGTATAGAAATTGAAAGCCAGATAGCATTTATGTTCCTAAGCCACAGGTGCATTTCTTGGCTATGATGTTTTATTTAAGTGTTTCATATTATTCTCCACCCACTCTGTGAGAGGTGCTGTTATTATCTGCACTTTACAGATGAGGAAGTGAACTTAAGAGATCTTAAGTAATAAATCCACAACACATAGAAGTACTAAGAATTAAAATTAGAATTGTACAACTACAAAGGCTGTGCTTTCAGTAACCTTATAACTGCCAGCTATGTGCCAGAGCCATCTAGTTAAGTACATAATTTAGGATGTGAATGTGGGAGTCTATCAAGAATGATAGCTACTGGGTTCCAAAGACAGAAAAGGCTTACCCAGGGTTGAGTTGTGTTAGAGCAGGGATCCAAACTAAGGCTATTTGACTCTAAAGAGGAGAACTTGGGGTAATATCTGTGGAGAAAAAATAACAACCAAATCTCAAATATTTGCAAGGGTATGGTCACAAGTAATTTAAGAATGGAGAAGATATTTTCAGAATTTAAAGTACAAGTAATATCACTTGCATGAGGACAGAAGGGGTGGATCAGAAATCAAAGACATAGACTGCCATCTAAGTCCTTAGCTTCTAGCTTCTATATATCACCAGCTGTGCTGATAATGGCTTTGGAAGACAATATTTTACAGTGTTACTTAGAAAAATACCTACATATTTCAACATTTATTTAAAAATATAATCATTCTATCTACCAGGTGTGTCTAACATTTCAACATTATGGCATGACATTGCCGCCTACAAAGTTCATACTCAACAACCATAAAATTGAGTTATAAAAACTATGAGAGGTCTCAATGTTTTAAGCAAGTTTATGATTTTGTATTTGTTGGTCACATTCACTGCTGTCCTTGGCAGCATGTGGCCTACAGGCTGTGGACTGGGCATGAATGAACTTTAATTGGAAATTGAATACTTAAAGATAACAAGTATTCCAAGGATACAGCTTGTTGGTTAGTTAAGTAAATATGTTTTATAAAGAGAGCATATTTAAAGTACCATTATTTTCTCTCTCTAAATGACTACCCAAATAGTTTCCTTTAAATTAATTAATTCTTTCTTTTTTGGTTTGTAAGTATTGTATTGAGATTTTTTTTTGCATCTATGTTCCATCAGAGATACTGGCATGATTTTCTTTTCCCCTTTTTATTTAAAATAGATTCTTTTCTCATACAATATATCTTGATTGTAGTTTCTGCTCACTCTACTTTGTGTCCCTCCCTCACTCCCATTTCCTTTGGATCTATTTCTTTTTCACCTTTCATTAGTAAGGAACAGTCTTCTAAGATACAATAATACAATATAACAAAATAAAATGTAATATGATAAAATAAAAACTCTCATACGAAAGTTGGACATAGCAACCCAACAGGAGGAAAAAAGTCCCAAGATTAGGCACAAGAGTCAGAGACCAACTTGTTCTTATAATCAGGAGTCCCGTAAAAATACTAAGATGAAAGCTGTAATTTATACAGAAAGGACTTGATACAGACCCTTGTAGGCCCTGTGCTTGTTGCCTCAGTCTGTGAGTTCACACGAGTCTTGCTTAATAGTTGATTTAGAAGGCCTTGTTCTGGTTTTCTCGACCACCTCTCACTCTTACAATCTTTGCAAGTAATCTTCTGCTGGGTTCCATGAGCTCTGAGGGGAGGAATTTGATGGAGACATACCATCTAGACTCTCTTTTCAAATAATGTCTGGCTTTGGGTCTCTGCATCTGTTACCATCTTCTGCTGGAGGAAGACTCTCTGATGATGACTGGATAAGGCACTGATCTATCAGTACAGCAAAAAATCCTTAGCAGTAATTTTATTGATACTTTTATCCTAGATCCCTTGCCTATCTATTCTGGTTCTTTTTTTTTTTTTTTTTAGTTTTTTTTTTTTTCGAGACAGGGTTTCTCTGTGGCTTTGGAGCCTGTCCTGGAACTAGCTCTGTAGACCAGGCTGGTCTCGAACTCACAGAGATCCGCCTACCTCTGCCTCCCGAGTGCTGGGATTAAAGGCGTGCGCCACCATCGCCCTGCTAGTCTGGTTCTTGATCACCTAACAGTGACAGGTATAGGTTCTGTCTCATGCAGTAGGCCTTAAATCAAATCATACATTGGTCGGCTACTCCTGCAAGTTCTGTGTCGCCATTGTCCTAGCATATCTTGCAGACAGGACAGATTGAAGGTAAAGGATTTGTGAATGGATTGATATCCACATTTTTCTTCTGGTAGGTTGCAGAGTACCTTCCCATTCCAAATACACTTACGAAGGGGTGAAGATTCTATGTAGGCACTAGTTCTACCTCTCTATGCTGCTGGTAGGCATTTTTTGCTTAAGTAGCTGTATTACTATTTCTTCTGGCCCTCAGAATAGCGAGACAGTAGAGTTTTGGTGTTTAAACCAGTCCATTTCTAATATTTATATGGCATCACTATAAAAGTAATAAACTTTCTGTACTTAAGAAATTGGTTGAAGCTCAAGTCTTTTTTTCCAGGTGTTGTGCTATTTGTTCTTACTGTGGTGGTGAAAAGGCACCCATGGAAGTAACTGGTCCAGCAGATATAAGCAACTGAAACAACTTGTAAGTACATATTATCATTGTCTAGGAGCAAGCATAAAAGCATAAGGAGAAATCATACTGAGGTGCAATTGATCTGAATGTGCCTCAACTGATGATCAAGTGTAGATCATGTAGAGATGGATGCAGTTTGGGTGGCATCTACCTGGAGGGAAGCTGAGTCTATGGGCTGGCCTGTACTTTGCCTCTAGTATGATAATCACCTTAATTATCACAGACTTAACCTTCCCTATGAGAGAAATTTTTATACTATATCTTCGGTATTGTTTCTAAACTATTGGGGAACTGAGAGTAACCCTAGATTGTTTATAATACACAGGACTATTTCAAACAATCTAGAAATTAGAGATCATATCAATGAAAAGATTTTAAAAATCTTTAGCACAAATGAAATATAATTTGACTAGAGATACTAATTCTCAAAACAACTACTTGGAATCAGATAACAAAACTAGGTATACGGCAGGTTTAGACCTGGCTGTTGATCACTGATAAAGCTTCTTCAAAACTCAAGATTTTATGGCATACCTAAGTGTAAAACCAGTTGCATTATGGTAGAGAAGCATATTGTATCAGTCACTTACTAGATGTTTTTAATTGTCTTATCAGGTAGGTTCTAAGTTGACAAGTGTACATAACCCAGTACCTGGACATTTTAACGAAGCACCTTTCCTATAAAAACAAACAAAACAAAGCAAAATAAAAACTCAATAAGGGGCTACAAAGAAGTTAAAATTCTTATCGTGGAGTGATTAATGGATCGAGATATCAGAAATTGCTCTTTAAAAGCATCATTTCTTTTCATAAAATTATGCTTGGAAAGAGGAGATTTCTTTTATGATGGTAGATTATATAGATTATGCTCTGCTCTAAATGTACAACTTATAAGGCACAAGTCCATGGGCAACTGGATACATAGACAGTATTTCAGAAACAGCCAGTATTGTCTCAACCTGTCCCTTGATAGGAAGAATGTAAAAACTGCTGTTGTTGTGTGTGCTAGCTGTCATGTGACTGGTACTTTTTTGCAAAGACAACCCTGGATTCTACTAAAATTGAGTCTTTAAATATTTTTACTGTCTTCCTGCCACTTTGGGTACTGGAAGATTCCCCAATGCAACAGTGTTCTTCTAGGAAGAGAGACTGGGTTACACACACACGTGCACACACACACACACACACACACACGCACACACACACACACACTTTTACCTATTTGGGGCCCAGTGAATCATCTTATGAGTATCAGTCCATAAATAAGGCTTTTGGGATCATCATGATTCTGTAGTTTCTGGAAACTTTTCATCGAGTGTTTTCTTAAGGGCTGGCTAAAGGAATGCAAGCACTTGCAGATGTAAATTTGTATCTGTATGGTCTGGACCTGTTGTATGGGAAAACCCGGTTCTTTCTAGACCTTGACAGATCCAACTGGAATTGAACCAGCATGGAGACAGTAACAAGGCTAACAGCTGTTTGACTTCCTGTGTTCAGCCAGCTGTGAAGCTTCCAATTTACCTGGCAATGCATGTTGAATAAATAGGAAACTTTTGTCCAAAATTTTTATCTCTGAGTTAAAATTCCCAGAGAAATACTTAGCTTTCCAGGAATCCTCTCCAAGTTGTAATAAACCACCTGCCTTCTGTAGGCATAGCCCACAGAAGTAGACTATGGGCCAACATTACTCTTCGCTTGCAACTGAATCACACTAGCCTTGTCTCAAAACTTGTTTCAAATATAGTGAAATTGTTCGCTTCTTGCCTACTTGCTAAGATGTTATCATTAGAATGCCTTATTTGTTTGGAAGAGATCTATGATAAATTCATTTGAGACTGACTGGAAATAAAAATTTCCAAAGTCCATTCACAATGGTTTTATTACAGCTGGGAGTGGTAGGAAACACCTGTTATCCCAGCACTTTGGAGGCAGAGGCAATGGAAACAGGATTTCAAGAACAGCTTCAGCCACATAACTAGTTAGATGCCATCTGGGGCTACATGAGGCCCTGTATCAAAAACCAAATGAAATGCCACTACACAAAAATCGATCAATTCATATTGAAAATAATTAAAAGGAATATATGGTTGAATACCTAGACTGATGACTAAAGAATCCAAATTTTATATAACAGGGTTTTAGTATCCTGACCAAAATTGAATAAAATTAAGCAGACTGTAAGGAAAGTTTCCTATTTGCCTTATACTTTGTCAGAATGGTCTGACATCTTCAGCAGTATGTTCCAACTGTCATGCCCCTGTAGCACGTTTTCTGTCACTATTACTTCTGAGTTTCCAGTTGAGAATGTTGCTTCTAACTTTCCATATTTCCTTCATCTATGGGTGTGGGTGACCCAGGATCAGTTAATTTGAAATGCCACGGTTCAGAATTGAACTGGCACATATTGGATACAATGGTAGACCACAAAAAGTCATCACTCTCTCCCATCTCCATAAGACAGACAACGCAGTGTTTGCTCCTGCTATTCTGTGTGGAGAACTCAATGGGATATTTCATAAATCGGAGCCAAAATGCACTCCTTGGAAGCAAGTGTGAGCCATCACGTTTGTTCTCTCTGGCACTGATTGAGATTTGCCTTTGGAGTTTATGGTGCGAAAGAAATATTTTCATGTGCTGTCTTTCTGTGGACAAAACATTGACCAGATTTTTCTGTTAGCGTTTTCTTTTTCACTTTTAAGACACCCTATCATTCCAGTGATAGGAAATAAAAATATAGCAAGTTCTGTACAAGTGGTTACTTAAGATTTAAATGCATTTAATTAAGAAGCGCTTACATCCTCTTTTCTCAATATAGCAATTAAATCCCATGTTCTTTTTATAGCATTATAGTTTTGGTGTATTATTGTCGTGATTGGGGGTGACTTGGGAATGAAAAGAGGTGTAGATTGGTACTAGTTGTCAGCAATCATGGGACCTACAATGGTAGATGCCCTAATTAGCTTCAACTGTCAACGTGACACAGTACAGGGTATCTGAATATGTCTAAATTGGGTAATTTTCCAGATCATATTAATCTATGGCCATGTCTGTGAGAGACTGTCTTTTTTCCATGATAATTGATGTAAGTGGGCCAAGCCCACCACACGTAGCACCATCCCTGGGCATATGGTTCTGGGATGTATAAGAAAGCCATGTGAACAGGAGCCAGAGGAGCTAGCCAGGAAGTAGCATTCCTTTGTGCTCTCACATTCTTTTTCTGCCTCCAGGTTCTTGAGGTGAGTACATACCCCAGCTTTCTTCAGTGACAGACTGTTATCTGGAAGTGAAAGCTGAACTAAACTCTTTTCCTTCGCAAGTTGTTTTCATCCATAGTGTTTATCACAGCAACAGGCAACAAACTAAAGCCATGTCTACCAAGGTGGATTGTACTATATTTCTCCTTGGAACCAGACAAGGTGTCTCTGTTCCCATCATCCCTGTGGGTCTCATTAGTGCTGCCTTACTAAATGTCTGGCTTTTCCCCAGGTGTGCAGCGGTGGAAGGGAGCAGCTGCAAGACTAGTTGTACCTTAGGAAATAGTGACGTAGGAAATAAGGGCAGCCCTGTGGACCACCTCCTTCTCTTCTTAGTTACCAAAACCTTGACTGTCAATTTTCTTATCCTTTTCATAGATTCAATGACTACATCTATGATAAAAAACAATCACTTTCAGGTAATAGTGGTCTCAAACCATGATGGTACATTTTTTTGAGGAAGTATGGGATAAACACACATCACTTAATGCTGAAAAAAATCCATCCTATATAGGTTATACAAGTAGACTTAATGTTATGTGGAATATTTTGGTTACCAGAAATAAAAGTAAGTACATTGGGATACATGTGACAATATAGTGGATTTCATGTGGGTCTGGAATTAAAATGAAATGTTCAGTGTATATAGGTAATGGGGAGCATGGCTTAGCATTGCAGAAGAATGAAAAGCAGATAATGTGCACATTTACATGGTTTTCATTACATGTATGTATTGATACAAAAAGTCATATATGTGGCTTGAGTAGTATACCTGTTAATCATATACTGTTTTCCATACATATGTACACACACACACACACACACACACACGTGTGTGTACACACACTTGTTCTTTGCTATTGTAAATTGATACTTAGTCCATTTTATTTTGTAGCTGCTTGCTGTGTTGGCCTACATGAAAAGAAGTACTTTTTTATGAGTGTATAATAAAATGATAGCTTACTCAACTTCATTTTTATTACTTAAAATTTAATCTATATGCATGTGTACAAATGCATGTACCTAACTTCATCATGTAAACGTTAGATAATAATTCTCTTTTAAAAGATTTATTTAGCTGCGCATGTTGGTACATGACTTTACTCCTAGAATTGAGAGCCAGAGGCAGATGGATCTCTGTGAGTTCAAGGCTAGCCTGGTCTACATAGGGAGTTCCAGGACAGTCAGTGCCACATAGAAAGACCCTATCTAAAAAAATAGATAGATCTACTTATTTTTATTTTCCATGTATGGATGCTATCTATCTATCTATCATCTATCTATCTATCTATCTATCTATCTATCTATCTATATATCTATCTATCTGTGTATGTGTTTGTGTGTACGCACTAGGTACATGGTGGTGCCTACAGAGGCCAGAAGACGAGATCAGATCGCCTGGAGCTGGAGTTATGTATAGCTGCTAGCCACAATGTGGGTGCTGGGAATTGAACCTGGGTCTTCTAAAAAAAGCAGCAAGTGCTTTACACCATCATCTCTCCAGTGCCTCAAGTCTATTTTTATAAAGTTTCTCCATAAACAATTCTGCAAATAATTGTAATTTGAAAAAAGTTCCAAATTTATCAAACTCCTTTTGTTGGCGTTGTTTTTTTTCTATAAAGAATAGGTACTTATACTTAACAGTGGTATGGTATTTATGCACAAATATGGATAGTTTCTTCTGGGTGATCATACTGCACAATTCACAAACTCCTAGAATTATTTTGGAGGATCTTTCTTCTAAAGTCAATGCTTGCTTTAATTTGGGGCTAATTTAGACCTGACTCCATAACTATTTGCAGTAATTTTTACTAAGTTAGTTAATTAATCAGTTAATTAGTTTATTGGAGTACATTGCAAGAGTATGTATTAATTTATTGGGGCAAATTGTATGTAAGAGTATGTATTTTGATGTGTAGGACTTTTGCAAAGCTTAAGAGCCAGGTATGGGGCTGATTCATGATTCAATCGTTTCTCTCAAAAGAGAAGCACTCGCTTCAAACATTTCACAGCATTGTTAGAAGTGTAGTAAGAGCTGCAGGTTGCATTCCTGCCACCCTGCTCCCAGCCACCTGGCTAGCTTATGCCCTGAAATAATGACACACAACTTGTATTCTTTTAAACACTGCTTGGCCCATTTCTATTAATGTGTGTAGCACCACAAGGTGTGCTTACCAGGAAGATTCTAGCCTGTGTCCATCCTGGGTCGGAGCTTCATCACATCTGCCCTGAAGTGGAGCAGGCATGCCTTCTGAGCTCACTTCCCTTCTTCCTAGCATTCTGTTCTGTTTACTCCACCACCTAAAGGCTGGCCTATCAAATGGGCCAAGGCAGTTTCTTTATTAGCCAATGACCTTCCTCTATCAAAAGGAGTGTTGAATTTTTTTCTAAATGCTGTACTTTGAAAGATAAGCCCTTTCTTTTGACAGTTACAAAGTTTTAACTCATTTTCTCTAATTGGATAGAACTGACATACCATGAGAATTATTTGCCCTTGTAACACAGAAATAACACATATGTAAAATCCTGTGATAATGAACTAGGTTTTTAAAGGTCTTTAAAATGTCCATTGTCCCCCACCCACTTTTTTTCTTCTTTGTTTTGAGGTAGGCTAGCCTTGAATTTGCTATGTGACATGTGCTAGCTTCAAGTTTGCAGTTTTCTGGCCTCTATCTCCCATGTACTGGCATTAAAGGTTATTTTTGTTTTTATTTTTTGAAAAAGAAAAGAAACTATCTTTTTCATTATGCATACCAATCGAAGTTCCCATTCCCTCCCCCTCCTCCAATTCCCTCCAGTTGCCCCCCCATCCCACCTCCCATCCACTCCTCACGTTGCTTTAGGAAAGGTCCAAGGCCCTCCCTACTATATCTAGGCTGAGTAAGGTATCCATGCAAAGACAATAGGTTCTAAAAAGCCAGTACAAGCAGTAGGGATAAATCATGGTGCCACTGTCAGTGTCCCCTCAGTCTGTCCCAACCATGCAGCTGTCAACCACATTCAGAGGAACTAGTTCGGCCCTATGCTTGTTCCTTCCCAGTCCAGCTGGAGTTGGTGAGCTCCCATTAGCTCAGGCAAACTGTTTCAATTAGTGAACCCTTCACAGTCTTGACCTCTTTGCTCGTATTCTCACTCTTCCCTCTCTTCAACTGGACTTTGGGAGCTCAGTCCAGTGCTCCAATGTGGGTCTCAGTTGCTGGATGAAGGGTCTATGGTGACATTTAAGATAATCATCAGTCTGACTACAGGGCAAGGCCAGTTCAGGAACCCTCTTCTCTATTGCTTAGGGTCTTAGCTGGGGTCATCCTTGTGGATTCCTGGGAATTTCTCTAGAGCCAATTTTCTTGCTAGTCCTATAACAGCTCCCTCAATCAAGATAACTCTTTCCTTTCTTTCATCTCTTTCCATCCTCCATCTTGACTATCCCATTCCCTCAAGTTCTCCTCGCCCCTCCCCTCCTCTCCTCCTCTTCCCCTTCCACTCTCCCTCCTCCTTCCACTGCCATGTTCCCAATTTTTTCAGTCAATCTTGTCTATTGTCATCTCCTTTCTTTCAGTAGACAAATTTTGCATTACATGTGTATATGGTGTGTGTGTGTGTGTGTGAACATGTGTATGCAAGAGTGTACACTTGTGTAAAATAGAGGTCAATGTTTAAATGTTTGTCTCAATCATGGTCTACCTTATTTTTGAGGCAGGGTTTCTTTACTGAATCCATAGCTCACTATTTGGGCTAAGCTGAATGGCCAGAAAAGCCCCAGGAATTTGCCTTTCTTAATCATCCTACACTGGAGTTACAGATGTTTGAGGGTACGTCTGGCTTTTTATGTGTTTCTGGGGATTCTAACTCAAGTCTTCATGTTTGCACAAGCACTTTATCCACTGAGCCATATCCATTCTCAGGTTCATGTTTGTTATTTTTGTTTGCTGAATATGGACATTTGGCTTTTTGTCTTTCATCTTTGTGTGTCCTAATATTATTTTTCTCTTAAGTTGGCTATGATTCTCTTCCACATTGTAATATGTGCTGTTACTTCACTACTCTTTGTCACTAATGAAATAGTAATTTCTATTTGAATTTTAATGGAATTTATTTAGAAGAACATTTTGAATTTACAAACACATAGATACCTCTATCTTCTGTTTGTTAATTTCTTGTTTGACATTGCTGTGAGTGAACAAAGTCTGCATAGTTTCTATATTGATGACTTTTGATGGCATACTGAAATTTTGTAATCATTCCTTGTTGACAAATTAACTTTCAGTTTCAAAGACTGAAAGCTGTGTATCTTTTATTAACGCTCTTACCTTTTTAAAAAGTAAGTGATTCTCATCAATTAAACAAAAGGCGCTGTTTTTATTATAAAGTCTCCCCATTCTCTAAAGTACCTCAGTTTGCCCATTGTGTCATGCTATAGGTCACACCCTAGAATTCATAAGTGTAGTAAGAGCTGCAGGCCTCTTCCCACAGCCCAGCTCTCAGCCTCCTGGCTAGCTTATACCCCGAAATAACAACACACAAATTGTATTCATTTAAACACTGCCTGGCCCATTAGCTCTAGCTTCTTACTGGCTAATTCTTACATCTTGATTACCCATTTCTATTAATGTGTATAGCACCCCAAGATGCACTTACCGGGAAGATTCTAGCCTACGTCCATCCTGGGTCGGAGCTTCATCACATCTGCCCCAGAGAGGAGAGCTATCGAGTCTGAGCACACTTCCTCTTCCTCCCAGCATTCTGTTCTGTTTTACTCCACCCATCTAAAGGCTGACCTATCAAATGGGCCAAGGCAGTTTCTTTATTAGCCAGTGACCTTCCTCCATCACATAAGTACCTGCTCTGATTACCCAAAGCTCCCAAGAGAAACCAGGAATGTTCAGTGAAAAGCATTCACATTTTGTTAACAAATAGTACTGAAGTATGAAGTGCTTTGGTCAAATTCCTTAGTCTTTTCCCCAAGAAAGGAAGAATGAGATTCGGGTAAGCTGTAATATTTTTCTTCCTAGTTGTTATGAAACAATTCCATGCAAGCAAAGAGAAAATGTTTATAATCAGGAAATCAGATCCCAGGTGCTTTCAAACAAAATTGAAAACAGGAATGAAAAGAATAAAGGAGAATAAAAACTAGACATATGCAATTATGTGATATATGTCTGTTATTTCTAATCTCATTCTTCCCCATATTCTCTAACCTCTTGCCACCAGGGCTTACTTCCCACTACTCCAATACATTGTATTTCTTCTATCTCTAGCTTTTGTATTGTCTCTTCCCTCTACTGAAAACATCTTTCAAGTCTTGAGAGATCTAATTCTTTCTCAGAAACCTTAGTATAGTATACTTCACAGGGACTCTATTCTGAATCCAGACTTGTGTGTGTTTGAATTCCATCTCTACCACTAACTTAAAAGGTGGCATTACCTTTCTGGGCCTTAGTTTTACCATGTATTAAATGGGAATAATATCCTATATTAAAAAAGCCAAACCGTAATGTTAATAATTATTTCTCATGATCATACTTTATAGTTTTCATTACTTGTTAACTGTCTCATTCATTGTGAAATTTAAATAGTAAGACACCTCTATGAATTAAGAGGTCTTTTTCATACTGAGATTGAATTAACCTCACCATTGCTAGTGCCTGCCAAATAGATTAGATGTTGTTGTTCACAGGACCTATACAATACAATTTCATTTTGATAGTTAAAAACATTCTGAAACAAGCTAATATTATTGTTGCTAATTGCTATATCAGCATATCCTTGATTGTATCTATGCATTCACTCAATAGTTTTCTTTGCAAGTGAATGTCAACAGTAATATGCTATTACCCAAAGCTTAATTTTTATTCTTAGTGGCAATGCTCCTTAACAAAAGACATAGTGTATAGCTTATTGCAAGCTTCATTACACTCAATCCTGCTGATCTTTACAATTTGGATGAACATTTATTGACCAACATGATCCAACGGCCTCATTTGAATTCAGTCAATATAATCAACCTGCTGTGAACCTCAATATAAGTCAATAAATTTATATGCAGACATTAATGACTTATTAGTTGAAAACTTTATGAAGCAATACAAGACAGTATCTTGTTAGGTCCATTAGTTCTGTCATTCATTTGTCTTGCAGGTCTGGCCTTGGTGAGAAGAAGGTTGTAGTGAAGTTTATGTAAAAATATAAGAATCATATTGCATTCATAGATATTCATATGTAACGTTACAAACCAGAGAATGGATAGAGATCTATAGAATAACACTTTAAAATAACAGTCCTTTCATCAAACACATTTTGGGAGATGTGACAGAATGAAGGCATTTGTGTTCAATTACATTCTTGTGGTGTTTTGCTTGCTCCTGGCATATTTTAATCAGAATTTCAAATTTTGTTCCTCCAAATCTGCCTCATTTATGCATTGTTTATGATTGTGACTATATATTATTCTCAGCAGGGCTTTGTGATTTGAGTAGCTGCCTTCATTCAATATTAATAAAGAGTTGGACTATACTAGTTTTTCTTCTTTCTTTCCATTCTAAAACACTACTTTACATACAATGTTTGTCAAGATACTAACAGGAAAAAAAATCACAAGAGTTTAGACATTTTGTTTGTAATTATTTTGGTTATCCTTCTACATTTATGTCTTATTTTCTGTATCTCTATATAATCAGAAATAGAATCCAGGATTACTGTGCTAGATTTTCTTGGTAAGGGGTTTGGTAGCAAAGGTTGCAAGAAATAACAAAATGGCATTTCATGGGATTCATGTTTGAATCTAGGAAAGAGAGTAAATTGTACCAACATCAAATTAGAAGTGTAAATGACATCACCATTTGAATTTATAATGTTTTCATGAAGTCTGACTTTATTTTAATTTTATTATTTTTTTTAAGGTCAAGTCTAACCATGTAATATAAGCTGTTCTGGACCTTTTTACCTGGGATAGCCTTGACCTCACAATCCTCTTGCCTTAGGTTCTTGAGAGTTGTAATTTCACCATACCTGGGTGATTCCCATTAGGCCAACAGTTGTCAGTCAGGCATGATTTTTCTTCTTTGAGGAATATGTGACAATATCTGGGACATTTTAATTAACATAACTGGTATGTCAAGGTAGGGATTCTTACTAGGACCTAGTGAGTAGTAACATTTAAACATTCTTCGCATAGGGCAGACTCTACCCAAGAGTTATTCAGTTTTAATGTTCACAATGCCATATTGAAAATCCATGTTTTGACAGAGGTATCACACATTTTGTTTGAGCTCTAACCATCAGAAGAAGAATCCATTATTCATTCTCCCAGCTAGCTCATATTATGCAACTCTGTTTTTAAATTGCAATTTACCTGCATCAAATGCACTATAGTAAATCTCCTTCTCCATATGAGGGAAATTATTTTCTGCTAACTGATGACCTCAACTTAGCAGTTTCTTTCTCAGCACATCAAAGCTCACGGTGAGACTTGCTGCAGTAAGTGTACTATTGAATGGATTTATGACATCTAAAGACCCTCTTTGGCATTCAGACTGTTTATAAGCTAGCAGTAAATTATTTATGGAGATCAGATTTACATGTGTTCTCTCTCTCTCTCCTCTATTTCTTTCCCATCTTCCTTTTCTCTCTTCTCCCATCCACTCCCTCTGTTTCTTACTTTTCCCTAAACTATATTTTATCTGGAGGCAAGTGAAAGCCATCTCTCTCTCTCTCTCTCTCTCTCTCCCTCCCTCCCTCCCTCCCTCTCTCTCTCTCTCTCTCTCTCTCTCTCTCTCTCTGTCTGTGTGTGTCTGTGTGTGTGTGTGTGTGTGTGTGTGTGTGTGTGTGTGAGGGTCTCCTCTTAGCATTTACATGACACATTTTATAACACTGATATCTCTTTTTGATTTTTAAAAAATCTCTTTTGTAAGTAATTATTAACTATCTTACATAGACAACAACTTAAATGTTTTGCTTGTCCTTAGAATTCCTGTTCTCATGTAATTTTAGGAAGGTCCTTTTTGAATCAATTCAGAGTACTCAAACCTCATTTGGGTTCTAAACTCTTTAGGTTTCTATAAAGTGCTAACATATAGAATGGAAAAATATCACTGACACTGAAGTATGACTACATATATGTATATAGATGTATGTGTATCTATTTGTATGCTGTCCGTACAATCTCAGTTCCAAATACTCAAATTATAAATGAATGAGTATGGCTGTAGTCTATAAAATTGTATTTGTTGACACTGAAAAATTTGAAAATTTGAATATATAATCTTTTGGCATACACATGATTTTGTTTCCAAGATTCTAGTAACTAAAGCCATCTTCACGTGGTGAAGTTCTATATGTAAACTAGCATATTATTTGTATATAACCTATATAATCCTCCCATTTACATTAATTATTCTCTAGATGGCTCAAAACACAGATAAGAATATGGATATCATGTAAAATTGTTATTCTATATTATTTAAGGACTATAAATCTAAAAGTTCTGTGCATGTTTAGTATGGTTAACTTTCTGAATATTTTGTTTTTTAAGATTTATTTTTATTTTACATGCATGAGTGTTTGCCTATATGTTTGTGTGTGTATCATGTGTTTGCCTGGTACTTGTGGAGGTCAGAAGAGTGTTTCAGAGCCCCTGGAACTAGAGTAACAGATGGTTGTGAGCTGAAATACGGGCACAGAGAACCAAACCCCAGTCCTAGATAAGAACAGTAAGTACTTTGCTCTTACTCACTGAGCCATCTCTGCTGATCTATTATTAGATTTTTTTTATCTATGTTTGGTTGAATCTGCAGGTTCTGTAATTAAGGAACTCATTCAAGCAGATGGATAATTGTGTATAAGTTGATCTCTAAAGATATCATTCAGGATATTGTCTTCATTACTTTCCCTGTTGCTATGATAAAATACCCTGACAGAAGAAATGTAAAGGAAAAGTGGTTCATTTTATTTCACTGTTCAAGGGTAAGGTCACCACTGCAGGGAAGTCATGGTAACAGGAGCTCAAGGCAAATGCCCACTTATACCCGTAGTCAAGAAGCAGAGAACACCAAGTGCTTCTGCTCATCACAGTTTTTTTCTTTTTATTTAGTATAAGATCCCCCCATCCCCAACTAGCTCAGCCAAAACGGTAGCTCATGTCATGCACACAGGTCCATCTTCCAAGTGATTCAACATCTTATCAAGTTGACAACTGAGATTAACCATCACATACATACAGTCATTTTTGACTAACATAATTTTCCTTTTGAAAACATACTTCATTCTGGGCATGATGGTACACATCTTTAATTACAAGACTTGGAAGACAGAGGCAGATACATTTTTGTGAATTCAAGGCTAGCCTGGTCTAAAAGTAAGTTCCAGGTCAGCCAGGGATATACAGTGAGATCCTGTCGTGTGTGTGTGTGTGTGTGTGTGTGTGTGTGTGTGTGTGTGCATGTAAATGCACACATTATTTCTAACTGAGTTTTTGCTGATACATTTCCAACCACAACTTTTAAGGTTTTTCTTATTCCTGTCTCTCCATATTCCTATCTGGCAATTTAGAATGGTTCCCAGAAGTTTGATTACTTGGTCCCTAGGTTTTTGTTTTTGTTTTTCAAAAATGTCCTAGTTGCATAATTCAGCCTTGTTGTGCCTGAATAGTGTCCCACTGTGTACATTATTCCGTTTGTCCCTTGATAGACATGTAGGTGGTTTTCATGTCTTGGCTACTGCGAATAGTACTACAATGGAAGTGGGAGTGCAGAAGGATTCACAAGGCAGTAACTTCATTTCTTTGAGTTATATACCCAGAACACTGATTGGTAGGTCATCTGGTAATTCTGATTTTCAATTTATCTAGGAACTTCTATAATGTTCCCTGCAGTGACTGCACCAATCTGCATTCTGACTATCAATATACTGAGGTTTCATTTTCTATTTATTGCCAACATTTGTTACCAGTCTAATAGCTTCAAATGAATAAAGGCAGATTTAAAATAGTGGTTGCCATGGGTAGGGGTGTTGGGGACGAAATGATAAAATGAATGCTAGAAGACACCTCATGAGTTAATAAAATTTTACTGCTCCAGGGACTGCATCTAAATGAGTATATTTTAGCTGTTCCTGCCACAGATAAAGTCGGTATCTGTTTTACTTTATATTGCCCCCATAGCATCATGTTGTATACTTATACACAGTGAAATTTAATTTTTTAAAATGTTTCCTACATTAAAACGTTTGTGGGTATCTCTGGTGGTTCCATTAGAATGGCTCCCAGAGGTTCCATTGCTTGGTCCCTAGTTTTTTCTTTTTTCTTCTTGGGACGGATTAGGAAGTGTGGACTTGTCAGTGGAGGTGTGTCACTGTGAGGGGACTTTGAGGTTTCAAATGTCTCATGCCAATCCCATTGCACTCTCTGCTGCTGCTTGTAGTTGAGACTTGAGCTCTCAGCTCTTTCTGCTACCATGCCTTTGTTTTGATAGCATAGATTTTAACCCTCTGGAACCATAAGCTGAATTCAGGGCTTTCTTTTACAATTGACATGGTCATGTTGTTCTATCACAGCAATAGAAAAGTAAATAATATAGCACCCAAAGGAACATAAGTGAACCCTGTGTTTGAACTTATTAAAATGGTACACTTCACATTTCGAAAAGTAGTTCAGTTTCATTATACCAATTGCTTCCTTTTTTTTTTCCTCATGCAGAGAAGGTACTTTAATTTATTAACTGTTACTTAAATATTTAAATGATTGTCATTATTTTGATTTTATTAAGCATAAGCTTGTAATATACTTCTTAATAAACCATATTTTCTTGCCTCTTTGTATTTTTGCAGTCTTCCTGTATCAGCAACATAGTAACTTATAAACTGTTGCTATGTTGCTTTTGAGAAATTGGTCCTTTAAAAAGCCTAGATGGCAAAATTATATCTAAAGTTTCTGAAACGAGCTGCTACTGAGTACAGAGTTGTATTTGAATCAGTAATTCTCGACTTATTTTAAATCTCACACCACATTTTTCTATGATAATTTAATCAAACTTGATTCTTTTCCATGAAAAAATAAACACATGAAAACTTCCAAAAATTTAGTGGGTTAAAGGACCCCTTTGTGTCCATAAAAGCATTTTAATTTCAAAAATACAGCACAAGACCACACACAAGACATACTTTCCTCACATCACAACAGCATTTTCTGGATTCTTATCCTATGAAAATAAATAGGTTCCAAACTCTTAGTATTAGGAAAAAATACTTCCACATAAATATATTGAATTGCTAATATGATTGTGTTTTAACCGAAGCATCTTGCTTTCATGTTAATTTCTTTGAGTTAAGCACAAAAATTGCACAGTTTACTAGGAATAATAAGGAGAGTGGGTGAAAAATATCAGAGTTTATTTTACTTTCAATGAGCCTTAATTTTCTTGCCTTTCAAATGCAAAACGTTGAACTCCTGAAGTAATTTCCACATTAAATGTTATACTTATTATCATTAAAAACTAAAGTTCAAAGTTTTTGTTTTTATTAGTGTATGTTATTTTTATATATAATATGTATTGATAGTTTTCATAAAGATAGTATCTTTCAAAATACACTAAATACTTTGACCATATTCACCACATTTATCCCCTTTATCCTCTTTCCACCTTTCCTATACCTTGTAATACCTTTACTTTCCCCAGTTTCCTTTATGTTTTCACATCACACACACACACACACACACACACACACACACACACACATATACGTACATACATATACACACACATATATACACACACATACAGACACACATCTATATCCATCTATATCTATATCTATATCTATAAACATAAAATCCAGAATCTGCATGTGGGATAACATATGTGATATATGTCTTTCTGAACCTGATTTATTTTACTCCAGATGTATCCATTTCCCAGTAAATGATAAAATGTCACTCTTCTTTATGGCTGCATACATATGTATATATCACACACATAATATGTATCATATATTATATCAAATTGATATATTATATAATTCTATAATATACCATATTATTTATTATATGACATCATATATGTATACACACAATTTTCTTTATCCATTCCTCTGTTAATGAAGACATAAGTTAGGTTGATTATATAACTTAGCTATTGTGACTAGTGTTGTAATAAATTTCTAATTTTAACTAGAAAATTATACATTAACTGATTCTGTGGCATAAGGCCCCTATGTTTATGTCATGATCTTTCTCACCATGAATTTCTAGTCTGTCCTACAGCCATTTAGAAATAAAAATGAACTTAACTATTTACTGCTATCTCTACTACTAGGTGTTTCATTTATGATCTTTCAACTTCAGACTCCACAGGTAATAAACAGCTCTCTATCACTGCTATCTCTCCCAATGATTATGTTAAGCTGTAAGTATCATTCATAGTCAGATACCATTGGCTCTATTAAGAAATATAAGGAAGTCAGGACCAAGAGGGGTGCACCCACCGACGGGACTGTGGGGCTGATCTATTTGGGAGCTCACCAAGGCCAGCTGGACTGTGACTGAAAAAGCATGGGATAAAACCGGACTCTCTGAACATGGTGGACAATGAGGGCTGCTGAGAAGCCAAGGACAATGGCACTGGGTTTTGATCCTACTACATGTTCTGGCTTTGTGGGAGCCTAGCCAGTTTGGATGTTCACCTTCCTAGACCAGGACGGAGGGGGGAGGACTTTGGACTTTCCACAGGGCAGGGAACCCTGTCTGCTCTTCAGACTTGAGAGGGAGGGGGAGAGGAGTGGGGGGACGGGGAGAGGAGTGAGGGGAGGGGGGAGGAGTGGGAGGCTGGGAGGAGGCAGAAATTTTTTTTTCTCAATAAAAGAAAAAAAAAAGGAATCTTCAATAAGGTTGTGTCCTTCCTGCCATGGATCAAAAGAAGCATGAAGCCTCTCTAACAGGTGGTTGAAGCCAACTGTGCCTGACTAGCTTGTCCGGATACAGGCGAGACCCACATGGAGTGGGTAGCAAAGGCTGAAAACTCATAATAAATTGATCTGCACATTGAATACAAAAAAAAAGAAACACATGGGTTTATGAAAGTTAATAGACGTATGTCATGTGTGATTACTTATGCAAATTCTTTCTCTTTCTAACCCTTCTTCTTTGAGACAGTCTCTCTATGTAACTAAGGTCAGCCTCAAGCCAACATTACTCCTGCCTCACAGCCTCATCGGTGCTAGGATTACTAGTACCACCATGCCCATTAAGTGGACATTATATGAGGAGAATCAAGAGATTTTCCTCATCTTCCTCTTACTCCTCCTCTTCTCTCTGTGTAGCCCTGGTTGTCCTGGAACTCGCACTGTAGACCAGGCTGGACTCAAATTTACAGAGATCCGCCTGCCTCTGTCCCAAGTGCTGGGATTAAAGACATGTGCCACCACTGCCCACCCTTTGGCTTCTTCTTAAGAGACTATCTAAGTTTAACATAATGGAGAATCAGAAAGTTAGTTACAAAATAGTGTGTTTTCTCTTATATGTTAGTGTAGCTAAATTATTACAAAGTAGACTTGGTGAAAAAAATAATGTAAGTTTCTATAATATATATAAAAATTTTACTGGTTCTATACATAGAGCAAGTATCAATTTATAAAGAGTGGTAGAAATAAAACTAAACACGAGAAAGGTTTTAATTAAATCTATTAGGTACTTAACATTTTTTATTATTTTCATTTTCTCTAGTTGCATAAGATTACACTTGCTTTGTTTTGTTCTTGTTTGGTTTATTATTATTCTTATTGTAGATATATAGGTAAATAACATAATAATTTTAAAGCATAATTATTAGAAAATTCTATTTGTTGTAGTATTTTTAAAACCTGTTGAAAAGTAGAGAGAATAATGCAATAAAATCTAGTCCATGGCTTAACAAGATTCAATTAGTTTGTCATTTTTATATGACCTTCAGCTACCCTTCAGCTTATTTAAACTTCATCCCTTGAGTCATTTCGCCTGTAAATACCTCATGTCACAACTGTTTTATTATTGGCTGTTGCATAATAATCCATCTTAACCTTGAATGCATCTTAGCCCAGATCCTGTGCTTTGGTGCTGGCTGAGTTGTGTGGCACATCTCTATTCCAATGATGTTATCTGGGTTTACTCTAGCATTTTCAGTCATATACCATTTCATCTGAGGCTGAAGGATGGAAATGACTTCACTCAAATGCCTGGCATTTGCTGCTTGCTGTACAAAGAAGAATCTTGCGTTTTCTTTACTAGATTTGACCCTTCAATAAGCTAAATCTGGCTTCTTCACAGTAAGATGGTCTCTGGGTTCTAAGAGAGAGAGAAGAGGCCTCGGGTAGTCTTGGGATTCACAACATCATTTTATTCTGCATTGTAATGATCACGTCAAGTCATAGGGGTATCCTAGAAACACCAGAAGATAAATATAATCTGCTTCTGGATGGAAGGAAGGTTAAGGTCAAGTTACACAGAGACATAAAAGGAATGGAGGTAGTGATGACTGCTTTTTTATGAGCTTATGTAGACACTAGATATTTGGTATTTTATGTCATCATAATACCACTAACAGAGGTAAACAATTTAGCAATATTTTACTGTTGAAATTAGTTTCATCTTCCTTTTCAGTTTTGAATGTATGTTGCTGGGTATCAAACTCCAAGCCTTATTTATACATGCTAAGCAAGGACTGTGTCATTGAACTACATGCCCAGCTCTTAAAATGAATTCTTTTGAATTTAGGAAAAACTACTGTTTTGAACCAATTTTATGATAGTCACCCAAAGACAGAAAAAGATTGAAGAAAACTAAAGAGGAAATGAACATGAAAATTTAAGGGCACGTGTAAATATGCTGAGAATGAGATAAGGGATGAGTTTGAGACAAAGCTATCAGAGTCCAAAAAGAGAAAAATAATGGTAGTTACATAATTTATTTTTGATGTTAATGCCAAGTTTCGTTGTGGGTAAACAGCCTACATGGAATTATATGAATTTTTCTGTATTTTTTGTGATTTATTTTGTGTTCCAATATATGATTTAGTTTAGAGAAAATTCCACAGACTGTTGAATAGAAAGCATATATGCTGTTGTCGAGGTGAAATATTCCTTAGATACCTGTTAAATTCATGTTGTGTTTCATGTCATTTAATTCTATTAATATTTTGTTCATATTAACTGCTTATTGGAGAAAGTGGGGTACTGAAATTACTACCACTGAGCTGGGGTTATTCTCTGTGTTAATATGCTGAAGTACACATTTTATGAAATGGGTGTGCCAGAATTTGATACATACATACATTGTAATATCTTCTCAGTTAGTTGTTTCCTTGATCAGATGAAATGTTATCCCTTTGGATTAGTCCTAGTTTGAAGTCTGTTTTCTCAAGTATTAGGAGAGAGATGCCTGCTTGTTTTCTTGTCTCGTTTGCCTGACACCTTTTTTCCATCCTTTCTCTCTGAGATGTAAGGTGAGCTTCTCGTAAACAAAGAAAAACAAAAAACAAAAAATGGATTTTGTATCTTAATCCACTCAACTCCTCTGTGCCTTTGTTTGGAGTGAGACCATTAGTGCTTCAGATTATTAGTGAAAGGTGTGTGTTGATATCCATTATTTTTCTTTGTTCTTAGTCCTATGTTGAGTTTCATTTGCTTTCTTTCTATAGTGTCTTGGCTAAGTTTATTCTTTTCTTTGATTCAAAGTGTTGTTTCCAGTAGTCTTCATAGGGACAGTTGTGTGGACATGAATCCACCTATTTCCATAATAGAATGTTGTTCTTTATCCTTCAACTATAGCATATTGTTATGCTGGATAAAATAATCTGGCATTTGTAGTCTTTCAGAATTCTGGTTTTTAATGTTTCTATTGGGGGAAAAACAGCTTCTGTTGAGTTGGGTTTCCCTTTATATGTGCCTTCTTTTACTCTTTGTTCTGTATATAGTGTTTTACTTAGAGTATGCTATGGGAGTTTCTTTTCTGGTCCTGTCTATTTGATGTTCTATGTGCTTCTTGTATCTATATGGGTATGTCTTTTCTTTGTTTGGAGAAATTTTCTCCTATGGACCTGTTGAAGATCTGGTCTATTTCACTGGCCCGGGATTCTTCTCCTTATTTTGTCCCTATAATTCATGGAATTTATCTTTTCATCATGTCTCAAAGTTTCTGCATATTCCTTTAGAGCTTCTAAAAATTAGTCATATTTTATGATTCAATAATATAATTCTTCTACTTTATCTTGAAGTCCTGATATTCTTTTACTTGATTCATTCTGTTTTAAGGCTTTCTGCTGAGTATTCTAATTGGGTTACTGAGTTTTTCCAATTCAGCTTCTGTTTTCTTCAGTATTTGATCTCCTCACTGAATCCAGTTTTCAACTACTGAATTGTCTCATCGTTTCTATTTGTGTTTTCTTGGACTTCACTTATTCATACCTTCTTTAAAGTTCACTGAGGTGTTTGCTAGTTTCCTTTTTAAACACAAATACTTTGATCATATTTATGATTGTTCTTTTTAAATTCTGTATTCTGGGAGTCATCTAGTTAATTTTCATTGGATAAAATGTCTATAGTATTAGTGAGTTGGTGGGGTGTGGGAAATTATCTTGGCCTTTTATATTAATAGTCTTTTTGAAATGTGATCCGTGCATGTGGAACTCTTTTATTGGTTGTTTGTCTGATATGAGAGTCTAAGCCTGCCTCTCTTGAATGTTCTATTTTTGTTATTGCTGGAATTTCATTGATTTCAGACAGAAGAGTTGGTAGGTCATCTGACTGGGCTGGTTAACAGGCCAGGAAACTTGAAATAGGCCTTCTGGTAGCATGGACATAGCATGTATTAGTTGGGATCTGGGACCCTCGCCTGACCGGACAGGTGGACAGGCTATATGACCCAAACAGCCTTGGTTTATTTACCTGACATGGGCTGATAGGTGTGGAGCACTAACCTGGGAGGGATGGTGAGCAGGCAGCAGGAAAGAAAGTAGGACTGGGAAGGTAGAGATCTGAGCATTGCATCTGGCTCTTTTTGTTTTGTTTTCCTTTTAATTGTCAAAATTCTTTAACTCCAAGATCTTGATGGTTTTCTCTCTTATTTTCTTCTCTAAGACTCTTGTCATTTTAAAATTTATATTTGTATGCTTGGTCCACTTAATTATGTGCAAAGTTTGTATTGTACACAGAAGTTTTCCAATTGTCCATCAACATTTCTTGAAAAGACTCCTTTCTTCACTGAGTTTGAAATTTGTCTGCAATTGTATAAACTTATTACTGTTCTTTATAATTTCTTCAACTGATCTATATACCTATCTTTTCATTATATTGCACTGTCTTGGTTATAGCAACTTTGTAGTAAGTTTTAAATTCAGGAAATGTTTATTTCCAACTTTAGTGTTTGAATAGTATCTGATAAATATAATTTCATATCCAGTCCATATTCATTTTTTCCAGCATTTTAAAAATTATTTCTGCCTAATTGTTTTGTTTGGATCTGCATCAAAAGCTGAGGCCCTGGGGTTGATCAAAAGAAAACAAACAAACATAATTAAAATAAGCAACTAAACAAATGTAACAAATCATATATGCTGCATTATTGTCTCTTAACTGTTTTCTGTAAGAGTATCTCCATTCTCAATTTATCATGCCATTAAACTATGTTGTTTGCAAGCAATAGACCACATCCTTATTTTTGATAATTTCCCCATTTGTGCTGTCATTTTTGCAAGGGTTACAACTCTGGAGGGAAAGGTATCTGTCAGGATGTCAGGCTATGCTTATAGCTGTGAAGGGAGGTATCCTGGATACCTACAGCTCTGAAGAGAAAGGTATCGTGACTGTCAGGAAGTCAGGCTATACCTACCTATAGCTGTGAAGGTAAGGTAACATGAACACCTACAGTTCTGAAAAGAAAGGTATTCTGTCAGGGAATTAGGCTGTGTTTTAGTAGCTGTGTTTTAGTAGGGGTTATTCTCCTGGCAGGATATAGCAATCCTTCTCTTCTTCGGGAGAGCTGTTATAGCTCAGCTATGCTTCACTCTGCTGAGAGTCTCCCAGCAGTGATGTCCATTGCTTTTCTGCTCTGGTAAAAGTTGTGACTTCTTTGCTTCACTCTGCTAAGGGGGAAACCCCTGCAGAAATGTAGCAGTCTGCTCCATCTCTGGTAAGGTTGTTACTTCTCTGCTCCACTTTACTAAGGGAATTTCCCACCAGAGGTGTCCATTGCTTTTCTGCTCCACTCTGGTGGTCTTATTGGGAGGGAGGAATCCAGGAATGTGACAACCTCTGCCATGGTGGAAAAAGGCAGCTGCCTACTGAACAGGAACAGGGTTTATATAGGGCTTCTTAGGGGCGGATATTTTCCAGGGAGATTTTTCTGGGTGGTAATTGGTGGATTTTGATCCCTGAGCTTAGAAAAGCTCAGAAATTGGCTGGATTTTGAGGTCAGGGATTTGTTGGTTTCATGTTCAGACGTTTGTTGGTTTTCCTGCTCAGGGATGGGTTGGTTTCATGCTAAGTTGGTCAAGGGTAGAGTGTGCATTTTTGGCTCTGTTTTCAGGGCCAAGGTGTGCTTTTTTCACTGACCCTTTAAAAATTTTGGCTCTACTTTCAGGGTAAGAGTATATTTCTTTCACTGACTCTGGTTTTAGGACCAAAGTGAGTTTCTTTGGCTGTTTTTCAGGGTCACGGTGTGTTTCTTTGGCTCTGCTTTCAGGGTCAGGGTATGTTTCTTTCACTGGTTCTAGCTTCAGGGTCAGGGTATATTTCGTTGGCTGGCCCCTTTACCATACAATTATTTTATTTTATTTCTGAGACATATTTCCATTATGAAGTTCAGACTGGCATGGAACTTACTATGTATCTCATGTTTGGCATGAGTTAATTGCAGTACTCCTGCCTATAAGCATGCTGTGGTTCTCGTTGTATATACTTATGGTATCATTTAATGTATTGTGTATTCTGCAAATGCCATATGCAGAGGTCACTGGATATTGATTGGGCGCATATCTAAATTTTAGATAGGCTACTTTTCAGGTTGTTCATAAACTAACATGATTGACCTAATACTTAATTATCCCACTTTAACTTCTACTGTGTTTGACTGGTGACTTCAGAAAATTTTGGCTTTTATCTACTCCCCGCAAAATTCTTCATTAATCTTTCATCGAATAGAATTAGCAGAGATTGATGCTATTTCTCTATATTCATTATTTTTCTAAAAACTTTTATTTATTTTTATTTTATGTACATGCATATGTTGTGTGTTTGCATGTGACCTGTGTGTAGTGCTCATGGAAGCCAGAGGAGGTCTTTGGATTCACCAAGCAGAGTTGCAGGCAGTTCTGAGCTGTCATAGGACTAGGAATCAAGCCTGGGTCCTCTGGCAAAGCACTTAGAGAGTCATCACTCCAGCCCCTAGATTCATTATTTGATTAATGGCTGTACAATGGTAACATTCTTAAATATGCTTTTCTCTTAATTAACTGGAAAGTTTATATGCAGAAATACTTTCCTCTTTTAACTCTTTGGTTCTCTTAAAATATGTTTAACAAGAGGAAAGGAAAGACAAATGTTTAATTTTTATTTATTTATTTATTTTTATTGTTTTATAAATAATACCATTCAAAATTTCCACGTCCTCCCCTCCTCCCATTTCCCTCCTGCTCCCCCATTCACCCTTCCCTCTCTCTCTCTCTCTCTCCAGTCCTAAGAGAGGGCAGGGTACCCTGCCTTGTGGGAAGTCCAAAGCCCTCCCTCCTACATCCAGGCTTAGGAAGCTGTGCATCCAAATAGACTAGGATCCCAAAAAGCCAGTACATGCAGTAGAGACAAAACCCAGGGTCATTATCATTGGCTTCTCAGTCTGCCCCAATTGTCAGCCACATTCGGAGGGTCCAGTTTGATCCCATGCTCATTCAGTCCCAGTCCAGCTGGCTTTGGTGAGCTCCCATTAGATCAGGCACACTGTCTCAGTGGGTGGACCAACCCCTCGCGGTCCTGACTTCCTTGCTCATATTCTTTCTCCTTCTGCTCTTCAACTGGACCTTAGGAGCTCAGTCCAGTACTCCGATGTGTGTCTCTGTCTCTATCTCCATCTGTCGCCGGACGAAGGTTCATATTTATATTTTTGGGTCTGGGTTACCTCACTCAGGATAGTGTTTTCTATTTCCATCCATTTGCATGCAGAATTCAAGATGTCATTGTTTTTTACCTTTGAGTAGAAAGTGGGAAGTAGCCTGCAATACATAGGCACAGGATACCACTTCCTATGTATAACCCCAGTAGCACAGACAAAAAGAGCAACAATTAATAAATGGGCCCTCCTGAAACTGAGAAGCTTCTGTAAAGCCAAGGACACAGTCATTAAGACAAAAAGGCAACCTACTGAGTGGGTGATCTTCCACCAACCCCACATCAGACAAAGGTCTAAATCTCAAAATATATAAAGAACTCAAGAAACTAGACATTAAAATTCTAAATAACCCACTTAAAAATGGGGTATTGAACTGAACCAAGAATTCTCAGCAGAAGAAGTTCAAATGGCCAAAAGACACTTAAGGACATGTTCAACTTCCTTAGCGATCAGGGAAATGCAAATTAAAACAACTTTTGAGATATCATCTTACACATGTCGGAATGGCTAAAATCAAAAACACCAATGATAACCTATGCTGGAGAGGTTGTGGAGTAAGGGGGACACTCATCCATCGCTTGTGGGAATGCAAACTTGTGAAACCATTTGGAAATCAATGTGGTGGTTTCTCAGAAAATTGGGAGTCAACCTACCTCAGGATCCAGCAATACCACTCTTGGGAATATACCCAAGAGATGCTCAATCATGCTACAAAAGCAATTGTTCAACTATGTTCATAGCAGCATTATTGTAATAGCCAGAAACTAGAAACAACCTAGATGCTCCTCAATGGAAGAATGGGTAAAGTGTGGCACATCTACACATTAATTTTTATTTATTGGTGTTGAGAATAACAAGTGTACCCCTAGTTGTAACTGGTAACTATTTTAATCTTATTATAAATTTATACACACCTCATATTTTTTAATTCTTTAGTTATGATTATTTCTGATGCTTAAATTATCTGCTTTCAATAAATTCTAGGTTGCTTCATCTTACAATTAATCAGCTGGTCTTTATTAGCTTTCTTGCTATCTGGCATAGACATTTCTCTAAGGAACACCTAGAACTTTGAAGTAAAAAATAGGATTCAGAAGCCATATTTTTGTAACATGGTAAAAATAAACACATTTCAACTATTAGCTGTCATTTTTCAGCTTTTTGGTTCTAAGGAAGTTTAAAAGTTCTTGGAAATTTTTATACTTATAGTTTTCTTATAATCTATGGTAAATTTTTAGTATATGAGACTATCCCTATAATAAGAATTTATTAACTCTAAGTCCTAAAATGACTTTCCTGAATTTCTGTAGCAATTCATTAGTTTGTCTATGGTTGGAAGGAACTGGAACATTCTGGAGGGAACCAGTTTACTGAAAAATGTCTTTGAGGCAACAAGTCACTACTGTGTAAATACCTATGACATTCCATAACAGGAATGAATTACTGTTATGTTTATAAGGAAGGCCAATTTTAAGCATATATCAAGTTTTAGTTTATGTCAGGTCACCCATTCCCTTTTCACCAGTATCAAGCTTACTTTCCTGTCATATTTGCTTATTCAACATTGGTGGCAAAATATGTTCCAGAATTAAATCTGCTGTGGGTGTATAAAATTTTATTAAAATAGACAATTCTCAGAATGTGTGGATTTTAAAGTGAAAAATTTTGTATGGAAGTAGCTGGACATCTTGATTTCATTACCTTGAGTAAAGTTATGTTCTAGTTTGCATAAATGTGCTTATTCTGTTATTCGCATCTGAAAATGTCTTTTGCTCATTAGTGATGCTTGCAGCATATATAATAAAATACTATATAATTTAGCAATCCTATGACAATATTCAGGCAGGTGCTGTTTACTGCCTCAGTCTGTCAATTTATCATTTTCAAGAAATGACAAAGGTCAAAGATAGTTTCATTTTGTGATTTAAAATTCAAATGATAAAGTTTCTTGTGATCTGTATGTTTTTTTTACCTTTTCCCTAAGTCTTATTTGTTTGGAATATTAGAATAGACAAAGATGTACTTGAGAAGTATTTGACTCTCTGTATGTCTATATTATGTCTATGTTTATAGCTTTATGTCACTATCTTACTTATATCTATCAAGTTACATGGTTGAACATATAAGAACTGTCTGGCTTTTTAGTATGTTTTCTTTGTCTTCACTTGATAGAATTTATTAGCCAACATTTCAAAATAAGCCAGGCATGGTGCTCTATTTTCTGTAGTCCTAGGACTTGGGAGACAAGAGGCAGGAGATAGGAGGATCCAGAGTTCAAAATCATCATAGTATTTGGGAAGTGGGAGGCAATAGGAATAAGAATCAAGGCCATGCTTAGCTCCATAGTATGATCAAGGCAAAAATAACTTCCCCTCTAAATTCCAGAGTACTGATATTATAAAGTAAAATACTAATAGCTACCATAGAAAATTTTTTTGGCATCTGACCTCTGATGTGTATGTATTTGGTACAGATTCAAATCCAAAACGGGGAGCAGCAGCCAAAAAAGTTTTGCCCAAGTATTTGAGTCTCTATCCAGTCTTTCAACAGAAACTTTGATTAGTGGTCTGCAGTTCTTACACTGATGATGACATCATTCTAGTCATTTTGTAGGAAGAATAGGGCATATCTGTTTATTGTGCAGCATAGAGTCAGGGGGTCTTCACAAATATTTTGGCTCTACTTGTATTCCATCTGAAATAAAATGAACAGCAGTTAAAGCTTTAAAAAACAGCTTCATTTATGTATCCTTCACACTGCATGGCAGTCCATTGTGTAACGCTGGGGCAAACCATTCCCCTTGTCTTTGCATTTTATTTATGAATTTTACATGAAATCATTACCATTTTTGTATTCAGTTCTTTTTCAGTAGCGGAAGCAGGAATCTAAACAGGCTGTTACATCTCAAAGACACATTCATTAGGCCTGAATTATGAGTTCAGCACATCCTGAAAATAGGAACTGTTCAGAACCTCCTCACAGCTGTCGCTTTGCTTCTCCCTTACAACTGCCATCGTCCTACACAGAATGACGACGCTATTCCACACCCACCAGATGTTTTTGCCCCCATTTTAGGGCATCAGCCTTGAATACAGAAATCTTGGTTTTCTTCACAATCAAAATAGGCTGCTTTTAAGGAAGATGGGAGAATGAAAAGGGAAGGTGGTTGACATTAGCATGGCGGTGCGAGAAAAAAAAATCTACTGGTTTTAGGCATTCTTCAGAAGGTGGAAAAACCTGAATATGTTGTATAAAGATAAGAGACCTGGCCAACATCTGTAAAGGATTAGTTAACTATCCCTAAAAAATATAAACTGATTTAGTCCAAAAGTGAAAGCAAGAAATACCATCATCAGTACTGTTTTGAACTGACAAATGAATATACTTATTTTATTATAATAGTAACATATTTAATGCAAACTCATACATTTCTATGAGTATCTCATCTAATGGAAGTATCAGTTATATATCTTTGTGCATATAGCATACTAATCAACTTTCCAAAGTCTTTTATGTGAAAAATATCCTGAGAACAGAAATGGAATAGAAGGAATTCAGGGCTCTATAAAAATAAGAAGAGAAGTGGAAATTGCAAGAAAATTTTAATTAAAATCTAGCCATCATGCCTCCCTGTACATCCATGTTCATTCATGTCTACATATCCAACTCATATTTAGTATTAATCAAACACTCTGGTAGGTTGTGATGAAAGCTGGAATGGGGTATGAAAAATGAGCCTCTATAATGTATTACATGTATTCTAAGTTGTTGTATAATTTATTTGGTTTAACTTATTAAATTTTCATGTAAAAGAAGAGTTTATACCCTAAAACTACAATACAGATATTATATTGGAGAGCATTAGCTGATTTTTCCATGTTGCAAAGTGGAAAATGAGAATAATTTAATACAATATTTTTAATAATAAAAAAGGAGAATAATTGCTTAATCTCTATTTCAATAAAATGATACAGTTTCACTTGATCAAGGTCATGAGTTTTCAAGTGCACCAGGAATGAAGGGCATTTCAGGTTGGCTTCTGGGAATGAAAGAACTTTTCTTGTTTTGGCAATTACTGGGAATTTAGGAAGGTCGAAGTTTGAAATAAATGAATGAGAATAGAAAAACAAACCCTTATATATTGGCCCACAACTTATAAAGTATTTACTTTTAATTTACTGTTTGAGAATATCATACATGACATAATGTGTGTTGATGAAATCTACCCCATACGACTGTTCTTATAATTCTTCTATACCTGTGCCTATCACTTTTCTGTCTCAACTTTGTGTATTCTTTTTTTAAAACCCACTGAGTCCACTTAGTGTTCCCAGTAGGTGCATGGGTGTTGGATCATCGACTAGAGCACAGCTAGCCAGTCACTGATAGGCTCAATCCCTGAAGGAAACTCACTCTTCTTCAGCCGTCAGTGGCCAGTAACTTTTCAACGTGGAACAGGACTTCATGAGCCTTTTCCTCATCCAAGCTGTGATTTTTGTCTGCTATGACTTTTTGCAGGTCTTGTGTATGCAGTCAAGTCACTCTAAACTCATGTATGTAATTGTTATGTTATGTCCAGGAAATACTAATATGTAACAATCCTTCACTAACTCTGGCTCTTCCAATCTTTTACCCCTTCTTTCATGGTGATCCCTAAGCCTTATAGGAAAATGTGATGATCAGTGGTCTATTTAGAGCTGAGAAATCAATTCTATTAATTAAAAATTGAAAGTTACTCTCCTAGGATTTTGTGTAACTTTAGCCATATGGAGGCTACCCTTCATTGTTTGATTTACTTTTATCATTATACTGAATGTCAATCATGAATCCATAGTACATTTTGTTAGTAGGTTCTATCACGTAGACATAGTATAAACTCTATATTCAATTACTGATAAAAATAGAGATTGTCATAGTTTTGATCATTATAAATAGAGATTATGATTTGCAGTTGATAGTTACTGGCAAAGGAAAGAAAAAAACAGTTTTCTCTAATGGCATTGTCACTAAGTATATCAACTACACTCCAGAGCAAATGCTATGCCCAGGAGTAGTTGGTCAATACAAAATGAACTCAAAAGTGTGTGTGTTTTGTCTTGTTTGGTTCTGGCATTTTTGTCTTGTTAGTTTTTCACTTGTTTTGATTTTTTGTGGGTCTTCTTGTTTTGAGAGACAGAGACAAAGAGACAGAGATTCAGACAGAGATAGAGACAAGAAAATGTTACACGGGTAAGTGTAGTGATAGGAGCGGCGGAGCTGTGTCTCCAGCACCCCAGCCACCTGCTAGCTTAGGCCTGAAATAACAACACACAAACTGTGTTCATTTAAACACTGCTTGGCCCATTTCTATCTAGCCTCTTCTAGGCTAGTTCTCACATATTAATTTAGCCCATTTCTAATCATCTGTATTGCACCCCAAGGTGCGCTTACTGGGAAGATTCTAGCCTACATCCATCCTGGGTCGGAGCTGAATCGCATCTGCCCGGGAGAGCGGAGCATGGCATCTCTGTCTGAGGCGTCTTACCTCACTTCCTCTTCCTCCCAGCATTCTGCTCTGTTTACTCCACCCACCTATGTTCTAAGCTATGAGCCCAAGCAGTTTGTTTATTACTTAACCAATGAAATCAACAGATTGATATATGACACTCCCACATCAGGTAAGAATGTGGAGAGGAACTTGCGTGAGTTGAGGGAGGGAAAAGATTTAAAAGTGTAATTTTAAAAAGAATGCATTAAAATCAATAAAGCTTCTATGAGCTTGCCCAGACTTGAAAGCATGTATATGCTTGCATTTTCTTGGGTATATCTCTAGCTCCATTTGAATGGCATTTTAAAATCCCTTTAGAGATTTGTGTTTAAAAAGAGATTTCTTTATAGAAAGAAGAGCATTGCTGGTTGTATTTTTAATCTATTCTGACAATTTGTGTCTTTTGATTGGAATAATCAGATCATTTTTTGAAGCCTGATTTTAGAATTACCCTGTCTATACCAAGGTTATCTTTTCTGCATCTATCTTTCCCATGTGCTCTTTGTCCTTTATTGTCTACTCATTATATTTTCATTTAGATAATCTGAACATATGTTTGTAAATTTTATTTCTTCTATGCATAGTTTATGCTATAGCTATGTAGTTTCTTTTTCAGGCATAGATCTAGAGCATGTAGTACTCATTTAAATTTATTCATTTTCATTGTCTACTTTTCAACAATATTATATGATCTTGCAGTTAACATTAAAACTCCTATGGTAGTAATCTTTTTATTTCTTCTGTTGTTCTTTGTGCAATTTCAAATGCATATGGAAACTTAATGTACTCAGTGAAATCTGTAAACTATAAAATTCTGTATGATAATAAGTCAATGTAACTAAGTCTTGAAGAGTTTTTTTTTAATTTCTGATTTTGAGAATAACAAGATAGTAAGGTACATTGACTTTTAAATTGAAGACAACTAAAAACTAATGAGAAATTGGAATGGAAACTTAAAAAAATTAAAAAGATAGCAAGATTCTAAGAAATTACAAGGCTAAGATGATGCTAAGTGAAAATGGGATAAAAATAAGATTTTATATTGAGACCAGTACCTAATATGAGAGAGTTATCTGTGAATTTGAATATGTTTTTGGTGATCTTGTATCATAAACAAAATATTAGTTAGCAATTGATAGAAAATGAACAGATGGTTTAATAGGTACTTCACTATTCTAGGTTATTGGTGATTAGCATAAAACCAATTAAAAACACAAAGCAATAATAGTACATAGCCAATAAAATGGCAAAAGTAAAATGCATAATGTTTACGGATTTTGTGAAGGACACTTATGCTTTCCTGTTAGTAGTATCATTTGCTTATAACTTCACAGAAAATTTTCCATTTGATAATAGGATATATGATCTAATTATATAAATTTAATGAGAAATCTGTACACTTTTCTTCCAGTACACAGACACAAAATTGTTCACAGTATATTTTGTAAAGGCAGATATACTATAACCTCTGCAATCAATTCATGTCTACACCTAAGAAAAATTATATGGAGTACATAGTGCAGCTAAACAGTAGTACCTTATGAAATATGGAGTTGTACACTGCCTTGCTTGCTTAAAAGAAAACCAAGAGGATTGCACAGGGTTTAATTTCATTTCTATGAAAGAAAAAGCCATTTATATATTTGTCATGTTGACTTATTACTTCCTATAACTTGAAACGCTAACTTGAATAGTGGACTAGTGGAAAAAGGCTATGGAATTTCCAACCATTTTGATATTGAATATTAGGGCCCTGATCAATAACTTTTCTTCAGTCTTCTGTCAATATTGTGTGTTTGGCTCGGATGCAACTCTCAAACTTCCCTATTTGACTGATGGTTTAGTTGGGCTCTTTCTTATATATGGGTATTAACATATTTTATGAGCAATTTTGTATATTTCTGTTGAAATATTATTTTAAAATTAAACCACAGGAGTTATCTGTATGCTTTTCTTCTTGTCTTTTGTGTATAAAACAAGTATGCTTCCCAGATTATAATTTTGTTTTTACATTTATATGATAATGTTTTCATAAATCATCCTAAGATTGTAGATGATCAATCGTGGCTATTCTTCTTTTTGACATTGAGAGTCATTATTAGTAGATCCTTCCTAGATGCCTTTCCCCGCTTACATTATATTGTACATGTTACTGCTTGAAAATGTGTTTCAGGCATTGGTGATCATTGATTTACTGAGGATGGCTTGTTGGGGCACAAGCTGTGGCCCCCAAATTTTGCCAAATCAGAAATTTTAAGGGATCATAGAATTTGAGTATAATTTGAAGACTATTTTATTCAATAATGATTTATAACTAATTAATTATTTTAATTGAAAAATTATAAATATTCTATACAATATAATGTTTGTATATATGCATGGTTAAAAAAACACATTTTCTCACATTTATCATTTTTCTTGGTGAGAAGACTAAAATTTTCAGGTGTTTTAAAATATGAAATATGGCTACAATATTAATTGATGGAATATGAAGAAGTCTGTGGCAAAGATTAAAAAATGCTCAGGATACCAAAAAATCATAACATAATCAATCTTGCTCATGGCCAAAATAAATAATTCATAGAACACAGGCCAGCATCACTCCAAAGTGATGCTTTATAGTCTTGTGGGTCACCAAAACATGTTCTTTTATTCTCTGTTTAACCAATTTGTGATTTTAGACAAGTACGTAAGTATAGGCCAACATAGCCATAGAAAGAATACAACTTGGTTCAGAAATTTTAGTTTAGTAATCACACAGCTTATTTAATTATACTTCACTTATGGGCAGTGCATCTCACAAATATACAAATTCTTTGCTTATGGGTACACAAAAATCTTGTTCTGAATACCTTGAGCATGTTTATATGAAGGTCTGCTTAAAGTCATTCACTCAGCTGGTAGGTAAGGAATAAGTTAAGGGCTTGTTGCTTTACTCTTCCTTCCCAAGACGTTTCCCAATGGGTATTTACATCAGTTTTTTTAACAGGGCTGGCAATGTGGTTTAGGAGTAGAGTACTTGCCTAACATTTGAGAGAACCTTGGTTCAATAATCAACTCTATAAAAACCAATAACCCAGATGTTTCTTCACTACCTCCCTTGTACACTGCATATGATTCAAGGCTAGAAATAGTAGAGCATGCTTTGTTTAATATGAAATTTTTTATTTGAAGGCTTTTTCCTAGAGATGGTTTTGATAGTTAAATTTTGAGTAGCCAATTATTTTATTGTCCATGTTCAGTATTTTATTTTAATCTAAGAGCCTAATGTGCTCTAGGCAGTATGCTAAGTTCTTTCAATAAGTCATCCCAGTGTTAAATTACATATTCAACACTTGTAACCTTTAAGATGGTGAGTTATTAAAGTCTTTAGAGAAATAAAATAGGTGGAAATAATGTTTACTTGATGTTACAAAGAGGACTGATTTCTCCTTTGAGCACATCTACTATAGTTAATAATCCTGAAATTTGAAGCGAGAGAAAATATTATTATCTTGCATTATCTAACACTTTTAAGCAACAAAAGTCAAATGTACTTGTATCAGCTACGTTTTGCTATATAACAAATCATCCAAAAATTAAGTGTCTTAAGACTCAAGATTCTGTATCTTGGTAATTAGGACAAAAATTAGTTGAAAAATTAAGTTTTGAGGTATGTGTGTTGCTTAGCTTGGCATTACATCTCTGTTAAGATGCAGGTTAACAAGTTGGCCCTACTTCTAGGACTTATGGATTGTCAGCTACGGTGACAAGGGATAAGTAGACTTTATACTTATCCTCTAGCAGAGCAGTAGCATTTTGCATGGCAAGGCAGAAACTTCCAAGGAAAGGAAGGGAATCTCAAATCCAGAAAGGTTTTTAGCTCTTACAAGTACCGAAACAAGTAGAGCACAGTCTTGAGTGAGGGAGAGGACTTCCCAAAGAAAATGATTTGGGGACACTTGGGAGGTGGTGTGAAAACCTAGTGCAATGGAAACCTCCTGGAATCTATGAGGGTGACCTTAGTGAGGACACCTAATCATAGAGGATATGCAGTCTGACCTGGCCATCTTTTGTAGCCAGGCAAGACTTTCAGTGGTGGCGACTCTTTGACTTGAAAAGGACTCTGTAGGCTACAGAAAAAAAAAAAAACCTGAACACCAACCCAGCTACTAAACTCTCGACCTACAATCTTTTCTGGCTGCAAATTTTGCTGAGGCAAATGTGGCACGGAACTTGTGAGAGTGACCAACCAATGATTGGTTTTATTTGAGGCCCATGACACAAGAGAGAGCCTACAGACTATACTACCTGGATGGCCAGAAACCAGAGCCTGAACAATCCAGAGACCTAGGCCTGTGCATTGAGCAGTCATTATCAGAGAGAGGCTTCCTTTAGCAGCAGATGGGAGTGAGTGCAGACACCCAAAGCCAGACATTGTGCAAAGAGAGAATATAAATTGGAGTTCTCCATTCAGTCCCTCCCCTTGGAAGTCAGGGAATGCCATGGAAAACAGGGAGGATAGACTGTAGGAGTCAGAGGGGTGGTAGACTCCAGGAGAGCATGTCCTGCTGAATCAACTAAGTGGGGCACACATGTGCTCATGGAGACTGAAGCAGCAAGTACAGAGCCTGCATGGGTCTGCACCAGGTCCTCTCTGTATGCGTTATGGCTGTTGGATTGGTGCTCTTGTGGACTCCTGACAGTGGGAGCTGATGTGTCTCTGATTTCTTTGGCTGTTCTTGGGAGTCTCTTCCTCTTATTGAGGTGCCTTGCCCTGCCTCTATATGAGGACTTTGCCTTGTCATATTATGTCTTGTTTTGTCCTGTTTTGTTGTTGTCTCTTAGAAGACTGCTCTCTTCTGAAGAGGAAGCAGAGGGGGAGTAGATCTGAGGGAGGGAGGGGGTGGAGTAGAACTAAGAGAAGTAGAAGGAGGGGAAACTGTGGTTTGGAGGTGTTTTATGAGAGAAGAATCTACTTTTTAAAAGAGCAAGAAGAAAAGAAAAATCACCCAACCAGCATACTCAGACTCAAAATATCTCGAATGTAAAAAAGGAAGAGCTATTTTGGAATGGGTAGGAAAAATTACCAGGGACTTTAAGGAGAATATTTCTCTTGATAGACAGAGCATGTGCTAGGAAGATATTCCTCATGTGGACCCAGACCTTCCTGGAACAGTTATCAAAGATGGAAGGAAGCCAGTAACATCCAGCTCTGGGCTCGCATCTCATCCCTTAAAAAATTTTCAAGTAACTGAGTTAAATCATTATTTAAAATCAAAATGTTCTGAATTAAATTGATCTCCTTACCTAAATATAAAACCCCCAAAGTGTTATAAATCTATTTATTGATCCTACTTATCCGAGAACATGGGAGATCTTACCATCTTCTGATATCTTCTTCAATTTCTTTCTTCAAAGACTTAAAGTTCTTGTCATGCAGGTCTTTCACTTCTTTGGTCAGTGTTACCACAAGATATTTTATTTGTGGCTATTGTGAAGGGTGCTGTTCTTCTGATTTTATTTCTCAGCCCCTTTATTGTTTGTATATAGGAGGGCTACTTATATTTTGAATTAATCTTATATCCTGCCACATTACTGAAGGTGTTTAACAGCTGTAGAAGTTCCCTCGTGGAATTTTTGAAGTCAGTTATATATACTATCATATCATCTGCAAATAGCAAAAAAAATTGACAATTCTTTCCAATTTGCATCACCTTGATCTCATTTTTTGTCTTATTGCTCTAGCAAGAAATTTGAGTAGTAAATTGAATAGATATGGAGAGAGTGGACAGCTTTGTTTTGTTTCTTATTTTAGTAGAATTGCTTTGAGTTTCTCTCCATTTAATTTGATGTTGGCTGTTGGCTTGCTGTATATTGCTTTTATTATATTTAGATATGTTCCTTGTATATCTGATCTCTCCAAGACCTTTATCATGATTGGGGGTTGGATGTTGTCGAAGGCTTTTTCAGCATCTAATGAGATGATCACATGTTTTTTCTTTCAGTATATTTATATGGTGGTTTACATTGACAGATTTTCACATGTTGAACACAATGGAGTACTCTCAGTGATAAAAACAATGAGATCTTGACATTTGTAGGGGAATGGATAGAACTAGAAAAAACCATCCCAATTGAGGTAACCCAGGCACTGAAAGGCAAACACAGTATGTACTCACTCATAAGTGGATAGTAAACATAAAGCAAAGGATAACCAGCCTATAGTCCATGACCCCAGAGATGCTAGGTAACAAGGAGAACCCTAAGAGAAACATACATGGATGCCCATGGGAAGGGGAAATAGATGAGTTCTCCTGAGAAAACTGAGAGTGTGTGTTGGGGGGAAAGGAGGGTGGAAGAGGAGGGGGTAGAAGGAAAAGGGGAAAAAGGGAATGGGGAGGAGTACATGAGGGAATGGGATAGCCAAGATGGGGGAAGGACAGAGACAGAGAGCAAAGAAAAGATATCTTTATTGAGGGAGCCTTTATGGTGCTAGCAAGAAACCTGGCACTAGGGATATTCCCAGGAATCCACAAGGATTAGCCCAGATGAGATGCTAAGCAATAGTGGAGAAGATGCCTGAACTGGCCCTTCCATTGTAATCAGATTGATGACTACCTTAATTGTCCTCATAGAAACTTCATCCAGTAACGGATGGAAGTAGATGCAGAGATTCACAGCTAGCAGTGCACTGAGCTTCCAGAGTCCAGTTGAAGAGAAGGATGAGTGGCAATATGAGCAAAAGGGTCAAGACCATGATGAGGATATCCACAGCAACAGCTGACTTGAGTTAGTGGGAGCTCATTGACTCTGAACTGACAGCAGGTTTCCTGCATAGGACCAAATTGGGCCCACTGAATGTAGGTGACAGTTGTGTGTCTGATGCAGTCTGGGGGACCACTGGCAATGGGACCAGGATTTATATGTAGTGCTTGAACTGGCATTTTGAAGCCCGTTGTCTTGGGAGGGATACATTTCTCAGTCTAGATATAGTGGAGAGGACCCTGCCTCAAAGTGATGTATGGACTTTGTTTACTCCCCATGAAAAGCCTTACCTTCTCTGAGGAGTGGATGAGAGTTGAGGTGGGTAGCAGGTAGGGAGAGCGGGAGCAGGGAAGGGAGAGGGAAGTAGGATTGTTATGTAAAAAGAGAAAAGATTGTTTTCAAAATAAAGAGATTTCAAAGAATCCATTTATTCTATAATGTTCCATCAAACAATGAAGGAAAAAGAAAAGGAGAAAAATACATGCAAGCAAACTATGGGCTATTACTGCAACAATCTACCTCTATAAATGCACTTTCTTTTCAATAATATTTTATTTTCCAAATTTTTTCAAGTCCTCTGATTGACAGCTTGTCTGTCTCATCCAATTATCCCACAGCTCAATGTTTCTCCTCTCTCCTTTCCCTCCTTCCCTCTCCTCTCAACACACACACACACACACACACAGAGAGAGAGAGAGAGAGAGAGAGAGAGAGAGAGAGAGAGAGACCATTTGTCTTCTATCAATATTCTTGGTGGAGAACACTTAGGCCAGTAGCATGCTTCTGAATGAAGACAAGATTTTAATTTTTGTCTCACTCTACGTCTCTGAAGCATCCATAGGTAGGTTTTGGGGACTATTCAAGTAGAATGCTATCAAAAATAAAATCCTTAAATTAGCTTTTGAAAGCAAACAAAAACTGACTGTGAACTAGCCATCAACAGAGAAGTGCTGAGCACAGCAGCAAGAGCAGCGCAACATTGCTGGGAAAGAGCAGCATACCAAATTGCCTTGCTAACCTTCCTGCAGTAGCTGTTCAACAGGGGTCCCAGGCTGTGTTCAAGACTTAGTTTCTATTTGTGCTTTGCTTCAGTGTTAACTTTCAATTTAGGCTTTTTAAATGGAAACTCAATCTTAAAATCAGCTTGAATGCCAGAAAAGCACTTTTTGAAAAGGCAAGAAAAGGAAGGCATTAAGTTTACATAAAAAGTGGGCAGAATGAGAAACTGTAAGAAGAATTTCAAGAGTGACTTTTATTCTAGGGTGTCCTTTTCTGCTACTGCAATATAGTTTGTATCTCTAGAAAGCTTACAAGATTTGATTAAACGGTTTTACAGGTCACTTAAAATACATATTTAGAAAAATGCATAATCATTTCATTTGTTTAAAAAGTGATTAGCTACTTGATACATTGTCTCTTATCTATATTTATATTCAGTCCTTCATTTGACTCTACTGAAGTTAAGTTCCGTCATATTTAGGCATTTAATATATGTACTAACCTGAGAGCATAAAATAAGGTGTTTTGTGGGTAGGATATACCTCAGTGGAAATTAATAAACAAAACATGAAAACCAAGTGCCAAAATAATATATGAGACCATTAAAATTCAAGTTATAGTCTTCTAAAACTCACTAGTAACTGATATTTTTTATTGATTCATTCAAGAACCATGCACACCTCAATGAAGAGTGAGCTTTTAGGCAATAGAATGAGTGGCATGGCTGAAATTTGAACATGTACTTACCTTTCTGACTCGAGAACCCATATTCGTTTCACAGCCTTTTCCCACTTTCCACGAAAATCAACATAGGTAGCTGGACATGGTGGTGTATGCCTTTAATCCTAGCATTCAGGAAGCATGGGCAGGTAGATCTCTGAGTTCAAGGCCAGCCTGAACTTCAGAGTGAGTTCCAGAGCATCCAGGACCAGACAAAGAAACCCTGTCTTGAAAAACAAAAGCAAACAAATAAAACCAACATGGGTATCCTATCTTTAAGATATATGTAAACATTTCTGGCATGGACATCTGGATATCATATATATGCATGGTGCCCATGGAGGCCAGAAGAGGGCATCAGACCTTCTGGAACTAGAGTTACAGACAAGTATAAAGCATTGTATTGGTAGGAATCAAACCTATTGAGTATGGGAGAGCAGTCAGTGCTCTTAACTCTGAGGCATCTCTCAGGACCCCTGCCCTGCCTTAAACTTCTTATTGTATATTTTTAAAGATTTATTGTATATGCATGGGCATTTTGCCTACTCGTCCATGCAATGCCCATGGACGCCAGAAGAGGGTATGGGACCCTTTGGAACTTGAGTTAGGGGTGGCTGTTAAACATCATGTGGGTGCTGGAAATCAAACTCAGACCCACTGGGATGAGCACCCAATACTGTTAACTACTGAGCTTTAACTCCATCTCCCATATCCTTCCTTTTACAGGTAGTAAATATATAGCGGGTATACATTAAGATGAATTGAATGTTTGTATTTTTAGCATTTATGCTCAGGCCTAATTCAGTTATTCTTCTGCTTTCTACTGAGACTATTTATGACTTTAATTTTGAATTTAAAAAAAAAATCCAGTGATGACTCTTATGAACAATAGCACCAACATACGTGTTTTTTTTTTTTTTGAAATTTCATATCTATTGTTGATATATCATTTTGGGAATATTATACCAATTGCTTATCTAATACTAAATAGTCAGTGCTAAAATCATATATGCACAAGTAACATTATATGAACTGACCAGGTTGCATTTATCCATTCAGGAATACATATGTATATAACAACATTTTTTAAAAAGATGCCATATTTGAAAGAGAGCAATAGGGTATTGTGAGGAAAGGTAAGGGAGAAATAATGCAATAATATTATAATCTCAAAATTAAAAAATGAGGATAAAAACACAAAAATAAAAAAGAAATGAAATTCATGAAATGACAAAGAGACATATAATCCAAATATTTTCATTGTTTCTTCTGATTATTTAAGAAAATCTCTCAAGCACAATTATTTCCACAGTTTATACTTCTTTAGAACAGGCACAGTTAGAGAATGAATAATTGGTGAACTTATACACTTCACTAGTCATGGTGCTATTTAAAAAATATTTTCACACTAAACTGTTGGTCTTACATAAAGCAAGTTGTTGCTCTCTATCCTCTCAATACTTGTATGTTAGTGAAGTGTTGTGAAGTAGCTTCTAACGTGTGTTTTAATGTGAAAACAAAAGGAAAAATAAGAATGGATAACGGGAAAATAAGGAAAATACACAAATGTCTACCTATTCATTTAAAAGCTTACCTAGAAAAGATGCAGAGACTACAATTAGATACTGAAATACAGTGGAAAATGGTAGGCAGAGACTGCTCGTTCATTCCCAGCCACTCAGACCCAAATAACCACACAGAAACTCTATTAATTACAACACTGTTTGACCAATGGCTCAAGCATATTTCTAACTAGCTCTTATATCTTAAATTAACCCATTTCTATTAATCTGTGTATCAGCACGAGGCTATGGGTTACCCGGTAAAGTTCTGGGCATCTGTCTCCTTTGGCAGCTACATGGAATCTCCTAGACTCCACCTACTCTTTGTCTATATCTCTTCCAACCTGCCTATATTCTGCCTTGCCATAGGTCAATGCAGCTTTATTCATTAATCAATAAAAGTAACATATACAGAAGAACATCCCACATCATAAAATAATGGAGATATGTGAAAAAATTCAAAAACAGATTCTATATTAAATATAAATATTTAGTATAACTGTTTTCTATTCAGTTGGATTATAGTTACATAATGTTATGTTCTTGGTCTTAAGAAATAAACACTGAAACGTTTACTTGTACAATGACCTGCTGTTAGCTGTTAGATATTCTCCAAAGATTAAGGAAATTGGGGTTATAATTGATGCATCTCATTGAATGATATACTGGATATTTTTTTTTAATTTAAAGTAGATAAAAGACACTTCAAAGTGTGTATATTCTGAATTTAAATGGAGATAAAAAGAAACTATAGCACCTTGCTGTTAGATCAAGTCCACCATCTTCCTACACTTTTAGTGCATTTTGACATAATTTTAACCTGTAGATCTTGAAGTAAAGTCCATTATTTTGTAAGTGTGTATTTACCCTGGCAGAATTGTATATAATATTTAAAAATAATGCACTAGATGCTGAATATAATGAAACTCCTGCAAGATGATTAATCTCCTGTGAAATATAGTTGCTGTAGAAATAATCTGATAAAATGGTTTCATTGTTAAAGTGTTTGAATATGTGGACCAAATTATAGCTGTCTCAGTCTTTAGCTCAGAGGTGGCCTATAAAGCAAAACAAGGGTACAGGAGTCAGCAATTTTTATTTCTTTTGATTTGTTATTTAAGAAAGTACAAAAATGATTTTTGTTATTAAATATGATCAGTTACATATATATAGTCCTTCAGAATATTTCATAGTTTTAAATTCTTTAATGTCTTTTATTAAAATTAATAAAACTATAAGACAAATTACATGCTTTCCACCAACAGCAGATAAAATTAAGAATTTCTAAATGTGGAATTTGGGAATTTAGGAATACTCTATATTTTTGTTGGGCTCTTAGGGCTAAGATGAGGATGGGGGAGATACTGTCAATCAACCATTAGCCATGAGAATGTGTTCAGGAATAAAGTAAGATTCCCTTTGCATACTTAATAATAAAGTGAGATGAAAGCTGAAAACAAGAAAAAATGCACAAATGAATCCCAGCTCATATATTCATACATTGTCTAGCTCAAATCATTTATTTTTATTTAGGTAAGGGCAAAAGTTAAGGCCCCAAACTGAGAAAGATATGTTTTGTACAGTCTAGGAAAAAAAGCAGAATGTTTGAAAATCATGAGGTTATTTATATTATTAAAGAATATGAGGCCATGGGGATCTATAGTTGGAGAAATTGCCTGTGGAGCCAGGAAAGATTCCTCAAATGGCTCTTTGTTGCTCATGAGACATCTGTATACAGTTGACAGTATATTTTATTTTAGTCTGGGAGCAGGAGGTTCTTTCATGATATACAGAGCACACTCATTAAATTGAGAGAATAACAAAATTCCTTTTTGCTTATTTTTTAAAATCTGTTTTTACACATTTACAGAGGCTTATGTCTGAAAAAAATTTCTGCCCAACTTCTAATCCTAGAAGGGGTGTGCCTTCACCAATTTAACCCAATTTCACCTTTAACATTGAAACAATCTCAGTTCTACATATGTAAATAATTTAAAATAAATATTAGCCCAAGTTTTAATTAAGTAGACCAAATTATTTACCCACTAATAAATCCCCTAGAATTATTCCAATATATTATATTATTTCTACTATTATATTATATTATTTCTATTACTAACTTCATAAAGTGTACTGTTTTGGAGACACTGTTCCAAACTATTTTCTATCTGTGTAACCTTTAAAAATACTCGGTCATCATATAAGATCTAGGCCAGGAACTGTCTGTCAATGTAAACTTAAATAAATAAAAGACAAATAAATTTCAAAATTAATTTTCTCAGTAGTATTAGGCATGCATATCTCATAGTCTCTATAACCTACATGAGCCTAGTGTTTAGCACATTGATGAGTAATTATAGAATATTTCTGTGGTTGTGAAAAATTCTATTGGATATCATTAACAAAGAATTTGTGGTAGAATTGATTTATACATTGTTTGGAGTACTGGCTATGTATGTTATGATCTCCATTGATTATTGGACTTCTCTACAAAGAATTTCCAGTATTATGGGAGAAATCTACCATTCTCATGGGACTCAAATATCCTATGGGGTTTCAAGTGCTAGAAAAACTATTCCTGTTCTTAAATGGAAGAAAAGCCTGGAAATGAGATGGCATGCCTGTTTACTGACAGTGTTAAGTGTTCTTTCAGTTTCAAAATCTTGTGGCCACATTGTGGTTTTTGCAAAACTACAAATTGACATTATTTTCGTTTAGACTCTACATGTGCCTCCATGGCACTTTGAAGAGAGTGAACAGCACAAAGCATTCTTGACTTAAATAGTTTCATTCCAGTGTCTCTTTGTAACCACCAGACAATAGAGTTTGATTTCCCTTAGAAAGCGAGTGTTTGAGTCATGTGCTATAAATAGTTTCAGTTCAGGCATCTCATAATCAATGCTATCCAGAGAAGGCTGATCTTGACAATGGCCATCTTCCAGGAGGGTCAGAGTAAGTGATACTTGATGCCCTAGTGCTTTAGAGAGTCAGAAAGTCAACCCTTGTATATTTCTTGCTTGCAGCAAATACAAAGTCCTCCAACCAATGGCACACTTTTCTGGATGGGCCAGTCAGACCATGTTCTTCCCTCACTTCATTCCTCCTGGAAGTACTTCACAACTTAATTTGGAAATGATACATTGTTAACTAATGCTGTTAGCATAATGCCAGCTATCACCTTTTTCAAGTACCTTAGTAGTTTAAGTATTACCTCTCATTGTAAAATAATAGTGTTCAGGTTCATGTATTAAATAATTCAAACAAAAACATGCAGTTAATTTGTCTCTACTATGTATGTGTTATAGCTTTAATTTTTAACTTTACCATTCTGCTCCTTAACTTCCTATTTAGTGAAGAATTCTTTTTGAATTTCATAATTTAATATTATATCTGAACTATATGAAGATTACCTTTCAAATGGATGCCTTTGGGCCTTCAATTTCTTTAATGACTCATGGGTTTTTAATAGATTATTCTTTCCTCCTGCTTTTCTTCAAGCAGTCTTTGTATTCTCTTTCAGCTGCTCATCATTTTTCCAAGCTCAGGCTGATATTCTTGGCTTTTTGCTTTCTGTTTCTTTCATTTTTAATGTTTTTCTTTATTTTTTCAAGTTCCAAATTGTATATAATTAAATATTACATATATTCCCCACTTTCTACTCTGACTACTCAAGTTTCACTATTGTAGTCCATGTTTATCCTTCATTAGTTCCCTCAAGTGCTAAGACTGAACATTGATTTTATTTTACTAAGTCAAATGTGTAAAACCTTTATTGTTTTCATGTATGGTTATCAAAATGAGACTGAGTGAAATATGGCATGGAATTCCAGAGAGACCAATAATGATTCTACCCCAAATTCTCCTTTGGGCAAACCCATTATCATTTTTAACCTTTTTACTCAAAGAGGAAATAACAACTTCAAGGGTCTAGACTAAGATGAAATGAGACATTGCCTATAAAGTTCTAAGGGTTATAGGCACTGAGTAAGTTGTCGGTCGCATTTACAATCATTAACATGATGGCAATGCAAATTTCAGATGCTATTGAGTTCCTCCAGAAATACAGAAACATCACCTAGTGTTTCAAAGTACCTGACCAAAATTAATCATACACCATTAAATTCTTATTCCTGTGCTGCTTCTTTCTACTCAACTGATTTTAGATGATATTAACTCGCCTATTCAAAACAGGAACTGTAATGATGAATGATGTTCCCCTTAATATTGCAAAGTAGTTGTGGGAAGACTATATAGGTAAAAGCACACACGCATGTGTGCATGGGGGCACACACACAAAGGCAATACTAATTTGGTTGAAAAAATGTTTGTGACAGAAGCCAGCCCCCAAATTAACTGATTATGCATGTTTAAACTTGTTGATAAGTTATAGATTCTGGGGAATAAAACATGAAAAACTGCATATGTCCAGTGGATATTATACTTGTCATAAAATTTGAGGCCTAAAAAATTTTAATCACTGAAATTGATCAGAGAACTATCAATGCAATCCCATGGTGATCTCAATATCTTCAAGGAGTTCACAAATGTAACACATTTGTAACAGTTTATAGTGTTAGAGATTTCCATGCCAAAATTTGCATGCCCCATCTTTTTTTTTTTGTCCAAAAAAAGCTAACATAAATCTTCAAACTCCCTATGTCAAGAGTAGAACTTAGTTTGTTGCTACGCAGGTCATTTCTTAGTTGTATGTTTCATATTGGGCATTGATTCCTGACTATGGTTTTACACCCATACATAGGAAACATATGGCAAGTTCTGGCAACAATTTTATCTCTCATATCCTGAGGTCATGGGGAAAAGAATATTGCTATGTATCAAATAGAATAGAGCCTATAGTGCTCAAGATATCTTTCCCATCACCACTAATTATTTGGCCCCCAATGCTATTGTGGTGTAGTGGAAAAGCCCTGACACTTCAGCAATTTCAAAGCCTGGTGGTCCAGAGAAGAAATTTAAAGGGTATACTTTAAATTTTATACAGAATATGTATAAGTCAATCTATTAGAAGGAATTTGTTTTTGTCTAAAATTTGTCTTCTATCACCACTTCAAAAAATAGATTTTGCTTCAACTTTTTTAGGTATCACTAACAATATCTTTATTTTCTCTTTTAGCTTTCTTTTTATTTATTCTTTATGATCTCACATCACGCATCTCAATACCATTCATTTCCCATCCATTCGTATTGCCCTCTGCCCTTAACACCTCCCCCCAATAAAATAAAATTTAAGAGAGAGATAAAAAGAAAAATAGGAAAAATCTCATCATGGAAGCTGTAGTGCGGCATAGTGAGTCACACAGTATAAACCTTTTATCTATACATCTTGAAGTGCGAGTGTTCATTGCTGTGAGTCATTGGTGTGGTTTGAGGCCTGCGATTTCTGTTACACTATCACTGGGACCCCGCTTTGTTATCCTGCTGTTTCCCTGTGTTGTGGAAATCTGTAGCTCTGGGCCTGCTGGACTAGTCCCTTCATGTGCTACACCAGATAATTTTTCTACTGCTCCAGTATTTTCCTCTCAGAAAATACTAGTCTGCTGCTCTAGTATTTTCCTCTCAGAAAACACGAGTTTTAGAACTGACCATTCTCTTCTTGTCTCCTCCCAGATCAAAATGCTTATATCTGTTATGGTCAACATTTTACTGCATCTGCAGTTGGGCTCAACACACTTAAGCCTGAGCACGATCTTCTTTGTGGTTTTTGACCTTCTTTAGGAAAACTGGCTTTGTCTGTCAAACTTTAACCAATCTGCTTCTGATTGTAGTGTTGCTTTCCTTGGGTGCATAGGGAACCCTTGCCCTTTTTATCCTGAGTCACTCTGTGAGGTTGATGCTTGCCACAGTTGTTACAGAAAGCCTTCAGGTTTTGGATACATTGATCTAAAATGTATCTCATTTTTGCGGTCGAGGTGTCAACATGACAAAATGGGAGACTCAGTGCCTCAATCTCACACCTGCTTCAAATTTTTATAATTTCTGCAGAAATATTTTATGTGTTTATGTTTTCAGAATTTTCTAAAATGCAAGATTGGACATATACATATACCATTAATAATGCTTTAAGAATTAAACAAAAATTAAAAATAAATTAGAAAGCTTTTTAATATTAGAATGTACTACTCTTGTTAAAACCCTATTTTCATTAAAGCTCCAGGTGTGTTGAACGACCTGCCATATTTGAATCTCTCCCTCTGCCTCATCCTTAATTCTTTGTGCTTGTGTCATCCTGGGTAGTTTGATGACAATGTCCTTCAGGCAAATTTCATAGCACCTTGGCAACTCCTCCTCATTAATGCATTAGCTATTTTTCTGTTGCAGTAACGAAATACTGAGACCAAAGCTACCTAAAAAAAGAAACAAATATTTTTGGCTTATTGTTCCAGAGGATAGTCATTATGGTGAGGAAGGTATGGCAGCAGAAGTAAAAAGGGAATAATTATATTTTGTTCAAACACAGGAGAGAGGGAAGAGGAGGAATAACCTGAAGTGGAGTGAGTCTATAAACACTCAAAGCCTAGCCCCAGTGACATACTTCTTCCAAAGAGGCTATACTCCTAAATGCTCTATAACCTCCCCCAAACAGCATCACCAACTGTGAACAAATGTTCAAATACTTGAGTCTATGGAAGACATTTTTCATTTAAACAAATGAAGGAAGTGCTATGATTCTCTGTGTGTCCAAGAAGTTTATGTGTTAGAATCTTAATCTTTGGTGTAAAAGTTTCTAGGAGGTAGGGCCTAGGAGGAATTATTGGGATCATGAGTACTAGAGTGCCCACAAATGGTAAAATATATTGATAAATCAGAAGTTTCTACTTTCTTGGGACTGGCTTAGTTACCAGGAGAGTAGATTGTTATAAAGTAAGGTAGCATTTTCTCATATTTTAATCCTATTTCATGTTCTGCTTTCCTCCATTTTTTTCTTCCATGAGTTTTTGTCGCCATTTAAGACCTTCACCAAACATGGCACTTCTTCATAGACTCCCCAGCTATTAGAACCTGAATCAAAATGTCTCTTCCTTATAAATTACATGGCTCAAATATTCTATTAGAGCATCAGAAAATGTACTAAGACATGAAATCTGTCTCTGACTCTTGGTGTTTTGAATTAACCTACCTTTCCTTATAAGAGTCTCTAGAATACTATATATATATATATATATATATATATATATATATATATGATACACAAAACATTATATATATGAACTGTTTGTTGCTAAAAGAACAGAGTTGAACTAAGATTTACAGACTGTTGCCTAATGAATAATATAAAAAGCCCCAACTAAATAATGAAATGCCCAGGTTAACAATATGGAGATGGGATGGTGTAGTATGAGATACCTTTTGCAGAAGTGGGAACCAGAAGAGAATGCACAGGGAACTGTGGCTACTAATCTAAAGAACCTGTTATCATCAAGGGGTAAATGAACAAAGACTGAGCTTTACCTAGAATCGAGGGGGTTTGGGTTAGAGAAATGAATGAATGAGGCAGCTTCCAGGTAAGAGCTGTCAGATCTCTTGTTGTTATGAACTTGGCTAAAGCCAGCTGTAAATAATACAGCAAAAGAGCATGTCAGTAGAATACATAAAAATTAGGATCTCTCCATAGAACTGAATGGAACAAATCCCACCACGGCAATGAGATAGACTACAACATGCTCTCAAAGTCTAACAGATCTTAGTTTCAAATGCAAGTGTTCCTGGTCTCTAGTTGTGTGGTCTTTGACAAGCTTGTTCAGTGTCTGAGCTTTGTTTGAAGTAATAGCAAAGAATCATTTGCATGATAATCATTAGGCTGAAAGAAAATAGTGTATACATATGACTTTGGCATTGTTAGCTTGTAGTTGGGCTAAAACGATCAAGACCAAAATTTCAGTGTTATTTTTAAAAATAAGTTAAATTTACTCTGTAAATTCTTAACAAAATAAAATTGTGTCTTTCTTCCTCACCAATCCTCTCACAACTGGTAGGACTATAGCAGAGCTAGTTACATTAATGGAAAGTTTCCCAGATCATCCTGAGTCAGTATTATTCTCAAGAGCTTTTGTATATATGTACATACAAAATGAGGATGGAAGGCTCAAAACTGCCTGCATCTGTAACTTCAGTATCTGTTTATTTTACAGTGAAGTGAAATTTGCTTGAGAAGTATTTATATATTCCTCATATAGACTATATCTGCGTTCAGATGTAGTCCGGTTTAAATAGCAAGAATTAATCCATTGAAGAGAGACACAATTTGGATGAAACATCTGTTTGATATTCTGCGCAACTAACTCCATCTCTCCTCCACACAAAAAGTACACAATCTTACTTATAATAAACATCTTTTGTAACAGCAATCATGCAGCTGCAGGAAACATGGCTTATCATTAGATAATCACATCCTTGGGGGATTGGATGCACCCAAGTGTGTCTCAGGCCTTCTTTGTTTGAAATTTAATTTTCTTATCAATGTCAGAACTCTTGCTTTTCACATATTGCTTAATTAATAACTGAACCATAATTCCATCCTCATAAACTATATTTAAGTCTATACGCTATATGCATGTGTGTATAATACAAGTAGGACTAAATATAGATAATACAGGTTTTTGCATATCAGATGAGAGAATTTACATTTTATGCCCTAGTATTAAGTTTCTCTAGGAGTACATTTCTTCCATCCATTAGAACACAAATTCATAAAATTGATTTAATTGGAGAAACCTAGTACTGCTGCTAAAGTCTTAGCCATTCCTGCCCTGATAACATGTCATCAGCTCAGATTTAAGAAAATTGAGTTAATTGTAAAAATAAGGGTGAATAAAAAGTGAAAGCTCACAACGTTAAAAAATTTTACCCGAATCCTAGTTTTCATTCGCAATTAGCCAGATATATTCTGGTAACTCAGAGAAGATTGGACATTTCCAGCATGATAGTAAGAGGTATATATATTTAGTATATTTGCATTCTTTGTTCTTAATATTTAAAATCAAAATTATCTTTCATTGCAAATCTTCCACAATGACATAGCTAAACAGCTGGTAGCATAAAGATCTGTGATGGCTCATATCACATATAATGTACTTCAGTTTTTGAACAAGGTAGTCTTTGAGCAATTGTCTCTGGAATGAATCTCCTCTACTAGAAGGCAGGATTGAGAGGACCAGGGGGCTAAGAGATGCATTTTTCTTTTCTTTTTAAATTTCATTTTATTTTAAAAAGAAAACAAACTATCTTTTTTCATCTTATATACCGATCCCAGTTCCCACTCCCTTCCCTCCTCCCATACCTACCCCATCCACTCCTCAAAGAAGGTAAGGCATGTTGCTTTAGTGAGGTCCAAGGCTCTCCATACTATATCTAGGCTGAGAAAGGTAGCCATCCAAAGAGAATAGGTTACCAACGAGCCAGTACAGATATCCAAAGGGGCTGTACCCGTTTGCACTCCCACCAGCAATGCAGAAGTGTTCCCTTTACTCCAATCCTCTCCAGCATAAGCTGTCCATCAGTGTTTTTGATCTTGGCCATTTTTAGAGGTGTAAGATGGAATCTCAGAGATGTTTTGATTTGCAGTTCTCTGATGGCTAAGGATGTTGAGCATTTTCTTAAGTGTCTTTCAGCCATTTTATATTCCTCTGTTGAGAGTTCTCTGTTTAGGTCTGTAAAATAGTAGTAGTAGTAGTAGTAGTAGTAGGAGGAGGAGGAGGAGGAGGAGGAGGAGGAGGAGGAGGAGGAGGAGGAGTAATGACATCTTGAAATTTGCAAGCAAATGGATATATCTAGAAAACATGTTGAGTGAAGTAATCCAGACTTAGAAGGACAAATATCATATATACTCACTCGTAAGTGGCTTTTATACATAAAGCAAAGAAAACCAACCTACAATTTATAATCCCAGAGAACCTAGACAACAATGAGGACCCTAAGAGAGACATACGTGGGAAGTAGAAAAAGACAAGAACTCCTGAGTAAATTGGGAGCATGGGGACTATGGGAGAGGGTTGAAGGGGAGAGAAGAGGAAGTTAGGGGAGCAGAGGAAAGTGTAGAGCTCAATAAAATCAATAAAAAGGGACAAAAAAAGAGCTAGTAAAGAGTAGGGATAAATCCTAGTACCACTGCCAGTGGCCCCACAGTCTGCTCCAGCTATACAACTGTCACCCACATTCAGAGGGACTAGTTTGGTCCTATGTTGGTTCCTTCTCTTTCTGGCTGGAGTTGGTGAACTCCCATTAACTCAGGTAAGCTGTTTCAGTGGGTGTCCCCATCACGGTCTTGAACTCTTTGCTCATATTCTCACTCCTCCCCCTCTTCAACTGGACTTTGGGAGCTCAGTCCAGTGCTCTGCTGTGGGTCTCTGCCTCTGTTTTCCATAAGTTGCTGGATGAAGGTTCTACGGTGTTATTTAAGATATTCATCAGTTGGACTACAGGTCAAGGCCAATTTGGGCACCCTCTCCTCTATTGCTTAACGTCTTGGCTGGGGGTTAATCCTTGTGGATTCCTGGGAATTTCTCTAGTGCCAGGTTTCTTGTTAGCCCATAATGGCTCCCTCAATCAAAATATCTTCTTCCTTGCTCTCATCTCAGTTTGGCAGTTTTACAGTTAATATAAAACCAAGTGACACATTGCAACAATTACTCAGGTAGTTAGAATATCTCTTGAATTTCTTTAACCACTAATGAACAAATACATTGATTCCCCAGAAAAGGATGAAAGTCACATGGTGCAGAGCCACTCCCAGTTGATGCTGTCCTAAATCAATTTTGTTTCTGACTTGTGACCCATTCATGAGTAATCAAAATCTAGTTTAGACCAAATAATTGAACAGTCACAAAACATGAGTTTATTTTTGTATGCCATTGTGATTTTATGATTTTTGTTTTGCAGCATGATTTTGACCATCATTAACTTGTCCTTTGCCCTGTTTTCTTTTAATCTTTCCTACTGACATTAGCAGAACTTTGCTGTATTGATGGTGGTTACCACTCACTTGATTACCTACCATGTGACATGTGTTTTCCATGATTTGGTTCTTATATCTATTAAAGAGAGTTATACAGGTAAGGTATAGGCAGTAAAACCAAATCCAAATGTGTGAAGCTCATGTAATTACTTTTTTGGCTTCTCTGTCTTGTATTCTTAGGCATATCAGACATATGATTCAAATACTATTCTAGTATAAACCTTCAATGCCTTAACTGCATTGTTTGCTATAGTTATTTGCCGGAATACTCTACCTCACTTTTCTTCTTTTTATTCCCGACTCTTAACATAAAATCTAGAGTAATCGTCTAAAAGCAATGGATAGTGTCTTTCTTTTGCTAGTGATTTTCTCAAAATAAAAGACAGAGTATCTGAAATAAAATCTAAAACCTTAAGAAGTAAGTTTCATGAGGGCAGAGGTTGTTATGTTTCTTTCATTGATGTTTCTATAGGAGCCTGTAGTACCTGAACTATAGTGGGTACTTGCCTAATATTTGTTGACTGAATTAATAAAAACAAAATGGGGTAAAAGTCATTCTATCAAGTGAGTGGTTATCTTAGCCTATGATGATATTATACAAATAAGAACTGAATCTAGATAATTTCCAAAGAATATGTTCCCAGTTCTGAAGTCTTGGAAGTCCGTTATCAGGATGTCAGTAGTTCAGGATTCAGTTTCTCTGTTTCTGTAATGATACCCTCAGTGCCTCCTCTTCTGGAAGGGAAGAATAGTACCTCCCCTTATGGCAGAAGAGCTGGGAAGAGAGAAAGATAACTTCTACAAGACCTTTTAATAGTGATACTATTTTTATAGTAGTGCCATTTAAGAGGTAGAGCTCTCATTACCCATGTATCTCCCAGCAGGCTTCACTTCTCAACAATATTTTATTGGGTGATTACGTATATACTATGAATTTGGAAAAGATTCATTCAGAACACAGAAGTGGCTGAGTTTAAATCACTTTTTATTTAACTTCAATGAATTTCTATCTCTTTCAACACTTATGAAGTATTTAACTTTTTGGAAATAGTAACTCAAATGTTTGCTTCTTTCCCAATAATATTATATTCCTCCTTCCTTTAACTGTACTTTATGAAAGTTTCTTGGATAAAAGAAGTTAATTGGGGGCTGGAACATAGTTCAGTGGCTATTCTTATTGTACAAGCATGGGGACCTGAGTTGGGATTCTAAATACCTATGTGGTGTAGAAGGTCCTTCTGTATTTGTGTTGCTTTCATTGGTTAATAAAGAAACTGCCTTGGCCTTTTGATAGGGCAGAACTTAGATAGGTGGAGTAGACAGAATGGAATGCTGAGGAGAAGGGAAGAGTGGCAGATGCCATGGTTTTCCTGCCCAAGACAGACGCTGGTCAGACTCATGCCAGTAAGCCACAGTCAACTGGTGATACACATTAATGGAGATGGGTTAAACTAATATGTGAGAATTAGCCAATAAGAGGCTAGATATAATGGGCCAGGCATAGATTTAATTAATATAATTTCTGTGTGATTATTTCGGAGGTTAAGCTAGCCGGGCGGCGGGACATGGCTTGCTCCTCCTCCTACACCCATGTCAAAACAGAGTTTAGGGTACATACCTATAACCTCAGAACTGTAGGCTTGGAGACAGACAGGTTCCAGGGGTTCACTGATGCGGTAGTTTAGGAAAAGAGAGAAATTTAGGTTTAGTGAAAAATTACGTTTCCAAAAAAGAATACGGTGGGGAATCAATTTTGAAAGACATCCTGGTGTCCATATTTAAACACATATGCACCATCAAATACACTCGCTATCCCACTTCTCTCATACATACATGACAAAGAAAGTAGGTTGGTAGTTGTGGTAATAGAGGGTGATTACTAGGCAAATACTTGGATTGCATGAAATTACCTTAGAAGAGAGAAATTCTGATACTTCTCTATTTTCCTAGGGTTAGAAGTAGTTCTGCATACTGAGGTGGAGCTAGAAGGAGCTCTTACAAAGGCTCTTGCCTTTCTATTTTGATAGTGAACTTTATACAACTTTAAAATATTTTCATCTATAACCCAGGAGTCGTGTTTTGTAAGCCTATAGCAGAATGCATCACAGCATTCCACCAGAAAATAGTAATTCTGCATTTATTTCAGTGTTTCTTTTTATTCTGTCAGTGACAGAAATAGACACTCATTTCTTTTGACACAAGCCTTCGTGTTTTGGAGATAATTACTAAAATACCTCCTGTCCTATTAATTTTTGATAATGTCAAATCATTTAACCTTTATTCCTAAATTCTATTTCTAAAGTTTTAATCAAATTTATTACTTTGCTGTAAGTCCTCTTCATGCCCTTCCTATATTAAAAGTTGAAAGGGTTCTATTCCTATCCTTTACTATGGAATTTTTCTATCTTGTTGAATATATAAGCACAGTAGGATTAAACACACAGCCTCTTTTGAGACCTATACTTAGCTAAAATAAACATATTATATATCTTAAATAGACATTATTATATGGCAGTTTTATGTATTAGTGACCTCTTTGTTTTGATAGATTGATTTTAAACAATTCTGCTTTGTGTAAAAATCATACTCTAGACCATTTATAGTTCCTGTCCTCCAAGGACTTATGATTATGTAACTTTGTGATTTTTAGATTTAGAACATTACTCTTTTAATTTATAAGAGAAAATACTAAAAACTATTTACCAAGAAAAAAAAGAAAACTTTGATCCCACCAGAAGAATTAAAATCCATGGTATGTGCCTTATTCTTCATGTGTTACCTAAGCATTCTTTTTCCATTGGGGTTAAAATGTTCATCTGGAGGTTCCAAATTTTCTTTATAACTTTAGCTTCTTCTTAAGATTACTGAAGACAGCAAGATGACCATTTGTTTCTGCTTGTTTTCTGACCAATATTATAAAAATTAGCAGATTCACTGGTAGAAGCTTCAAGTCTAATGTAATATATTTTGTAGTAGGAGACTGCTCATTTGTTTCCTGACTGCTCAGACCCAAATAATCACACAGAAACTATATGTTACAACAGTGTTTAGCCAATGACTCAGACATATTTCTAGCTAGCTCTTACATCTTAAATTAGTCCATTTCTATTAATCTGTGTATTGCCATTAGGCTGTGGTTTACTGGTGCTGGCATTTTACTCCTTCAGCAGTTACATGATGTCTTCTTACTCTGCTTACTCTCTTGGACTCTTTTCTGATTTCTTGCTGGGTTTTACTCTGCTAAGCCATTGGCGAAAAGAGCATTTTTATGAACCAATGGTAATAAAACATATTCACAGCATAGAGAGGGGATCCCACATCAATATTTTATCTATGTTTAACCAACAAAACAATTCTTGTATTAACCTTAAAATGCAAGAATAAGATGCACTATCTTAGGTATTGATGTTTCAACTTCCATTAACGGCAACAAATTATCTAAACAAATAGCAAAATGACAAGGTGCCTAGCAATGTAATCTTCAATCTAATCTAGCATCGATATTATATTCGATTTTGAAATTAGTAATTGAAAAAAACAAGGTAAGGTTTTCTATCATTAAAGTTTAATTGAAAAGATGTTTAAAGTAAAGATACAGATATTTATGGTTAACATTATACCAGTAAAAGAGTAACGCTCAGTGGAGACTTACCCCCCTGTCTGCAGAATGTAACAGGGTGGGCTTGGGCCACATGTAGCTATTGAACTTTTGAAATACATCTATTGAATTGAATTTGTAACTTTATAAACTCAATAAGGTAAATTTAATTCAATTCAGTGCACTGAACTGAGTAATTGAACTTACAATTTCACCATAATTTAAAAGTACCTAGTCATATATGGGTTAAAAGGCTATTGCTTTTGTTGTTAAGTGTTTCCCAGCTTCCTTTCTGACCAGAAGAGAAGGTTATGTTACCCATGACAACATGAAGAGGGCAGTTTTAGACTTCTCTTCTGATTATCAGTTGACTAGTAGCAAACCACCCCAAAGTCTGTAGATTAAAGGAAGAGTCATTTTTATAAATATTTCGTAAATATTACAACTATATTATTTAGAGATATATTCCAAATTTCATCTATTGTTATCCTGCCATTTGTTTGTTTTGAATCATCACTTCTGATTTGGTTCCAAGTTTTATTAACTGATATGCTTTTAACTTCTAACATTGGGGGGTGCCATTTGAAAGCTCATAAGTCCCTATGGCCTCTAGTTCTAGTTCTTTTATGTAGGTTTTCAGTTGAGGATAAGAGGTACTTTAATATTTTTAAAATAAACAATGACAAATGTGCATACTGATTTTTTAGTAGTACTGAGAACTAGATCCAACACCTTACATATGCTAAAAAGACCTACTACCATTGAGCCCTAAAGGCTTTTTTTACAATCTCTACACTTGATCATGTCCATCAAAGTGTTGAGGAAAACCATAACATTCCTGATGATATTACAATCTATGTGCTCTTCACTGTATTCTATAGTTAATTTTACATTTTTCGTTTTAGAAGCTATCCAATGTTTATGTAAAGAATTATAACATTCTTAAAAAATAAATAAAAGCTATGAAAACAAGTTCCAAATTCAGAGCTGGTGACCTACCACTGTGCTTTGTTTCATTCTGTTGGTCAAAGTTGCTGCAAGACTAGATCAATTCCACAGGTTGGGAGAATAGAGAATAGATGCTGTCTTTTGCTAGGGATCTGTGGATTAGGGATAATTCTTTTGGTATCAGGTTGCTACAGTGACAACAGTGAAAGGAATTAGGGTGTTGTGCAGGGCTTGGTCTTTGATCACCCTCTCTAAAGATCTTTCATCCCTCTGGATGTTGGATGTCATTCTTGTTGCTTCACTCCACAACGAGATATCTGAATTTCCTATGTTGTCCTCTGATCATGATGGCTCTGAATTCCGTGTTTTCCTTATCCCAATACATGATATATTAAGGTTTCCATTCTATATTCTTACTAATTTTGATCTTCTACCGGATTATCTTTATTAAGCACTCATTTATTGCCATATACCAGTTTAAAGATTTTACAGGGTTATCTCATGTTTTTGTACTCTACTACTTAGTATCTCTCTGGGAGAGAGAAAGAGAGAGAGAGAGAGAGAGAGAGAGAGAGAGAGAGAGAGAGAGACTTAAGCATGTTTTAATTATTGCTACACTCCAAAGCAGTGAGGAACTAGTTACATTAATAAATTTTTTAACTTCTCATGACTATCTGCTTACAAAACCCCCTCAGTTTTTTTGTTATTTACTATTCAAATCTAAGACTGTTAAATGTCAGATATTAATATGTATGAGATATCTTTGTAATAAAAAAGCAGGGGAAATAATTTGTCTATCTATTCTGGCTTCTTTTATTGAAACCATCATTTTCAGAAGTATCACATCTGCTATTTATTTTTGTTTCAATGAGGAAATTATTTAACTTTGATGGTTAATTTATCTTTTCCTTAAGGATACTGAATAGTAAGACCAAGAATAATGGGATAAAGAAATTTATAAAAAGGAAAAAAAACCTTATCAATGTCTCAAAATATTGTCCTGCTTTACAAGTTAAAGTTATTTCCAACACATTCCAATCATATTGATTCCTTAGAAGATTGAAGGTTTAGCTGAGGTTTATAACTTTACAATTAATTTCATGGTTGAGAATTTAAGGCAGAAAATCTTCTCTAAATTAATTTATAATTGATGAAATTACCCTAAGTTTGGTTTCAAAACATAACACAAAATCCAAAACCAAATAAAAATCCTTGTGTAGCTATTATAAAAACCACCTTCATAGCCAGGCGGTGGTGGCGCATGCCTTTAATCCCAGCACTTTGGAGGCAGAGGCAGGCGGATCTCTATGAGTTTGAGACCAGCCTGGTCTACAAGAGCTAGTTCCAGGACAGGCTCTAAAACCACAGAGAAACCCTGTCTCAAAAAAAACCCCACCTTCCTAAAGCTTCAGTAATCCTAATGAAACAAAAACCCAGCTAAAGTACTAGTGAAAAGGGGGAAATAAAAAATTTATAAAAATAAGGCCAACTATATTTAAAGAACACCAGTTTAAATCCTGTCTCTGATTGTTTAAGCTGTTACTCATTCTTTTTTATTCCTTTCTGATATATTTGGAAGAATATCAGTCTTGTGTAACATAAGACAATGGTTCAAAGCTAGATGTAGCTCACTGTTACAGATTAGATGGAATCAGATCTTTTCTGTTGGTGTTCAAGATTTACTACAGGCTCAAATGGACTCTAAATACCATTTCTTGTTTTATTTTAACCACTTACTTGTGAAATCTGTTTATGAAGAAACCAGGAGCTGGAATTCAGTCTACAACGACATTAAGTTGTCTAGAATTATGTTAAGTGACATGGAGTTAGGTGGTCATTTTGTTGAACCAAGTGAAAATTGACCTACCAATGGAGGAAAGAATTGACTTAGAATCTATGAAAACAGTAGATAGATGTATTGCAGTGGTCATGTTATGAGCCAGTCAGAGATGTGAGTGGGCTCTGCCATCACTGTCTCAGGTTCATCAATGCTCTCATTTCCAAGTATGCCAGTCCTCTCATTTATTCTGGACCCTATAAATGAACCCGAGAAATCAACCAGATTATTCTCATTCTATCAGAATACTTCCCTTTGGTATAAAACTAAAAGGGAAGGGAGTTGGCAGTTTTTAAGAAGCTACAGAACATCAGGTTTTAACCCTCTGGTTTGCTGGAAAGTCTGCTCAATATAATTAATCTTAGAAGTAGAAAGCTTGATTATTTTCTTTCCCTTACTTATTTTTTCTGTTTTCAATATGATCAACATAGACAAACTATGGATTTTTAAGATAAATATCACTTAAGTTGAGATCATATAATACCAATTTTAATTTGGATAAGTTCCAAACTGTTAGGAAGTATATATAAATTATTGTACAGGGGATTGTTCGGGTTTGTATAAATAAATCTGACAAGTAAAATTTTATTTTTTACCCTATAATTGCTTCAGTATGGGAAAACAGGGGGAAAGATTTCTACCACTATACTACGTTTCATATATTTCATGCCAATCATTATGAATGTATGTATTTACTGATGGAAAGCAAATAGTTAACTACTAGATTCACTGAGAGATTAGCATCTTCTTTGTGGAAGATTTTGGTTCTTCCTATTTCGGGCAAGATGCAGTGGAAATGACAAAAAAAGTGGAAGAATGATAGGGAAAAATAATTCTAGTTGTTAGGTACATATAAACAGTAGGAAGGGCGATACTTTTCAAATTGAATTATCTATACTCAAGGATGATAGAAAGCAGTAAAATCTAAAAGAAGACAGTATTTGAGGGAATTATGGACAAAGAAACATCTCCTTGTATATCATTTGAGGCAAGGGAGAAGAATCACACTGAGTATATAATATTGTTAGAGCTATAATGTGTGCTCTATTTCAGAAAGAATTGATTTGTATCTTAGCTCCTGAAATGAAAGTTGTAGCTTATAAAAAACTCACATTTTTTTAAAGCTGGGCTTCTACTGTGGATTGAATGTTTGTGCCTCCTCCAAGTCCATGTGTTGAAACCTAGGTCTCAAGGAAATTGCATTAGTAAGAGCCCCTTTGAGAAAACATTAATTCATAATGCTGAATCACTCATTATAAAATTATGAGATTATAAAAAAGACATGAAGGTGGTAGAGGCTATATTCCTTTTCATGTTATGTGTATGACTATTTTGCCTATATATATGTTGTGTACTATACACATATCAACAATCACAGAGACAGAAAAGGTCATCAGATCCGTGAACTGAAGTTAAAGACAGTTATGAACCATCATGTAGGTTTTGAGAATTAAACTCAGGTCCTCTGGAAGAGCAGGAAATACTCTTTTTCAATTTTAATTTTTTATTCATTTTACATACCAACCACAGTTCCCCCTCCTTCCCCTCCTCCAGCTCCCCCACTCATCCATCCACTCCTCATAAATGGTAAAGTCTGCCATGGGGAATCAACAAAGCTAGCACATCTAGTTAAGGCAGGACCAAACCCCTCCCCTCTGCATCAAGGTTGAACAAGGTATCCCACCGTAGAGAATGGGATCCAGAAAGTGAGTTCATGTACCAGGGATAAATCCTGGTCCCACTGCCAGTGGCCTTACAAACAAATCAAGCCACACAACTGTCACCCACATTCAGAAGGGCCAGTTCAGTCCCATGCAGGCTCCATGGCTGTTGGTCCTGAGTCAGTGAGCTCTAGCTAGCTTAGGTCAGCTGTCTCTGTGGGGTCCCTCTTCTTCGTCATGATCTTGAGCTCCCTTGCTCATACAGTCATTCCTCCCTCTCTTCCACTGGACTCCTGGAGCTTGGCCCAGTGCTTGGCTGTGGGTCACTGCATCTGCTTCCATCAGTTAATGGATGAAGGCTCTAGGATGACAATTAGGGTAGTCACCAATCTGATTACAAGAGAAGACCAGTTAAGGCAACCTCTCCACTATTGCTAGGAGTCTTAGCTGGGGTCATCCTTGTGGATTCCTGGGAATTTTCCTAGCACCAGGTTTCTCCCTAGCCCCACAATGTCTCCCTCTATCAAAACATCTCTTTCCTTGTTTTCCCTCTCCGTTCTTCCCCCAACTTGACCATCCAGTTCTCTCATGTTCTATTCTCCCCTCCCTTCCCCTCCATCCCTCCAGTTTATCCAGAGGATCTTATCTATTTCCCCATCTTAGTGTGATTCATGTATCCTTCCTAGGGTCCTCCTTGTTACCTGGGTTCTCTGGGACTGTGGATTGTAGTCTGGTTATCCTTTGCTTTACATCTAATATCCACTTATGAGGTAATACATACAATGTTTATCTTTCTGGGTCTGGTTACCCAGAAAAATCAGCAGGGTGATTTTTTTCTAGATCCAAACATTTGCCTGCTAAGTCCATTATATCATTGTTTTTTTTCTGCTAAGTAGTATTCCATTCTGTAAATGTACCATTTTCTTTATCCCTTCTTCAGGTGATGGGAATCTAGGTTGTTTCCAGGTTCTGCGGCTGTAAGCAGAGTCTGTTTGTTAGTTTCGTCACTGCCCAGAACAGAATATTAACACAAAAACTATATTAATTACAACGCTGTTTGGCCAATAGCTTATGTATAGTTTTAGATAACTCTTACATCTTAACTTAGCCCATAATTCTTATCTGTGTTAGTCTCGTGGCTTGGTACCTTTTATCAGTGAGGCATTCTCATCTTGCGTCCCCTGTGTTTGCGTGATGACTGCAGACTGAGCCTTTCCTCAAACCAGAATCTATTCTGGCTGCCTTGCCTATACTCCCTTCCTGTCTACTGGCCAATCAGTGTTTTAGTAAACCAATACAAGTGACAAATCTTTACTGGATACAAGACCATTGTCCCACAGTACTTTTGTTTTGTTTTTTTCTTTTCAAAACAAGAACTCTAAATCTAATCTCCTTTGTTTACCTTTTTCCTGTCAATTATCCATAACAACTTGTAACCAACATTCTAAACAAAAATAAACATCCATAATCCACTTTTGGGGAATGTGGGCATAGTTTTCTAGGCTAGTTCCTACTGATTGGGAGCACTGATAATCTGGGACCTAAAGAAAATTTAGGATTATGGTCAAGTCCTGACTGGAATATTATGTAAGACTTGATCATCACAGCCAGCAGTCTTGAGGTTGTTCTGGATGTAGAACTCAGAGGAAACTCCAACAGAGGTCCCCTGAAATGGTGGATCATCTGGGCCATCTGCTCCTATAGAAAAATTTTCAGAGGGTTTTCCTTGATCAAACCTGGTTTTTTTTCTTAACCCAGAATTAATCCACAGGCCCTCATTTCCTGTGGAAACAAAAGCAAAACTTCTTCTCCAAAGCAACATATATTTTGACTTAAATTTTGAAGACAAGGGATGATATATATATATATATATATATATATGATTAATCCAGCAGCATTTGTAATCAAATGTCTTTTAGCAGATGTTGCTCCTTCCTTAGCCATCAAGCAATTCAAAAACAACATGATAACATACATTATCCAGATTCTCTGTGTGTTTTCTATCTTTATGTGATTTTATTTTAAACTCTATTTCTTTTTTTCTTTTTAACTTTTTTTTTTGAGATAGGGTTTCTCTGTGTATCATTGGCTGTCATTGACCTCACAGAGATCCACCTGCGCTGCCTCCCATGTGCTGGGATTAAAGGTGTGAACCACCATACCCAACTACTCTCATTCCTTTTTTAAAAGGACTTTATCCTTTTTTCTTTTCTCTCCCAAGCCTACATATATTTTAAACCACACTGTAAACTGTTTAGGTGTTTTTTATCTGAATCCATACTGACTGTATGTCTATCTTTTTTCTGACCACATGAATCTTTAATTTTCTAAGTAATATGACTAGGATTAAAATTGTGACTTTGAAGGCTGGATCTGCCCTATTCCTTAGCATTCCAAGAGTCTAGCTTCATGGCAGAGGTACTGGTGGTGGCCATGTTTATTGCCACAACTCTATGGAGTTTAAAGGTCCCTGCCACCACTAAGAAGCATTTTGTTGGCTATTCATAAACAAAATTTAAGTGTTTGGTGGCAAGGCCTCTTAAAAGAGCTGCTTAGTTTTTGCAGCTGAAGTTGAGACAGGAAGCCTCTCTTAAATGAGACGTGCTTGCCTCTAGCAAACAGAGCTCACTTGAGAATATACTGCTACCAAGAAGTTGTGCTTAAGTCTGTTCTTTTGTGTCTAGAATTACTTTCCAAGCTCTCTGAGGTTTTATGTAGATGTAGTTTCCCACATTGGCACCAGTTGTAAGAGGAAACTGTTCATTTGTTTTGCAAATGCCCAAACCAGAATAATAACACAGACACTGTATTAATTACAACACTGTTTGACCAATATCTTAGGCATATTTTTAGCTAATTCTTACATCTTAAATTAACCCATAATTCTTGTCTGTGTTAACCATGTGGCTTGGTACCTTTATCAGTGAGGCATTCTCACCTTGCTTCCTGTGCATCTGGGTGATGACTACAGACTGAGTCTTTCCTCTAACCAGAATTCTCCTATTCTGGTCACCCTGCCTATACTTCCTGCCTGCTACTGGCCAATCAGTGTTTTATTGAATCAATACAAGTGACAAATCTTTACTGGGTACAAGACCATTGTCCCACAGTATGCAACCAATACTCTTAACCACTGAACCATCTCTCCAGTACCCACAAGCTTGAATTCTATCACTAGATCAAAAATAGTCACTAGAGATAATGCATTCATATTTCTTCTCCTTTCTCTCTCTCTTTCCCTCCCTCCATCTGACATGTGGGGATACAGGAAGAAGCTTTCCATTTTGCAGATCAGTAACAGTGCTCTTACAGGAAGACAATAACTGCATACCTTGATCTGTACTTACAGCTTTCAAAAGTGTGAAAAATGAAGTTATTTTGTGCAATATACCTACTCTATGGAATTTTTGTTTTAGCAGTCTTTAAGTAACTAAGGTACTTTCTCCAAGAATTTTTGGTTTAGAAATAGAAGTTGCTTATTTCAAATCATTATGAGAAAGTTATTGAGTAGTTTTCTATATGGTACTATTGTAGTACACAGTGGCTCTCTCTGCATTCAGTACAAAGTTATTTTCTTCTCAAGTTCTGTACTTTTTTAGAGGAAATTTCTTGGGCAAGCATTCTATTGATTTCTAAAATAATATTCTACATTAGTCTTTTCTATCT